>NC_136420.1:113842580-114487580 GCF_052625555.1 Lactuca saligna | reverse complement strand
CAAACGAAAAAAACACGCGCCATAACACGCCATAACGCGCTATATCACGCCTTGCCACGCTCCACGCCTAACAGCAACGTTATGAGGCTTTTCGTAACGGCGGAGCCACGCTTCACGCCATGGCACGCCTTTTAGAACACTGCCTGAAATCGAGCGTTACATGTATTGAATTGCTTAAAATAGGTGTAATAATTTATTCATTCATATGATATGTAATGATTAAATAGATTGTTTTCATTTAGTTTATTTTTGTAAGTAATAGATTAGTTATATAAATAATTTATTTTGTACAAAAATGTAACAAGAAATAAAGATGGGTCCATTTTAAAGATCAAAATGGGTTGATTTTTGCTATTTATAAAAGCAAAGGCAAACACAACCTTTTATGTAAAGTGTTTTTGTTGGGAAGTATCCACAAGGTGTAGGTCCTAATGAACCTTTTTTGGAAAATGTTGCATGTTGCTAAAATAATACCCTTCAATGAAGTTTTCAACATTTTTTTTGCAAGGATTGAATATTTTTGCAAGTGGGGGCTTCAACAACAATATCACCAAAAGTTTTTTTTGTCTCTTAATGTCTCTTTAGGAATGGACTTGGCATTTTTGTGATGATCCACAAAATTGTCACTAGATGGTTGGTTTATGCACATGTTTAGCATGTTTGTGTTGTTTAATTTATGTTGATATTATTGTGTTATGGTCGATAAATTAGTTTTCAATGATAAATAATATTTGAACACAAATAACATCACAAAAGGAGTTTGGTTTTAATGGAATTTACCTTTTAACATAAGATGGTAAAAAATAGTTTTAAAATAAAACAAACTTTATTTCTTAAAACTAGCAAATGGTAAATTTTGTAGTTAAAATAGTATTAGTTTAAATTTTAGATTTTATAGACTTATCAAACTCAAAACCTTATTTTATAAAAGGAAATTTTATTAAAAGGTTTACAAATATTCTAAAGCGCTCAATCGGTAAAACTTAATATCATATATTAATTTTAAATTTTGATCGCGTCAATTATATAAAACTGAGTTTTATAAAAGAACATTGTTAAAATGTGATTTTAAATAAAATAAGAATTTTTAAAAGTATATACTGGCTTATTGGATGCATGTAATAACCATGATATAATATGTTTTTTAAACTAGATTTATAAAAACATAAAGACCCTTATAAACCTCAAATCTATGCATTCCGTTTTAAAGAACACCTACACATCTCTTGAATGCACTAGTGTGATAAAAGGTCACCTAACTGCTTAGTGTTATCTTTTGATGGCCGATGTGTTTTCGCAATATATATAACCAAGTTATTGGCCGATTAGACAAGTTTTTCAAATTTAATGGTTTGATCGGAAATCTTCTGTGATAAATGTCACCTGAGCAAGAGATATCTGAGGCATAGATGGGATCAAACATGTATATTAAACTTTGTTACTAGCGATCCCATAAAACTAGGAATTATATAACCAAATATAATTGATAATCGATATCTACCTACTTGGATTCAAATCGATGTGATAAAGGTCACCATTTATTTGTTCTACAACTTGGATCATATACTTCAATGATTAATGCTTTTAGAAACTAAAAGGGTATTATTTATTAATAATTAAATATAGAAAATACTAAATGAATTATGTTAAAGCTTTGTAGATATATATAACTCACTCTCATTACCATGAATCATCATTTATTTAATGATCTGAAAACAATAACATTCAATAGATACAATTTCAATTAATGAGTTCATGTTTTGAGAGACTGGAAATTATACACTCATAAAGGACCTATTCCTAAACCACATGCTTTGAGAAATAGACCTGGACATCAAACCATTTAAGACATAACAAAAGTAAATATTGAATTTGATAAAACATCAAATGTGTACAAAATGGTATAATTTAATTAGGCTAACTATCCCATAAGTAACCCCCCTCAACAAGGCTAAACTCCTAATCTGTCGGAACCAATCATAAGGCACAAAAAGGAAAAGACACAAGTGTCAATCCCGATAAATGAGTTCATAAAGGTTGCATATAAAACATACAAACCCCAAATGATACAATTATTCATTTTACGATAAAGCATAAAAATAAGAAACATATACCACTTAGAAAACAAGCATATATCAATAATCATTCAATAACATGTTTAAACGCATCCATGCATAAATGTTTAACCAAAATTCTACCACATACACAACCGCATAACATATAAATAATCACATTTCATCTAAACAACATTTCATTATTTCTTCAACCTTTATTTAAATTACCAACATTTTTTATATATCTAGCCTTTTATTATATAAGCAACCTTTTATTATATATTCAAACTTTAATTATATAAACAGCCTTTTGTTATATATTCAACCAATCATAGTAATCAACTTTATTCAACCGATTATTACATATTGTTTAATTCAACCGATTATCTACTTTGGGTTTCTTAGTGACAACCTACCCAACAACTTAACCTCGTGTGCTTAGCCAGTTTCATGGTCTAAGTGGCTTATGACTTCTACCTGAGTTCACCAACCCCAAGACTTCCAATTTTGCTACTCCGACATGCAAAGTAAAACTACGTCATGGTGTCATTCAAGATTAGTACAAATGGTGCCAATTCTACCAATACACCTCTTGTGTCCTACATGATGCTTGATCCGACCACACTATAAAGCTAGCACCACTCTAATTCTCGTACACCGGGGTGCACGTGAACCATGTGTCACACGACAATCTAGAAAGACCGTGCAACTCACAACCGATATGGATTAAGCTCTTTCAACCGATTAGACTTGCAAGGTTCTACCCATACCACCACTATACCCTACAAAAACAAGCATACATCAACATAGACAACCATAACGAGTAATGAAGCATGCAATAAAAATAATCATAATATCAACATATATTAGCATGTGACTACCAATTCTTTAAACATCATAACCACGTGTATTACAACGAACACATAACATGCATAACGCGATAGTAACCGATTCTAGGGCATAACATATCATACGGTAGAATCACAAATATAATATCATCACCAAGCACAGGTAATGACAAGGCTACCTTATTGTGAATCAAATCACCATTTACAAATTTCATTTTTCAATTATGCACCTTAGTGAGTAAAGACTATAAGCTCACATTTAGCCTTGATGAGACACCCCTTCTACTATAAGTATTGAACATACTTAAAGTTCTCAAGGCTTCACCTTGAATGGACTTAAATCTCTTAAGGAATCAACTTCATTCCTCACTTCTTCTGCCTTGCTGCTTCACATCGCCCCTCTCTTGCTCGATGGTATCTTTTTTTGTCCTTCCAGTCGTCGATGTTGCAGCCCAATCGAAGAGCATGAATCATAGTTTGCACGTAATAAGAAACATTGAACAACATAAACGCATTGGAAGAAGAAAAACCCATCAATCGGTTTCTCATTAGGGTTATGGACGAAATTTGATTTCTGGTCCCTCTACTATCAGCCTTAAACACCTTCTACCCTAACCATTTGGTAAATTAGCATATTAAGTTTCCTTTATTGACAATTCAACCATTTATTTCCATTTAAACCTTTTATTGAATTATATGTACTCGAATTTACCCACAAAACCAATTAATTCAATCATATAATTGTTAAAGATCAATTACTTCTAGATATTAATTAATATCTCCTTTTTAATTTATTTTAATTAGTACACTACTACACTTAGAATCAAAATAACTTTACAACCACTAATATTCGAGTAGCGGAAGCTAACACCACTAATGAAGGGAAATTTTGGTCATTACATATAAAAGGTGGTCGAATGGCCGTTAAACTGATATGGAGTGAAGTTTTGAAGGGTTACAGGGCTGATTCATGAGGTAAAATCATTGGGTTTGTTATTCTAATTACCGATTCCTATAATATAGCAAAATCCGAGTCCGATTCCGATCCCGATCCGATTCGGTTCTAAAGCTCAACCCTAAATATGAATATTGTGTATTCATACAAAAGATTTAATGAAAATTTATATAATATCTTTACATAATAAGATTGGGTCAGATTGTATATTCAAACTTTGTGGCACAAATACCAAGTGGGCATAGGAGGATTCTTTTTGAAATAATCGACAAAACATAAAAAGAAATAATCTAAAGCCAGTACATAGTTCGAGATTTCAAATATCTTTTGACAGGAAAATTGATTTGAAGTACTCTATTTAATTGAACTCAAAGATCATTTAATAAAAATATATAAAACAAATATATTTTGTTACATCACTTTATCTTAAAGTTATGGTCACTTTGGTGAATAAACAGTTCTTTAAACACCCATCGTATCTGGTCTGTTAAACGTGTCAAATCTACATGTGACTGTGTGTATATAAAAAGCATCGGTGTACCAAAGGCTCCATTATTGGATAAGCGAAGGATCCGTCGAGTCACTGCCATCGAGTCAAGCACGTTGTCTTCGTCGTCTTCCTCATCTTTTTATCCCAACGCACACAAGCCAAAACCCACTTTCGTTTCGAAAAGTTCGTCGCATAAACCCTTCCACGGTATCAATAATCCCATGAAAACGACCTTTGTTTGTCACATTTACCTTACGATGTTATTTAATTGACTAAGTATCAAACAAGGAAAATTTTGGTCTCCTTTAATTGGATTTTCTATCCAAAACATTCCGTTTTTTGTTTGTTGATTGAATATATTAAGAGGGTTGGTTGTGACTTGTTAGCGATTGAGTTCACCCTCGACAATGGCGGATTTTCGAGTGAGTGTGATGATAAGTCTACTGTGTGCGATTGCTGTGAGCGTGGAATCGAAGTATATGGTTTACGATACTGCACAGGGGGTTGTGAAGGGGAAGCTTAATGTTCATATGGTACCCCATACCCACGACGATGTTGGTTGGTTGAAGACCGTTGACCAATACTATGTTGGATCCAATAACTCCATTCAGGTCTCAATTCATTTCAAATCGCACAAATTTCTATCATGTTTCATTGTCTGAAATTTTGCATCTTCTGAAATCGCACAAATTTCTATTACTTTCTTTGTTTGATATCTAAAGCGTTTTCTCGTATGCAAATTTATCAATCCTACAGGGAGCATGCGTTCAAAACGTTCTCGATTCCATGGTCCAATCTCTGTTGGTTGACAAGAATCGGAAATTCATCTATGTCGAACAGGTTAAGAATTCGAAACTGTGCATTTTGACTTTTCAGGTCAAACATACACCATAGAAATATGCTTCCATTAATGAATTTGATATGAATGTTGCAGGCATTTTTCCAGCGGTGGTGGAGGGACCAAAGTGAGGCAATCCAAGAGACAGTGAAACGCCTTGTTAGTTCAGGACAACTTGAGTTGATGTAAGCAGAAAAAGCCGACTCTTTGTTAATACTAGGAATATGTTTCATGTTGTCTGTTTATGTTACTTTACGATGTTGTGTGAAGGATTTATGAGGCTGATGTAACGAGGGTATATAAGTAATTTGCTTTTTGTTTGGCAGAAATGGGGGGTGGTGCATGCATGATGAAGCAGCACCTCATTATATTGACATGATAGATCAGACTACACTTGGGCATAAGTTTATCAAGCAACAATTCAATGTAACACCAAGAATTGGGTGGCAAATTGACCCTTTTGGACATTCTGCAGTTCAAGCTTACCTTTTGGGGGCAGAGGTATTTTTTCTAAAACTTTTGTATTCAATTTAAGCTACCAATCATGTTATGATCAAATATAACTGCATTTGTAAATATGATCGTATCATTATCATTATTTACATAAAGTCAAGAGTCATTAGTTATCTAGCATTAAACAGAAGGGTAAAATGGTCATTTAGGTTGGATTTGATTCTGTTTTCTTCGGCCGAATTGATTACCAAGATAGAGCTAAACGAAAAGGCGATAAACAACTTGAAGTTATATGGAGGGCCTCTAAAAGTCTTGGTTCATCTTCACAGGTGACTTTTAAACTCTTTATTCTTTTTTTTTTTTACCAAAAAAAAAAAAAGAATTACTATTCTCTAACATGATGAATGTTTTTCAGATTTTTGCAGGTGCTTTTCCCGAAAATTATGAACCTCCAAGTGGTTTCTACTTTGAAGTCAATGATGATTCCCCAATTGTCCAAGTAAATTTCTAAAATAACATTCAATGTTCTTGAATCTTTATTAACACAAATAACATAATTGCTTCTTTATTTTTTATTTTTAAATACTGAAGGATGACATCAACTTGTTCGACTACAATGTCCAAGAGCGTGTTAACGACTTTGTGGCTGCAGCCTTGTTTCAGGTGAAACTTGAAACCCTTTTATATTTGATTAATTTTTATTTTTACAAGTAAATTCCAAACTTTTTGCGTTTTAAATTTAAAACTTTATGTTAAAATTTCAGGCAAATATTACCCGTACAAATCACGTAATGTGGACAATGGGGACCGATTTCAAATATCAATACGCAGAGTCATGGTTTCGAAATATGGACAAATTAATTCATTATGTTAATCAAGTTAGTTACTCTTATCAATTTAATATTATTATTTTCTTTAATAAATTTATATAATTTTTATGGTTTAACTTATAGGATGGTCGTGTCAATGCTCTGTATTCCACTCCATCAATATACACCGATGCTAAATATGCTGAAACCGATTCATGGCCTCTTAAGGAAAACGATTATTTTCCGTAAGTATAACATTTAAAATCTTACATTATATAATATAATCTTAATTATTAATAATTAAGGAGTATACGTTTTTTGTCAGATATGCAAGCGATATAAATACCTACTGGACAGGATATTTTACTAGTAGACCAGGTGTGAAGGGGTATGTGAGAATGTTAAGTGGCTATTACTTGGTAGGTGGATTTGAGATTAAATCTAGTCATTAAAGTTTTTTAAATCTCATTTTTTTTTTTTAAATAAATATTTAGGCAGCAAGGCAATTGGAAGTGATGAAGGGAAGGAACAAAGTGGGGGCCACTACGGATTCTTTGGGTGATGCTTTAGGGATTGCACAGCATCATGATAGTGTTAGTGGAACTGAACAACAACACGTGGCTAATGATTATTCAAAACGTTTGGCAATAGGTCAAAAAGAGGTGAAAACTGAAAACTATTTGTGTTTTTTTTTTTTTTTTTTTTTTTTTAAATCAAAAGTTTTGTCTTTTTTTTTAATTTGGTTATATATGAAAAATAAAATTATATTAATTTCTTGCAGACTGAAGTGGTAGTTGCAGAGTCTATAGCTTGTATGACATCATCGACACCTGGATGTGGAAGTTTAGCAACCAACTTTCAACAGGTATTTATACGTAAGTCAAGTATGTGTCTTTACACACACATAACACTATTAAATGGTGTTTGATAATTTTTTTTTTTTTCTTCATCAATTTTCAGTGTCCACTTCTGAACATAAGCTATTGTCCTCCAACTGAAATGGATATATCATCTGGCAAAAAATTGGTAAGTGAGATGTTAAATATTCTTTCTGCATATTTACATAAATTTGAAATGGAAATATGGAATATTGTTGTTTTAATTGTAGGTGGTTGTTGTGTACAATTCCCTAGGGTGGAAGAGATCTGATGTTATAAGACTTCCAGTGAGTATCATTTTAGGTTTTCAACTTTTGATTGCATGTAAATCGCTTTTTTTTTTTTTTTGGAATGATAATATTAATAATAATAATAATAATAATAATAATAATATATTATACATAATTATATGTAACAGGTTGTGAGCGAGAATATTGCTGTCTACGATTCCAATGGGAAAGAAGTTGAGTATCAACTACTCCCCATAGTAAATGACTCTATTGCCCTTAGAAACTACTACACCACTGCATATACAGGCAAATCACCAAGTTCGACTCCCAAGTATTCACTTGCATTTACAGCATCTGTTCCACCTCTGGGATTCACCACCTATGTCATTTCAACCACAAAAAAACCAGGTAAAATTAATAATAGAATACTTTTTTTTTTTTTTTTTGAGTTTTGAACAGAATCTTTATGTTATTTTTTGCAGCTTCGAATTCTGTAAATGAAGCATTATACAAGCGTACTGAAACAGGAAAAGATGGGATAGAAGTAGGGACAGGAAATTTAAAGTTAGTCTATTCTGGAAGCGAAGGAAAGCTTTCTCAATATGTTAACACTCGAAGCTCTGTAAGTATAATATAGAAATCAACTATCTATTTTTTGCTAATTGGGGTGATTGGCAATTAAGTCATTATTAAACTAACATTTAAAAAAAAATATATTTTAAGATATGTTGTTGTACTTTCAGTTTTTCAGTATTGAAGGCACTCGGGTAACTTGTTACATAATAAGTGATGACATGGCATTGGTTTTATAGATCACTGAACTGAAATTTTATGCATTTGGTGACTGGATTTCAAAATTCAAAATCCAGTTTTCCCTAGTGACCTAATTGGAAAAGAAAATTGTTTATCACCCTAATTTTGATGTTATTTAAAATAGAAAGTTAAGTTATGTATTATTATTATTTAATATTTATTCTTTTAATTTGCATTAACCTGTCTTGTTTTGGTTTATGAAAGATCACTGCCTCTGTGAAGCAATCATATAGCTTTTATGCTGGATTTGATGGAACTACTGGAGAGCAGGTATCTTTATTTTCCTTATATCATTTATTATTTTTGTTTTTCTATTTTGTGAATAAGTTTTTTTTTTAACAATTGAGCTCCTAACTTGTTTAATTTAGGCATCTGGAGCTTATATTTTCCGTCCAAATGGCACATATACTATTGGTACACAGGAGCAGGTATATAATTTCTTCTGATATATATATATATATATATATATATATATATATATATATATATGTATGTATGTATCTTATAGTTTATATTTTAACTTTATAGTCAGATTTAAATTTTAATATTTGTTCATTAAAATTACAGACCCCCATAAAGGTTTTGAATGGGCCAATATATGATGAAGTACATCAGAAAATAAATCCATGGATTTACCAGGTAATGAATCATATAATCATCATCATCCTTTCTTTATTACCTTCTGAATGAAATCTAGGGCGCATTTCTTCTTAATGAATAACGCCAAATGACCATTTTACCCTTCTGTCCAGATCACTAGAGTGTTCAAGAATAAGGAACATGCTGAAGTTGAATTTACAGTAAGTTCATTTGTCTTTACTTCTGTCTTATTGTTGTTCATTACTGATATTCTGAGCCTTTTCAGGTGGGTCCCATACCTGTTGATGATGGAGTTGGGAAAGAGATTGTAACTCAGATCACAACCACAATGAAGAGCAATAAAACATTTTACACAGATTCTAATGGGAGAGATTTTCTTCAAAGGGTATTACTCCCATTAAACATCTGTTTCTTCAACAAACAAATAGGTATTTAAAGAAAATGTGATCAAATTTTTTTTTTTTTTTTTTTTGGTGGCAGATTCGAGACTATAGAGAGGATTGGGATCTTGAAGTGAACCAACCTATTGCAGGAAATTATTATCCTGTATGTTTTTTTTTTTTTTTCAAAATAACTGTCATTTTGAATCAACATGCCCTTCGCTATTTATATTCAATGCTCCATTAATGGAAATTTTTTAAGAAACTTTTCACAGACTAGGAATAGGCTCAAAATCACCATAAAATGCCTTCCATTTCGTTCGTATATGCTCAATCTTTTTACACTTGTGTTATTTCTCAAGGTCAATCTTGGAATTTACCTAAAAGACGAAACAAGTGAGCTCTCGCTTTTAGTAGATAGATCCGTAGGTGGATCCAGCATTGTTGATGGGCAACTTGAGTTGATGCTTCATAGGTATGTCTTTTGACTTTCCATTCGCATTTTCATCAAAATCAGCATTCAACAATCAAAAAAATTCAATCGGCCATAAAAATATCTAAACACGATTAATCTCTTTTTTAGGAGATTGCTTTATGATGATGGAAAAGGTGTTGCAGAGGCACTAAATGAAACGGTTTGTGTTGCTAACGACTGTAGAGGATTAACTGTAAGCACTTTCTATAAGCCCTTCAATTTGGGAATTTAATTTTTGACTTGATAAAAAAAGTCAAAGAAATGAGTCTTAAACTTTTTATAGGTTCAAGGAAAATACTATCTTAGGATCGATCCGGTTGGAGAGGGTGCCAAGTGGCGGCGATCCTATGGTCAAGAAATATATTCTCCACTTCTTTTGGCCTTCACTGAGCAGGTGATTGAATATTTTTTGTGTTGAATGTTTCTTAAAAATCCATAAAAAAATGTTACTTATCAAGTAATTTTATTATATTTTACAGGACGAAAAAACAGGGACAAATTTCCAAGTGTCCACATTTTCAGGAATGGATTCCTCCTACAGTCTCCCTGATAACGTAGCATTGTTAACACTCCAGGTAAGCGATGCAAAAAGACATAAATGCCCTCCCTCTTCATTTGAATCTTTTAAAATAGCCTACAAAGCTTGTGAATAAAACTTTATTTTCTTAATTCAGGAGCTGGAAGATGGAAAAATTCTTCTCCGGTTAGCACACTTATATGAGGTGGTTGATCTTTCTACTTCTTATTATTAATTAATTTCATTTAATTGTGTTTTGAAACACAATAAAAATATATCTGTATATTTGTGTATATATATTTTTTTCTTCTGGTTCTAGATTGGAGAGGACAAAGATCTTTCGGTTATGACAAGTGTCGAGTTAAAGAAACTATTTGCAAAGAGGAAGGTAATACAGCACAACATGCAAGTTTCTTTAACACACTAAATAACATCTTTTTAACTTTTTTTTTTGTACTTGATATGAAGATAACAAATGTATCTGAAATGAGCTTATCGGCTAACCAAGGAAGAGAAGAAATGGAAAAGAAAAGATTGGTGTGGAAAGTAGAAGGGTCAAAGGAGGATAAACCGCCTACAATCCAAAGGGGTGCACCTATTGACCCTCAAAAGCTGGTTGTTGAGCTTGCCCCTATGGAAATTCGAACCTTCATAGTCACTTTGCAAGGTAAACTTACTCTTCCCTAGGGCTAATTTTCGGTGATGTGATTAGATGAGGACATTCTCGTCTTTTGCATACACAAGAGAACCCATCTTTTTGGGTGGGACAAAATTGCAATTTTTGCTATATTAATGCTTGAGTCAATAAATGGCGTTTTGGAATGTGTAGGTAAGACAATTCCCCGAAGATTGGTGAGCTCAGATCTTATTCCACAATAATCTAATCTGCTTCGTGAATCGGCCTAAGTAGATTCGGTACATGCATCAATTTAATGGTTGTAATGTGTATCTATTTTGACTATTTAAATAAATAAATTCATCTTTTAGAGATGTTATCATTTGTCTATCGTTCAATAAATTAGTTTCTTTTTTTGAAAGAGAATAAATTAGTTTCTTTATGTTCTAGCAATCATCATTTTTCTGTAGGCGACAATTGATCATCATATTTACCACCAATTTGACATATTTATTGTCGTCTCAACTTAAATATTAAAATTTTGATCATTTACATATTGGATAATGTTTCTAATGGTTAATCTAACTACTACAAATTTTCTAATTTAGTCATTTATACCTGGTTAAAAATCAAGTGTTTATAATATTTACGGAAATTGAATAATCTAACTCATATAAATGAAGTCTTTGAAAAAATAACCATATATATATATATATATATATATATATATATATATATATATATATATATATATATATATATATATATCGAAACCTTCGCTTCGCTTGCTCCCGAAGCGTTAATCGACGATCTCTTTGTCGGTGTCCCCTATAATTCCACTCGCCGCTCTAATTCGTACCTCATCGGTAGGTTAAACAGATTTCCATTTTCATATCCTAAACTCTTCTTTTCCATCGCCAATTCCTTTGGGGCAATCCGTGGCGATATGTCCCTCCTTGCCACATTTGTAGCAAGCACCTGTCGAGACCCGCTCATGACCCTTGCCGCATTTCCCGCAAGTGCGGCCCTTCTGGCCTCCAGTTCTCGGTTCAGCGGACTTGATCCGCTTGGCTGCCGGCTGAGACTGTGTCGGCCGCCGATCCATCCTCTGAGACTTGGTCTCCTCCCTGGCCTGAGTCTCTAACTCAATCTCCCTCTTCCGGGCATTTGCCTGGAGCTCAGCAAATGTCCGGTACGTCGAGTTCGACAAGAACTCACGAATATCCCTCCTCAGAATACCCAAATACCGGCTCATTCGTGCTTGCTCAGAAGACACCTGCTCAGGGCAGAACATCGCCCTCTCATGAAACTTTCGGGTGACCATAGTAACCGAATCATTACCCTGCTTGAGGGTCAAGAACTCCTGAACCAGCCGTTCCCTCTCCACCGGGGGAACATACTCGTCTCTGAACATGGTGGTGAACCTTTCCCAGGTCACCGCTGAAATCTCTGCAAGAGTGAAGTTTGTTGTCTCGAACTTCCACCAATCCTTCGCTCCCAAGCGAAGCTAGTTCAAAGCGAACCGTACCCTCGGATGCTCCGGGCATGAACACGTATAGAAGCATCGCTCAATGTCAGCAATCCATCTCATCGCAGCGATCGGATCCTGCGTCCCATCAAACTCGGGTGACTTAGTGTTGCTGAACTCCCGGAACAACAACGAGTCACCCCCCTGAGGTCTGGCAGCAGCCACAGCTGCTGTAGCTGCAGCGGCTGCGGACTCAGTCACTGCGGCATACCGCTCATCAAAAGTCTCCAACAGTGTGGTCTTGATAGACCCAAACATCTCCGGAATCTCGGCCCTGATCGTCGCAGCCACCTCATCGTAAATCATTTGGCGGAGCTCCTCGTCGCTCACACCCCCTCCGTTGGTCCCTGGTCTGTGATGTGTCCCAACCATGATGCCTCTGAAATACAACATAAAAATATCAGAGACTCGATCGAGCATACTCCCACTCAATAACGCAACCCTACTCGTCCTCTAATACCCAAAGGATTCTTACTTGGGCTGCTCACTGATCCGGTGTCTTCAGTAGTACGGGCCCTATACTACTAGCTACGTCGCATCAGCATTCACCCCAAGTCTTCCTCCTTGGATCCCGGAGCGCAAGTACTCTATTCTCGCTATGCATTGGCTACTTACTCGCTCACAAGCCATCTCATAGCAGTAGGATTCTCCTAGACTAAGGCATCACAAATCATGCCACTCTAGTTCTAATATGAATACCTAACCTACTCTAGCATGCATAACATATCATAGCATATCTCATAACACATATTGTAAGGGTATTTTGGGGATTTACCGTTCGGGTGCTGGTTGACCGTACACACTGCTCCTCTTTGGTTATCTCAAAATCTCTTGTAAAATTTAATGTTTTTATTATTGGAAAATTTTTCCTCAAATCCTCGGTTTGAGTTCAGTTACGCCCGAAGGTGCATCCGAATCCCTCAAACCAAGGCTCTGATACCAACTTGTAACAACGTAATTTTCAAACAAATTTTTTTATATTTGTCACAACAATTTTCACATAAAATATTTCCAAAAACATCCAACAATAATTATCAAAACATATCGTATCCCAAGATCACCAAAAATCAAATCCTTTCTCTAGTGTGTACGAATCACGTCGACGCCTTCCCACGGGTCTTCAATAGTACCTGAAACACATAACACAGCAACTGTAAGCATAAATGCTTAGTGAGTTCCCCAATATACCACTTACACACATACGCCCTTCCAGGCCATGACCTTCCGGTCCATGTGTCTCAGGGGACTTCCGTCCCAACTCGATAAACCTTCCGGTCCTACCCGTGTTGACCTTCTGGTCCATAACTCCCTGACCTTCCGGTCTACATCATAATGCCTTCAGGCCCATATCAAACATATCATACATAACACATACAAAACATGTAACTAATCGCATACAATGCATATATCTTATAACATACCAGACCTTCCGGTCACACATAGGTACCCTACCAGACCTTCCGGTCACACATAGTGTGACGTCATAAAATTCCAACCAAAAATTTTCATTTTTACAACCATCAAAACATGAGTAATAAGTTTAGATTCCAAAGTAACAATGTAGTCACAACCGATTACATAACAAAAGATAACAAAATAGTTTCCCCGAGTGTGTGTACGGTCACGCTGGCGCCTTCCCACGGTCCTCACTAGTACCTGAAACACATAATACAACAACTGTAAGCATAAAGCTTAGTGAGTTCCCCAAAATACAACATACGCACATACGCCTTTCCAGGCCTTGACCTTTCGGTCCTTGTGTCTCAGGGGACTTCCGTCCCAATTGGGTAGACCTTCCGGTCCTACCCACGTCAACCTTACAGTCCATATGACCACGCCTTTCGGCCCATATCATGTTGCCTTCCGGCCCAAATCAAACATATCATACATGGCACATGTAACAAATAACTTAACACACATAAGGCATATATCTCATATCATATTCGACCTTCCGGTCACACAGTCAAAACCCTTCCGGGTGCAGTATAGTGAGAAGACTCACCTCGTATGCCTCGCTAAGTCGCTAATCATGAATCCTGAAATCACTCGAGCTCGAACCCTCGAGCTGCAATCCTCCTATGATATTATAAATCTATAATTATTACTTGTACCACAAAGGTTGTCCATCCTTATCAAGTCAACACAGGTTGACTTGGTCAATCGTCTTTAATCAATTTGGACCGGACTCGGCGAGTGCACACTAGTGACTCGGCAAGTCTACGCATTTTATTCAACTATCAAGGTTTTCCCCTTTTGACTCGTCGAGTACTCCCCCGACTCGACGAGTTCCCCCCTGGGCCTGAATCACAGGGCCACCGCGACTCAACTCGCCGAGTCGAAGGTCGACTCGGCGAGTCCCAACCTGACTCGGTCCACCTGTTCAAAACCTTTCCAACTCTCTGCGACTCACTGAGTCGCCCTCAACTCAGTCCGGACTACACACAGGATGGTCTCAAGGACAATCTTCAAGCGACTCGTCGAGTCTGTTCTTCGGACTCGGCGAATCCATGCCATGCACCAGCTGAAACTGACTTTTGCGGTCAGATCCGTTCCATACATGCATAGATCTGGCCTTCCCAAGCTTATTTGTCACGTAAAGTCTCGGTCTTGGTTGCCATGCAATGCATACAAGGCTTATTTTGAAGAAACAACCTCTAATATGGCAAGTTTAGCTTCTAACTCAAAAGAATGGACATAAAGCTTGTCATAAGGGGTCTCCTGGACCTGCTAAAGTCCAGATCTAGGTTCCATATCTCCATGGGACCTCTCATACTTCTAATTCAAGCCAAGAAATGCAAGAAGAAACCCTAGATTTGGCACATCAACACAAAACACGAAGTTTGGCTCTGAAAATTACCTCAAGAAGACTCCCTTGGTGAAGTAGCAACAGATCCAAGCTCCCCAACACTTCAAGCTTGATCCTCTCCCTCCTTTCCTTGCAATATCCCACAAAATAATGAACAAAAAGCCTCCAAACACTCTCACAAGGGCTCACAGACGTATGGGGGCTCTTAGGGTTCAAGGTGGCCGCATATGAGGGCCATAAGGTCCTTTAAATAAAGCTTAGGGCCGGGAAATTAGGGTTTCATTAAACAGCGCGGACTCGCCGAGTCCGGACGCGAACCCCCGCCCAAAACCGCGACCCGACTCGGCGAGTTCGACCCCCAACTCGCCGAGTCCCCTCACATAATGTCAAAAATATATGAAATGAAGATACCTGGGGATCCGGGCTGTTACAATTCTCCCCCACTAGGATAAGACTTCGCCCTCGAAGTCCCGCTAGGCAAATAGCTCCGGATGCTGCTCCTGCATCTCACGTTCCGGCTCCCAGGTCATCTCTGATCCCTTCCGATGCTACCACTGAACCAATACCAGGGGTACCTCCTTGTTTCTCAAAACCTTGATCTTTCGATCTCTGATGGCTACAGGTCTTTCAGCATAATTCAGGCTTGCATCCACCTGAATATCCCCTAACGGAACCACCGCCGATTCATCGGCTATACATTTCCTCAGTTGCGACACATGGAAAGTATCGTGAATCTGTCCCAACTCTGATGGCAAGTCTAAACGGTAGGCCACCCGGCCCACCCTTGCGATCACACGGAAAGGACCAATATATCGGGGTCCCAACTTGCCCCTCTTCCTGAACCGAATCACTCCTTTCCAAGGAGAGACCTTCAGGAGTACGAGATCACCAACTTGGAACTCAAGCTCGGACCGTCGCCTGTCTGCATAACTCTTCTGTCAGCTCTGAGCGGTCAACAACCTTTGCCTAACCATCTGAATTTGCTCGGTCGTCCGAAGCACGATCTTCGTGCTACCCATAACCTGCTGTCCCACCTCACCCCAACAGATGGGGGTGCGACACCTCCGCCCATACAACAGCTCAAAGGGCGGCATACCAATGCTCGAATGATGGCTGTTGTTATACGAGAACTCTGCTAAAGGTAGATAGGTGTCCCAGCTCCCTCCGAAGTCTAACACACATGCCCGAAGCATGTCCTAGAATGTCTGAATTGTCCGCTCACTCTGACCGTCAGTCTGAGGATGATATGCCGTACTGAAATGTAATCTAGTACCCAACTCCTCATGGAATTTCTTCCAGAACCTGGAAGTGAAACGCACGTCGCGGTCCGAGATAATCGAGATCGGCACCCCGTGCCGAGATACTACTTCCCTCACATATAACTCGGCCAACTTCTCTGCAGAAGAGCACTCGCTAATGGCTAGAAAATGAGCGCTCTTTGTCAGTCGATCCACGATCACCCAAATCGCATCGACTCCTCTCGCCGTTCGCGGTAACTTGGTGATGAAATCTATAGAGATTTGTTCCCACTTCCATTCGGGAATCTCTAGCGGTTGCAGCTTACCGTGCGGTCGCTGGTGCTCGGCCTTGACCTGCTGACAAGCCAAGCACCTCTCGACGAACCAAGCGACATCCCTTTTCATACATGCCCACCAGTACTCCTTCTTGAGATCCAAATACATTTTCGTAGCACCAGGATGAATCGAGAATTTTGATCGATGTGCTTCCTCCATCAAAATAGTGCGCGCACCGCCCACAAACGGCACCCAAATCCGTCCCTGAAAAGTCATAAGCCCTCGACCATCCGTAACAAATCCTGATACCTGACCTACAACCCGTTCTTTCTTCTGGTGTTCCGGCTTCGCAGCCTCCATCTGAGCCCCTCGAATAATATCCAGGATCGGGGTCAAAACCGTCAATCTCATACAAATGTCTCGGATCGGGACGCGATCCGTCCTACGGCTTAATGCGTCGGCTACCACATTAGCCTTGCCCGGGTGGTACATGATCTCACAATCGTAATCCTTCACCACATCCAACCACCTCCTCTGTCGCATATTTAGATTTGGCTGATCCATCAAGTATTTCAAGCTCTTATGGTCCGTGTAAATCGTACACCGAACCCCATACAAATAGTGTCGCCAGATCTTGAGGGCAAACACCACCGCCCCCAATTCCAGGTCGTGCGTAGGATATCTCGACTCATGGGCTTCAACTGCCTCGAAGCGTACGCTATCACATGACCCCTCTGCATAAGTACCTCCCCCAAACCCGATATAGAGGCATCACAGTATACCACAAAATCCTCCACCCCTTCCGGGAGTGCAAGCACTGGAGCGTCGCACAATTTCTGACGAAGCGTCTCAAATGAAGACTGCTGCTCCGGTCCCCATGAAAACGTGACACCTTTCCGGGTCATCCTAGTAAGTGGCACAGCGATCTTGGAAAAATCCTTGATAAATCTGCGGTAATATCCAGCCAAACCCAGAAAACTCCTGATCTCGGTGGGCGATCTCGGCACCTCCCACCTCAACACCGCCTCAATCTTGGCCGGGTCGACCAATATCCCTTTCTGGTTCACAAGGTGCCCGAGGAACTGGACCTCTCGTAACTAGAAATCACACTTGGAGAACTTGGCATACAGTCTCTCCGATCTCAAAACCCCAAGAATCTCCCGCAAATGTTCCTCATGCTGGTCCCTAGTCCTCGAATACACTAAAATATCATCGATGAATACGATCACCGACCGATCCAGCATCGGTCGGCACACCCGGTTCATGAGATCCATGAACGCGGTCGGGGCATTGGTGAGCCCAAAAGGCATCACCACAAACTCATAGTGCCCATAACGAGTCCTGAAAGCAGTCTTTTGGATATCCTCATCGCGAACCCTCATCTGATGATCCTAGGTAACGGATATCGGTTCTTAACCGTCAACTTGTTCAACTCCCGATAATCGATACACATCCGATGGGAACCATCCTTTTTCTTGCCGAACAAAATCGGTGCTCCCCAAGGCGAGCTACTCGGTCGAATGAATCCCTTTCCCAACAGCTCCTGAAGCTGCGAGGACAATTCCTGTATTTCCGGCGGAGCGAGACGATAAGGAGCCTTGGCGATGGGCGCCGCTCCCGGAACCAAATCGATACGAAACTCCACTTGCCTCTCTGGAGGCACACCTGGTAACTCTTCGGGGAACACATCCGAAAACTCGCATACGACCGGAACGTCATCAATCGAATTGGGCCTCTCCGCGGTCACTCGAGTATCCATCACATAGGCTATGAATCCATCACATCCCTGCTACAAACTCTGCCTCGCCCTGGCCGCCGAACAAAATGCCGACCCACACCGGGTCCCCTCGCCATAAACCGTGAGCACTCCCCCACTAGGGTCTCAAATCATCACCAGCTGTCTCTCGCCGTCAATGACTGCTCCAAACTTGCTCAACCAATCCATGCCCACGATAACGCAAACATCCCCCATAGCTATAGGGACCAAGTCTATAGGAAACTCGACCCCAAAAATCTCGAGCACGCATCCTCGAATCACCTCGGTGGCGTATACCGCTCTCTCATCCGCTACAGCAACTTGCAGGGGACGACTCATCGTCTCCTGATCGATATCGATGTACTGGCTAAAAGCCAACGAAACAAAAAACCGACTCGCACCCGAGTCGAATAATACCAAAGCAGGCACATGATTCACAAGAAAAGTACCTACGCAGATAGTAATATAAGCATAATATCTCAGCATAAATGTAAATACATGAAAGAATACATACCGGCCACGACATCAGGCGCCTCGCGGACCTCCTCCGCAGTCAACTGGAAAGCTCTCCCACGAGCCTTCGGAGCCTCGGTCTTTACTGGCCGAACCTCAGGAACCCTGGCAGCAGGCGAAGATCCCTGACGAAGCTGGGGGCACTCGGCCTTCCGATGGCCAGTCTGGTTGCAATGGAAGCAAACCATGAATCCCTTAAGGCAATCCCTCGCAATGTGCCCCTCCTTGCCACACTTGTAGCAAGCACCCGATCGACATGCCCCCTCGTGACCCTTGCCGCACTTCCCACAAGTGCGGCTCTTCTGACCTCCGGATCTCAAATCAGCGGACTTGGTCCGCTTGGCTGCCGGCTGAGACTGAGCCGGCCGCCGATCCACCCGTTGAGACTCGGCCTCCTCCCTGGCCTGGGTCTCCAACTCGATCTCACGCTTCCTGGCATTCGCCTGAAGCTCCGCAAAAGTCTGATATGACGAGTTCGATACGAACTCCCGGATATCTCTCCTCAGCACTCCCAAATACCGGCTCATTCGAGCCTGCTCCGTGGACACCTGCTCGGGGCAGAACATCGCCCTCTCATGAAACTTCCGCGTGATCACCATAACTGAATCGTTACCCTGCTTGAGGGTCAAGAACTCCTGAACCAACCGTTCCCTCTCCACCGGGGGAACATACTCGTCTCTGAACATAACAGTGAATCTCTCCCAAGTCACGGCTGAAACCTCCGCAAGAGTGAAGTTCGCCGTCACGAACTTCCACCAATCCTTTGCTCCTAGGCGGAGCTGGTTCAAGGCAAACCGTACCCTCAGATGCTCCGGACATGAACAAGTATAGAAGCATCCCTCGATATCAGCAATCCATCTCATCGCAGCAATCGGATCCTGCGTCCCGTCAAACTCTGGTGGCTTTGTGTTGCTGAACTCCCGGAACAGCAACGAGTCACCCCCCTGTGGTCTGGCAGCGGCCACAGCTGCGGTAGCTGCAGCGGCGGCAGCCTCAGACAACGCGGTGTACCGCTCATCAAACGTCTCCATCAGCGTGGTCTTAATCGACCCAAACATCTCCGGAATCTCGGCCCGAATCGCTGCAGCTACCTCCTCATGAATCATCTGACGAAGCTCCTCGTCAGTCACTCCACTCGTACCAAGTCTGTGTCGTGGTCCAACCATGATGTCTCTGAAATACAACATAAAAATATCAGAGACTCTACCGGCATAATTGCACTCGATAACGCAGTCCCGCTCAACTTCCGATACTCAGGGATTCTTACTTGGGATGCCCACTGACCCGATGTCCTTGGTAGTACGGGCCCAATACTACCAATTACACCGTGTCGGTATTCACCCCAAGTCCTCCTCCCCAAACCCCGGATCCTGAGCACTCTATTCTTGTCATACACTAGTTACCCACTCGCTCTCGAGCACCTCATAGAAACAGGTTTCCCTAGACTAAGGCATCACAAAATCAGGCCACTCTAGTCCTAATATGTATACCTAGTCCACTAGCATGCGTATTATATCATAACATGTCTCATAACACATATTGTAAGAGTATTTTGGGGATCTTTACCGTTCGGGCGCTGGCTGACCGTACACACTTTTTCTTCTTTGGTCGTCTCACTTATCAAAAATTTATTATTTATTTATTTTATTTTTTTTTATAAAATTTTCTCAAATCCCCGGCTTGAGTTCAGTTACGCCCGAAGGTGTACCGAATCCCTCAAACCAAGGCTCTGATACCAACTTGTAACGTCATAAAATTCCAACCAAAAATTTTCATTTTTACAACCATCAAAACATGAGTAATAAGTTTAGATTCCAAAGTAACAATGTAGTCACAACCGATTACATAACAAAAGATAACAAAATAGTTTCCCCGAGTGTGTGTACGGTCACGCTGGCGCCTTCCCACGGTCCTCACTAGTACTTGAAACACATAATACAACAACTGTAAGCATAAAGCTTAGGGAGTTCCCCAAAATACAACATACGCACATACGCCTTTCCAGGCCTTGACCTTCCGGTCCTTGTGTCTCAGGGGACTTCCGTCCCAACTGGGTAGACCTTCCGGTCCTACCCACGTCAACCTTACAGTCCATATGACCACGCCTTCCGGCCCATATCATGTTGCCTTCCGGCCCAAATCAAACATATCATACATGGCACATGTAACAAATAACTTAACACACATAAGGCATATATCTCATATCATATTCGACCTTCCGGTCACACATTCAAAACCCTTCCGGGTGCAGTATAGTGAGAAGACTCACCTCGTATGCCTCGCTAAGTCGCTAATCATGAATCCTGAAATCACTCGAGCTCGAACCCTCGAGCTGCAATCCTCCTATGATATTATAAATCTATAATTATTACTTGTACCACAAAGGTGGGCCATCCTTATCAAGTCAACACAGGTTGACTTGGTCAATCGTCTTTAATCAATTTGGACCGGACTCGGCGAGTGCACACTAGTGACTTGGCGAGTCTACGCATTTTATTCAACTATCAAGGTTTTCCCCTTTTGACTCGTCGAGTACTCCCCCGACTCGACGAGTTCCCCCCTGGGCCTGAATCACAGGGCCACCGCGACTCAACTCGCCGAGTCGAAGGTCGACTCGGCGAGTCCCAACCTGACTCGGTCCACCTGTTCAAAACCTTTCCAACTCTCTGCGACTCACTGAGTCGCCCTCAACTCAGTCCGGACTACACACAGGATGGTCTCAAGGACAATCTTCAAGCGACTCGTCGAGTCTGTTCTTCGGACTCGGCGAATCCATGCCATGCACCAGCTGAAACTGGCTTTTGCGGTCAGATCCGTTCCATACATGCATAGATCTGGCCTTCCCAAGCTTATTTGTCACGTAAAGTCTCGGTCTTGGTTGCCATGCAATGCATACAAGGCTTATTTTGAAGAAACAACCTCTAATATGGCAAGTTTAGCTTCTAACTCAAAAGAATGGACATAAAGCTTGTCATAAGGGGTCTCCTGGACCTGCTAAAGTCCAGATCTAGGTTCCATATCTCCATGGGACCTCTCATACTTCTAATTCAAGCCAAGAAATGCAAGAAGAAACCCTAGATTTGGCACATCAACACAAAACACGAAGTTTGGCTCTGAAAATTACCTCAAGAAGACTCCCTTGGTGAAGTAGCAACAGATCCAAGCTCCCCAACACTTCAAGCTTGATCCTCTCCCTCCTTTCCTTGCAATATACCACAAAATAATGAACAAAAAGCCTCCAAACACTCTCACAAGGGCTCACAGACGTATGGGGGCTCTTAGGGTTCAAGGTGGCCGCATATGAGGGCCATAAGGTCCTTTAAATAAAGCTTAGGGCCGGGAAATTAGGGTTTCATTAAACAGCGCGGACTCGCCGAGTCCGGACGCGAACCCCCGCCCAAAACCGCGATCCGACTCGGCGAGTTCGACCCCCAACTCGCCGAGTCCCCTCACATAATGTCAAAAATATATGAAATGAAGATACCTGGGGATCCGGGTTGTTACACATAGGTACCCTTCCAGGTACAGTACAGTGAGAAGACTCACCTCAGATATCCCGGTTAATCACTGACTCGGTATAAATACAATCTAGCATCCGCCTAAACACATAAAATAATATTCTCATAAATATACTTCTCAGAACTAGACTCTATATTCTCTAAGCTCCCTTAGAAAGGTGAAAGACCATTTTACCCTTCCTTTGGCTCAAAGGCCCCCGTTGTTGACCAAACCCTAAAAGTCAACCAAAGTCAACGGTCAAACTTTGACCCGACTCGGCGAGTGCACTTAGGCAACTCGGCGAGTCCACCTGTGTCCACTTAACTCTTTAGCCCCATTTAACACGTCGAGTCCCTCCCTTTACTCGACAAGTCCGTAGGTAAGAATCGCGGGGCTACCCTGGCTCGACTCGCCGAGTCTCAAGAACAACTCGGCGAGTACATGCCATGCACAAACTCTTTTGACCTCCTGAGGTCAGGTATGCTCCTCAAATCCATAGATTTGTCCTTCCCAAGCATAATAATCACGTAAAGTCCAGACCTTGACACTCATATATCATCTAGATGGTATCATTTGGAGATTTTAGCCCAAAAATGGCATTTTAAGCTCATAACTCCCAAGATAACTCATAAAGCTCCAAGGGTTAAGGTCTCTGGACCTCTTTGAGTCCATATCCAAAGCATAAACTTGATAAGGGACCTATTGCTCCACATAAACATCCTTAAAGGAGGTTAGAAAACCCTAACTCTAGTTATCAATACCAAAACTGAAGAAGGTCCGAATAAATACCTCAAGATGAAGTCTCTGAACTCTAAAACCACTAGAACCACACCTCCTTCAGTCTCCTCTTTCTCTTGATTACATTCTTCTTGCTAAACCAAAGATAGAAAGTTCAAATATGGCTTCTCCTTCTTCCCAAACGATCTATCTCAATTAGGGTGCTCTCAAGGGAATGGTAGCCGCAATAGAAGGCTAAGAGTGCCCTTAAATAGGCTCCAACCCCGGAGGAATAGGGTTTCATTAAACAGCGTGGACTCGCCGAGTCCAACGCGAACCCGGATGATCAATCGCGGCCCTACTCGGCGAGTCTAAGCATCAACTCGCCGAGTTCCTTCACAATTTCTAAAATAAAAATATTAGAATAATATACCCGGGACTCCAGATGTTACAATTCCTCCCCACTAGAATCAGACTTCGCCCTCGAAGTCTCATTCTGCAAACAACTCTAGATGCTGCTCACGCATCTCGCGTTCCGGCTCCCAAGTCAGGTCTGACCCCTTCCTATGCTGCCACTGCACCTGCACCAGAGGCACTTCCTTGTTCCTCAGAACCTTGACCTTCCGATCCCTAACTGCCACCGGTCTCTCAACATAGTTCAGGCTTACATCCACCTGAATATCCTCTAATGGAATCACTGCCGACTCGTCTGCTATACACTTTCTCAACTGCGACACGTTAAAAGTGTCGTGAATCTGACCCAACTCCGCAGGCAGCTCCAACCGGTAGGCTACCCTGCCTACCCTCGCGATTACCCTGAAAGGTCCAATATATCGAGGCCCCAACTTGCCCCTCTTCATGAATCGGATCACTCCTTTCCAAGGAGAGACCTTTAAGAGTATGAAGTCACTGACCTGAAACTCGAGCTCGGACCGACGCCTGTCCGCATAACTCTTCTGACGACTCTGAGCGGTCAACAACCTCTGCCTGACCCACTCTATCTGCTCAGTCGTCTGAAACACGATCTCCATACTACCCATTACACGTTGCCCCGCTTCTCCCCAACAAATGGGGGTCCGACACCTCCTCCCATAGAACAGCTCAAAGGGTGGCATAACAAAGCTCGAATGATGGTTGTTGTTGTACGAAAACTCTGCTAAGGGAAAATATGTGTCCCAACTCCCGCCAAAATCCAAAACACATGCTCGGAGCATATCCTCGAGTGTCTGAATTGTCCACTCGCTCTGCCCGTCAATCTGTGGGTGATATGCGGTACTAAAATTCAACCGTGTACCCAACTCCTCATGAAATTTCTTCCAGAACCTGGAAGTGAAACGCACATCTCGATCCGAGACAATCGAGATCGGAACTCCATGTTGCGAGACCACCTCTCTCACATACAATTCTGCTAGCTTCTCCGCAGAAGAGCTCTCGCTAATGGCAAGGAAGTGAGCGCTCTTCGTCAACCGGTCTATAATCACCCAAATTGTATCGACACCCCTCGCAGTCCTTGGCAATTTGGTGATAAAGTCCATAACAATTTGTTCCCACTTCCACTCGGGAACCTCTAACGGCTGCAACTTACTATGTGGTCTCTGATGCTCGGCCTTGACCCGACGATAGGTTAGGCACCTCTCAACGAACCATGCAACATCCCTTTTCATACAGGGCCACCAATACTCCTTCTTTACGTCCAGATACATCTTAGTGGCCCCGAGATGGATCGAGAACTTCAATCGATGTGCCTCTTCCATCAAAATGGTACGCGTCTCACCCACAAACGGTACCCAAATCCGACCCTGAAATGTCATAAGTCCCCAGCTATCGGTAACGAGCTCCGATACCTGCCCGACAACTAGCTCCCTCTTTTGGTTTTCTGGTTTCACAGCCTCGGCCTGGGGCCTCGAATGGTGTCCAACACCGGATTCATCTCTGTCAATCTCATACAAACGTCTTGCATTGGGACGCTCTCCGTCCTATGGCTCATGGCATCGGCTACCACGTTAGCCTTACCCGGGTGGTACATGATCTCATAATCATAATCTTTTACCACATCCAACCATCTCCTCTGCCGCGTGTTCAGGTTGGGCTGATCCATTAAGTACTTCAGGCTCTTATGATCCATGTATATGGTACACCGGAACCCATACAGGTAGTGACGCCAGATCTTGAGGGTGAACACCACTGCCCCCAACTCTAAATCGTGGGTGGGATACCTTGCCTCATGAGGCTTCAGCTGCCTAGATGCATATGCTATCACGTGCCCCCTCTGCATAAGCACCGCTCCCAACCCTGATATCGACGCATCACAAAATACCACGAAGTCCTCCATACCCTCCGGAAGGGCTAGCATTGGGGCTTTGCATAACTTCTGATGAAGTGTTTCAAAGGAGGCCTGCTGCTCTGGACCCCATGAGAAGGCAACGCCCTTCCGAGTCAACTTGGTGAGTGGCACAACGATCTTGGAGAAATCCCTGATAAATCTCCGATAATAGCCTGCCAATCCTAGGAAACTCCTGATCTCTGTAGGTGACCTCGGCACCTCCCAACTCATCACCGCCTCAATCTTGGCTGGATCGACCAATATCCCTTTCTGGTTAACAAGATGTCATAGGAACTGGACCTCTCGTAACCAAAAATCACACTTGGAGAATTTGGCGTAAAGCCTCTCCGATCTCAAAACTCCGAGGATCTCCCTCAGATCTTCCTCATGTTGTTCCTTGGATCTCGAATACACCAATATGTCATCAATAAACACGATCACCGAGCAATCCAACATCGGCTTACATACTCTGTTAATGAGGTCCATGAACACCGTCGGTGCGTTGGTGAGCCCGAAAGGCATCACTACAAACTCGTAATACCCGTAACGAGTCTTGAACGCTGTCTTCTGGATGTCCTCATCTCGCACCCTCACCTGATGATAACCCGACCTCAAATCGATCTTGGAGAACCAAGATGTTCCCTGCAACTGATCGAACAAATCATCGATCCTCGGCAACGGGTAACGGTTCTTGACCGTCAGCTGCTGTAGCTGCAGCGGCTTCAGCCTCAGTTACTGCGGCGTACAGCTCATCAAAAGTCTCCAACAGCATGGTCTTGATAGACCCAAACATCTCCGGAATCTCGGCCCTGATCGCCGCAGCCACCTCATCGTGAATCATCTGGCGGAGCTCCTTGTCGCTCACACCCCCTCCATTGGTCCGTGGTCTGTGACGTGTCCCAACCATGATGCCTCTGAAATACAACATAAAAATATCATAGACTCGATCGAGCATACTCCCACTCGATAACGCAACCGTACTCGTCCTCCAATACCCAAAGGATTCTTCTTTGGGCTGCTCACTGATCTGGTGTCTTCAGTAGTACGGGCCCTATACTACTGACTACGTCGCATCAGCATTCACCCCAAGTCTTCCTCCTTGGATCCTGGAGCGCAAGTACTCTATTCTCGCTATGCATTGGCTACTTATTCGCTCACAAGCCATCTTATAGAAGTAGGATTCTCCTAGACTAAGGCATCACAAATCAGGCCACTCTAGTTCTAATATGAATACCTAGCCTACTCTAGCATGCATAACATATCATAACATATCTCATAACACATATTGTAAGGGTATTTTGGGGATTTACCGTTTGGGTGCTGGCTGATCGTACACACTGATCCTCTTTGGTTATCTTAAAACCTCTTGTAAAATTTAATGTTTTTATTATTGGAAATTTTTTCCTCAAATCCTCGGTTTGAGTTCAGTTACGCCCGAAGGTGCATCCGAATCCCTCAAACCAAGGCTCTGATACCAACTTGTAACAAAGTCGATCACCGAGCGATCCAACATCGGCCTACATACTCTGTTCATGAGGTCCATGAACATCGTCGGTGTGTTGGTGAGCCCGAAAGGCATCACTACAAACGCGTAATGCCCGTAACGAGTCTTGAACGCTGTCTTCTGGATGTCCTCATCTCGCACCCTCACCTGATGATAACCCGACCTCAAATTGATCTTGGACAACCAAGATGCTCCCTGCAACTGATCGAATAAATCATCGATCCTCGGCAATGGGTAACGGTTCTTGACCGTCAACTTGTTCAATTCCCTGTAATCAATACACATTCGATGTGAGCCATCCTTCTTCTTAACAAAAAGGATAGGCACTCCCCAAGGCGAACCGCTCGGCCGAATAAATCCCTACCCCAGCAGCTCCTGAAGCTGCGAGGATAACTCCTGTATCTCTGGAGGCGCAAGGCGATAAGGTGCCTTGGCGATAGGTGTAGCGCCCGGAACCAAATCGATGATGAACTCAATCTGCCTCTTGGGAGGCACACCCGGTAACTATTCCGGAAATACATCCGGGAACTCACGTACTATCGGAACCTCATCAACTGACCTCAGTCTCTCTGAATCAATCCTCGTATCCATCACATATGCTACAAACCCCTTATAACCCTGTTGTAGACTCTGCCTCGCTCTAGCGGCTGAACAAAATGCCAACCCAAAACGCGTACCCTCACCATACACGGTAAGAATTCCCCCAATAGGATCTTGTATGGTCACCAACTGTCTCTCGCAGTCAATAACCACTCCAAACTTACTCAACCGATCCATACCCACGATGACACAGACATCTCCCATCGCGATAGGAACCAGATCAATCGGGAACTTGCCGCCGAAAATTTTGAGTACACATACTCGAATCACCTCAGTGGCATACACTGCTCTCTCACTAGCTATGGAAACTCTCAGAGGTCGACTCATCACCTCCCGAATAATACTGATGTGCTGACTAAAAGCCAAAGATACAAAAGACCGACTCGCGCCCGAGTCAAATAACACCAAAGCAGGTACATAATTCACAAGAAAAGTACCTACGCATGTCATAATATAAGCACAATATCTCAACATAAAAGTAAAATATACGAAAGAATACATACCAGCCACGACATTGGGCGCCGTGCGGACCTCCTCCGCAGTCAACTAGAAAGCTCTCCCACTAGCCTTCGGAGCCTCGGTCTTCACCGGTCGAATCTCGGTAACCCTAGCAGCAGGCGCAGATCCCTGCGCTGATCCTTGGTGTAGCTGAGGACACTTGGCCTTCCGATGGCCGGTCTGGTTGCAATGGAAGCAAACCATAAATCCTTTGGGGCAATTCTTGGCGATATGCCCCTCCTTGCCACATTTGTAGCAAGCACCCGATCGACAGACCCCCTCATAGAAGAAAACCAAAACCAAGTGGGTTCAAAGGCTTCAAAGGTTATCTTTAAAATATTCTATGATTGTTTTTATTTCATTATAACATCTATAAATGGATTCAAGATGGTCTGGTTTTGTTATGAACTAAAAATAAACTTGTTATTTTTTAAAGTCTTCCGTTGCCGTTTTTGTGAAAAACAAACTTATATTTCGTATCAAAACCCAACAATCCAGATGTAAACAAACCAAAAAGGTAAGAATAAATTACATGAATGGTTCTGGTGGTTTTGGTAATTTGTATGTTTGTACTCTAACTTATTTTTTAACTCAGATGATTTATACTGTTTATTTTTGTTGTGCGTTTGGTCCCTATTTTATCTCAAAAGACTATTGTGTCATTTTTAATTTATTTTTAATTAATTTTCTTATTCATGTATTTAGTTTTTATATATTAAAAAAAATTAATAAACCCCACATATTTGTATATTCTCACCCTAAACCTGAAACACCATTTGAGAAGTTTAAGTTGGATCCCACCAGTCACCATCCTATCTCTCATCCTCCTAAACATCTATTTTTTTTTTCCATCTGTGGTGACATCGATGTCTTCACCAACCCTTCTTTTTTCGGTCCTTCAACTCCGACAAACCAACACCACAACCTTTCTATTGGGTTGTGGTTGTGGAGAATTCAATGAAGAGACAGAGGGTTGTGTTGTTGGTTCGTTGGAGTTGAAGGACTAGAAAAAGAAGGGATAGTGAAGACGTCAATGTCACTGAGGATAAAAAGGAAATAGAAGTTGAGGATGATGAGAGATAGGATGGTGACTAGTGTACCCAACTTAAAATTTTCAAATGTGGTTTCAGGTTTAGGGTGAGGAGATACAAATATGTAAAGTTTATTAATTTTTTTAAATATATAAAAAATAAATACATAAACAAGAAAATTAATTAAAAAATAAATTAAAAATGACATAATAGTCTTTTGAGGTAAAACAAGAACCAAATGTACAATAAAAATAAACAGTATGGATCATCCAAGTTAAAAAATAAGTAGAGACTAAACGCACAAATTACTCAAATCATAGAGACCATTTGTGTAATTTACTCTTATTTTTTTCGGTTTGTTCACATCTAAGTAACTATTTTTTTTTTTTTTTTTACACATCTAAGTAACGAATTTCTAATGGCGAAGGAGAAGAGCGATGTGTCCTGCTACAGCTGGTTATAATAGTGATATGTGAACACTTTTAAAAAGTTCGATACCTAAATGTATAAAAAAATAGTTATCCAGATTTGAACGAATCGAAAAAATTACCTTAGTATATTTCTTTTTTTAAAATAAGAGTCTGAGATACTCATTACAATTTGCAACGTAAGTACATACTATATGGCCGCTACTTCAATATGTGTAAATAAGGTGGTCTGACTCAAATAGGAAAATTTCAATGGAATTCATATAGAAATGAGTCAATCGAGGTCAAAATGTTAAAAAATAAATAAATAAATAAAAATGGTTGAAGAGTTTCGACTGTGATCGGGAGTTTTGCTGATTTGACCCGACCCGTTGTCATTAAGTATGTCCATGTGCGTACTACTAGGCGCATTTTAGAGAGTGACAACAACATACCGTCACAAAACTCGGAACCCGCCGCCGGACGCTTCTAAATCCATCTGAGAAGAATTTCTAATGGCGAAGGAGAAGAGCGATGTGTCTTCAATGGAAGTCGATGATCAGATCAGTACCAATCCCAAGTTCTCAATCAACGGTCTGTCCCTAATTACGCATAAACACATGTATTCACACGCACCATACGCAATTACTTTGTCTACCTGTGTCGATGATTTAATTGAAGTAGAAATCTTATGTGAATTGAGATAATCGGTGCTTTTGCAGTGCTGCAGCTTCTAAAATCATCGCAGATGCAGCATGGATTACGTTTTGGGGACTACACTCGCTATCGGTAATGTCGAACATGTGTATTGATTTTAGGTTTTAGCTTTTTCTAAATAGATACGCATTGGTGGTTTTACGAATCTTATTTGGATTTGCAATTACAGGAGATATTGCTCTGCTCGGTTAAGGCGACTGTACAAATCGTTGAAGTTCACACATGGGCGTGGAAAATATACCAAAAAGTCCATAACACCATCTACTGTTACTGAAGTTAGGTATGTCAATGTGTGATTCGTGTTTATGGCCTGAGTTTTGGTTGTTGGATTGAATTTCTTTTTTTCCTGTGATGATAATGAACTGCAATGAGGAATGTTTCAATGGGGTTATTGGTAGTTGAACTTAGTTGGGATGGTATAAATTGCATGGGTAGTGGTGATGCCTTCAAGGTTGTAGTTATGGATCCCATTTCCCCTTTTACTGATCCAAAGAAAAAGATGAAGATTGAAAAAGAAAGCTTGGAATCTGTATAGGTTCAGGATTGAGCAGTAGGGCATGTTGTTACTGAAAGTAGCATCATCTGCAACTATTAATCATAGGTTCCTCAAAGAATAAGTTATTCCATCCAGATTATTTTAGAAGTAACTTAGACACTGATGCATGGATCAAAGATAAAGGTCATTATTCAATAAGCTGTCTAATTTGAGACTAACACCTTTTTGGACCTTCAACAGGTTTCTCCATCTAGTTCTCTACACAGCAGAAAGGGCATGGAGTCACGCCATGGAGAAAAGACAACTCCCTGATGGACCAAACGCACGCCAAAGAAGCTACCTGATTGGTCGGTTGCGTAAAGCAGTAAAGTGGGCCACACTTTTTGCAGAATTATGTTCTATCAAGGGAGATTCTAGAACATCACTAGAAGCCGAGGTATTAAGTTTTTGACATAATAAGATTTCATTCACCATCTTTCACCCTTTCCACTAAGCAAGTTGATTTCAATTTGCAGGCTTATGCCTCCTACATGAAAGGGAATTTATTATTTGAACAAGACCAGAATTGGGATATTGCATTGAAGAGTTTCAAGAGTGCTAGGCAAGTCATTTTATCTTTTACATACCTAACTTTTTCTCTTTTATCATTATATATCTGTAACAGTTTGTTATCTTTAAAGATACTAAAACAAAACTGATATCAAACAGAGTTGTTTATGAGGAACTTGGAAAATATGGAGATTTAGAGAACCAAGTTTTGTGTCGTGAACGCGTTGAGGAACTAGAACCAAGTATTCGATACTGTTTGCACAAAATTGGAGAGTCAAATTTACAAGCTTCTGAACTTGTACACATTGGAGAAATTGAAGGACCTGCACTTGACCTTTTTAAAGCTAAATTGGAGGTAATGTTATTAATTTGAATACCTTTTTAACTTCCCACAAATCTTATTTCTTCCATTGTTTTCATTGTTTTTGATAAATCCAGGCTGTTATGGATGAAGCAAGATCTCAACAAGCTGCATCCATGACAGAATTTCATTGGCTAGGGCATAGATTTCCAATATCAAATGCCAAAACTCGCGTTTCCATTTTGAAAGGTTAGTTATCATTTATCAGTTATCACTTATCTGTCTTCAGTGCTTTGAGGGTATGTCTATATTTAATCAATTTCCGGATTTACCCTTTCAGCTCAGGATTTGGAGAAAGAGCTTAATGATCGAAAGGAAGGTGCTCTTCCATCTGAGAAAAGACTTGCAGTTTTTGACAAAATCTTTGCTGCATATCATGAAGCCCGAAGCTCCATTCGTAGTGACTTGGTATTTAATGAGATTATTTTATATATCCATAAAAATATATGTTTTCTGATGGGTTTTTTTTTTTTTATTTATTTATTTATTTATTATTTTTTTAGGCGAATGCTGGTAATTCTGAAAACATGAAGGATGATTTGAGTGGTCTTGATAAAGCAATAGGTGCTGTTTTAGGGCAACGTACCATTGAACGCAATCAGCTGTTGGTTAGTATTGCCAAGAGTAAACTAAGCAAGACACGTGATGAAAAAAATGAAAAGGTTACAAAACCTGAAGAACTTGTGAGGTTGTATGATCTTCTTTTACAGGTAATCATTCATTTAATGTCTTTAAATGATAATGGTTTTGTTGCTACTGTTATATATGTTTTTATTTTGTTGTTAATTTCAGAATACAGCAGATCTTTCTGACTTGTTGAGTTCTGGAAGAGACAGAAAAGAGGAAGAAGTTGCGTTATCTGAAGAATGTGAACTCAAAAGTTTGATCTTCCGAGCAGAAAGGTTTGCATAACATTTGGTTTTGTAATATTATAATTTTTTTGGAAGGAATGGAATCTGTCAAAGGAATTGCAACCAAACACAAACATGCCATGGAATGGAATCACGAATTCCAATTCCAGGCAAACCAAACAACCCTTTATATTCATCAAGATTATTTTTTCTCCGTTTTTTTTTTTGCAGGTGTTTTTTCTTGGCTAAATCTTATAGTTCAGCTGGGAAGAGGACAGAAGCATACTCTTTGTTTTCTCTTGCGCGTTCTCTCTCTGAAAAAGCCCTAAAGAAAGTTCAAAGTGTGGCTACACATGATCAGGTGTTTACCCTTTTTCAGGCTTCTAACTAAACAAAAATAAAAGTTATTAATAAAATGATTTTTTTTTTTAAATAATAATAGGCAATGGAGAAAGAATTGGAGACATTATATAAAGATTGCAGATCCAACAGCTGTATTGAACATGCAATGGGGATTATGGAACATGAGAAGGCTCCTAATGATCTTTCAAAAAAGATTTCTGCTGTTTCAATATCTGCAAATGGGAATGATAAGAAGGTATGAAACAGCTTTTCTTTGTTTTTTTTGGGCAGAGTTTCAGTCTAAAATTACAAAATATGATTAGGGGCACTTTAGTCGTTTTAAAAGAAGATTCAGTCTAAATTTGCAAAATGCAGTTAGGGGCATTTTAGTAATATGGCAAAGTTTCAGTCTGAAATCACAAATTATTATTAGGGGCATTATAGTAATTTGGCAAAGTTTCGGTCTAAACTTACAAAATCCGATTAGGGGCATTTTAGTAACTTTGGCAAAGTTTGGTCTTAAAATCACAAAATGTGATTAGGGGAATTTTATTAATCTTGGCAAAGTTTCAGTCTGGAAATCACAAAATATGATTGGGTGCATTTTAGTAATTTTGGCAAAGTTTCAGTCTGGAAATCACAAAATATGATTGGGGGCATTTTAGTAATTTTGGCAAAGTTTTGGTCTAAACTTACAAAGTTCAATTAGGGGCGTTTTAGTAATTTTGGCAAAGATTCAGTCATGAAATCACAAAATATGACAGTGGTTCATTTTAGTTGGTGTTTTTCTGCAAAGTTTCAGTCTGAAATGACAGAATGTGAGTAGGGGCATTTAAGTAATTTGGGAGAAAAGTTTCAGTGTAAAGATACATGTGATGTGACTGGATTAAAAATTTCAGGGTGAAAAGTTTCTGGTAGAGAAGTTGGATGTGTATGAGTCGGGTGTTGCTGATACAAGCACAAGGGTGGCTCCACGTATTGCAGCATACCAGCCAGGTTTTCAAGCGATTCCTCGGAACCCAATTGTTCTGGACCTTGCTTATAATTCAATTGATTTCCCATCAATTGAGAATAGAATGAAGAAAGATAAAAAGGGTGGTTTTATTAGTAGGCTTTGGGGTTAATTTATACAAATCAGAATTTGGATAATATATTTATTTTTACTTTGTGTTGATTTTTGGTCAGACTTGTTAGATTTTGGACAGTTTTGTAAGTTAAATCCCGCGGCTCTTTGTATTGTCGTATACTGTGTGTTGTTTTGTGAACCATTTTCTGAAGAGTGAAATTGAACAATAATACTTTTATGAGATTAGCTTTTGTAGTGAATTGAAAAGGGTTGGAAAGCAACAGTTGATTAATGATAGGAGACTATTTATGTGATGGTAGTAGATCTAAGAACTCTATTGGTATGTCACTTTCTTTTAAAATATGAGATAATTATGGTGTGCTTCTATTCCAAGCCTTTCCTATCTTATAGTTTTGAGAAATTCCTATTTATAAAAATATTTTTGGTGATTTCAAATGAACATTTTGTATGAATATTATCATGATTATGTGTATTTTGATTAGACATAAAGCTATATAAAAGCCATAGGGGAGTGATTTTAATATGATCCAAAATTATATCTGGAGGTAGAATTTGTATTCAAATATGTTTGGCAAAACTAACTCTTACTTGTAAGTTGTAGCTTTTGTTTGTAGAGAAATGTCACAAAACTAGTTGTAAAGTTTTGTAACATGTAAAATAGCAATATATAAAAGTTCATAGAGCTGGTAAGCATGGTAACAGTATCGGCGGCCGGGGCCGGTGCTCCGAAAAGAAACGAGAGACTACTTGAAATTGTTTTTTGATTATATAGTAAAATTCTAAACAATTTTTTCTTCTTTAATTCGAGTTTCTTTGCGGTTAAAAGGCAAAAGCTTTTAAAAGTTCCTTGTCAAACATTACTGATTTGCCTATTCTATACAAAAAAATGTTTTTGTGCTTTTGGAGCCGGGTGCTTAGTTGATTAGAAAATACTTTATAGCCGAATGTAAGGATCAAAATATTTTAGTTATTTTATCTTTTTTCATTATTGTCAAGTAAATAATATTTGATTGATGTGACATTTATGTATTGATTTGTATAGTAGTGTTTGACTATTATAGATTGTTTGTATTTACCCATTATATATAGGTTTTAATGATGTGATTAAGACTTAACCCTTCCCATAAGCTCCTAATTAGTTTAGTTGAGCTAAACCCAAAGCTCTTTGTATGTTCATAGTAAAACTCAATAATATACAATAACTTTGAAAAGATTACTTGCAAATTTATCATGTGATTCATGTTTGATTATCATAATTCCACTATGACATTTCAATAAGATCCTACATGTGGCATCAAAACTTGATCTATAGAATTAAACAATTATTTCAAGTCAACGATCCAAAATGACCATTTTATCTCATAAATCTTATATCGTTTTTTACATGCTCATAACATTTTGTTAGCAATTCACTATAAGCAACTTACATTCCAGATCAATTTTGAGCTTAAATAGAATTATTTACTTCGTGTATTCATTACTTTTAACTTTGATTTGAATTGATGCACAAGTTCACAATTCAATAATATACAAAAGTTTTGAAAATATTACTTGCAAACTTATCGTTTGATTCATGTTTAATTATCATAATTTTGCTATGTCATTTCAATGGAACCCTACAATTACAACATCATCGTACTATTAAAATTTTTTTTATTAAAATAATCGATTTAAAAAAATCAATCTAATTATAATATTACATTTAAAATTTTACTATGATATTATATTTTATAATAAATTTACCCAATCATAATAATACAATTTGTTTTGTATTTAGATAACACCGTTATTACTAAGTATACAATTTCAAAATATATATTGGAATAGGATAAAATAAAAACAAAACTTTATAGTAAATATATCAATAAAGGTTATAAAAGTACGAGTGTAATTCTTTTTTTATTACTCAATTACTTATATAACTTAACTGGCTAGTTTGTCTAAGTAAAAGAGTGATGTTTTTCAAACTAACTAGCCAGAAGAGGCCAGTGGAGGTAGAATTTTCATAGCTAACTCTTTCCGGTTGCTACGATTGCTTGACTTAAACAAGTAATCTCAACTGAAGCAGATCTTTTTTCGACTTCCTTCCTGTCTGGGATATATGTTTTTATTTTGTCTATACAATCATATTATTATTAGAGTAGATTACAAATCCGGTCACGTTGGTGGCACTTTTCTATGGTTTATTCCAAGTTTTGAAAGATTGATGTGGATAGTCATTATGGTTTTAAAATGTTACACGCTTGACTCTTTTAGTCGTTAGTCATTATGGTCAATGACCCTTCTTTAAAAGCCTTCATGTGAACCGTACATGAGAACATTTCTATCTTTTTACATGTCTCTTATAACGTCTATATGAATTGAAACAACCATCTTTCCCCTTATACTATGTTCTTCCCCTTTTACCTTCTCTTCTATAGTTTCAAAGATGTATATCGATCATCCAAATAAACACCAAATTATGATTTGTGATTTGTGTGTATGGAAGCCATGTGATCATTCGTCATATCCTAGAGTAATCTCAACCAATGTATACGATTATGGAGTTGCTCTAGGTTTGGCAAAGATGATAGGAATAGAAGCAGTAGCGGATCCAGAATGAAAAATCAAGGGTTGCACAAATTTTTTAGGGGTTGCACTACTAGAAAAAAATACTCATTTCCGAATGCAGTTTCTATCACAAAATAATCATGAAACCGATGAATTATACTAAATTCACAATTATCAGACTTTATGATGGACTGCCAATGGATTCGTGACAGATTTCCAACTGATTTATGACGGATTTTGATGAATTTTCACTAAATTTACATTTAACGGCAAAATTTGAGGGATAGCTCGTGTTATAGGATATGCCCATGAGTAGAGAGACGAATAAAAAGACAAAAATGGCCTCATGTGTAGTGCATGTGAGGACAATTGATGGACCCTAACCGGCTAACAATCAAATGGACCAAGCATGTAGCATTTTGAAACTATAAGGACTATTCATATCAATTTACAAAACTTGGACCAAAACCGTCAAAGAGTGTTAACCACTAATACCAAAAATGTAATTTACTCTTATTATTACCATCTATTACACTTAAAAATACATTAGATGTACTAAGAATTGTGTTCAATAATCAAACTAATGGTATGAGAATCTATAAGATGTCAAAAGTAGAATTTTATGATAATAAATAAAAAATTGTTATTGGTTGTTTGCATGTTACAGCTTTTTGGCGCGCACCACCGTAGATGCCCGTAGCCCCTTGTAAACCCTCGGCTTAACTTTGATATCTCCACAGAGAGTAGGAGCAACACAGGAAACATCGGAGACTTCAATGGCATCCACGAAAACTCGCTACCTCTGTTTTTCCCTCCTCCCTATTTTCCCGCATCTTTCGTTCAAAAATGATCCCAAACTCACTCTTTCTCTCTCTACGTTGTTCGTTCCTGTTATTGTTCCTACATCCTTCCTATCCGCCATCGATTCTGAAGGCCACGATCATACAATTGTATTTAACCCTATTATTCAATTTCATTCTGAATTGATCGAGACTGAAGGGTCGGGAAGAAGAAGATGTATTGAAGAGTGGGTATCCATCCATTCTCATTTTGTGATCGAAATTAGGGCGTCGCAGAAGAGGATTATATTATTTCAGAAGTAGTTGCGTGCCCCCTAATGCTGGAGGTTGGGATCAATGCAGCAGGAGGCAATGATGTATTTCTCCAAACTCGACGATTCCCCAATGTTTCGTCAACAGGTTTGTGTTGCTATCTGTAGCATTTTGATTTACCTATTTGAAAGCATGTTGTTTATGTTTTTTGTTGTTTGTTATGTCTTTGAGAAATAGTATGCTCCTTTTGTCAATCAAATCGATAGTATTGTTGCCCAATGAGGGGACATATTGGTTTGATTCGATGCCAAACTGGAAAGCTGTATAATAGAAAGTGAATACCTTATCTTGTTGCATTTTGATTCATCAAACCATCCCCTTGTAGATAATTACTTTCTGGTTTGAACCTCTTTTACCACTTTACAGAAAGTTGATTCTGTTTTCTTATGAATAAGGCTTTGAGTAATAATAGTCGTTCCATTTTACTTGTTCTGTTCCTCGACTTTATTAATCATCAAGGCTGAAAGATTGCAAGCAGAGTAGTTTTTACCAACAGGATCAACACATTTATGATTCATATAAACTTGTATCCTAGAGATTTACGTTTTAGATATCAAATAAAACTGAGAGATTTACGTTTTAGATATCAACACATTTATGATTCATATAAACTTGTATCCTAGAGATCAACACATTGATTCGAATATGAATTTGAAGAATAAGTAAATCAACAAAAGAAAATTAACAAAATGAACTACCAAATTGACAACCCTACCAACACTAACAAGCTAACCTAAACAAATTTTGTCATGATTCCAGTATCAATTTTAGTTATAATTCCAATATCACAAGCATCAATTAAGTAATTTACAAATGTCTAGTCTTACATAGAGCTGAGAGCAACCTGACTAGCATTGCATAATGCCATAATCCATTACATTTAGTTGGCCTTAAGCATGTTTCAAAAGTATATATGTGCTTACAATAATTGAAATGCTGTTTAAGTATGCCAATTATTTTGTATACTTGAAAGACACTGGTTTTTCCTTGACAAAGTATTTCACATTTTCAAGTATATAACATGTGAATGTATAATTTTCCATAATGCAGATCCAGTGTTTGGAAGAAATTGCAGAGACACTAAGGGAGAGAGGTTCAAAATTCTATAAAGGCTGTCGAAAGTACACGTAAGGATTTATTTGTTTCTTCTATTAGCAACTTGCATACGTTTTAACCATCCAAAATTATTAAACTCCACAAAAGAAATACACACATAGAATTCAAAAGATCTTTACAACAACAATAATATTCTACCATGATTGCATTGTTGATCATTTTGTGCTCTGACTTTGCTGCATGCCCACCATGTGTTTGTGAAAATGTTACTTCTTCTTTGGGTTTTACAGAGAAGGCCTAACAGAAGCAAATGAAAGGGATGCTGCTTTTGCAAGCTCCCTTGAAAGTTTTGGTGGAGGACCTGATCCTATTTCTATGGCTTTTGGAGGTAAAGTTAAAAATTTCAGTTACATAAAGTTGTAGCTTTAGGATGAATTCTTTTACATTGACTAAAAAAACTTTGTAATACCATTTGCTTTTATGTTCCCAGGTCCTGACATGATAAAGTTTGCAGTTGTTTTAAGAGAAATTGGGACATATAAAGAAAGTCTTCGATCAAAGGTCTTAATTTTTTATTTTTTCATTTCTTACCAAAATACCACTCAAGCACCTACATATACACAATGGGGTCTTTTACTTTTAGTGGACATAACCAATACATTGAACTTAGCTTTTACAATATAATCATTATATGAAAAAGATCTTTCATTTACATATGTAAAATAACATAGTTATGGAATTTGCAACACTAATCCCAGATTTGAGCATACACTTTTAATCTTAATTTTTTTTTTCTTATCATTTGTCTTTTTCCAGATTGAGCATACACTAAGCGATAGATTAATTCGCTTCACCAATATGGAGCTGCAAGATATCAAGGTTCTGTGATTTACTATATTTCATAATATTTATCTCAACATTTTTCTTAATACTTTTTATTTTTTATTTTTGAGTGATACAGGAAGCTAGGAAACGTTTTGATAAGGCTGATGCTGTTTATAGCCAGGTATTTAATTTTTCTATACTTGTTTATTTATCAAAGAGATGAATGTAATGTAACTACATTTGAGTTATTTGACATGTCATCATGTTTGCACATTTTGCTTTGCAGATACGTGACAAGTTTTTATCATTGAGAAAAAGTACTCGAACAGAAATAGCTGCTGCAATGGAGGAGGTATATGTGTTGTCTCGTATAAAAATAATTTAAAATATAATGCAATGATTCGGTGTTAGTTATACATGGGTAACATCGTCATTTGGAATTCTAATTTGGTAGAGAGACGTTCCAGGAACTTTATAATGCAAGAATGACATTTGAGCAAGCTCGCTTCAATCTGGTATTTACACATTTCTCCCCCTCCATTTACATTTCTTTTATCAAATGTGAAGGGTAATAACGTCATATCCAATATAACTTCAGGTTTCTGCTCTTTCAAGCGTTGAAACAAAGAAAAGATTTGAGATTGTGGAGTCTCTTGGTGAGGCAATGGACGCCCATCTTCATTATTTCAAACAGGTAAATCATTCTTTTTCTTTCTCCTTTTTTCAATCTTCTTCACTTCTCTTCTTCCAAACTAATAACCCTTTTGTTTTTGTAGGGATATGAGTTGTTAATTCAAATGCAGCCTTACATCCAACAGGTTTTATTACTGATAAATTGGAACTTACAATGTTTTCATTCTTTTTGACTTCTACTTCACAAAAGTTATATTTTTTCAACTCTTTTTACAGGTATTGTTACATGCACAGAAAGCTAGACAAAGCTACTATTCAGAACAACAAACACTAAATGAAAGGGTCCAAGAATACAAGAAACACATTGATGTGGGAGTGGGAAGCAGAATATCTTCTAATATTTCTGTTGGTAATGGTGACATGGCACAACAATATCCAAGAAACTCCCATAAAGTAATACACGCAGTTATGCAGTCTGGTGCAGAGGGGAAGGTACTCTTTTACTTTTACATTATAATAATAATAATAATACTCTGTTGTTCTATTCCATAACACTTGTAGTCTTTTAGAATTGTATTTTATCTTTATTTTCCAATTGCTAAGACTTCAATAGTTTAGGTTCAAAACATCAAACAAGGATATCTATCAAAACGCTCCTCAAATTTGAGAGGAGATTGGAAGAGAAGATTCTTTGTACTTGATAACCGAGGGATGCTGTATTACTATCGCAAGCAATTAGCCAGACCTTCTGTAAGTCAATCAGATTCTTTCTTCTTGATAAATAATCACAATCTTTATCTTTATTTATATTTTATATAAAAAAATTTCAGGGATCTGGTGTTCAGAGAGGTAATACAGCTGAGCCTGGGCCTGGTATACTCAGCAGGTGGCTATCTTCTCATTATCATGGTGGGGTGCAGGATGTGGCACGCCACACAGTCAACTTGCTTACATCTACAATAAAACCTGATGCTGAACAATCAGATTTGAGATTTTGTTTCAGGATTATCTCTCCAATGAAGATATACACTTTACAGGTGAGTTGACTTTGTTTGTGTTTCTCATCATCATAAGTCAACCTCCAATTGAATTATGATCCTCTAAACTATATCCAGGCAGAAAGCTCACTGGAACAAATGGATTGGATTGAAAAAATAAACGGAGTAATAGCTTCACTCTTAAGCTCCCAAACACCTGAGATGGTAGGTTTCAAAAGGGTATACAGTAAAATGTAAGTACATTGCTATTATCAATAAACATACTTTATTTTTTTATTTTTTTTGCAGCATCTATGTACAAGTCCTACGAGTGAAGGTAGTTTAGGAGAAATCCCAATGAGTCAAGATAGGAAGACATCTGCAGAATGTAGCAGTGAGAAAGATAGGAGTTCAAGAAACATGATGCGTGCTTGTAAAAGCTCCCAACAATTAAGATATGGTGGAAGAAATGAAAAACCAGTCGATGCATTGAGAAAAATAGTTGGTAATGATAAGTGTGCTGATTGTGGTGCACCTGATCCAGACTGGGCTTCCTTAAATCTTGGAGTTCTTATCTGCATCGAGTGCTCAGGTGTTCATCGCAATCTTGGTGTTCATATATCCAAGGTCAGTTTTACCCTTGAATTTGTTATTTTTGGATTTGGGGGATTTTTTTTAATCTGGCATTGGTTTTGTGTAGGTAAGATCTTTGGAACTTGATGTGAAGGCATGGGAACCTTCTGTGATTAAGCTGTTCCAGTCATTAGGGAATGTATTTGCCAATTCAGTATGGGAGAAAATGTTGACTGGAAAAAGAAGTCATCAGGCTGATGATGAATTATCTTGGAGGTAAATTATTAGTTTAATACAAATTATTATATCCTCTTTCTTTGGGTTAGCTAAAGTGTCATGTCAAATGCTAAACTTTGGTATGATGGAATTGGAGCTGTTGGAATGGAGTCAATGGACCAATCATGAAGGAATCTGATTCCTTTTTGTTAATTTCCATCCAAGGAAACAGTTGTGTTAATGCATAAATGAGCAGAATCAAGTTTTTATCTTGATGTTGTGATTCTTATATGATTGTAGATCCATGGAGTCTGATAAATCAGGTGAGTCCTTGGGAAAACCTAGTTGTGATGATCATATATCCACAAAGGAAAAGTTCATTCACGCAAAGGCAAGTCCATTTCCATTCTTTACTACTTGACCCATTTTTCTTCAATAAAATTAACACCAAAACATCATATCTTGTAATTGCAGTATTCAGAAAAGAGATACGTTCAAAAAGTAATAAACCCTCATCATCTTATGACACTGGAACAACAATTATGGGAAAATGTGTGTTGTAATGACAAGAAAGCAGTTTACCTTCTTATCATCATATGCAATGCAGATGTGAATGCCACTTATGGTGCCATCACACACTCACAAGACCTAACTACAGTTGAGATTGACCATGAACATGAATATGAATGTGACTACTTAAAAAGTTATTTTACAGACAGTTCCTCCTCAAGATCTTCAGCCTCAATAAAAGGGACTAATGATCCCTTAACCAATGAAGCCCTAGATGGTTGTTCCCTTCTTCACTTGGCTTCCCAAACTGCTGACTGTACCATGGTGGAACTGCTGTTACAACATGGAGCAAATATTAATGCTTGTGATTCAAAAGGTCAAACGCCACTTCATCATGGTATCATGAGAGGACGACTTGCAATTGTAAAGTTACTTCTTACCAGGTATTTGACATTATTAGTGTATTGGAGTTGTTGATATGAGTAGTAGTAAGACAAGTTTGATTGATTTTTCATAGGGGAGCTGATCCATTAGCAGCTGACATGGAAGGTAAAACGCCACGTCAGCTTGTGTCAGAATTAGGAATTGATGATATCCAACTCCTTGCCCTTCTACGAGCACCAAAGAGATAGCACCAAGGACTAGTAGGTTAACAGCTCATTTTTGGTCAACCATGGACCTTGTATATTTACTTTATACAAAATACATAATAGTAACTTATAAAAAATGCTTAAATTTTTGGTAACTAGGAGATATAACATGCTGTACATTAACCAATTTTTTTGTAATACTTACATGTGCTAAATGCAAGAAATACCAATATACTTTCTATTTTTCCTTGTTATATCATTATACTTCCATTTTTTTCTTATTTCAACATTGCTCCTTTAAATTATTCCTTGTTAGGGAATTCTACTTATCCAGTATAGCAATGGGTAATTGGCTACCGAATGTACCGGTTATCCCTTGACTTTCTATTTTTCCTTGTTATAGCGAAGTTGTGCTCTATTGATAGGTTCTTCGTTACCGATAGAATATTCTAAATTTTGTTCGTCGTCTTCAATAGAGGTTCTTCGTTACCAATTTGTAGACTTGTCATTTAGAAATTCGAATGGATCATAACAGTTAAAGTATGTATAAGTTTATCCTCAACGATCATATTATGAATGATAATACACGTAATCATAATTTACCCCATCATATCCTTGTCCCACAATAGACATGGGCGTGGAAGAAATGCAAAAAGAGCTTGTAGAACTCCATAAGCTCGATCATCTTTTTTGGCAGCCTCTTGATGTTTAACGAGCAAATTGTGTTTCCGAAGTTTGGGACATTAATGTCATTGCATGTGTTAGGTGTTTCGAAAAATACATGCCATATCCATAAGTCATACAAACGAATTCCAAAACGATTGTTGGTTTACCTACATGTTGTCTAGCCAAAGTGGTGGGACAATTTTTCCATGTCTAATGTCGTACTTAGAAATTCATGTTCTTCCCCCATATGAAGTAGTCTTGCTAAATCAGTTTCATTGAGCCTTCTAAGATACTCTTCACCAAAACATGAAATAACATCTATTGTCTAGCCAAAGTGGGGGGTGTTTATTTAAACAAATTTAAAAATCAAAAGCAAAATAATCTTTTTAGTTAAGATGGGACCAAGTGTGTAACAAAAATAAAGAGTAAGAACCTTCCAAGTTAAAAAAATAAGTTAGGGACCAAACGTGCAAACTACACTAAACCATAGGGACCATTCAGGTAATTTACTCTAATGGTTTACATTTTTTTTATCATTATGAATAAAGATATTGTTAAATTAGTTTATCTAAATAAAATCCAAGCATCCAATACAAAGTTGACACATGGAAATGAAGATAATGTTCGATTTGGTAGATTATAGTAAGATGAAACTGACAACTCTATGATTAATAAATATGATAATGACAACTCCAGTTTTTGCTTCTTGGTTTGTTTTATATAAATTGTACATTAGGGTTTTGATTTTGGTAGGTTTTCAGATGCCACTATACTCATTTATCTTGAATTTTATTATACAATGGCATCTTTATCAACATGTAGATGTATTATCCATTGAGGTACATTATCATGGTATGTTTGTGCATTGAGAACTCAAATATGCTAATGGGTTAGTAAAATGTTTAAACTTGTAATATTTGTGATGTGGAGTACATTGAGTCTTGTTTTTCGTAAGTTTGAAACACACGTTATATGGAAATATTTACTTTTGTATTCCTGGAAAGGGCTTACAAATTTGCTATGAATACAACAACAATAGTCATGAATATATGGATAGTTATAAGTATGAAACCTTTTGAAAGATCTTAATGGGCCATTAAAAAGGTTAATCTTGTTGGGGTCGACGAGGGGTACTAGAAAGGGTGTAATAAATGTAATTAAAATGAATTTTTTTTTTTCGTAAACATGTTTAACTTGTGTTTAACATGATGAAACGGTGATCTTTTGTGAACATGTTGAATTCGTAAAATGAATTTTCTTTATGAAGATATTTGAGTCATTGTATGATGTCAATGAACAAAATTACAAGAATACGAAACAATAGTTTCATGTTTTAACTTTATCATTTTTGTGATCTTTGTTTACATATTCAAAACTATTGATTATTTTTCATAAGGCACAAATTTTCCAAGGAGTTAGTTGTAAGCAACATCACCAAATCTTTTTTAACAAACGAACTACAACATGAAAACAATCAAAGCAACTAAAATAACAACCAACAACTTTTTTAAAGCCTTGTATGCTTAATATATTTTACTCGAGTCATATGTACACTTTCGCCATTTCCATGCACTAGTTCTTGCGTCTTGACCAAATTGCCCCTATGAATTGCATATAATAACAACTCTGCCATTCTTACCCATGGTATTGGTTGCTACCATTGTCATCAACATCATACGAGTCGAAATCAAGAAAATTGCTATTATTCATATCACAACAAACACGAACCACATTCTTTGATTCCAAAACAGCAACCGATTTTCTTGACCTACAATTTCACCCAAAATTCAAACTTTCATACAACTTGCCCATCTTTTTCCCAATCAACATCTTGATCAATCAAGTGAGTTAAACTTGATGCTTGTGGGACCCATCCAAAACCTTCCATACTATTCAAAACTCCATCCAACTTATTCTTATATCCTGCACTATGCAAACTACGTACTAAAGTAGTACATGTAGCAAAACTAAGCATAACCCCACGTTTCCCAATTTCATCAATCGATTTCACTGCTTCAGAAAATTTACCATTTTGACACAACCCATCAACCAATTTATCATAAACATCTTTTCCCGAAATACCCTTTTGTAACAAATCGTCTAAAAGCATAAAAGATTTCTCCAAACTCCCTTGATCTTCATCCAACATTCCGTACACCACTTTATCTAAACTAATACCTTTCGCCACCATTTCCTCAAACATCATAATCATTTTCGATTTTTTTCCCGATTTTATATAACCATGAGCTAAACAAGTGTATGTCACAATCGTTGGCATCAAACCCCGATTTTGCATTTCGATAAAAAGATCTTCTGCTTCTTCCATCATTTCGGATTTGCAATAACAATCTATCAAGATTGTGAAAGTGACATGATTCGGTTTTATTTGCTTGTTTTCAATCATATCTTTCAATAAAGCATCCGCTTCCACTATCTTTCCCATCTTGCAATACCCATCAATCAAAGTGTTGTAAGTATGAGCAGAAGCAATCCCTTTTTCCACCATTTTGTCGAATAATAGCATCGCCTTTTCGATCTCCTTCTCTTTGCAACATCCGTTGAGAAGGGCATTATAGGAAATATAATCCGGTTCAACACCATTCTCATTTATTTTATCAAACAACTCAAATGCCTCAGACAAATGCCCGGATTTACAATACCCATCAATCATTGTAGCATAAGTCACACCATCGGGTGTTAAACCCTTAAAAGAAACTCCATCAAATAACTCCTTAGCTTTCTTGATTTCACCTAATTTACATAACCCACTTATCAAAACATTGTAAGTTACAATATTTGGAGGAACCCCTTTTTGACTCATTTCATCAACCAAATTGTAAGCTTCTTGCATATCACCATTCTTACAAAGCCCAGAAATGAGAGAGGTGTAAGTGATGACATCAGGAAGAATGTTTCTTCCAAGCATACTTTTGAATATTGAAAATGCTTCTTTTATGTTTCCCTTTTTGCAATGACCATCTATCATGGTGGTGAATATAACACGATCTGGGATTATATTAGAGTCAATCATTTCCTTAAAATACCTATCTGCAAACTCCATATCCTGCACTTTACTATATCCATTGATTATCGATCCATAAGTGAAGGAATTCGGTTTAACACCATTATTCTTCATTTGAGTTAACATTGACTGCACTTCTTCCATCTTTTTTTCTTTACAAAGACCGATTATAAGTGAATTATAGCAATAAACATCAGGTGGAGTACCTCTTTCTTTCATACCTGTCAATATTCCAATTGCTTCTTCAAAGCGATGAGCTTTACAGAGCCCAGATATGATTGAATTGTATGTAAAAACATTTAACTTGACTCCATTAACAAACATTTCATCTTTCAACTTCAAAGCCTCGTCTACACACCCTTGTTTCATGAACCCATCAATCAAAGCACTATATGCCACATGGTCAGGATATGTGCCTACCTTTGACATATCTTCTAGAATCATCTTTGCCTCTTCCAATCTCTTAGCTTTGGATAGCCCATCTATGAGTGTTGTGTAAGTATATTGATCAGGAACCAAGCCCTTGTCTGCCATTGATGTTTTAAGCTCAAAAGCTTCATCGAAAAGCCCAGCTCTGCATAATCCTCCAATGAGCACATTGTATGTTACCAAACTTGGATCACAACCATTTTCACCCATTTCCACAAACACTCTTTTGGCTTCATTCATGTTTCCATTTTTGCATAGAGCACTAATCAAGTTAGTGTATATATACACATCAGGAACAATATGTAACTCAAGCATTTTGTTATACACCTTCCAGGCTAACTCTTGTTTATGATATTTCGATAAATTTGTCATCATAGAATTAACACAAGAAGAATCTGGAAAATGATTCCTATTGTTAATACCTGATACAACAGAAACAGCTTCATCGAACATTCTTTTGTTGTTATAAGCATAAATAATCATTCCATATAAGGAAGACCCAAAGTTTAAACCCTCGCCCTCCACACAAAAACTAGCAATTGATTCCATGATATCCGAAACCGGCTTCCGGGTTTCAATCATTTGCCCTAACAGAATACCAGCATGTCTTGACTGGTTGGAGTTACAAAGAACCGCAGCGAGAATCAAGAAAGATTTTAGGTTTTGAGGAGTACCAATTTGATTAATCGACCAATTGAAGAAATGGAGAAGACGATTAGGGTCAGCACGTTGGTTTTGGTGAAGAACAGATTGAATCACATCTGGGTTTAGGGATTTCAGAAGATTAGGTGAGGAATTTAGGAGGAGAGGCCAGTTGCGGTTCCTGAGAATGGCTGTGATTTCTCCGACTGTTTCCTCATTGATCTGTGAGGTGTTTGAAGAAGATTCTCTTGATTGATAAGTTAATACGAATCGGTTGTTGATGAAAGATAAGTTCCTGCGTGGAAATAATCTCATCATTTCTTGATCTTAGACTGTAAATCGCATTTGCAGGTTCGCTGGGAGAGAGATAGAAAACGCTGGGGTTCGACTTCGATGTTACGTGGGTGAGGCATTCGATTCGATAACAACGACTTCCATGTTCAGACTTTCATTTTGATGATTGTATTTGAAGAGAAATAATCCATATTAAAATCTTATACTATTATTAGGAAAATATTTTCATAAAAGTTATGCTTTTTTTAATAAACATAGAAGTCCTAATTATTTTATTTTGGTTCAAATTAAGAAAAAATCATTTTTTTTTACAAAATGACATATTATCGTGTTTTTATAGATAATTGAGATTTTTATATAAAATTTTTTTTATAAATAATTGAGATTTTTATATAAAAATTTATGATTAAAGTGTAACCTTTTCGAAATATTGAGATTTTTCTAGCATTTTCCGGGTGTTAAGGATTGCTTTTCAAAAATACTTATTGATTTAAAAAAAAAAAACAATAAATTATTTTTTATAACTAGTTTTTATGAGACAAAATATCACAAATGATCTTTTTGCTTTTCAATTTTTAACAAATGATCTTTTTATTTTTCAATTTTTCCTTAAAATAGTCATTATGAAACTTTTTTTTGTATGAATGGTTCGTTTGGAGCAAACGTTGCACACAAATGATCCTTATAACTAACTTTGTTAATAGATTCTGTTAATTGTATGTGAAATGATAGAAATACCCTTTTTTTTTTTTTTTTTTGCACATAATTAGTCCTTATGATTCTATCTCTCCCTCTCTTTAATATAGCCCACCACCACGCATCGGTAGATCTTCAAATTGAAAAGCATCTCCTCAATCACTTCGGCCACCGATTCATCATTTTCTAGCTACTGATTGCAAAAGTCATTTGTTGAACATTTTCTTGTGTCGAAGAAGATAGTGGGGGTGCCAAGCTTTTTTCAATTCATGGCGGTGATGGTGGTCGACGTCTAGGTTTAGGGTTTCTTTGAATTGCATAAGTAAGGTGGTGGTGGTGGTTTTATTCTTTGTTTCCGATGAGAATTTGGTTTAGGGAAGGGTGTTGTTTGATGATTCATAGTCACGATAGGTGGGATAACTATGAGTAATTTAATAATTGAGTAAATTACACGAATCGTCCCTCATGCAGGTGTTAAAATGCAACGTCTCATTTTTACAACAAAAAAATTTCATTTTTAGTAAGGTAAAGCCTCCCAATTTATTAAGTCATTAATTAAGAAAACCATTTATTCTGAATTACATTTATTAAAAATCAGAGTATTGTAGAAACGCGGAATCTTCAATGTTGCTGATGATTGTGTACAATCTCGCCTTCGCCTTCTAGCAATTACGAATGCTACCTGAAACCATAAACAACTGTGTAAGCATGAAACTTAATGAGTTTCCCCTTAAATACCACCATATATATAGATCACATATACAATCAAACATGTTGTGTCCAGTCAACCATCAAGTTGGAATACACCAGGCCCACTCAACCTCCGGGTCCAGTCATCCTCAGGATGGAATACCCCAGGTTGGAACACCAATATACAACAGCTCCAATCAGCCATCGGGATGGAATACCCCAGGGTTTGTTGGCCTACCACCTCAACCCTACCACTCTTCATGAGCCTCCGCGCCTACGGCTTACAGCAGGCCCATACTAGGTATCTTGGCCTACCGCACAAAGCAAGACTGCCTTAACCTAAACCAAACACAATATGTCGACATATAAATAATCATGATCAAGTAGGGACATAATACATGCAAACAGTAATCATACAGCTCACTACTGCCTACTAATCCTCTCATAACATACAGTCCCGCTACCAGATAACCCTTATAGAATGCGTAACCATAAGTAACCAGAGGTGAGATAGTCACCCGAATAAATTGTTCTACTCTAAAGCCACAACAAAACAAGGAACGTGCAAGAGAGCCTAGACTAAGAGTTCTCAGGCTATCCTACATGATCAGAGACAGTTCCTAAGTGCACTCCATAGATGATAACCAGCAAGAACATATACACATACAGTCTTAGAGTTTGTTACCACAAAGCTACATACTCAATACCCGGAGACGGTTCTAATAGATCACTACAGCATAATATCATACTCAATACCAGAACACAGATCTATCATATCACTACAACATAGCAACATACTCAATACCATAAGATAGATCTAACATATCACTAAAGCATAGCAGCATACTAAGTATCAACAATCCAAGGGATGCATTGTCGTATATACTCAGAGGTAAGATAGTCACCCGGACAGGTGATCATACTCTAAAACCACAACCAAACAAGGAACAGGTAAGAGAGCTTAGATCAAGAGTCCTCAGTCTATCCTACATGACTACATACAGTCCCTAGGGCATCCCTATACTAACAGATAACCAAAACTAGTGGCCCGACATTGGTGCCTTTAACACACGGGTACAATAAGGCGAAACCCACCTCGATATGCATATAAATAACTACTGTAGCAAAGAATGACTCTACCAGCTTCAACTCACTTCCAAACACCTACATGAGGATACTTGAGTCAACACCCGATCACAAGTCATAGTCGCTCGCAATAGTGACCACCTCACATGAAATGACGATTAGGGTTTCACAATAAATGACGATTAGGGTTAGGTAAGAACACTTGACTAGGATTAGGTAAGAACACTTAACCCATTAAGGATTTAATAACTTAAGGGTATGACTGATTTAAGGTTTGACTTAGTCATTATCAGGTGAAATAATAATCCAATCAATGGCCCAAATACGCGGTCGGTCGTTGTCCAAATAGAGCTCCCCGATTCTAGGTTTTTTCCACATAAAGTGATAACTAGGGTTAGTGTTCCACACTTAACCCCTTAAGGACTCAATCCATTAAGCCTAATATTGCATTAAGTTAATTGTAGAGAATTATTAAGTATTATTTTAAGTTTAATTAACAGATTTAATGCGGGTCCCGACCAATTCCAATTATTAAGTATTATTTTATGTTTAATTAACAGCTTTAACGCAACTTGCGATGACGCGTGCAGTGACGACTGAACTCACGACGTGAATATTTGAGATTCACGATGTGAATCCATAAAATCAGCCCTATAAATAGAAATCGAATGGCAGCCGATTTAGGATGCTACTTTATCCCTCTCTTACTCTTGATACTCTCTTTAAGCCCTATTTTAACCCCCTGAAGCCCCGATATCATCCCGAGACACGAAGCAAGTCCCGAAGTTCTGAAGATCCCGATAAGAAAGAGTTTCTGAGGCGAAGCTTTGCCCGTGAGAGGCCCGGTGCGTGAAGAGATCACAGTTTCACCGAAGAATACTACTTCTACAAGCCGTAGTGTTGTCCGATCATCTTCTAATCAAGTGAGTGTATAATCCCTTTCATAACATGATTTTAATACAAGTATTGTTTGAATGAATTAAGTATATGTTTTGTGTGAGTGTGTAGTCACTTTCTTCTAACACATAAATATGAAGTATTTGTTATGAAATACATGCTATGTGTTTATATATTGTTGTTTATTTGAGATGAGTGTGGAATGGATGTTTTATATAGTTTTTAAACGTGTTAAACTATATATGTATTTTATATCTACAAATATGTTGGATAGAACATGGGTAGATGAGATAGTTGGTGTGTGATAAAAGGATGAGTTGGATAATGAGATAAAAGGTGATATAGATCTTGAGATGAGGGTGACAAGTGGAAAATGAGTGAAACCTTTACCCAAACGATGGCCCCCGTCATTCAACAGAGTAGGGATGACAACCACAGACTATTCTAGACAGTAAGTGGAACACTAGCAGGCTCGCAGCTTGTAGGTGTTTGTGAACGATGTGTTCACCGGTGTACTCTAAAAATCCATTGACATGTATTGTGAGAGGGATATCGAGAATGATACTGTCAATAAACATGATAAACTTGTTATTATATCCGGGAGTATGGATCAGATCAGGATTTACGTATAGTAAATTGTCCCTAGTCCGGGAGTATGGATTGGGCATAGTTTTAGATCCGGGAGTATGGATCAGACCAAGAGGTTAGTTTTAGATACAAGAATATGGATCGGGTGAAGAGATTAGTTTTAGATCCATGAGTAGGGATCATGTAAAGAGGAAAATTTTAGATACGAGAGTTAGATCGTGTCGTTGTGGGGATCGATGCGGTTGGATAAGAGTTGTTTTTATATGGTGAAATTATATAAGTTTGTGAGTTTTATATGTATAAATATATTATATAACATTGTGGGATGAAAACCCTATATGCTCACTAGACTCTCAATCATGACCTACTCAGTTATCTTTGTATCACAGGTATCAATACAAAGACATATTTCACTGAGAGATCAAAGGAGATGTAAATCACTAGTGCAAATAAATGTATGTTCTGTTTATGCTTATGTGTCTGTATCGGAACATGACATCTCGGGATTTTGTTATATAATGAAAATACATTTCTTTAAGAAATGCTTTGATAAATTCTTATCGTATTTTGTTTTGGGAATAAATTCCGCAACCATTTTCTTTAAAAGATTACTTTGATTTTAAAAAACAAAGCATAAACAAATCGGTTTTTTCTGACCGTGAAATTGGGGATGTCACACAAAAACATAACCATCATAAATATAATTGAAAGAGTTACATTGTTTTAAGAGTTGTATGTTGAAAAACCAATTACAATATGATGATAAAAAATTTGTTTGACGCCTTAGTGTCCCATCCTCAAAAGCTTGTAGTTATCTGTTTTAATGAACTAGTAATTGAGTCCGCACTTTGCCGCGGGTTTTTAAGTGTTTTTGTTTCGTATTACGAAAGCAGATGAGAGAAAATCAGATTATATATACTACGGGATAATGAATAACCACGAATATTTAGAAAACAAATGAATGAAAGTGAAATTTTTGAAAGTTGAAGACGGAGGGGTGAAAGTGATATTTAAAAAAGTAAAAAGATGGAATATATCATTTTATAAAATAGAAGGGTTCCAAGTGACGGATAATACAAAGTTGAGGATAAAAGATGAAGAGGTAAAAGTGATATTTTACAAAGTTGGAGGTGGAGGGGTGAAAGTGATACTTTAAAAAGTAAATTGACAGAAATATTATCTTACAAAATAGAGAGGTTGCAAGTAACGGATTATATAAAATAGTATCAGCTATAGTGATTTTTTCTATTGAAAGAGTAAAGTAATTTTCTACAAGATAGAGTGGTGGAAAATGCATTTTACAGAGTATAGGAGGAAATATCATATTTATATATACTACGAGATAAACACAAAAGCTCAGAAAACGAAGGGGTGAAAGTGATATTTTAAAAAAGTAAAAGTATGAAAAAAAATCATTTTACTAAATATGAGGGTTTAAAATGATAAATTATACAAAATTGAGGGATTGAAACTACACTTTAAGCATTGATATGCTTGTATATTGTGCATTACTACTTGTACTATTCACTGCAGTCAATTTTACGGAACGGAGATAAACACAAAAAAAAAATCAGAAAATGAGAGGTGAAAGTGGCATTTTACAAAGTTGAAGGTAGAGGGGTGAAAATTATATTTTAAAAATAGAGGGGTTACCACTTGTACTAATGGTTACAATGAACAGGGACCGAAGATAAATACAAAAATTTAGAAAATAAAGGGGTAAAAATGATAATTTATAAAGTTGAAGGGGAAGGGGGTGAAGTGATAATTTACAAAGTAAAGAGAAGAAAAATATAATTTTACAAATTAAAGGGGTTAACACTTGTACTATTAGTTACAATAAATTTTACGAGACCGAGATAAACACAAAAGTTTAGAAAATAAAAGGGTGAAAGTGATATATTACAAAGTTGAAGGTAAAGGGAGTGAAAGGGATATTTAAAAAAATAAATAAATAAAATATCATTTTACAAAGTAGAGGGGTTGCAAGTGACATGTTATACAAAGTAGAGGTTATAAGTGAAAGATTATAGAAAGTTAAGGGGTTTAATTTGAACTTCCTGCATTAAACACTTATACATCATGCATAAAATTATATACTTTTAGCTACAATAGTTATTACTCACAAACGACAATTTAGTTTTTGTATATATTTATAATTCCTGAGAATATAAGTAGTTTTGAAAAGTGTCAACAATTAAGTTGATGAGTTCATAAAAATTTGTGTGAAGAATTGTGAGCCTTTCCTTGTAAAATGACGGTGTTTGTTTTCAGAAAATCCAATAATTTCCTCAAAAATGAGTTGTCGTCTTAGAAACCCTAAGACCGAAATGGATAAGTATTTATATACTTAAAATATTAATATGTAGTTTTAGTCTATATAAAGTCATTTGAAGGTATGTTTCCCCGTAAACTAAATGTATCGTTGATTCCCCATTTGAGTTATTATAATTGTGCTAAAACATAGATGACCGGTTACGACGTTCTTCATGCGTCAAATTGTTAGACATTAGTCGCCCAAGACCTATCGGTCTAGTTGTAGCAGACAACTTAGGTGTAGGATTTTCAGTCCCGTGTAGATCTATACACAAGTATCACGTTTTTTTATGGGAGATTGTGGTTATAATACAGGACTTTTGTTGGTACTCTCATAGGTACGATGAAGACTTTGTCTCACAAAAATTGATTCAACGCGTTTACGTTTTGATGTACTGAAAACCTTTGTGTGTATACATCGATATGGTGATTTGGCTATGGGGGTGGCTCCAGGAATCAAGTAGATTCTAAATTCGACTTGTCGCATGGGTGGTGCTCCGGGAAGGTCTTCTGGTAATACGTCGAGAAAGTTATTGACTTATGAAATATCCTTGATGTCCTTCACTTCTTTCTTCTCGTCAACGACATGAGCTAGGAATGTGTGGTACTTCTTGTGCAGGTATTTTCAAGCCTTGATGCAAGAGACAATTCGGAGGTTTGTGTCGGGTTTGTCACCGTAGACGACAAGGGTTTCGTTACTCGGTAGGTTAATGCGAACGAACTTTTCGTAACACATGATATCGGCATGGTGAGGACTTATACATCGAGTACTATGCTATAAATATAAATATTATAGATTTTAACCGAATTAAGCCCATGACTGACCCAATTTGAAATTTTCATGACTGAATTAAGCATATTCCGATCGCTTCCTAACTTCATTGTTCAGTTGGAGCATATCTTATCGACTATGTTGATCAAATTTGAGAAGTATTGGAATGTAATACATAATGTTATGAGTGTAGCTATTGTCTTCGAACCTAGGTATAGGCAGGGGCGGACGTAGAAATATGTAGTAGTAGGTGCACAAAAAAAATTCAATCGCATATAATAACATAAAAAAATTAAGAGTGAACTAAATATAACAAACTAGTGTAGAAAAACTTCATTAAAGATAAATTCGTCATTTCATGAGCATGTTCTTGGTCTTGTCGGAGTTTGTTTCCATGTTGTTGTGGTTTTACAAATTTTTGAAGGCATTATTACCAAAATTTCATTCTCATGGTGGTAAGAAAGTTTTCAATCATTTTTAAAAATTGAAATAAAATGTTATCTAATCTCCATAAAATTTCATTCTCATGGTGGTAAGGAAACATCCACTGAATGTGTGTAATGTGGAAGGAAGATTATACTATGATTTTGATGGCTAGATATTTTTGGGGGACTAGTAACAAAAGGTAAATTAAAAGGAAAAGTAAGGTAAAAATAAAAAAGAAAATTGTTATGAGCAGGAGTTGAACTCAAGACCCATTACAAACGAGAACCATAAGATGCATATCAGACCAACTCAACTGCCAAACCTTTGGTTTAAATTTTAAATTACAATAATAATAAAATTATTTTCTAGGTGCACACTAATAATTTTTTTTTTTTTACACTAACACAGAAAAATCTAGTAGTTGCACGTGCAACCCCGTGCACCACTACAAATCCACCCATGGGTATAGGTTAAAGTTGATCAATTATTTCTTTCCAAAGTTATATGGGGAAGAAGCAAGAGGTGAGATTATGCAAGTACGCAACAGAATTACTGAGTTATTTGAAGAGTATAAAAAGAAACATGATGAAAAACAAGGTGCTTCTTGGAAACGACAATGTGCAACAAACGTCTCTTATGGAAGGGGTTCTACTTTAAGCAAATCAACATGGGAGTTGGATTTCAAGAATATGCTTTTTGAGGATGATGGATTTGAAAAAACTAAGTTGGATGATTATTAGTTGAGAAGTTGTTGCCGAATAAGGAGGGCATTGACATATTAATGTGGTGGAAGTGTAACGGTTCTAAGTTTCCTATATTAAAGAAGATTGCTAAAGATATCTTAGTCATTCCAATTTCTACAGTTTCTTCATAATCAACTTTTAGAATGAGTGGAAATAAAGTGACAAAACAACGTAACCGACTCTAACCCGAAACAGTTGGGGCATTTATATGTAGCCACAGTAGGTTACAGAAAGAACTTCAAGAAATTTTTTTAATAAATATATCAATTGTTATATCATACTTGTGTATAAATATTATTTTTTCTAAAAATAAGTTCTATATGTTTAAGGTAAAACGCAAGGAGAACCAAAGGCTTTTGATCAGACAATTGCATATGATGAGGATGTTGAGTAATTATCATACAAAGAAATATAACCAAAGATTTGAAATTTCTTTTGTGTAATCATGTTCTCGTTTTTTATGATTGTTAAATTTTATGGTTTGTATAAACAATCTAATTGTGAAATATGGTTTTTTTATTAAACTTGATTTTTGTTGGCTTAAGTTGATTTATTATGACATATGGTGTTGAACTTTTGATAGCACGAGGATGAGTTGGGGATGGGCCCAAAATCTAGAGGGGAAGGGATTAGATTCCCCGCGTCCGTTGGGATGAGGATGAGGATGAGGATAAGGTTACAAACTCAAAGATGGGGGTGAGGATGGTAAACTCCGTCCATCTCTGCCCCATTGGCATCCCTATTTTTAATGGTAAAAGAACCAAAGAAGAAAAAAAATCAAATCAATAAAACAAAACACATGAGACTCTAATAGTCATCTTGAATACGTTTGTTTTGAAAAACATAATGAACTAATCGTGGAATTTTGTTTTGGAAAACCGAATATGTTTTTAATCACCAAAATGTTATTTATTTAATTTGTTTTCTAACTTATAATACATACATATATATATATATATACACACACACACACACTAGATTATAACCCGCTTTAACGCGGGGAGCGTATAAAAAACATAGAATTGTAAACATATATTACATCATAGGAAGCATGACAATTAAAAGTACATTACCATAGCTATTTTAAATTCATTATCATACATTACAATAGCTATTTTAACCTCGTAACAATTAAAAGAATAAATAAAAAAACTAATAAATCATAGAGTAATATAAAATATTTAAATAGTTCATTACAAAAAAAACAACTATTTTAAAATGCAAATTAAAATATATATAATCACTAATATCTACTTGGCATAGTCACTTTATGAAAATCAGAACGGATTGAAAAAACTTGTTGAGAAGGATGTGCCGGAACCACATACTCAATCGTATTTCCTTTAAAGAAATATAGGGTACTGTTTCTATAATCCCACCATTCATGTGCACCTTCATTGTAGTTACTAACATATACTTTAACTTACCGATTTTGAATGAAAACCCAAACAGCCCACAAATGATCTCCACTTACAGAGAAATATCCCAATTTTCCGTGAAACTTGATCAGTCTCGATGCATACGGTCTGAAGTTATTAATAATAGAAGGTGCAAACATGAGTATATGTTCTTCTGAATAAATATCAAATCGCAATATGATATCATTAGATAATAAGAAGTAAACGACACTGCCACTTGTAACTGCTTCATCAGAAACATGATAAACAGATGATGGTAACTAGATATTTTGAAACTCCCTCCATTGCATGTAGTAGATGAAAACAATTCTATGTTGTAGTAATCGTAGTCCACTTTTTCCGTAAGCATATCACTACAAATAAAATAACATATAAGTAAATAATAAAGTAAATTAATAACATAAAATATACTACATATAAACTCTTATGATGACTTTGTGTATAACAATCGAATGACCTTGAAATGTAACGGATTTGAACCGATAACTACCAAAACAAACTTTGCCATAGTGTATTCAAAGGTTGGAGAAGGTATCCATTTGAAATTTGTAGTCGTTGGTTTGATAACAAATAACATCTTTGAAATGTATTCATTTGGATCATATGATTCAACAAGAAGGAGTCCGCACAATGATGACGCTAAAATAGTACAAGTATGTGGTAGCAAATGAATGTCAAGATTCAACATCATTATCACACACTGGAGTCAAAATCAAACCTTGTTGTTCTTGACTTTTCAATCTCAACTGTTAAAAAGGGAGTGTTAAAAATCAAGATGTTCAACAACCAATGTGGTTTGGTGACTATCTACATAGAAATAACATCAACATTTTTTAAAAATCAAAACTTATAGATTTCAGTAAATACTATATACCTAGCAATTTGTTTCATCTTATTTCCAAGAAACTAAAAAAGCAAATAGATAGTGTGTACCTAGCAATTTGTACGACCAATCTCTTGTAATGAGCTATCATTTCCTTTTATATATATAACTTCCATGGGATCACTCTATATTTTAAAAATATATTTATTAGAGAGAAAGAAACTTTATCAACTTCTAAAAACAAGAAACAAAGCAATATTTCACATAAAATGCATACATTTGCAAGTACATGAAGTGATGTTTAAATTGGTGTTCATCAAAACTTGAGAACATAGTCACATACCTTGGTAAACATATCCATGTCATGCAGGTTTGAAGCAGAAAAAAAAACAGCTGCAAGAATTTGTTTATTAATTACATTAGTTTGACATGTATGCATATGCAGGTTATCAGGTATAACAACAATACATTGATAATCATAAGTAACCGTTTGTCTATCATACTTATGAGCGAACATCAAAGAACAATTATTTAGAAATGATGGATGCTTAAAATTTAAAATAGTAGTGCTGTTATAAATTCTACAATCTGTTATAAATTCTACAATCAGGAGATATATCAAAATCAAAATTAAAAACCAACCCATTGTCCCCTTTTTATAGGAAGCAACTACATGCTGCTACACTATACCCAAAACAAACATACTTTCATATCTGGACTGGAAATTACCTCCCTCAATCTAAACCTGCACATAGTCCGAACCTATTTTTCAACAACCAACATGAAACATAACAGAATGGTCAACTGATTCATCGATCAAAAACCTCGAGTGTATTACAGGTAAGCAAACAGAAAAGTGAAAACGTACACTTGGAAAACTCAAGAAACATTGTAGATTTGAATATTCATTACTTAGATAAGAAACCATAAAAGAGAAAGTGAAAACGTACACTTAGAAAGAGCAGCAGCAGAACCCTAGAGCCCTATTATCGTTGCCACAACAATTCTCCAATTAAAATCCAATTTCTGAATGAAAACATCAAAGATGACAAACCCATTCGGTTATAGAATCAAAATCCTGTCATCCGAGGAAGAACACATAGGAGCGGGGAAGAACACATATAATCGATTTGATGTATGAAATCGATGGGGTGACCCTTTCTGATGTCGATTGAAGGAAGCGATTGGGTTTAGAGCAAAAGAAAGGGATAAAGGTAAGAATATTATGGCGATTTTGGCATGATTGAAGTAAAAATTGAATGATTAGGTTACAATTGAGAGAGAGAGAAAGAGAGTAGATGACGAAGGAAAGAAAAATAAGCGTGTAACCGTGTTTGAGTAATGAAGGATGATGTCAACAAAACAATCCAAGGGTGAAAATTTAAAAATTGAAATGCAACGAAAGGGCCTTGATTTCTTAAGATTGGAATTTAAGGTTGTCTTTTAATTATATATATATATATATATATATATATATATATATATATATATATATATATATATATATATATATATATATATATATATATATAGGTAAAAGTGAATATACCCTTAAAGGTATATAAGCTTAGGTACCCAAACTCACTATACTACATCGTTTTGTATCATATATAGGCATTGTAATTGTCCAATGTTCTTATAATTCAACTTCTAACTTGAATTACTTCAAAGATTTTTATAAATTTCATATTTATCTTCTTCTTACATAATTGTCATTTTCAACAAGAATATATATAGCCATGTAAGTGTTCGACAAAAAAATGTGTTGTAAGAGGAAGATAATATTGAAAATTTAAAAATATTGAATATAAATCAAGTTAAGGATTGAAGTTTAACAATATTATAATGAATATATTAAACAAAATGACGTATTATTATGAGTTTGGGTACCTAAGCTTATATACCCTTAAGGGTATATTCACTTTTCCCACACACACACACATATATATATATATATATATATATATATATATATATATATATATATATATATATATGGTTTAAATTAAAAAAATTATTCTATATATTTTATAAATCATTTATTATTCATTTGATATCATGTTTAAAAACAATAGGACAAAACTTTTGGAGATTACAAAGTTAGGGTTAGAAAATATAAAATAAAAACCTCCGCAGAGCCCATTCCCCCCATTTGTTACATGACGGTGCACAGCATCATCCGATACACTGGCGGCTATATCACCTGTATAATCCCTTAACAAACCCTCCTCCCACCCCCCATTATTTCTTCACAGCAAACCCTAGAGTCTCTTGTTCCTGCTACTTCGGTAAGGTATCTAACACCAGATTTTCTTCATCTTTCTGTTAATTTGGGCTCTTCTTTTGAATATCTCGAAATGGAGTTGTTTCACCTAACAGCACCTCGTAATTCGTTCACATTTTGCATTGTTCGTGTCACAGTATAATTCCGAGCTTTCAAGCGTAAATTTTTATACACCTTTTTTTTACTCAGAGGAAGTGATTTCCTTTAGAAAAAGAAAGTACTTCCTTATTCATACCTGTAGATGAATCCTAGATAATTCTGACTAATATTCATCATTAAACGTTTTACGTTTTTTAAGTCTCTGCAATCCTGTAATCAAAGACAGAGTCGCCCAATCTGTTGCAAGATATAGGATGTGTTTGATCCACGGAATACACTGTTCACAACTCAGATCCTGTGATTTTCTTTCTGAACCATTTCTGAATGACCTTAAAATCTACTCTGAAATAGGCATTACTAATTTATTCTTGTTGGCTGCAGATATGTCCGGGGCTTTAATTCACGCAGCCTCCTTCCTTGTTCGTGAAAGAATAAATGGAACCACAAAAGAGAAAAGAACAGTTAAAATGATGGCATGTTCTTACGCACCTCCCATGAGAATGAGAACCTTTTCAGGATTAAGAGGATCAAACGCTTTAGACAACATAATGAAACCCCCCCAAGATTTCCATTCAAAGGTAGCTATAGCAACCTCTGTACGAAAACAAAAAACCTCCAAAATCGTACCAAAAGCCATGTTTGAACGCTTCACTGAGAAGGCTATAAAAGTAATTATGCTTGCACAAGAGGAAGCACGTCGTTTAGGCCACAATTTTGTTGGCACAGAGCAAATCTTACTAGGCCTAATCGGTGAAGGAACTGGCATTGCTGCAAAGGTTTTGAAGTCATTGGGAATCAATTTGAAGGATTCACGTATGGAAGTTGAGAAAATTATTGGTAGGGGTAGTGGATTTGTTGCTGTTGAGATTCCATTCACCCCTCGAGCTAAACGTGTTTTGGAACTCTCATTGGAGGAAGCTCGCAATCTTGGTATACTTTATTATTATTATTTTTAATTATATGCTGCTATATAAAAATGAAGTCATTATAATATACGTACAATGTTATAGGTCACAACTATATTGGATCAGAGCACTTGCTACTTGGTTTGCTACGTGAAGGAGAAGGTGTTGCAGCTCGTGTTCTTGAGAATTTAGGAGCGGACCCCACTAACATTCGCACTCAGGTAACACTATTTTAGCATTTATTATTATTATTTTTTTAGGTTGCTAAATATTTGTAATAATGAGTAGGTGATTCGAATGATTGGGGAGAGTGCAGAAGCTGTGGGAGCTGGAGTTGGAGGTGGAGGAGCTTCAGGGAGCAAGATGCCAACACTTGAGGAATATGGGACAAACTTGACAAAGTTAGCAGAGGAGGTAATCCATGTGGATTTTTTTTTTTAACTTTTTTTTTTGTTTTCTCAAATTGGTTTTATAGAAAGGGAATATGTTTTTGTTGTTTTTTATAGGGTAAGTTGGATCCGGTTGTTGGAAGGCAATCACAAATTGAAAGAGTGACACAGATTTTAGGGCGTAGAACAAAGAATAATCCATGCCTCATTGGAGAACCTGGTGTAGGAAAGACAGCCATTGCAGAAGGTCTTGCCCAAAGAATTGCAAATGGTGATGTCCCTGAAACCATTGAGGGGAAGAAGGTGAGTCTGACTTCATGAAAACAGCTTTAGGGCTTACATATGACTCGATTTCTTTCTTTTCAATTATATTCAGGTAATAACCCTAGATATGGGTCTTCTTGTTGCTGGCACAAAATACCGAGGGGAATTTGAAGAAAGATTGAAGAAATTAATGGAAGAAATCAAACAAAGTGATGACATAATTCTGTTCATTGATGAGGTTCACACTCTAATTGGGGCAGGAGCAGCAGAAGGAGCCATTGATGCTGCTAACATATTGAAACCAGCTCTTGCAAGAGGTGAATTACAGGTAAACAATGATACTTCAAACTTAATTGTTATAAAATATAATCGGGTTATTTATTTGAATAGGATACTTTATTGTAATTTTTATGTGTCAGTGTATTGGGGCTACAACACTGGATGAATACCGAAAACATATTGAAAAAGATCCAGCATTGGAAAGACGTTTCCAACCAGTTAAGGTTCCGGAACCTTCCGTTGAGGAAACAATTCAGATTCTGAAAGGATTAAGAGAAAGATATGAAATTCATCACAAGCTTCGTTATACAGACGAGGCTGTAGTTGCTGCTGCTGAGTTGGCACACCAATACATAAGGTAAAAAAAAAAAAAAAAACATCATAGGAAAGATGACATGTGATTGGTTTTAATTGATAATTATTTTTAATTTCAGTGATCGGTTTCTTCCTGATAAAGCAATTGATTTGATCGATGAAGCTGGATCTCGCGTGCGACTTCGCCATGCACAGGTACTACATGTATTTGTTTCAATTTTCTGTTATTGATTTCACCGAGTTAACCGGGTGGGGTTTATATAGCTACCTGAGGAAGCCAGAGAGCTTGAGAAAGAGGTTAGACAAATTACAAAGGAGAAAAACGAAGCTGTTCGAGGCCAAGACTTTGAAAAGGTAATTTTTATTTTTTTTTCGTAAAAATGTAATTTTTGTTATAAAATTTCCAATGTTTCTCAGGCAGGGGAGCTAAGAGATAGAGAAATGGATCTAAAAACACAAATATCGGCTCTAATCGACAAAAACAAAGAAATGAACAAAGCGGAGAGCGAAGCTGGCGAAGCGGGGCCCACAGTAACAGAAGCGGACATCCAGCACATCGTATCCACATGGACCGGCATCCCAGTGGAAAAAGTCTCGAGTGACGAATCCGACCGCCTCCTAAAAATGGAAGACACACTCCACAACCGCATCATCGGTCAAGACGAAGCCGTGAAAGCCATAAGCCGAGCCATCCGCCGGGCCCGCGTGGGTCTCAAAAACCCCAATCGTCCAATCGCGAGTTTCATCTTCTCGGGGCCCACGGGTGTTGGGAAATCCGAACTCGCAAAATCCCTAGCCACATACTATTTCGGCTCGGAAGAAGCCATGATTCGGCTCGATATGAGTGAGTTCATGGAACGACACACGGTCTCAAAGCTCATCGGCTCACCGCCCGGGTACGTCGGTTACACGGAAGGCGGGCAGCTGACCGAAGCGGTCCGCCGCCGCCCGTACACCGTCGTCCTTTTTGATGAAATCGAAAAGGCGCATCCGGATGTTTTCAATATGATGCTTCAAATTCTTGAAGATGGAAGGTTGACCGATAGTAAAGGGCGAACGGTTGACTTCAAGAACACGCTTTTGATCATGACTTCGAATGTTGGAAGTAATGTGATTGAAAAAGGTGGACGGAGGATCGGATTTGATCTTGATTATGATGAGAAAGATAGTAGTTATAATCGGATTAAGAGTTTGGTTACGGAAGAATTGAAACAGTATTTTAGGCCTGAGTTTTTGAATAGATTGGATGAAATGATAGTTTTTAGACAGTTGACGAAATTGGAAGTGAAGGAGATTGCGGATATAATGTTGAAGGAGGTGTTTGAGAGGTTAAAGGGTAAGGAAATAGATCTTCAGGTGACTGAGAGGTTTAGAGATAGGGTGGTGGAGGAAGGGTATAACCCTAGCTATGGGGCGAGGCCGCTAAGAAGGGCGATAATGAGACTTTTGGAGGATAGTATGGCGGAAAAGATGCTTGCACGTGAGATTAAGGAGGGCGATTCCGTCATTGTTGATGTTGATTTGGATGGTAATGTGACGGTTCTTGGCGGCAGCGGTGGTGCTCAACCGGAGATCTTACCGGAGCCGATTGCTTTGTAGACGTCTTTTTATGACATTTTTTTTTTCTTCCCGAAAAGTTGGTTATGAATAGACTTTTGGCCGGTTTCCTTATTGGTCATGTTTGTTTTCTGAGTTAGGTTTACATTTCAAGGCTTGTATATATTACAGGACCAATTAAAGGTGGGAGATTTTGTGAGGTTAGAATTCTGGATTTAAAATTATTTTTTAAAATTTCGGCTTTATTGTTATTATCTGTTTTATCGCAAAACAAAAAAGTTGAACAAAGTGGTGTAAGGTAGAAAATTAGAACAACTAGGGTATAACATTGCTTTTCTAATGGACATTTGGCAATGAGTAAATAGTAATTGGTTTTTTTTGAATGTCCTGTTAGGAGGGTTACTAAAAAGAATTGGAAGATAAAAGCAAGAATGGGTCTTATTATTCCAGATACGTTAAAACTGATAGGTTGATAAACGATTTAACACGAATATTGTTTTAAATATTTGTAATAATGGGTCTTATTGTATCACTCGCAAACAATTTTTTTTGATTTATTTCAGTTTTACAACCATAAAAGTGAGGACTAAATCCATTCATAAAACTTAGGAGGACTTAAGTTGTCAAAGCATAAAAGTCAGGGACCAAAGTCATTTCAAACAAAATGCGTAAATCTAAACTCTAAAGTTGAGGGGATCAAAATGCTATTTTACAAAGTTGGGGGATGGTAACTATAAGGTAACCAAATTATGTATATTACGGGGTAAACAAGAAAGTTTAAAAAATAGAGGGGGTATAAGTGATATTTTAAAATTTTAAAAATTGAAGTTAAAAACGATATTTTAAAAAGAAGAGGGTGGAAAATGAAGGATTTAAAAGAGATATTTTAAAAAAGTTAAGAAGGATAAAAATGATATATTACAAAATATAGGGACGAGAAGCATCATGTAACAAAGTAAAAATATACAAAATAAAAGGGTTAACAAAAGCCGGTGGAAAGCTCCACCGGTTTTGGTGGTTCGTAGCCCATATATGTCAAAATAGACATGTTGAATAAAATGCCGTTCTCTTTTCTTTTGATGTATGTTAAAATGTGTATTATTGATCGACCCACATTTCTTTTTAATCTTTAATTTTACGAGTAGCCAATGTGTTAATGGTTAGAGTAAAATACACGAAAAGTAATTTTTTTTTTTTTTTTTTTCACTGTTGTGTTTTTGTAGTTTGAAGCTCTAACTAGTAAAAAAACTTGTGTTAAGCCGCAGGTTTGTGTGAAGTGTAGTTATAAATTATAGAACGAGAGTTTTTTTTTTTTTTTTTTTTTTTTTTTTTTTTTTTTCCCATTATGATACATTTAAATCTTCATTTGTCATTTTCTTTAGCAATAATCTTTGCCACGGTACAAAGGTTTTGCTTTTTGTTTTTTTTTACGGTTTGTAAATCACGAGGAAGGAATGGAATGTAATGGAATTGAATTCCAAATTCAGCCAAATCCCATGGAATCCATCAACCTAAGTTTATGTGCATTTGTGTGTGTTTGTGTATGTACGCACACAGAGACAGATTGATTATATTCAACACCAAAAAAATACACGCTTACCAAAAAGTTGGTAAAGTAATTTGTTTCTAAGCAAGTAGCAACTCGATTTGATAATCATAAACACCAGCAAGATGAGAAATGGAATCATCTGGATCCACTAAACCACTTGACATCCTCATGGGTTTTGAGCCTTTCAAAGATCAACAATTGGGCAACGAAAACATTAAACAATTCTAATCTAAGACTCAAAACCATATAGATGTAACTCAAGTAATCTATACAACTTTGATATGACACACAAAGTAGGAAAAACGTACATTTGATTTTTTTTTTATTTTTTTTTTATTTTTTTTTATTTTTATTTTGTGTAGGTTTCTTCTTTTAATGAGTTGGTTGATTGGACTAGAGAACCTAACATAGCATTTCTCTTCTGTAAGTGCAACCAAGAAGCAAACCACTAGCAGATCTGAACCATCTCTGAACTCCAACCACGAACATATTTAAGAAACTCGAATCCGTGTCACGCCACGTCGTGGCAATTCAATGTCCACGTCATGGGAATTGGGTTTCCTATAATTCTAGGGTTTGAAGGGTTCCATGATTTTGTGGCCGAAAGATATTTTTCACATGTTTTAAATTCGAATTTGGAGCCCTCTATTTATAGGGAGGTGATTTGAAACCCTAGAGATAATCACCAAACTTAATTGTAGTTATCTATGAAATTCAATTCATTATGAAATATTCAATATTCAATTATTTTTTATTTATTAATTAAACTATTAATTAGTTAACAAAACAAGACCCTCAAATAAATATCTTTTCAGATCTGCTTTATTTTGTTCTTGTGTGTAACCCAAAATGACACTGTTATTTATAGTAATATTATTGGGCTTTTTTATGATTATGGGTACTAATCTCCATCAGCTCCCACTTGTACTTAGGCATCAACAATTGACCAATCCAAAACTTACTAGAGACAACCATGGGTAACAGTCTAATACAACTACTATACTTATAACAACTTTGCTATAAACAAACCTAAGACTGATAACTTCAAATTCCTTTGATCTTCGTGATATCTTACTATGAACTAGAGACATAGATCTAGGGTTAATCTCATGGATCACGATTATGTTTCCGATACCGAGTTGTGGTGACTTTCAGACTGACTGTCAAAACTAACCAACTTAGTGTCAGCTTGGCCAATCATTTGTTGTCAACATCAAATCAACGATGGGCCTATAGATATCTACTTCTCCATTTCTGGCAGAAGGATCAAATAAACTTTGACTATATAGGCTAGTGCTATTCCTCATGCAATATTTAGTCAAACGGTGTATGGTTTCTAGTTACGAACAATGTTGGGGAAAAACCAAGACAACAGATTGTAGAAATAGACCTCATGTATCTCCATTTGAAGAACAAGAAACAAAGTTATCTTAATTTACTTATGACATGATCCATGAAGTAATCTTTAAGTATAGTTACTCTAATACTTAAAATCTCTATTTTCAAGTACTTATTCGTATTGGTCGCATGGCTTTGCAATGTTCATCCCTATGAACAATCTACAAATATTATGACAATCTTAATTCATTACTATCTCCCAAGAGTAGGACTGATTATGGAAGTTTGAATAATAAAATTATTTTGGAAGTGGTTCTAAACATGCAAAAGAGGAACACATATAATATAAACATAGTAATTTATTTATTAATAATCACTAAATCAAAATATCCAATATGTTCCAAATGATCAAACTATCAATTATGAAATCAAACCAAATCACTAGAAAAATGAATGCCAATAACACTAGTGTGAGCATCGTGCTTAATATGTGATGATGGTTTAGTGAGTGGATCAGTTGGGTTATCTTTTGATGGTACTCTGCTCACAATGATGTTTCCATCTTCAACTAGTTTCATGATGTAGTGAAACTTTCTCTAAATATGCCTTGTGCACTTGTGATCTCGAGGTTTTTTAGCTAAAGCAACTTCTCCCTCGTTATCACATAAGATCTCAACTGGTTTGGTTATTCTGGGAACAACACCCAAACCATTGAAGAACTTCTTGAGCCACACTATTTCTTTGGCTACTTCATTGACTATAACATACTATGACTTTGTAGTTGAGTCAACTATATTCTCCTGCTTGGAACTTTTCCAAGTCACATCTCCTCCATTTAACATGAATAGATAACTAGATTGTGATATGAAGTTATCCATGCTAGTTTGAAAACTTGCATCCACACATACTTTGATGCTCAGTTCTTCTTTACCACTATAAACCAAGAATATATCTTTAGTCCTTTTTAATATACTTCAAAATGGTCTTGATTGTGGTGCAATGACTTTCTACTGGATTGGCTTGATAATGACTCGTCATACTAATGGTGTATGAGATGTCTGGCCTTTTACATATCATGGCGTACATGATTAATCCTATAGCCAAGGCATATATGATTCAACTCATTCTGTCCAGTTCTTCAGTAGTACTGGGACATTGTTTTTTTTTTTTTTTTTTTTTTTTTTTTTTTTTTTTTTTTTTTCACTCAAAACCGTGCCACATTGCATAGGTACAAATCCCTTATTATATTCTTCCATCTTGAATTTCTTCAAGATTTTATCTAAATATGTATTTTGGCAAAGTTCTATTAGCCGCCTAGATCTATCTCTATAGATATTGATACCCAGTATGTATGCAACTTCTCCCAAATCTTTCGTAGCGAAACTCTTCCCAAACCATGTTTTTACACTATTTAGTGTTGGGATGTCGTTTCCTATTAGATTTTGATATCCTAAAAACTCCTGAAATGTCATGAAATTGATTCTCTAAGTCAAAATAAAGCTTAAGTGTTTATGAACTAGTTTTTCAAAGCATTGGTAAGAATTACAAGTCTAAGCAATTAAGTTGTTGGTTGTTCAAATGATTGGATTATCACACTTTCACCACAAATCCTCATGTAAAGTATATTTTCAAATGATTTATAACATCTTTGAATGTTATTTAATTCAATGAATCCATTTGGAAAAAATTTAGATGATCTATCAAGTCGAATAAGTTTTGTTTCTTAACTTAGGGGGGGGGGGGGGGTTGATGTATTGGAGTGCATTAATTCAAACCTCTTAGCATTTAGTCAATTAAATCAATAAATTATGGATGAGTTAATATGAATAGAGTAGCATTGAGTATTATTGGGATCTTATTGTATCATTTGAATGATGAGTTCAATTATTTGTGTAGGTTGACATTGGACATTCATATGCTTTGAGTTAGATTGAAGAAGTACTTCCAATGTAAGGTGAGTAAATACAAAAAGTACATGTCCCTATTAATCTATTGCTAAATGTTTTGGTATAAAACTCTATATTAAGTACCTTTTCTTTCCGTGTGACCATTATGGTATGTTTGGGCATTACATGAAACCTATTTTGGAAATGTCTTCACTTGAAAATATAATGTTGGATTGAAAACGTATATAATCGTCCTACTTGTGCATATCACTTAGGATGGGTTGAATTGAGTGTTTCTTGGACACTTTTTGGGAATGATTCATTTTTCAAATTTGTGACTATCGTTCATCTCCATGAGTATTATTCATCTTCATGATAATTAAGATAAAAGCTTTCAGGATGGAATTTTCTAACCCATTCCATGGAATCATGTATGAGGGCCATATGTTACCTAAATGTTGATATTGTTGTCTTCTAAAGAGTTTTAGGTGTGATGTGACTACCCAATTTATGTCATTGGACCATCAGGATCCTAGAATGCAAGGGACTTTGTTTTAAGAGTAGAGAAATTGGGTTGAAAATCAAGAAACATATGCATTGCATTTGAAATGGTTTTGTATTGATTATAACTAATGCTTCTTAACTGCGTATACCTTATACATATAAACAGTTTTGATTTTTTTTGGAGTGTTATGACTTGCGAATTGGATTATTGACATTATTCAATTCCATTCCAAAGTCTAACGCCAGGTTTACTCACTAGGCTCCCCAAGCCTAACATATATTATAACACACACTCATATTGAAAGATTTGTAAAGATTAGCTTAGATATTTAGAAGGCCACAAATCATGTAATGGTTGTTCGTTGACTTTTGTTTTGATATTATATTGTGCGCCATTGTTTTATAAGCTTTCAAACTTGGATTGTTTAAATATAATTTGAGACCTAAATTTCACAATATTTCCTATAATGACTAAATATTCTAGAAATAAGTCTTTATAATTTTTAACCCATACGAGGAGTGTTTCAGAACACATATGTGGGTCCAGGATAGTCACCATATAGTACAAGAAATTCTCGTTATCAAAAAAATTAATGAAAACGAATGGCTTTTTCGTTGGATTTCCTTGGATTTTGTTTGAGTTTTTGAGAAAACATGGCATACTTACTCTTCCGGATGTGCTCCAGATCGATCTCCCTCTCCCTTGCCCTGACAATCATGGAATCCAGGGTAGGGCAAGCTGAAAAACTGACATGTTCCCGAATGTCAGCTCGTAGCATGTCATGGTAACGGGTCCTCCTCATGTCCTCATCTCCCGCATACTGGGGCACCAATAACACCCTCTCCCGAAACTTGGCGGTGATCTCCGCCACTATATCAGTCATCTGTCTCATATCAGGAACTCCCGGGCCAACTGCTGGAGTTCCACCGCAGGCGCGAACTCAGCTCTGAATCGGGTCACAAAATCTGGCCATGTCATATCCTCAATAGTCGAGGATCCCAGAGAGTCACCAACTGACTCCCACCAATCCCTGGCCCGATCCCTCAAGCATCCCACTGCATATCGTACCTTTGACCCCTCGGGGCAGAAGCTAGTCAACTGTGCAGACTCAATGTCTACAATCCATCGTCTAGCAGCAATGGGGTCCTTCGCCCCATGGAAATCCGGCGCACCACTGCCCCTGAAGTCCTTAAAGGACAGTGTACATGATCCTGACTGGTTGGTCGCCATGTCACTCCTGAACGCCCTGAGGCGATCCTCCATCAGCTCGACAATCCCTTCCTTGATCGACCCAAAGATGACCGGGGTCGCATCAAGGATGCCTCTAGTAACCTCGGACGCAATGAACTGGCGTAGTCTCTCATCTACTGTTTCGGAACCTGAACCCGAAACCGACCCCTCTCCTGAACTGCCAACTGTTGGCCTCGGATGTAGTACCACCATTCTGCAATACACAACGACAATCGTCAGTGATACTGATACATTTAGAGGGATCACATCTATCACAAGTTCCCTGGTCTTGCCCTATCCTTCCTTGATTCAAGTACGGATCCTATGCTTCCAGTAGTACGGGCCCATACTACCTTCCATATCTATCCTTACTTTCCTTAAGAACTACCTTGACTCCACCGAGTCCCTTCTACTGCTACTGATCTCTGCCACTATCATCCTAGGCTTGCCCTAGGGTACCCCTGACTCCACCCTAATCAGTCCTTAGCTGCTGAAGGCCTCCTTGTAATTCCAATTATCCATTACCTGAATACAATCACATGCAACGAGGCCCGGATAATCCTTCGAGTAAGTGACTCATACCTACAACGGTTAGGAGTCAAACAAGAGCTGCGAAATAGGGTCAAATCCAATCCTCTACGATTATTCAACCCTGATCACATGTGACTTTAACGTATTCACCTAATAGCTAACTCCCATCACTCAAAGTACCACAAAGCACAAAGCAAGGAACATTCAGAAAAAAGGCAACGATCTCAAGCAATTCTATTCTCATAACAGGAAACTGCACTAGCATACAATTATAAGCTCGTACTATCAGGCATAACCTAAACAGGCTACCCTACTACTGTCTGCTCAATACTAACACGCAATTCTCATAAGCTGAAACACATAAAGCATGCACATAAGGCATCATTCCTAGATCCTTAGTCCTATTCTAGCATGTTGTTCTACTGAAACTGATAAACATAACATAACCTGTATGGGTACTTTGGGGGATACTTACTTGAGCTCGGCCGGTCGCGCACATCACACACTTCGTTCTTTTTCCAAAACTCCTTTTAACTTATCTTTTAGAAAATCATTTCCTTGTAAAAATCTTTTAATCCCTCGATTTGAGTCCAGACACCCCCGAAGGTGTGTCCGAATCTCTCAAACCAGGGCTCTGATACCAACTTGTAACATCCCAAATTTCGATTCCAAAAATTTCATTTTAATTAACTGATTATAAAAACATTCATAAGGGAAATACGTAAAAATATATCATTTTGTAAATCAATATATCATGTCGGAAGACCTAAATCATAAAATAGCAACATTTCAGAGTACAATCCCAGAATATCTCAAGTGCGGAAAATCAATGCGTGTGTGTATGATGTGTTGCTACCGCGCCAACTCCTTCCCCTTCACTGAAGAGGTATCTGAAACCAAAACTGTAAACTGTAAGCATGAAGCTTAGTGAGTTCCCCCATCGTACCACAAACCATGAAATCACATAACATATCTAGGTGCTGGCCTCCCCTTCGGTCCTGTTGACCGGATGCTGCCTAGCATATTTGGGTGCTGGCATCCTTTTCGGTCTTGTCGATCGGATACTGCCTAGCATATCTGGGTGTTGGCCTCCCCTTCGGTCCTGTCGACCGGATACTGGGGACTATTTCTCCCCTCTATTACTACCATATAACATGTATCATATAATCATATTCTATCTAGTATGATTGGGTATGACTACCCATCTTTGGCCCTATCGACCGAAAATCTTGGGGACTATCTTCCCTACTGATACTGGCATATAACATCATATCATACTAGCACATAACATATCAGGTAGTAGCAAACCTAGATGAATATCACAAAGACAATCATCTAACATACAACTCCTACTGGTGGGCTGACATTGTGGCAATAGACCCACCGCTACTGGAAGGTAACTCACTTCGTTCGAGTAGCTGCTAATAATCTGTGCGGGAAATCTTTGTCTGCTGCTGCTCCGGAAATCCTCCGGCTATAATTCCCACAAAACACTTAGTCAGAATTTGATATCTACTATTAGGGTAAAATGACTATTTTCCCCCTAACCAAGTCCAAGTCAAAGTCAAAGTCAACTGCCAGTTGACTCGACTCGTCGAGATGGGCCGCTAACTCGTCGAGTCCCTATTCTTTCCTCTGTCCCTCTTCACGCCTCTACTCGTCGAGTTTGGCAATCGAATTGAAGAGTTCTCCTTCTAAAACAACCCTGAATGAACCTTCATCCGACTCGCCGAGTTGTATGAACAACTCGTCGAGTTCATCTCCATCCTATGAACAAGTCTTGTCCTTAACTCGTCGAGTTCATCTTCAAGAGTTGGGAGATTTCCTTGGACTCGCCAAGTCCTATGAACTCCAGAACTATGGCTTATCCCAATATGTTTGGGTCAGTTCCTGGAACCTCTAAAACCTTTTTGACCTCAACTGGGTCTCTTTGAATCATAACAGAAAAAGGAAGCCTAACCTCGGACTCACCAAGTCCCAAGAACGACTCGTCGAGTCGATACTGTCTAAGTCCATTTCTTCGATTTTTGGTGTACAACTGTTGTCCAAATGATAGATCTAGGTCCCTAAAATCGATCTAACACGTAAAGTTACGAACTTTATGTGCATGCATGGGACTTTGAGCCTAAAAGGATCTAAAAGAGACTCTTAAGTTGCATGGGGGCTTCCATGGGTGCAAAAGCAACCCTTTTCTACCTTGTAACTCCTTCATGGACCTAGATCCGAAGCCTCAACCCCCAACCATGCTTACAATCATGGTTGGTTATCAATAATGACTTATAAAAGCCCTAAATCTCCCCAAAAAGGGATCTAGCAAATGAACAAGCAAGGTATCGACTTTATACCTTCTGGGAACTGCAAATGATGCACAAACTTGAACTCCCTTGGTCTTCTCTTGATCCCTCTAGGCCCTTCCTTCTTTCTTGTGATCAAAATCACCAAAAAGCACCACAAATGCCTTAGCTCTTTACATAATGGTTAGGGTTTTCTATGGGGGGTTTCTGGAAGCAATAGGGACGAAGGGTGGCTGGATGATATGCTTAAATAGGGTGCAAACCCTTAAATTAGGGTTTTGTCCAGTCAGAGTCTACTCATCGAGTCTGGAAGCCGACTCGACGAGTCTGTCATTTAAATCCCGAATCAAATCCGCTTCTAATTGAAGAGTTGGGCCTTCAACTCGACGAGTCCTTCATTGAAATCCCAAATCAAATCCATTGGCTATTTCTCGACCGATTTTAAATTTAACAGTATGAGAAGATTGCTCTGTTTAATGACCGTGTAAAATTCATAACTTCTATATACAGACTCCGTTTTCGTCTTTCCTTTTATTGTTTTACTCTTATTAATTAGATCTTCAATTCTCATTTAGGTTATGTTGGCTAAAAATTGATCGATCTAAAATTTGAATTCCAGGCTGTGCACTGCGATGCTAAATCTTAGAAAAATCATAACTTCCTCATACGAAGTCAGATTTGGACGTTCTTTTTATGTACGTTCTTAGTTTAACATATAATAAAACCTTCATTTAGATCTCTAAGGATAAAAGGTAATTTAACAATATTTCACTTTTTACGTTATGCGATGTTGTGGCGGTTTAGTCATAAAATTTCGACGACCAATAACTTCTTCATTATAATTTGGATTTCGACGTTCTTTATATGTACGGAACCCTTGTGGCATATAATATAACTTGGTTAATATTATTCATTCTAAATAATCTTCCATCAAAAAGTCATTTTTGATGCTTATTGTCTCTAAATTGATTAGCGCGAATCTACGAGTGTTACATAGGAGGAGTAGTGGACACAAGACTCAAATACTCTATGTTGGGCGTAGATGGTTACGCTGGGCGTAGCCGCGTGATTGCCAAACCCTGATTTTTGGGGTTGTGACCCCTATTTAAGGTCTCTAACCCATTGAGGGAATTCTTACCATCAGCCTCCTCCCATTCATACCCACCTCTCGAAACCCTGATTCCCTTCAATGATTTTTGAGGCCTTATTGTGATATTTTGGTGAACTTTGTAGAAGGAAGATCCCATTCTTGAATATTAGAGCGCTCAAGCTTGTGGATCTTGGATCTTTTGACTCTCATCCATCTCCAAAAGGTATAAAGTTTGTGCCTTTACGCTTTCTTTGTTAGATCTAGCTAGGATGTTAAATTTTAATCCTTTTTGGTCCCATTTTCTTGGTTCTTTCGAGTATGAGCTACACTAGACCTTGTATATTGATTTTCTAGGAATGTTGAGGTTGTTGAGTCATAAAAATTAGATCTTGACCACTTCCAACCACCCATGCATGAGTTTTTGATCCTTAGAAGTTGTAATGAGATTAGGGTTTTTCTTTAAGCCTTGATAAGCCATGCAAATGCATAAAGATTGGAACTGTATCGCTTTGGACATTTATTAAATCAAGATCTAAGAGTTAGACGTGGTGTTTTTCTATATTAAGAACATAATAGGAAGTTTTGGCAACAACATAGTTATGCAGGTGCTAACTTAGGCTATGTAGTGTGTAGCTCCTTAAATGTCTGTTTTTGCCACCTTAGGCTCTACACAGGGCGTAGAGCTGTTACACATTAAATAGGTCATCTGGAAGTTGACCGTTTACCGTTGACTTTGACCAAGTTCGACTTTAAGTCTTTTAGGGTATTTTGAGTAGTAGATTGAGACTTAGTTCTATTTGATGTATAGGTGACCTATAGAGTCGGTGTTTTGAGCATTAACTAGTTCAGTTATCTTTTGAGCTTAGGGTGAGTTTTCCTCACTACACTTTTGGGTCAAAGGCACCAATTCCGACCCATTAAGTTGTGTTATGTATTCTGATATATATATATATATATATATATATATATATATATATATATGTAGGATGTTATAATCCTTTGACCGGTTAGATTGGTAGATCTGTATGATTACATGTACTTGTTAATTATTGTTTATATATTGCATATGTCGACATATTGGTGGTTGGGTTGAGGCGAGAGGCCAAAAAAACCCTGGATAGGTGTCTTGAGGTGTTACTGCTTCGTGCGATAAAACAACAAACCCAGGATGGGTAGGTTGAGGCTATAAGCCAACAAACCCTGGATGACTGAGTTTAGGCAATATGACAACAAACCCTGCATGGTTGGGTTGAAGCCAGATACCAAAAAACCCTGTATGCAGTAATGTAATTGTTATTATATTATTGTGTGGAGTATTTTAGGGGGAACTCACCAAGCATTGGCTTACAATTGTCGATTTCATTGTTTTAGGTACTTCATATGATTGGCGGAAGGCAAAGACTTGATCATACACATCATCATATGGATTTCTATGACTTGAGAGATGTTTTGATACTCTGATTTTATGATTATGATTTGGAACAATGTTTTTATATGATATATAGTTTATGAAAATGGTTTTTGAAAAATCAAAAATTTTATCAATATTTTTTTGGATGTTACAAATGTTGGATTAGTGTCTAAGCCAGTAACCATATTTGGTAAGTACTTGACCCGGTTGTGCATGGTCCTTTTGGGTTGCCTTCACCAAAGCAACTTGAATGGAGAAATAAATAGAGAAAGAGGTTATTATGATTTATTAATATGTTATAAGAATAATATATTAAAAGAGAAATCATATTTGTTTAATTAATATTGGTCAATAATTAATTAGGAATAAATTTTGTGATCAAGTGTAATTAATTAAACTAGAGGGGCTGAATTGTAATTATGTGATAGTTTCAAAGTAGGGTAATGGTTACCCTAAATATAGGTTGGACGAATTCAAGGGATACCTTATCCCTTGAATTCGTCCAAGGATAAGGGTTATTAAGACTTATATCATGGTTACTTGGTGGGCAAGCAACTAGATAAGGATAAGGACTGAAACCCTAATCTCTACCCTATATAAAGACCCCTAAGGCCATAGAAATCGTCCCCACTTGATCCCTATGGTTCCTAGAGCCGATTTCTATCTCTCCTCTTCTCTCTCTATTGCCTCTCCAATTGCTTGTGTTGTTTGTGAGCCATTAGAGGTACTACACTTGTGGTACTTGCTTTCAAGACTTAGGGTTTGAAGATTTGAGTTGTTATTACAATATAACAACAAGAGGTATGTGATCTATTTTTCTATGTGAATTTCAAAAATACTAGGAGCATGCTAGGGTTCTTCATGTGTTCATAATGGTGTGTATCTAGTAGTGAAAACATAGATCCAAATCTAGGGTTGCATGCACACATAAGATTGTTTGTTCCAACCCATCAGTGGTATCAGAGCCTTTGGTTAACTTGTTTTCTATTAGTATTATACAATTGTATGAACTTGACATATTAGGGTTTATAGCCAATAAACCCTAGGAGGCAAGATTCCGAGATTAGGGTTCCTAAACCTTAATTTGCGAAAATTTAAAAGGGTTTTTCATATCCTTTCCTTAAGTGCCAAGATTTCGAAATCTAGGGTTTGCAAACCCTAGGATTTTCGAGATTAGCCTCCTCCCCAAGATAAGATCCTAAATTTTAGGGATTTGGATAATCCCATATCTTGCAATTATCCTTTAATGGTTAAATATGGTAATTAAAGATTTTGAATTATCCTATCCCATGATTTTCGAAATTTAGAGGGATTAAAAGGATTAGGATAAATTAATTGTTTAATTGGTAATTATCCTTCATGATTTAAATAATCCTTTATGATTTAATAATTTAAATTAATAGTTTAATTCAAGATAATTATTAAATCAAGAGTTTTAATATTTAAAATTTTAATTTAAATGGTATTAAATTTCGAAAAAAAAATTTAATTGAGATTAAAACCCAAGTATTTTGAAATGTTTAAAATACACCCTATACTATTATAATTACAAGATTAATATATATATATATATATATATATATATATATATATATATAAATATAAATAAAATGCTAGTCTTACCGTTAGTAGGCCTCATTCACGAAGCCGATCTATAAGGGGGGTATAAGGTTATGGCCTATAAAATGGACGTTTAATGGGTATCCACTCTTACTCACCGCTTCCTTGATTGGTGGAGGGTCGTTAGCCGAACGGGTAGGATAGGGCAATCCTCTCTTCATTAATAAGTATAATGAATCTATGTAAAGTAACTAAACACTTTTACAAATTCCCAATCCTAGTTACTTTAGGAAAAAGTGAAATTGATGCAATCCCATGAAATTGCACTTTGCACCCTTGCTAAGAAGTTAGTGGAGTGTGTGTGGTTAACCGGCACACTAATTGGTTCTAAGCAAAGGTGGCAAAGGGTGACTCATTGTTTGTCATAGTTCGATGGAGCGTGTGTGGTTTACCAACACATCGAATATGTGATTGTAACAATGAGGGCACCATGTAGATTTGCATGGTTATTCACACCCACTTTGTGATCCTCGGCATCCCAGTCATAAACAAGAGGGGCATATCGAGATTTAAACATGCCATTGAAAAGTTCAATGAATCTCTAAGGAAATCTAGGAATTCTCAATACATTTAAAACTTGAGCGTTATGTTTTTCATGGTGAAGAATTAGTGAATCATCATTCACTTATCTCCAAATTATTTGCATATTGAATTACGGCATCCCTTTCCTAATGTGTAAATAATGTTGTTGGGTCCTAGCCCTAATTTTCCATTTTGGGTGTTTAATTAGGAATTTAATTCTAATCAAACTTTGTTCCTTTCTATTTGTAGATGTCTAACGTAAACAACGCTGCTGGTACCTCATTCTCGCTAATGAGCCTATGTCAAAAGGTGACATTTGATGGATCAAACTTTAGCGAATGGATAAAATACATTCGCACGATTTCTCACTAAGAGGACAAAGAGTATGTCCTCGACGAGAAACTTGAAAAGATCAATCCGGAAATCACTACTCCCGAAGAAATGGATGTCTTTGAGACCCATGAGCATGATGCAACGAAATTCCATTGCATTATGCTAGCCACAACGAATCCCGAACTCCAAAATTCCTATGAGGACATGTATCCGTACGAAATGCATCAAGACTTGATGGAGAGATATCACCAAAACGCAAGGTAAGAGCGCTATGAGATCACCACGAACATGATCACCGTAAGATGGGAATTGGAGAGTCTCTAACCGTGCACTTGCAAAAGATGCAAAGATATGTTGATCGTCTTCGCAAGTTAAATGTTAACTTTGGGGAAGATATGGCAATCGACATCGTTCTTCACTCCTTACCCTCGTGCTACAACCAATTTAGGATGACCTACCACATGAACAAAGAAGAGGTCACCCTAATTAAACTCCAAGGGCTCCTAAGGACTGCTGAGAGAAACCTCAAGGACAAGTCTGTTGCATTAACTCCCACTCCACCAGCTGCTCCTGTTTTGGCTATTGGGCAAGGGAGGGGCAAGAAGAGGAAGGCTTCTTCAAAGAGCCACCACAAGGGAAAGTCCCAAGATGGTTCCTCCTCTAGTGGGACCAAAGTTGGTCCTGCTAAGCCCAACTCAAACCCAAAGAAGGCAGAGTGCCACCACTGCCACAAAATAAGGCATTGGAAGAGAAGCTGCCCGGAATATCTACAAGCCATCAAGGATGGGAAGATCAAGCCATCTTTCGCATGTATTTACACAATTAAATCTAATGATTCATCGCATGCTATTTCTTGGGTTCTTGATACAGGATGTGGTTATCACATATGTTCTGATTTGCAGGGACTAAGAAGAAGTAGGGATGTGGAGCATGGAAGAATAAATCTAATCATGGGGAATAGAAGATCACCGTCTGTCACCAAGATTGGAGTGTGTTCTCTAGTGCTTAGTAATGGATTAGGTTTAGATTTAAATAATTGTTGCTACTCGCCAGATATGGAAAGAAACATCATTTCATTTCATGGTTTGTTTAAACAAGGATTTAGATATTCGTTTAATAATGAGAATGGTTCGATTTGTGCTTATCTAAATGGTGTTTTATATTTTGAAGCATTGCCTTTTAATGGAATTTATGAAACTGTCATGGTTGTAGATAACCTAGGAAATGATGTGTTATGTATGGATTCTTCCAATAGTATGGATAAAGCATGCTTGTGGCATTGTCGTCTTGGACATGTCAACAAGAAGCGCATAGCCCAACTCCAATAGGATGGAGTGTTGGAGTCATTCGACCTTAGGGAAGATGACACGTGCGAGTCTTGTTTGCTTGGAAAGATGACCAAGTCACCCTTCACTGGCACCTGTGAGAGGGTGAGGGTTTATTGAATCTCATACACACCAACGTGTGTGGGCCCTTTAGATCCACCACAAAGGATATGAACCGCTTCTATGTGACTTTCACCGATGATTATAGTAGATATGGGTATATTTACTTAATCAAGCACAAGTCAGAAACGTTTGAAAAGTTCAAAGAATTCAAACATGAAGTGGAGAATCAATTGGGCAGGAAAATCAAGATGCTTCGATCCGATCGAGGAGGAGAGTACCTAAGTCTTGAATTCCACGACTATCTCAAGGAATGCAGAATAGTTTCGCAATTGATGCCACATAGGACACCACAGCTGAATGGTGTGGAAGAAAAGCGTAGTTGAACCCTATTGGACATGGTTCGTTCCATGATGAGTCGTGCTTCACTACCTATCTCATTCTGGGGGTATGCCTTAGAGACTGCCGCCCATATCCTTAACCGAGTCCATACAAAGAAGGTTGCCAAAACACCTCACGAGATGTGGAAAGTGAAAGCTCCCTCGTTGGCACATATCAAGGTTTGGGGCTGCGAGGCTTTAGTAAGACGAGATACTCACGACAAGCTTGAACCTCGTAGTGAGCAATGTATTTTCATCGGCTACCCGCAAAAATCCTTTGGATATCTCTTCTATAGACCGAGTGACAATGTTGTCTTCGTTGCGAGGATAGGGGTTTTCCAAGAGCGAGAACTCATAAGCCAAGGAGACAGTGGGAGGCAAATCGATCTGGAAGAGATTCAAGAGTCGAGTGATGAAGGAACCTCTATCGCTGGTGCTCAACCCGAGGAGGAAACTCCTATTGAACCGATTGACGAGTCCTGACCTCTTAGACGTTCCGCAAGAGTTAGAGTTCAACCCCAGTTTTATGGCTTTCATATTACTACTGAAGGGGAGACGTATATTTGTGATGGTACACTAATAAATCTAGATGAACCTAACAGCTATAAGGAAGCCATGGGAGGCCCAGAGTCTACAAAATGGAAAGAGGCAATGGACAGCGAGATTCAGTGCATGTATGACAAACAAGTTTGGAATTTGGTTGACAATGTGCCCGGACGTAAGACCGTTGGGTGAAAATGGATCTTCAAGAAGAAGACCGGCATGGATGGGAATGTGCACACATATAAGGCGCGATTGGTTGCGAAGGGCTTTACTCAAACTCCCGGAGTTAACTATGACGAGACCTTCTTACCAGTTGCTAAAATAAAGTCTATTAGGGTGATGCTAGCCATTGTTGCATTTCATGATTATGAGATATGGAAAATGGATGTCAAGACCGCTTTCCTTAATGGGAAGTTGGCTGAGGATGTTTACATGGCTCAGCTAGAGGGTTTTGTCAATATGAAGCATCCCAATAGAGTGTGCAAGCTTAAGAAGTCCATTTATGGGTTTAAGCAACCATCTCGCAGATGGAATCTTTGCTTCAATGAGAAATTCAAAGAGTTTGGATTTGTACGAAGTGAAGATGAATCATGTGTATATGTCAAGGCCAGTGGGAGTATAGTTAGCTTCCTTGTTTTGTATGTCGATGACATATTGCTCATAGGAAACGACATCCCGACTCTGCAGGAGGTTAAGTCCTGGCTCGGGAAGTGTTTCGTTATGAAGGACCTCGGAGAGGCTTCCTATATTTTGGGAATAAGGATAGTGAGAGAGCGAAGTAAGAGACTAATTGGACTTAGTCAGAATACTTACTTGGATAAGGTACTAAAACGTTTTAGTATGGAAAACTCGAAGAAGGGAGAATTACTGATACAAAGTAATGCCAAGTTGAGTAAGACTCAAAGTCCGAGTACCGAAGCCGAGATAGCAGAGATGAGCCGAGTACCTTACGCTTTCGCAGTTGGCTTAATCATGTATGTTATGAATTGTACTCGCCATGATGTGGCCTTTGCTTTGAGCATGGTCAGTAGATATCAAGGGAACCCTGGAAAAGCACATTGGACCGCAGTCAAGAATATCCTTAAGTACCTTCGGAGGACCAATGAATGGTTTCTGGTTCTCGGAGGGAGTGATGACCTGAAGGTGCGAGGGTATAGTGACGCCAACTTCCAGACCGACAGGGACAACTACCGTTCGCAGTCGGGCTGGGTCTTTACCCTTAATGGAGGAGCAGTGACTTGGAAAAGTTCCAAGCAAGAAACCATAGCTGATTCAACGTGCGAATCAGAGTACATTGCAGCGAGCGAAGCATCAAAGGAGGCGATATGGTTGAAGAACTTCATTGGAGACGTTGGAGTTGTACCAGCCATAAAGGAGCCTATGGAAATTTCCTGTGATTATGAAGGAGCGGTTGCCTTGACCAAGGAACCGAGAGATCATGGTAGATCTCGACATATCGACAGAAAATATCACTTTATTAGACATCGAGTAGAAGAAGGGCACCTCGTAGTTAATAGGATATCGTCAGAGGATAGCCCAGCAGATCTGCTTACGAAGGGACTGAGTAGGGCTAAGCACTTGCAGCACGCTAGGAGCATTGGGCTGAAGGACGATATTAGTTTGGATTAGATAGTTTGGAAACTTGTAATAGATAAATGTAATTGACATTTGCTGATTAAATAAAGGATTATTATTTAATGGTGTTTGTATTATGTTAATTGGTTGTTTCACTTTGCATGTTTTGACTTCCAGAATGATTGAGTTTATTAAGAATGATCGAATCATTCAAATGGTCCACAATCGTTCATATGTTGGAAGTAGGTATGAATGAAGACTGTCATGAATTGGTGTGTAGATTGTCTGAATGGTATTAGACATAACAAAGGTTTGTTACAACATTCATGAGTGCTTATAAATAAGTTTTGAGCATTGGAATAAACCCGCACTTGTTGGAATCACTTCATGAAATCTATCACGAGTGATCGAAATATGATAATATCATGTGGTCTTAAAACCAAGATATATGGTTTATTCTTTACTGATTAATTGTGCATTGATAATGCGAAACCGCATCAGTAAATTGATGTTATAAAACGCATTGTTGTGTATAATTGATTAGTGAATAGTAAATGCATATAAGTCGAAGTTTATCTGTTACTTTTATCCTAAGAGGGTAAAAGCGATATCAGGGCCCCTCGATGATTTTGATTTGACTTATGTGTCGGGCCCGGTCAGGACTGAATTGATGTGTTCAATTAAGTTCTATGTTAAATGAATCAGAGATCGAGAAACTGATTGCTGGAACAATGAGTATGATAATGTTTCATGAGATTGTCTGCATGATATCTAAACAGAGGACTATACGATCCCTTATCTAAAGGACAGGTTACTGATAAGATCAGAGTTCGACAGCGTCTTTGAGAGCTACGATTGCTAATCGAGTTGTACTTGCATTTTGTAACGCCGTAGATCCGGGCTAGTCAATTTAAAGGCAATAGGGGTCGAAAAAGACTTTTCGACTAAAGATTATTTAGAATAAATAATTTTAAGCAAGTCGTAGAATATGTCTCAAGGTTTCCGTACATATAAAGAACGCCGAAATCCGAGTTATAACGAAGAAGTTATGGCTCGTCGAAGTTTTACGGCAAAACCGGCACGGCACCGGGAAGCGTAAATAGTGAATTTACGATAGAGCGAGATTTATCCTTAGCAATCTAAATGAAATTCGTAGAATATGTTCAACTAAGAGCGTCGATAAAAAGAACGCCCAAATCTGATTTCGTATGAGGAAGTTATGATTTTTCTAAGATTCGGCTTAGCAGTGTACAGCTCGAAACTCGAATTTTAGTTCGAGCGGTTTTTGGCTTACGCGACCTAAATGAGAGTTGAAGATCTCATTAATAGGAACTCAACGGTAAAAAGATAGACGAAAACGGAGTCCGTATGAAGGAGTTATGAATTCTTCACGATCATTTAACAGTCTAAACGCCTCCTACTGTTAAATTTGAGATCGGTCGAGAATTAGCCAACGGAGTCTAAATGAAAGTTGTAGATCTTGATTTTACCTACGCGTGGATATAAAGAACGTCGAAAATGGAGCTCGTATGCGAAAGTTATGATTTTTCTAAGTTTGAAGGCAGATACGCGATAGGGGGTGACGTGGCACCACCAGAATTGGACACGTGGCACCACCAGAAGGTTGCCACATGCACCAACTCGGCTCGGGAAACGCTGCTCCAGCGAAGCTCGGTTTTGCGAAAAACCCGTTGTAAGTGAGCTACGCCTACACTAGTTTTAATATAGCTTCTAATTAATTATAGTAACATTATTAGGACCTTAAAATAATTATTTGGGCTATTATTATGAGTTATATTGAGTGTTATTTAACGCTTATATAATAATAATAATAGTCAGATTATTAATTTGTTGCGGATATCGGTAGACTAAACCCTAGTGATGTTGATACTAGGTTTTATCGAAGGAAAGTTGTTTTGAGAGTATCGAAGCGCTGTCCGAGTGTTGAGTCACCACCTTTCAAGTGAGTGCATAGTTCTCTTTCATCTTACACATAGATATGAAGTATTTTATATAAATTACGTGCTATGTGTGCATATTATCTGAGTACTTGTAGTCTATGCTAAATGAACGATTTTATACATGTTTTAAATGATTTAAATTGTATATGTATTTTATATCTACGATAATGTTGGGGTAAACATGGGTAGATATAATAAATGGAATATGAGTTGAATGATGAGTTGAGAGGTGTTATAGACCACGAGGTGAGGGTGAGAGGTGGATGATGTGAGAAGCCTTTTTCCCAAATGATGGCCCCGTCATCCAGCAGAGTATGGATGACAACCACAGACTATTCTAGACAGTTAGTGGAACACTAGCAGGCTCGCAACCTGTAGGTGTTGTGAACGATGTGTTCACCCGGTGTACTCTAAACCCTGGTGATCATGCAGACTTGATGCCTAAACCTTGGTGATCATGCAGACTTGATGCCTAAACCTTGGTGATCATGCAGACTTGATACCTAAACCTTGGTGATCATGCCGACTTGATGCCTAAACCCTGGCGACTATGCAGACTTAGTGCCCGTTGTGTAAACCGTGGCAACGATGGACTTTGTGCTGATTCCTTAGGATGATCCTTAGGAATGAATGAACGAGGAATAGCTAATTATTAGGGTAGATCCTTAAGATTAAAGAAGATAATGGGGATGGGTAATTGGGCTGATTGTTTGATTGTTTAAACATAATAATTATATTATTGTGGGTTGAAAACCCTATGTACTCACCAGGTTTTCCAACCTGACCCACTCAGTTTATTTATATCACAGGTGTTGATATGAAGTCACATTACACTGAGAGATTTAAAGAGATGTAGATCACTAGTGTAAATAAATGTAAGTTCTGTTTATGCTTATGTTTCTGTATTAACGATGACATCCCAAACGTTTTGAAATTAATAAAATACGTTTCTTCGAAAATGTTTTAATAACGTATTTATCGTGTTTTTCTGAGAACAAATTCCGCAACATTTTTATTTAAAGAACTCTGATTTTTAAAAAACATAAACAAATTCGGTCTTTTTTGGCCGTGAAAATGGGGATGTCACAGTTGGTATCAGAGCATTAGTTTAAGCGAACTAGGAATATGGATTTATTTCTAGACTTAAACTTAGAATGCTAAGTGATGATTGTGAGGAGTGTGTCAAATAGATTTAGGTAATGCACCTGAATAGACACAAGCACTAGCTTATTTTAGGAATGATGCCTAAATTCCTTTTACGTGCTAAATGATGCTATAGTTTGATCGGATCTATGGTCTGTTGCCGACCGGATCTGGAAACCTTATGTGTTTAGGATTCTAAACGTACGAATACAATATTAGAACTAGCATATAAACGTTTCGGAGTGATAAGGATGATTTAAACATCAATCTTAAGTAAAGGTCTAGATTCACCTTATTCGGTGTATAGATCAAGATGGAAAGGACCCGTAGCGGAAACATGAATGCAAATGGGAACCGAAACCAACCCCCAGTGATTGAGCAAATACCGGTTATGGTAACCGCTGCTGAGCCAATAACAATGGCCGGAGTGCAAGCGATGATCCACGCGATGTTGGATCGTCAAATGGAGGAAACCAAACGTTTGCTCCAGCAAAATTGAGAAGAAGCAACCATACAGATCGAACAGCCTGAGTTGAACGAAGGGCAGACTGAGGAGGGAAACTACAGTGGGACTGTTGGTCAAGCCAACCCACCGATAGTTAGGCAAAACCACCAGGATGGAGGAAATGATGGACGTGGATGCAAATACAAGGATTTCATGGCATCCAAACCACCGAGTCTATCTGGAAGCCCGACGCCGGTGGAAGTCATGAACTGGATCTCCGAGATGGAGACGATGTTTGAGAGTTGCGAGTGTAGCAACAGGCAGAAGACCGCTCTCGCGGTTCCTTTGTTGAAATCTGGAGTACTAAGCTGGTGGAAGCTACTAGCCGATTCGATGCCCAAAGGAGAAGCGAGCAAGATGTCATGGGAGGATTTTCTGGTGCAGTTAAAAATGCAGTACTGCTCTGAGCAGGATCTTCTGGAGATCAACAACAAGTTTCAGAATCTAAAGAAAGGAAAGATGAGTGTCATCGAGTATGCTGCAAGTTTTACAGAGAAAATGAAGCTTGTTCCTTATCTAGTTCCAACTGAGCTCTCCAAGGTCAATAAGTTTTCCCATGGATTACCAGCAGACTTTGGACCAATGGTCAAGCAAGCAACCATTTTGAAAGGAGCCATCTGGGCAGCTAGGAATGTTGAGACCCAGATTAGGGAAAAAGGTCTGGAGAGAGCTGAAGTTGGCTAGAAAAGGAAGCATGAAGGATCTTCAAAATCCAACAAAGAAAGGAAATTCTCAAGGACTGAAGAAGGAGGAGGAGGTGAAACCAAGTGGTGCGAGAAGTGTAAAAAGAAGCACTTCGGGAAATGTAGCGAGGAGGTGACTTGCTACAAATGTGGAAAGACAGGGCATTACGCCAGCAAGTGTGCATCCAACAAGAAGGTGTGTTATGGATGTAACAAAGAAGGGCATATTTCTAGGGACTGCCCGAGGAAAAATAAAGCAGCAAGACCAGAAACGCCACCGAGGCCAAGGGAATTTCACATGATCCTCGACGAAGCAGAAAACCGTGCAAGGAATTAAGGATGAGGACTTCATATCCGAAGATCGAGTTATGCGGTAGCCATAGTATCATATGATGTAGCCTATTAAAGGCATAGTCTAGGGTGAACTTGAACACCTATGTAATAGTTTCAAGAAATAATAAAACCTTCGTTTTGTTATCTGATGTGTTACACTGTTGTGTGATTTTCATGCATGGTGACTTGGGAAAACTACGAGACAATACTTGGGACGAGTATGAGTAGGTGTGAAAGGTAGTAGATGTATATACTACCGGAAGCACATGACTCACGCTTGGATCAGGGAAAGTCACAAGGTTACCAAGAAACTAGTAATTGATTTCGATTCATTCAAGTGTGTTGTTACCATCGTTTCGGTAATGACTAAGACGATTGTTGATATTCCGACCCTAGTGGTCATATCAAATTGAGTCCGACTACGACGAGTATGTTATGTGGTTCAGAGAACCAAGTTCTATGTAGCACCGACTTAAGCCAGAAGAATTAATCAAAGCGATCAGTAGAAGTATCACGGTGGTGGCTAGAGATGCTACCTTTTAAGATGTGACTAGAATATGAAGGAAGGTATAGACTGTTCTGGATTTTGACTCTAAGAGACCTGAGTCTGAGCATTGCAACATACGATGAGAGGTCATGACACATCGGTCCATTGTATTAATAAAATAACTTATCTTAAGTTCGTATCCAGTGAGGATCAAGATTGTGACTTGAAGGTCATAATTTGGAGTCTAACGTGAAATAGAGAGCGTATGCAAGATCGAGCACCGCCTGCAGTCAAGGAGTCTAAGAGTTAGATACTCGTTCGAAGAAACATCGAAGTTATGACTTAGGATGAATAGATAACAAATGGAGTCATCATGTGAGCCCTTTTTCGTTGATGATTCCGGGACGTAATCATCCTAAGGGGAAGATAATTGTAACACCCGTAGATCCGGGCTAGTCAATTTAAAGGCAATAAGGGTCGAAAACGACTTTTCGACAAAAGATTATTTATAATAAATAATCTTAATCAAGTCGTAGAATATGTCTCAAGGTTTCCGTACATATAAAGAACGCCAAAATCCGAGTTATAACGAAGAAGTTATGGCCCGTCGAAGTTTTACGGCAAAACCGGCACGGCACCGGGAAGCGTAAATAGTGAATTTACGATAGAGCGAGATTTATCCTTAGCAATCTAATTGGAATTCGTATAATATGTTAAACTAATAGCGTCAATTAAAAGAACGCCCAAATCTGACTTCGTATGAGGAAGTTATGATTTTTATAAGATTCGGCTTAGCAGTGTACAGCCCGAAACTCGAATTTTAGTTCGAGCGGTTTTTGGCTTACGCGACCTAAATGAGAGTTGAAGATCTCATTAATAGGAACTCAACGGTAAAAAGACAGACGAAAATGGAGTCCGTATGAAGGAGTTATGAATTCTTCGCGGTCATTTAACAGTCTAAACGCCTCCTACTGTTAAATTTGAGATCGGTCGAGAATTAGCCAACGGAGTCTAAATGAAAGTTGTATATCTTGATTTTACCTACGCGTGGATATAAAGAACGTCGAAAACGGAGCTCGTATGCGAAAGTTATGATTTTTCTAAATTTGAAGGCTGATACGCGATAGGGGGTGACGTGGCACCACCAAAATTGGACACGTGGCACCAACAGAAGGTTGCCACATGCACCAACTCGGTGAGTCATGACTCAGACTCGGCGAGTCCATCAGGTTTTTCCACTATAAATAGAGGTGCCGGGTTCCATTCATTCTAACACCTTCCAAACCTTCTTTCTCTCTCTAAACTCTCTCTCTAAGCCTCCCTAACCCCCCTAAAGCCTAGGGTAACTCCCTAGCACGAGGCGGAAGCCCCGGGATGCCCGAAGGCTCCGAGAAAAGAGCCTTTCGGCTCGGGAAACGCTGCTCCAGTGAAGCCCGGTTTTGCGAAAAACCCGCTGTAAGTGAGCTACGCCTATGCTAGTTTTAATATAGCTTCTAATTAATTATAGTAACATTATTAGGACCTTAAAATAATTATTTGGGCTATTATTATGAGTTATATTGAGTGTTATTTAACGCTTATATAATAATAATAATAGTAAAATTATTAATTTGTCGCGGATATCGGTAGACTAAACCCTAGTGATGTTGATACTAGGTTTTATCGAAGGAAAGTTGTTTTGAGAGTATCGAAGCGCTGTCCGAGTGTTGAGTCACCACCTTTCAAGTGAGTTCATAGTTCCCTTTCATCTTACACATAGATATGAAGTATTTTATATAAATTACGTGCTATGTGTGCATATTATCTGAGTACTTGTAGTCTATGCTAAATGAACGATTTTATACATGTTTTAAATGATTTAAACTGTATATGTATTTTATATCTACGATAATGTTGGGGTAAACATGGGTAGATATAATAGATAGAATATGAGTTGAATGATGAGTTGAGAGGTGTTATAGACCACGAGGTGAGGGTGAGAGGTGGATGATGTGAGAAGCCTTTTTCCCAAATGATGGCCCCGTCATCCAACAGAGTGTGGATGACAACCACAGACTATTCTAGACAGTTAGTGGAACACTAGCAGGCTGGCAACCTGTAGGTGTTGTGAACGATGTGTTCACCCGGTGTACTCTAAACCCTGGTGATCATGCAGACTTGATGCCTAAACCTTGGTGATCATGCAGACTTGATGCCTAAACCTTGGTGATCATGCAGACTTGATGCCTAAACCTTGGTGATCATGCCGACTTGATGCCTAAACCCTGGCGACTATGCAGACTTAGTGCCCGTTGTGTAAACCGTGGCAACGATGGACTTTGTGCTGATTCCTTAGGATGATCCTTAGGAATGAATGAACGAGGAATAGCTAATTATTAGGGTAGATCCTTAAGATTAAAGAAGATAATGGGGATGGGTAATTGGGCTGATTGTTTGATTGTTTAAACATAATAATTATATTATTGTGGGTTGAAAACCCTATGTACTCACCAGGTTTTCCAACCTGACCCACTCAGTTTATTTATATCACAGGTGTTGATATGAAGTCACATTACACTGAGGGATTTAAAGAGATGTAGATCATTAGTGTAAATAAATGTAAGTTCTGTTTATGCTTATGTTTCTGTATTAACGATGACATCCCAAACGTTTTGAAATGAATAAAATACGTTTCTTCGAAAATGTTTTAATAACGTATTTATCGTGTTTTTCTGGGAACAAATTCCGCAACATTTTTATTTAAAGAACTCTGATTTTTAAAAAGCATAAACAAATTCGGTCTTTTTTGGCCGTGAAAATGGGGATGTCACACATTTGTGGTTACTAGACTTATCCAAGTGGGAGACTGTTGTATTAGTGCCTAAGCCCGTAACGATATTTGGTAAGTACTTAACCCGTTTGTGCATGATCCTTTTGGGTTGCCTTCACCAAAGCAACTTGAATGGAGAAATAAATAGAGAAAGAGGTTATTATGATTTATTAATATGTTATAAGAATAATGTATTAAAAGAGAAATCATATTTGTTTAATTAATATTGGTCAATAATTAATTAGGAATTAATTTTGTGATCAAGTGTAATTAATTAAACTAAAGGGGCTGAATTGTAATTATGTGATAGTTGCAAAGTAGGGCAATGGTTACCCTAAATATAGGTAGGACGAATTCAAGGGATAAGGCCTCCTTGAAATCGTCCAAGGATAAGGGTTATTAAGACCTATCTTATGGTTACTTGGTAGGCAAGCAACTAGATAAGGATAAGGACCGAAACCCTAATCTCTAGCCTATATAAAGACACCTAAGGCCATAGAAATTGTCCCCACTTGATCCCTAGGATTCCTAGAGCCGATTTCTATCTCTCCTCTTCTCTCTCTATTGCCTCTCCAATTTCTTGTGGTGTTTGTGAGCCTTTAGAGGTACTACACTTGTGGTACTTGCTTTCAAGACTTAGGGTTTGAAGATTTGAGTTGTTATTACAATATAACAACAAGAGGTATGTGATCTATCTTTCTATGTGAATTTCGAAAAATACTAGGAGCATGCTAGGGTTCTTCATGTGTTCATAATGTTGTGTATCTAATAGTGAAAACATAGATCCAAATCTAGGGTTGCATGCACACATAAGATTGTTTGTTCAAAACCCATCAACAAATACACTACATTTAGTATTGTTATAAATGTTGAACTTTATATATATATATAGGGGAGGGTTCAATTGAGAAAAAAAAAGGTTGAGAATGAGGGAATCCATTCTCAGCCAATCATTTATTTTTGCCGCAAAAGCCTCCAACGTAGCGGCGGAAATGGGAAAGGAATGCACATGTGTTTTCTAACAAAACATATTTCTTTAAACTATGTTAATCATTACCTTAATATATATACAAAAACATAGTTTTGTTCGTTTTTTTATAATTTTTTGAAGCTATTTTTATCAAAAAAATGATTTTAAATATACCAAAATTCATGATTTTTTATTCTCTACAAATAGACATCTATATTGATATAGTTTTAATATAAAATAAATATATATATATATATATATATATATATATATATATATATATATATATATATATATTTCCAGCTATCGTTATTCATAAGTGAATAAAAATGCATCAGGTTTTATTACAGTACATTTGTTATTCACTTATGAATAAAAATTATGATTTTTTTTACAATTTAAGTATCATTCATATATGAATATAGCATATAATAAACATAGTATGTTCATATTTTAATATTGGACGATACATTCACTTATGAATATTAACATAGTATATTCACTTGTGAATATTAGATGGTATATTCACTTATGAGTATTAAATGATATTTCATATGTGAATATTACGTAGTATTATATGGTATATCACATGTGAATATTATATAGTATATTCACTTGTGAATATTAAATGATATATTCACTTATGAATATTTGAAGGTATTTTGACAAATATATATAATTTTTATATGTTATTCACATATGAATAATATACATATTTCATATTTGTTTTGTATTTTTAATAATCATATACTGATTCAGGTGAGAAAAAACATATTCATATGTGAATATAACGTGGTAATTTAGTTTATGCATTTCATCAAACAGTTGAAGTGTATACAAGTTAACTATTTTAAAAATGTTAAAAACATCAAGTTATCAATTACAAATCATCATATACTTCCGATTTCGACTTCAGATGCGACATCCTATGTCTGATCGATTTCTCATTTTGATTTTGATTCCGAAAATCCGATTGGGAACGTGTGAGTACCGATTCTGAGTCCTTCAATGTCGACTATGACTGCGAGTCCAGAACTCCGATTCCAATTTCATGAACAACGAAGAAATTTCGGTTTAGTTGAAGAAATCTAGATGATTATTGAAGGTTGGAGGAAAATTTTTGATGATGAACGAACTGTTATCGAATTCTCTATAGTTACGTATTTGAGATTGAAGGTTATTAACATATTTACAAGTTTTCCACCGTGTCTTTTTATGCTTAGATTAAATGAGTGACTGAGAATAATTCCCCCATTCTCAATCTTTTTTATTTTCTCAATTGAACCCACCTATATATATATATATATATATATATATATATATATATATATATATATATATATATATATATATATATATATATATATATATAATGATTTTTAGTTTTTGTTGGGATGGAGAGGAGAACAAGGTTTTTGAAATCAATGAGAACTTGGATATTCTTGAAGGATCGTGTGAACACTCTTTGAATGTGATATTTCGACCCAATGGCTAGGTTACACGAAATCCAGATTATATGGATAATCCTTCAAGGAATAATCTCATCGCAAGACACTTATATGAGGCCATGAAGAAGGGTTTATAAAGAATTCAAATTCTTTTAATTACCAAAGATAAGTATCAATCAACATTAAATACTAATTATATCCCATAAATAAGGGATGACAGTTTCAAAGATAATTATAAAGAATATATTATGAAAGTGGGTGTAGCCACCTTGACCTTGCCATTTGGTAGATCAAACTCGTTTTATACAAATGTGCACCATACACCTCCTAACTTGTAATCCTAACTTGTAATAAAATCAAGAGTTCAACTCTATTGGTAATTTGTAAACTCTATCATGCTAAAATGACCCAACAACACTAAAACCACCAATAGTTTTGGGTTGTTGCAAGTCATTACCTTTTACGACCCTCCACTCTTGTGGGCCTATGTGAACATTTACCATACACATGCTTTAGTTCGGGACTAACCAAGGCGATTGTGTACATCTTCATATGAGAGATTAACGGGTTGTATTTTTGATAATTAACGAGATGAGGGTTCAAATCACTTAAAAGTAACACTTTAACAAAACATCGTTTAGAAATAAGTATGCGTTGGATGTCATAATGAATTGTTTAAGAAAATATGCCCTTACTAATCGCTTTATTTTTGTGGACCTGACCTCGAATAGCTATTTTAAAATATGATTTGCTCCATTATACATAAAAAATAAATTTTAGCAGTAATAAAACATATTGAAAATATTTACTACAAAGTCCAGTGAAAAAATAGAATATCATATATGCTTAAGTCATTTTCAATAACATATATTTTTCAATATTTTTATTATCCAATTTTTTATCATTATAACTATAATCTTAATTTTCAAATTTCTAATACAATTTCATGTTATAATATGGTTCAAAATAATGACAATGTTTCATATGCACGTTTTAATTTAATAGAACAATTATTATTCCATAGTTAATAACAATAAATTATTTATTTTTAGAGTAAATTACTGAAATCATCCCTGTGGTTTGATCAAAATTGCATATTTGGTCCCTAACTTTTTTTTTGCACTCGGATCTTCCCTGTGGTTTGATTTTGTTGCATTTTTCGTCCCTGTGGTTTGATTTTGTTGCATTTTTATCCCTTACATAAAGTTAGGGACCAAACATGCAACTTTTACCAAACCATAGGGACGAAAAACGCAACAAAATCAAACCACATGGACGAGTGCAAAAAAAGTTAAGAGACCAAACGTGCAATTTTGACCAAACCACAGGAACGATTTCAGTAATTTACTCTTATTTTTAACAATTTATATTTTTCATATCTAAACACCTTTCATCTTAAAATGATTTTTCATTTTTAAAACACCTTTCATATTATTTCACCTTTTGTCTTAAATCAGTTTCAGTATTTTAAAACATTTTTCATCTTTAAATCATTGCTTGGTAAAGGAGTGCAATGGACTTAACTGTCTAACCAATGTTATCTCAGCATATATCATCTGACTATAACCGTTTAACTTTTATTTAAAGTTTTTACATTGTACACGCTTAAACCTGTAGCTGTATGTACAATTATAAAACCGATGTTGGCAATTTAATTTTCACAAACACAAATAAAACGTGGCAGTTTGCATATGTGATTTAATCGCTTGAATGAGATTGTCTTGGCGTTGAAATGTTGAGTGCCTCCAAAACCTTTTGAATCTCCATGCTCATGGCACTGTCTACACTCCCTGATGACAACTTCTTATGAGATTTCTGCAAATGAAGCTTCAGTGAGCTGCTGCTTAACCCCGCATTCTTCCCACATATCGGACACACCTTCATTGATGGCTTCTTCTGTTGCCATTCCATTGAAACCTTCCCATGCACCTTCCTCTCCACCTCCACAAGTACACGGGCAAATCCGTCATTTGGCTGCGCTCTCCTGTGTACCCTTCTTAGCTTGTTCCATGCCTTCGACAAAGTCAGCTTCCTTCACATCAAAATCAACACATAATTTTCAACTACCCTTGTGTTTATAATAACTGTGTGTGTAAAGACAGACTCTTTCACTTACTTCCTCATCATTAAGTATGCAAGAACAACTGTAGCACTCCTGCTTCTCCCTTCAAAGCAATGAACCAGAACCTTTCCACCTTTTTGTTCAACAGCTTCAATAAATTGATGAGCTTCTTCAAAGATCTGACTGATGTCTGCTTCTTCTTCATCACCTATCTGTTCATGTTCATCAATCATCATCACAACCCCTTTTAAAAAAAAAAAAAGGAAAGATTAATTAATCACTTACAGAAAAGTTTTGATACTCAAACAAATCTGCACGTTGAGATTCAGCCTGTCCGATTTCATTAGAACACAGACACAATATATGTGTAATCCCTAAATGCTGCAGTGTGTAAACAGATCTTGCAGCTAATGCCCCTCCAATGAATAGGCTGTTTGTGATGAGTGAAGGTTTTTCTGTGTTTCCAGCATCAGATATTAATGATATCCTCTCAAGAATATGCTCAAGCCTGAGCTGTAAGTTGCATAAACAAACAAACAAACACGAAGTTAATAAGGATTCAGATGCTTGTTGTTAATATGGAAAATAGTGATATTTTTACCTTCAATTCATAAGCATCAACAACAGAATTACTCTCACTGCCCTCGAAAAACCCTGAAGTGAAGTTATTCTCTTGGCAGAGCTTTACTGCTTCATTTTTAAGTAATTCGTTCCATTGTTCTAGTTCTTTGTTTAGTTCAGCATCAACCTGAGGAAGATCAATATTTTAAAAAGATAAGTTTAGAAACATGAGATTTGAGTTATTATTATTAATGAAGAGTAAAACAAAGTAACCTTAGCATATTTATGAAAATCGCGTAGCTTTGAGGTGATACGCATGCTGCGAAGAGGTTCAGATGCACTCCCTTTATTACTAGACTTTCCATGTGAAATTGGAGAAATGGAGTCAAAATTGTCTTTGCAACCTGAAGATAATGCCACTTTTGAAGAAGCTGTTTTCTGTGTTTCTGTATCATTACAACAACCCTCCTGTGTATCACCCTGTCCTTTACCTTGTGGTGAAACACAGTGTGATGGAGATTCAAGAATCATCAAATCCTCTTTATCAAAATCACCACCAGAAGATTTATCAATAATGTTCATGAAACTCTTTAAAAGACTATCCAACTTCTGGTGAAGTGTGAGAAGAAATATATGAAAACTCTGTAAGTTCATGAGAGCTGCACGAAACCCACTTCTGAATTCATGAACAACCGAAATCATGTCTTTGAAGGGCGAATTGTCCGGAGTTTCCATGGCTTCTTGAGGGACTCCTAGTTTCCCACTTGTTATTTCATATAAAAGATGTGATGCGTATTCAGGGCTGTTGATTAAAAGCTCAACAAGTTTCGGGTAGTTTTCTTGATCATGTGCGCGTTTTCCGGCGGGCGGCCGCCGGGGGACGCCGGAATCAATGGCTACAATGTCAAAATCACCGATTATGGGATCGATTGTGATTTGTCTTTTTAGGGGTTTTTCAGAAGAGATTGGAGATCCTATAGCATCAGAAAGATCAGAGCTTTTTGATGATGATAACTCGGATCCATCCACACTCATTCTGCTATCTACTGAGGTTGACCTTCTTTCTTTCTGTAATGCCCGAATTACCCTTGGTCTGTATCTTTTGATAGCAGAATCAAAGGCTTCTTCTAACGCATCCCTATTTGCAGTTGCCATTTTGTCTGCTAAAAGTAAATTTGCAGAATTGCCCCTCCAACGAAGGTAACGACATGGAAGTCTGTCTTCATTTCTGATAACAAGATCCAACATTAAAATTCTCCCAAGGGCAGCTGCTGTCTTTTCTGCAGCTTCTTGTGTTTTAAATGGACTTGAACTTTCCAGTAGAGGACATCCATGCACATAACTGTCAAATGTGTAAAAGGGTAAATTGTAATGTTTATTTACAAGAATTTTTAAGGGCACATTGCTAGAAATAGCAACATGTCTTTACCAATAATAGCACTATGTAACAAATAAAGTGCAATCTCCATAGTGTTATCAAAATGCTAAAAAAAATAAAGTTCATTGATACTATCGGTTAAAAAAATTATTAAGTAGGTTATATACTATGAGTCAAAAGTAAAGTCCATTGACCATATTGGTAGATAGGGTAAAGTACGTTTCTATTGTCTACAATTTTCCCAATTTGCAATTATAAAGTTATTGAAGTGTACTTCATGAGATAAAGACATCGGCTGAGTTCAAGAGCTTCTAGAAGTTCTGAGCATGTGACTTCACCAACTTCATCTCCATCAGAAACTGCTGCTTCTTTTGCTTTTTCTGCAGCTTCTTTGATCTTTAACCACTCATTACTACAGTTGTGAATGACTCTAGCCTGAAAAAGTTCAAATGTTGTAAGAAGTTTGCAGGGATAAATTTATGAAAATGATGAATCCAATATATATATATATATATATATATATATATATATATATATATATATATATATATATATATATATAGAGAGAGAGAGAGAGAGAGAGAGAGTAAGAAAGTGTAATAACTTGTGGAGTTCTGACACCAAGCCATCTTGCAAATTCATAGCCAAGGCGTTCAGATTGTGTAGCCATTCTAGAAGAAGCTATTTTTATTACAGCTGCTGCTTCCTTAGGGAGAAACTCACGACTTTCATTGTTGTTGAATAGTGCAAAGAATACAACTCCACCAGAATTCACTGTCACCTATATTCAATACAAACACAAACCCTAATTTGTAAGTTTTCAAGAAAGAAGATGAAAGGGAAGAACTCCTGAATTCACATACCTCTAATGCTTTACTCATTTCATCCTCTGAATGCTCATTGCTACTGCTATGTTCAGTGTGATGAAGTGAAGAAAGCATGTCCCAAGAGAAGGAGCTTGGATCAATGTTCAACATAGCAGCCTTACCAAGTCTTTCCCACAAACTGATTTCTGCAACTTGCTCAAAAAGAGGAGAATTTTTTGATTCCAAGCTTAAATCTCCTGCACTGAACAGTAATGATCACAATTACAGATTAAGCTATCAAAGATTCCAATTATCCCAATCTGTATGATTGGTTCATTCATCCATTCCAAATGGCAAATTACCAATTCATCAAACAAATTTTATAAAATGGAAGATCACCTCAAGAGCATATTATCAAGTCTTTGAGGGCGATGAGGGCGATGAGGGAAGCCAGAGGACTTATACTTGCCACTACGCTTCCGTACTAACTCCAACCATTGAGTAAATCGAAACGCAGGGCCTGCTGCAATATCACCTAACATGTACAATACCTGCAACAACCAAGAGCATTCATCTCTATAACTAATCAACATAATATTCCCTCCATTCAAAAGCCCTTTCCATAATTCATAAAGATTGGAGATACACATGAATGAGTTGCAGCCTCGAGGGAATTGATCCATGACTCGTTTTAGAAAAACAATAATGATAGTCTCACAAAGTGGACTACAACAGTGAAATGGAGATAAAAAATAAATGAAAGAGAGTAGGGTAACGAACACGAGAGGTGACGGTTAGGGGCAGAGGGGCATCAGTGTCGTCAGATCCGAGATCATACTCCTTATACTTTTCTTCTTCTTCTTTCTGCATATTCATGCATATACATACATAAATTAGACAATAAATTAAGGGCACGGAGCAATGTAGAACCCTAGATCCGACGTAATAACGTACAGGTGTGTATTTGAATTGAAAATGAAAAGGTAATTCGGAAAAGCTTTTGAAATGATGAAGAGAAGTTGGTTACCTGAAGAGAGAGAGCGTAAAGGTCATCTTTGGTTTCATTGGCCGCCATCATTTGAATTGGATAAAGCTGTTTGCGACCTTTTTATGTTTTTTTTCCTATTGTTTCCCGCTTTTTCGGGATCTACGAAAGAGATACAGGAAGGCCGGAGACGGTTGCAATCGGTTTTTAACCGTCCAACACACGGCGGTGGAGGGTGGCAATATATACTCTCCTTCCGGGTTGATAACAAAAAACGAACCAATGTTTGGCAAATTGTCGTAAAGTCCCCCGACCATCTCTTTTGAACAGATTGGGTCCCTGAAACTGTCAACTAGCCAAACATTTGAAATTTCTCTCAAAAACTTCAAATGTTGATACCACGTACGGGCCTGATGGTGGCCAGGTGGCATGTCCATGACGACTGTGCACATTATCCCCATCTCCACGGCCATGTCATTTTGTGGTTCATGACACAAGGTGAAACAGATGGATCTCTCTCTCTCGCGCGCGCGTTAGGAGTACACCGACAACCATAGTGAGGGTGTTGTTTGCTAACCTAGAAGCTCTTCATGCTCCTTGGTTGTGGGGACTATATCGGAAAGTCTAAGACATATTTTGGATGTGAAAAACAAAAGGCTTTGTGGGGAATTATACGAAAAAAACATTAGGTTGCAAAATAAGTGACTCGTGTAACATCCTATTTTCACAGCAAAAAAGAAATCATTTTTTATTAAGGTAAAACTTCATATTATAAGATTCGTATTAAGAAAACCATTTGTTCCAAATCACATTTGTTGAAAATCAAAGTAAGATGATAACGTGGAATCTTCATTATTGCTGATGAATATGTATAGTCACGCCTTTACCTTCCCATGGTTTACCGATGATACCTGAAAAACAATAATAGTGGGTAAACACGAAGCTTGGTGAGTTGCCCCAAAATACTCCACACAAAAACATACAAGCATGCATATCGGGTCCTCAGTCATCGGACTGGAATACCCCCGACTCATAGTCTCCTTATTGGAATGCCTCGGGTTTGTTGGCATGTCGCCTCAACCCAACCGCTCCTCCTAAGCCTCCGTACCTACGGCTTACAACCGGCCTGCACCTGGTATCTTGGCCTACAACACATAGCAGGATCACCTCAACCTCGTCTGCTATCATATGTCGACATATAAACAATCAAGGATCAACTAGGCACATAATACAGACAATTATCAGTCATACAACTCATTACCGCCTACTAGACCCCTCAGCACATTGCCCCGCTACCAACTAACCTCGAATGTGTAACCATAAGTAACTAGAGGTGAGATAGCCACCCGAATAGATGATCCTACTCTAGAGCCACAACCAAACAATGAACATGCAAGAAAGCCTATATCAAGAGTTCTCAGGCTATCCTACATGACCACATACAACCCCTAGGCAGTCCACTAGACGATAACTAGCCTACTGGTACTCTAACCAACATAACCACTATTGTTGCATCCTACCACACCAGGATATATATATATATATATATATATATATATATATATATATATATATATATATATATATATATAGATATAGCAGATCACTACAATATAGCAACATCCTATACACACGGATACATAAACGACTCACCAAGGAATGTGTAACCATATGTACCCAGATGTGAGATAGACACCCAAACAGATGATCTGTAACGTCCCAATAATAAGAACCAAAATTTTCACTTTTTAAATTAATAAAACCAGTATCCCAAAAACATCATCATACAAATCTAGATAAAACAAATGTATCAATCATCATATCACATTAGAGTAATTCAAGAAAATGTGGATTGAGGTGGTGTGTGTTCTGCAATTATCCCGAGCTCTTCCCTTTGGAACTGGAAGTACCTGAAACATAAAGTGAAAATCGTAAGCACAAAGCTTAGTGAGTTCCCTAAAACACCACATTTCATACATAATAAACACATAATAGGACTTGCTCGACATCGAGCCCTGATCGGTAAACATATCTGTTAGTCATTGGGCCCCACCTAGTATACATATAAAACATATAAACATATAAACTCATAACACATGCAATAATCACAAAAGATACATAGCATACATAATGGTCATCGGCCCCCGCCCGGTAAGCATACGAGTAAATAACACATGCAAGATTCACGCAAACATCTAGCATCCTAACATACTATAATTATGGGCTAGCATTGGTGCCTTTGACCTGCTAAACATTGTGAACAAACTCACCTTGAATTGCTGAATCACACTAATAAATATATGGCTACTGATCCGACAAATCCCCGAGCTATCGATACCAAATAACATCCAATTAATAACTGGATTCCAATCCATAACCATCAGTCAGGTAAAAATACCATTACCCCTTACATGGTTTGGTCCAATACTAAGTCCCAAATCTACAATCCAAAAGCCCCAATTATGGCCCAATTTTCCAAATTGTGCCAAAATCCTTTTTAGGCCTTCACCAAGTGCATCTAGAATAAGCATCAGCCCAAAACCCGATGACCCAACAAGGCCCTAATCATCTAAGCCCAAAATATGGCCCACACCGAAGACCAAATATTCCAAGGCCCAACGTACTGAGTACGTGGGGCGTACTCAGCTCGTACGCACAGTGTACTCACCTTAGGGCTTGTACGCTAAGCGTACCTGCTTTTACGCCCAACATACTCCCTCATTCAGCCAACTTTCATTTCCAGCTCTTAACTGATTAAGACATCACCCTAAAACTTAGATCTGACTTCCTTGGGCTGGTTTATTGTGTAAAGTTGCTAAATTTACGTGCATGCATGGCTTAATGAAGCTCTTAAAGCTCAAAAGGACTTAATAGATGACTTAATGCATGCATGAGACCATAAACACCATAAAGTTTGCACCTTTAAGCTTATGAAACTCATAATATACCCAAATCTAAAAGGATAAGCTCCACAAATGACTTAACTCATCAAACTAACCCAAAAGGAACCAAAAACATAAAAACCATGACTGATGTAACATCCCCCTTTGGTACGTATCATAATATTGTCCGCTTTGGGCTCTCGGCACGAAAACTTCCCAAGGGGTCACCCATCCCTGGATTGCTCTCGCTCGGGCACGCTTAACTGCAGAGTTCTTATGGGATATGTTGCCCCCACAGCTTTAAAATGCATTGTGACTAGGAAGGTATCCCACTACTTATAAGGAAATATTTCGTTCTCCTTCCAAGCCGATGTGGGATCAGGTGCAACCCACCTTCACCCCCATTATAACAACTATCACTCTTGGGTCAACAAAAGTCAACCAAATTAACCAAGTCAATTCGACTAGTATTAGGATTTTAGGATAAACGTTATGTTCCTAATGTTCCTAATATACAACTTACAAATATTAATACAAAGTACTTCGCTTTTCATCAATTATTGAATAACAATCCTACTTAGGATTAACAATGCGAAAATTCGATAATCCAAGTACGTATTATTTTGGTATAAATAATGTTCATAAAACCATGTGCAAATATTTTTTATGATAATATGGTTTGTGATAATTTGAAATTTTTATGATACAAAATTTAGTAATTCGGCAATATTTTACCACACTTTTTATAAAGTGTGATATCCCCATTTTCACAGTTAGAAAAGACCGACTTTGTTTATGTTTTATAAAATCAGAGTATCTCTTTCAATAAAAACATTGTGGAATTTGTTCCCAGAAAAACTTGATAATTTCATTATCAAAGCATTTCCGAAGAAATGTATTTTTATTCCTTTTAAAACATTTGGGATGTCATCGTCAATACAAAAACATAAGCATAAACAGAACTTACATTCATTTACACTAGTGATCTATATCTCCTTAATCTCTTAGTGTAATGTAACTTCACATCATCACCTGTTATACAAGTATACTGAGTGGGTCAGGTTGGGAAACCTGGTGAGTACATAGGGTTTTCAACCTACACTAATATAATTATTATGTTTAATCATCAAACAATTAACCCAATTACTCATCCCCGCTATCTTCTTTATTCCTAAGTACCTTCCCTGTGGATTTATCCTAAGGGTCGTCTCCTACATCATATTTATCTCTCATCTCCTTACATTGCATTTCCTTATATGTTTGTTCCTAAGGACTCTCCCTAAGGATCATCGCCTACATCGCATAGATAGTATTGATTCAGGGATTACTCCCTCAATACGTGCCCAACAAGGGTTACGGTATCATCGCATGAATACGTAGTTACATCATCACCTGAACTCGTAATTTATAGTAAGGGGCCAGAGTATCACTGCATGAATACGTAGTTACAACATCGCCTGAACTCATAATTCATCACCTATAGGTTACGAGTCTGCTGGTGTTTCCAAGAGGTTGTCTATAATAGTCCGTGGTCACCATCTATACTCTGGTAGATGACTACATCTCCAAATAGCCGGACAAGGTTATAGTATCTTTCATCCTACATCACCGATTCATCATCACCTATCTATCCTCACCTAATTATCATCACCTATCTCTCATCATTTTATTTCATCACACATCAACGATTTCATCTACCCCTGGTTTATCCCAACATATTTGTAGATATAAAATAAATATATAGTTTAAATCATTTAAAACATGTATAAAATCATTCATCTAGCATAGACAACAAGTATCCAGATAAAATGCACACATGACACATAATTTATATAAAATATTTCATATCTATGTTTAAGATGAAAGTAACTATGCACTCACTTGTTTAAGTGATGATTCCAAACTCGGACAGTGCTTTGCTTCTTAACAATATAATTTCCTTCGACGAAACATTGGGGTTTTATTAAAAAACCGGGCTTCGCTGGAGCAGCATTTCCGAGCCGAAAGCTTTTCTTCTCGGAGCCGTCGGGCGCTCCGGGGCTTCCTTCTCGTGCTAGGGAGGCTCCCTAGACTTGGGAGGGGGTTTAGGGAGGCTATAGAGAAGTTAGAGATAGAAAGAGAGGTTATGGTGTGAAGAAAATACGAAGGATTCATCATTTATTTGTAGGGATTTTATCGTAGAGTAGTCTCTAAGCTTCGTCCGTATCTTCTGCATACGAACTCCGTTTTCTACGTTATTTATATCCACGCGTTGGTATTTACGACTACTACAAGTTTCATTTAGACCCCGTCGGCTAATTCTCATTGTATCTCATATTTACAAAATTGTATTCAAATTCGCCGCGCTCGAAAAATAGAGACTAAGCTTCGTCCATATCTTTCGCATACGAGCTTCGTTTTCGACGTTATGTATATCCGCGTGTTGGTATTTATGAGTAATACAACTTTCATTTAAACACTGTCGGCTAATTCTCATTCTATCTCGGAATTACAAAACTATATCGAATTTACCGCGCTCGAAGAGTAGAGACTAAGCTTCGTCCATATCTTTCGCATACGAGCTCCGTTTTCATCTGTCTTTTTATCGTTTAACTCCTATTAATGATATCTTCATTTCCTATTTAGATTATCTTGGCTGAAAATCGACCGATCTAAAATTCGAATTTCGGGTTGTGCATTGTTATGCTAAATCTTAGAAAAATCATAACTTCTTCATACGAAGAAGTCAGATTTGGATGTTTTTTACACACGCTCTCAGTTTAACATATACTACGACTTTCTTCTAGATCACTAAGGCTAGAAAGTATTTTTTTCGTAAATTCACCTTTTTACAATTCCCGGTGTCGCGCCAGTTTTGCCGTAAAACTTCGACGGGTCATAACTTATTCGTTATAACTCGGATTTCAGCATTCTTTATATTTATAGAACCTTTGTGACATATACTATAACTTGGTTAAGATTATTTATTTTAAATAATGTTCTATCAAAAATTTATTTTTGACGCTCATTGTCTCTAAAGTGTTAAACCCGGATTTACGGGCGTTACATAAAGTTATCATTTGTTTTATAAAAAAAGGGCAACACTTTTATAAAAGAAAAACAAAAAATAAAATAAAGAAAAATAATAAATGAAAGAGTTGACTTTGCTATAATTTGTCTCACCATTTCCAACAAATTTTAACCAATGCACATTCATGCATGCCCCCTATCCCCCCCCCCCCCCCCCCCTCACTTCATCTTCTCCAACTTCTTCATTCTTTCAAGAACTCTCCATCTTTCTCAAGGATAATTCCTCTAACTTGGTTCTTAAGATTTTGGTAATTATTTCCTCCATAATCTAGTGTTTTTTTTACTAGTTTCAATCTATTCACATACATTATCATGTGTTATTAACCATAGGGTTTCCAAATCTCCAAGAGTTCTTCAACCATTTTCAAGTGTTTTAAACTTGAAGATCTTCATTTACATCTTTTTTTTCCAACCACAAACACAGTGTATGTGAGTTCATACCCCTTATTTTTTTTGGAGGAGGGGGGGGGGGGGGGGGGATACAAGTAAACCTTGTATATCAACTCAAGTTGTTATGTATGCATAATCTCTATGTTGTGTATGAAGTATTATTTGCATAAAATGTGGTATTTACTAATTTCTTGAACATTTTTATGTGGTATATTGGTTTGAAATGCGAAACTAATAAAAACAAGTATAAACATGTTATATGTCTCTTAAGAAAAAATATAATCACAAAACTATAAAGATTAGAGTTTTTATGAACAAAATAGGGCTTTTCTAACAAAAATGGGTTTAACCTAGTTATTACACCATATTTAAGGTATATAAACTAAAATATTTTATTTGGGTCATATATCTTAAAACTAGTTAAAAATATCAAAGATTTATTTTTACAAAAAAAAAACTTTAAAATCTATTATTTTATGTAAAAAAGAGTTTTCTAGTAAAAATGATCATATCTAAGTTATGGTACTATTTTAGTAGGTTTTAACTAACAATATGTTGTTTTGTACATATAAAATTAATTTGACTAAATTGTTCCAAAAAGAAAAAAAATAAGTTTTACTGTTATATTTTATTATTTACCGGTTAATGCCATCAAAAGTGCAAAAACTAGAAACAATGATTATATCCTTTCACATCAATGGTAGTTTCTGACTCTTTTATGGACTCGGTGAAGATTTCAAGTAAGTGCCAAAATATTCTTGAGGCTATCATTAGCATTTTGTGGTGGTTTATTTTAAATTTTAGAAATAAATGTGTGTTTAATGTGAAACCTAATAGGAATGATAGGTCATTTCAGGATATTGTTGTTTTTTCTTTTAACTTGGTGTGTTTCTTTGGAAATACAAATTCCTCGTAGGATTGAACTTATGGCTTCAAAACCTAATTTAACGTTCCAATGTAATTTTTTATTGACTTCTAGCTCCTTGTTAGGGTCTTTTTTTTTTTTTCTTTTTTCTTTTTTATTTTTAAACCTAGGCATTCTAAAAAAAATACCAAAAATAATGGCATTAGCAAGAAGAGGCATAGGGTCAACTCAACATGATGTGTAAATTGTGTGGTCGAAGACGAAATGGGAAAACATTTGTTTGGGTCTGTTATTTTGCTTGTGAAATTTATGGAGATTATATTTGTTGGTGTGACTAGGTATGAAACTCGTGTACTACACGGGTTTATTAAAAATAAAAAATTTAATATCAATATTTAAACTTTAAATTTAAAATCAATATTTAATATCAATATCAATTTTAGAGCTCTCATTAATTATGACATTTATTACATTATAAATATATCAATTCTTTTTCAAGGAAACATTTATTTCTTTCAATATTATAACCGAAATAAGTTGTGATATGTGAACAAATCAGAAAATTACATGTGAAAATAAGTAAATTTTAAAAATCTATTAAAATATCATGTGTCCAAATCAATGAGGACATGACATGTGGTAGAAAATAGGTTTTATTTATTAGTATAGATATGATTTATGGCAATTTGGAAACACAAGTGGGGAGCTTAACCAAGGACAAAAATCTAATTAAATTAATTTTCTTTAGAGAAATCTTTATATTTTTTTTGTTCTTATTGTCCTAATCAATTAATCAATTGAACGGTGATATACGTGAAATAATTTAGGAGTAGTTTAGTATATACTTATATTCACCGTTAAAATTTTTTTTTTTTTTTTTAACCGGTAAAATTGATATATATTAATGGGAATAGCCCCACTAGCAAGAAGCTAGTAGAGAATTGTTTTACATAAAATCAGCAAAATAAAGAAAAAAAATTCCATACTCGCCAATCTAAACTACCATTTTCTCCCATATGTTTAATCCACACATATAACATTGACTTAACATTAGCCACAAGCCTATCTGCCTTCATGACAATTTTTTAAAAATCCTCTCATTCCGGGCTATCCATAAACACCATACGGTTCCATATAAGACTGTGATTAATTTACATCTTTTCTTAGGGCAATTGCCCCATGTAGATGCAAACTTAATGATGTCCAGAACGGATTGGAAATCCATCTCCGGTAGTCCGCACCAGTGAAAAATTAACCGAAAAACTTCCCTTGCCAATGAACATGTTGCAATGATATGATCACCTGTTTCTTCTGCCGAATTGCAAGCACCACAAACAATTGACTCCAATGAAACACCTCTGGTTTTATGTGCATCAGCTGAAGGAATCCGATTTTGTTTTGCTCTCCAGATAAAGCCCAAGACTTTTAATGGAATCGACTTAATCCATGGGAAGATCCCATCACATACTGGAAATGATGCTCTTTCAATCCTGTCTCGAAGGGATGCCACACAGAACTGTCCATCACTAACAAAGGGAGAGACCCATGTACTACTAGACTCTTCATAATGCATTACGTTCCCGAAAGGAATATTAATTTGTTCTAACTTTTTTATGCTTTTTGCAATATTGTGCCATACACTGATCCAAGGATTTTTTGCTCCAAACCTGTTATTCACACCTACCAATTTATGCAGTCCATTGATGATCTGGACCCAAAAAGAGTTTGGTTAGTTTTTCAGCCTCCATAACCACTTAGTTAGTAATGCCAAATTTAGGGATCGGATAGAACCAATACCCAAACCGCCAACCGCTCTTGGGGCTGTAATCTTATCCCAAGCCACCCATTTGATTTTATTTTTGCAAGCAGGACCACCCCAAATGAACTGTCTACGGACTTTCTCTAGTGATCTTATAACTCCATTCGGGGCCCCAAAAATGGATAGGAAGAATGTGGGTAGACTCCCCAATACCGATTTGGCAAGGGTAAGTCTTCCGCCGAAACTGAGCGTTTTGCCTTCCAATTTGAAAACTTAGACTTCAATTTGTCTAATATTGTGTTCCATGAGGCTAGTCGATTCATGTTTAGACCAACCGTGATGCCAAGGTAGGTTAATGGTAGTGTTGTCGGTTCACACCCAAGAGGAGATGCCCAATTAATAACATCCTGGGACGGTACTTCTGTTGAGTTTTATACAAACAATCCTATGTGTGCATGCAACCCTAGTATTGGATCTATGTTTTCACTATTAGTTATACAGCTTTATGAACACAAAAAGAAACCTGGCATGCTACTATAATTTTCGAAATTCCTATATATAGCTAGAATACATACCTTTTGTTGTTATATAGCAATAACAACTAGTTCCTTGAATTTCCTTAGCTCTTGAAAGCAAGTACCACAAGTGTAGTACCTCTAATGGAGTCACAAACACCATATGCAACTTGGATGAAGAGTAGAAGAAAAGGAGGCACAAAAAACGGCTGGAAACCCTAGAGAATCCATTTTTTCACGTTTTTGGGGCCTAAGGGGTCCTTTATATACTTGTGTGGGCTGCTAGGGTTTCAATCAAAACCCTAATGGACAGCTTAAACTCTAAGCAGCCCATGGAACCTTCTGGACAAGGCTATGGACGAAAATATGATGGGCTTCCATCATAATTTCGTTCACCCCTTATTCCTTTAGCATTCCTTAGCCCAATAACTCAATTATCCAATAATTGCAGTCCAGTCCCCTATATTTAATTAATCTCTTTTAGCCACAAAATTAATTATCAATTAATTCTTGACTAATATTAATTAAACAATATGATTTCTCCTTTAATATATTATTCTCATAATATATTAATAAATCATATTTAAACCTTTCTCTCCTTAATTCATCCTACATATTGCTATGGTGAAGGCAACCCAAAAGGACCATGCTCATAATCGGGTCAAGTACATACCAAAACAATTATGGACTTAGACACTAATCCAACAGTCTCCCACTTGGATAAGTCTAATAACTATTTTCCGTATGACTTTAGAACCTGATCAGCAATCGTAGCTTTCAAAAGCCGCTGTCAACTATGATCTTATCATATAGCGTGTCCTCTAGATAAGGGATTATATATTCCTCCATTCTCAAGATATCGTATAGACAAAAGACATGAATTTCAATCATTCTCTCTATACTATTTCCCGACTTCCGATTCATGACGACTGATAACAGACTACAATTGAACACATCAACTTAGTCTTGGCTTGGCCAAGCGCTTAGGTGTCATCACTAAATCATCGAGAGGCCCACATATATCGCTTTTATCCCACTTTGGGTAAAAGGAATGGATAAACTTCGACTCAAATGCTCGCTTGCATTTACTGATCGAATCACACACAACAATAAGTTTTATAACACCAAGTTACTGGTGCGTTTACTTATTATCAATGTGTAACTGACCAACAAATAACAACTCACACGTCTCGGTTTCAAGAATATACAATATTATCGTCTCACTAATCACTCGTGATAAAACCGTGAAGTGATCCAAGTGAGCGTGGGTTTAATCCAATACTTTAATCTTATCAAAGCACTCACGAACTCTGTAGCAAACTTGTGCCATGTCTAAACACTTCATACAATCTACAGACAGATTCATGACAGTCTTTATTCATACTTACTCCCAACGTATGACCAACTGTGGATGTTTGAATAACCTAGTTATTCTGGAAGTCAAAACATGCAAATTGAAACATAACAATACTTAATCCTATATGGCCTCAAACTTGTGAGAGTAAATAAAACCCTTCTATTTATCCACCATATTGATTACTCATTATTTATCATTTAATGTTTCGGATAATCAACTCATTACTTGAATTATACCAACAATTGTCCCATGCTCTAAACATGTACACTTTGTTTCCTATGGTCCATGCTTTGCGAAATAGATCACCTGAAAACTTTTCCAATGATGCTCATTTCACAATTCCTTAATCCTAATTATTAGTGTAAGAACACAAGGTTCTTGCCACTACTAGAATATGCTAGATTCTAACATTTTATGCAACGATCCCTTTGCAAAATCATAGCACAAAAGTCACCAAGACGTAGCTAATGAAATTACAAAGTACTTTCTTAGAAATTGTCACAAGACAATTCCATAGATGTGAAGTCTCACATTCAAAGTACATTCCTTTGAACATCCTTCTTGCATAAAAGTTTCTAATCTAGGCATAGACTCTCAATATCCAACTCCCAATATGGAAACATTTCCACATTTGCCATATGACAACTCATTCTTAATAGAATCTTATCTATTCATAATAATGTCGATATGGTCCATCCAATACCATACTTCCAACTACTTACAAGCGATCAATCCTCAGCGAACTTTGGATCATCCTTTGATAGTTGTTAAATTCTTTCAGTCAAAACCAATTCTATTCCTTTTTCCCTCTTAATGCGCTAGACATTTGGAAAATTTTAGAATGGTAAAATACTATAGCATTTACAATCGATCCTATACCCGAAGCGTATGGGATACGATGCATAATGTCTTACATAAAGATATGATACTTTACCAATCTTTTGCCATAATATTTTATGTGTCATGTTCTCACAATTCGAACTATGAAGAGGGATGCCGTAATCATAATCGAATTTTAAGAACACACAACGTATCCTTTGACTGAAAATATTAAAATTTCTTAATCTGAGCTTTAGATTTTGAAACGGAGTATAATATTCTCTCCCTTAATTATAGCAAAACAACTTTTCAACCCATGCAACTTTGCAAATGGAATCTTTGTTTTTCTATAATTAATATTGCTAACTTGCAATACTCGCCATAACAATCAAACAAGCATAACACTTATGCTCCCACTATCATGATGATTATCATATAAGCATAACATTTATGCTCCCACTAGCTTTGACATGTATTCAGAAAACAAATGAACTTCCAGAAAACAATGCCTATTGAATCTCTGAAATTCATATTTCTAATACCAGATGCTTCGATAAGCCTTTATCTAAGCTTCTTAACCTTATACACCTTTGCCTTAGATATCTCATATGTGTGTTTAAACAATTCATAACTTATGTTACTAAGTTCCCAATGTTGAAACTAATTGCCAAATCTCACAATTCGAACTATGGAAAGGGATGCCGTAACCATAATCGAATTTGAGAATACAATTTTCACAATTGCTATCTTCTTAAAATCTCTCTTAGTGAAAGCATTTCCTCACAGTCATTTTCATGAAGGAGGGAATCTTATGACACTTAGATTTTATGGTGTATGAGTTCCTATCCATGTGAATTTGCCAAAAACAAGGTTTGCGACAAATCCAAACTCATATGGACTGAACTTTCTTAATCTTGATTTCTTGCCCTATGGTAACACGAGTGCCCACCATGCCTTCCAAGTAGTTTAGTAACTTGTCCTTACATATCAATTTACTTTCCATCGACTAAGGCTTTAGTGTGTATTCAAATGAGAACTCATAGAACTCATATACACAATTAACTCAATTGGAATGGCACAGAAACAAAACAATGTCAGCACGATAGGTTGTAAACCTCAAGTCGTGTGCTAGTGATGATCGATAAGGTTTATTCTTGATTTGTTCTTGAAACTTTTCAAGACCATTAAGACTCCCACTGACTTCTTGACATATATGATTCTCTTGTCAAGAAACATTTCTTGACAAACAAATATTCAAGAGTTAGTGAAGTATTTATCAAGACAAAACACTTCACACAATTGGTCCTAGTTGGTCTTTGTCTTATCCAAGACAGCACAACTTACCAATTTCAAATGTGCAAGAATAAGAAAACTTTTCCAAATTCCACATTTGATGAGTGTTATAAACCTACTTAAGACTTTTCACTCAATGTCACAATCTTAACTCTAAGACTTGATATTGGAACGAAGTATGATTGACTTATTGATATATCCATTTCTACAATACTTGATACCTCTTCTCAGACATGCAAATGCACTAAGACTCACTTAGAGGATCAATTGAGATATGGTTCTTAATCATTAAGACTTATCATAAAACACAATAAAAGGTACTCTCCCTTCTTCTTAGAATAGAGAAACTTTTATCTTTCTGCCTACTTGATTCTTCTTTATTCGTTCTACTATTCATTGAAACTTTTTCAATCAACTCAGAATTATACTTAATCTTATAAGTATAATCATATTTACTAAGCTTTAGTAAATCATGACGAATATCTTTGTCACTCTTGTGGTGGACTTGATCAACACACAACCTTGTGTACTTGATCTCCTTGTCCTTTAATTGACACTTTGCCAAAGAATTAGTCTAAGTTTCCCAAATGTGAAAGTTTTCCATTCATCATACAATACACATTGCATGATTCCAAGTTTCTGTCCAATTGAAACTTGGGCGATGAGAAACTCTCCTTACTTGGTAAACTCTTGACACTTCCACAAATAATACAATTAAGAATCAAATCCATTATCTCTAATAATAGAAACATTCAAACATCAATTTTTCATACATGCCATCGCAAGGATAAATAAATAAGATAAAATCAAAATTTATTTTATTGCGGAAAAATTTGTCCTTACAATGTAATTCAATTGAAAAACTATGTTATTACATATTTCTTAACAATCTATTCTAACTCCAAGTAGTAGCTCAAGAATCCATTCTTCAAGTAATGCGATCGACATCCATTTCTTCATGATTAGATTCAGCTCACTTCTTTTCTCAAGCTTCCTCTCTTTTCCTTGATCCTTCAAAACATCAAAATGTAATCTTATCACATCATGTATTAAGAATCTAGAATAGGAACTTAAAAGAGTTAGTTAATGGATTTTACCTGAAGCAGAGCCATACGTCTTGACTCTCCCATCTCTTAGATCTCTCAGGTAATTAGGGCAACTTCGTCTCCAATGCCCCTTCTCTTGGCAATAAAAGCAAATAGACTCCTTTGGCACAACACATCGGACAATCACAGACTTAGTTCTTTCTGGACTTCCAATGTTGCCAGTGTGCATTAAAGTTTGGGAGTTTGATTCACTAGACAAATTTGCTTGACCAGCACGCCAAATCATTGCTGATTCAGCAGCTATAAGCAAATAGGTGAGATCAATTAGGGTTACGTCGTGGTCCATCATATAGTACTCTCTAACGAACTCACTATATGATTCAGGAAGTGACTGAAGAACCCAGTCAATAGCCAACTCACTTGAAATCTCGACACCCAACATGTTTAACCTATCAATGTATGACTTCATCTCTAAGACGTGCGCACACACAGGTTTCCCATCTTCGTGTTTACTTGCCAAAAGGGCTTGAGTGAGCTTGAACTTTTCAAGCCTTTGAGCTTGTGGGTCAGGGAGAATAATTGGAGGAGGTGGAGGAGGTGAAGCATGACTCTCATTTCCTTGATCGTATCTCGGAACGTCATCTTCATTTGGAAAGCTTGTTCCAAAGGATTTGGGAAGACCATTGTAAGATTCAGACATCTACAAAACGGGAGAAAATTCAAGTTGAGTTGATTAGAATTCTTGATGCAACACCCAAATGAAACATCAAGCTAGGATCCAACACAATACTCTACAACCTAGAAGAGGGATGCCGTAATCTAGTTGCAGAATATCTGAAGGTAGGTCAATGACGATTTACCAATTTCCACCATGAAAAACGAAAAAGAAGTTTAAGTTTTAAATGAATTGAAACTCCTAGATCTTTTGAGATTCATTGAACTTTTCAATGGCATGTTTAATCTCGATTATGCCCTACTATTTGTGACTGGGATGCCGAGGATCACAAACAAGGTGTAAATAACCATATGAATCACATGGTGCACCCAATGTTACTATCACCTAATCAATGTGCCGGTTAGCCACACACGCTCCATTGATCTATGACAAACATCGAGTCACCTTTCGCTACCAATGTCATCCCCAAATTAGTGTGCCGGTTAACCACACACGCTCCACTAACGTTTGACAAGGGTACGAAGTGTAATTCCATGGGTTAGCATACAATTTCACATTTTGCCTAAAGTAACTATGATTTGGGAATTTGAAAAAGCATTTAGTTACTTTGTACTTCATTATACTTATAATGGAAGGTTTCTGTCCTATCCTACCCGTTCGGCTAACGACCCTCCACTAGTCAAGAGTGCGGTGGGTAAGAGTGGATACCCATTCAATCGCCATTTTATAGGCAATTTCCTTAAACACCCCTTATAAACCAGTTTCGTGAATGAGGCCTACTAACGGTAAGACTGACCTTTTAGTTATACATATATAATATTAAACTTTTAATGTTATATATAGTATAAGGGTGTATTTTACACTTTTAAAATACTAGGTGGTTTAAATTATACTTTTAACTAACCAAAATCATTATGGATTTATTAAATCTCTTTTAATTATACACTTAATTAATTTAATAAAACCATAAGGGTTTAATTTGAACTTTTTCAAAATCAGGGTTTTGGAATTTAGACTTTCAAAATTAACTTTTAATCAACAATTTAAATTCCAAAACTTGAGGGCAAGTTTTGAAACTCTTCAAAACAATTAGGTTTTAATCTCACTTAAAATTTTCGAATTTAAGACATTTAAATTAAATTTTAAATATTAAAACTCTTGATTTAATAATTACCATAAATTAAACAATTAATTTAAATTATTAAATCACAAGGGATTATCTAGATCATGAGGATAATTACCAATTATACATCTAAGATATCCTAATCCCTTGAATCCCTCTCTAAATCTCGAAAATAAGGGATGGGATAATTCAAGATCTTTAATTACCATATTTAACAATTAAAAGATAATTACAAGATATGGGATTATCCAAATCCCTAAAATTAAGGATCTAACCTTAGGGAAGGAGGTAATTTCGAAATCCAAGGGTTGGAAAACCCTAGATTTCAAAATCTTGGAGGCTAAGGAAAGGATTTGGGAAACCCTAGCAAAAATCGCCATCTAGGGTTTTGCAACCCTAATTGCGAAAATTACCTAGCCTTTAGGGTTCATTAGCCATAAACCCTAATATGTCAAGTTCATAAATTTGAATAAAAGCTAATTGAAAACAAAAACCAATGGCTCTGATACCACTGTTGAGTTTTATACAAACAATCCTATGTGTGCATGCAACCCTAGTATTGGATCTATGTTTTCACTATTAGTTATACAGCTTTATGAACACAAAAAGAAACCTGGCATGCTACTATAATTTTCGAAATTCCTATATATAGCTAGAATACATACCTTTTGTTGTTATATAGCAATAACAACTAGTTCCTTGAATTTCCTTAGCTCTTGAAAGCAAGTACCACAAGTGTAGTACCTCTAATGGAGTCACAAACACCATATGCAACTTGGATGAAGAGTAGAAGAAAAGGAGGCACAAAAAACGGCTGGAAACCCTAGAGAATCCATTTTTTCACGTTTTTGGGGCCTAAGGGGTCCTTTATATACTTGTGTGGGCTGCTAGGGTTTCAGTCAAAACCCTAATGGACAGCTTAAACTCTAAGCAGCCCATGGAACCTTCTGGACAAGGCTATGGACGAAAATATGATGGGCTTCCATCATAATTTCGTTCACCCCTTATTCCTTTAGCATTCCTTAGCCCAATAACTCAATTATCCAATAATTGCAGTCCAGTCCCCTATATTTAATTAATCTCTTTTAGCCACAAAATTAATTATCAATTAATTCTTGACTAATATTAATTAAACAATATGATTTCTCCTTTAATATATTATTCTCATAATATATTAATAAATCATATTTAAACCTTTCTCTCCTTAATTCATCCTACATATTGCTATGGTGAAGGCAACCCAAAAGGACCATGCTCATAATCGGGTCAAGTACATACCAAAACAGTTATGGACTTAGACACTAATCCAACAACTTCAATCCCATAAACCTTGGATTTAGAGAAATTCACCTTTAAACCAGAAGAAACATAAAAGCATCTAAGTATTCTGGCAAGGTTTGCAACATTTCTGCGTGTCCAATCTCCCAAAAATAAAGCATCATCTGTGTACAGGAGGTGGGATAAACATACATTTGTGTTAGGGATACGGACACCATCAAAAACACCTTTAGTTGTTGCAGATTTCATTACAACATTTAGTCCCTCCATAGCAATGATAAACAAGAAGGGAGATAGGGGGTCTCCCTGTCTCACTCCCTTTGTCATTGAGAATTCAGCAGTGGGACTTCCATTAATGAGGATAGAGGCCCTAGCCGAATCAAGACAACCACAAATCCACGACCTCCATTTACGTCCAAAGTTCATTTGGGCCATTATGGAATGAAGTATCCCCAGTTGATTGAATCGAAAGCCTTGTTAAAATTTGCCTTAAATAACAAGATTTTCCTGCCATTTGACTTAGCCCAAGAGCTAACTTCGTTGACAATTAGGGGCCCCTCTAAAATGTTTCTCCCTTCCACAAAGGCAGACTAGACTTCATCAACCACACTTCCAATCACTTTTTTAATGCGCAAGGCAAGAATTTTTGTGATGATCTTATACATCGAACCAATCAGGCTGATTGGTCGATAATCATCAAGGGAGAGCGGGTCTTTTCTTTTGGCTGCCAACGTGATGAAAGAGGCATTGCATCCATTTGAGAATTTACCCCATCTTTCAAAATGTTTAATCGAAGCTGAAACATCATCTTTAATGATCTCCTAGTATTTCTTGAAAAATTTCATGGTGAACCCGTCCGGACTCGGGCCTTCTCATTTCCACAAGACCAAATGGCATTTTTAATTTCACTAATTGAAATCGGGGCCTCCAGAAATTCAACATCGTTTGGAGAAAGTTTTTTGAATAGATTACTACTAAACTTTGGTCTATTCACCCACTTCTCATGGAATTTGCTGGAAAAGAACGTCACTGCTGCATTTTTCATCTCAATGGGGTGAGAGGTCCATTCGCCATTAACCACAAAATTATGAATTTGGTTTCTTCTTGCCCTGCTATTAACATAAGCATGAAAAAATCTAGTATTCTTGTCTCTATCTACCACCCATTTCAACCTTGCCTTCTGTCTCAGATCTATAGATGCATATCTTTCCAGTTCTAAAATTCTGCCGTATCCCCTCGCCCTTTCTTCAATCTCAGTTTCGGCTAATTGTCTCAATTCCGCCATTGAATCAATTTCTGTCATTCGTTTCTTCACGTCCAGAAGTTCCTGATTCTCCTTTTGGTATTCGATCATTCTCCATTTTCTGATTTCACCTTTTAGATATTTAAATTTACAGACTAAATAAATATCAGCCGCCCCAAATCCTTTGAACTCTTCCCAGGCCTTTACCACAATCTGATCAAACCCATCACACAACATCCATGAATTAAATAACTTGAAAGGTGGTGGACCAAAATCTTCTACTTCCGTCTTAAGGATCACTGGCGAATGATCCGAGAATGCCAAAGGAAATTTAGCTATGAAATTCTCACAAACTAGGATTCGGTCTAACTTACTCAGTTTAGCACCATGCTGCTGAAAATAAGTAAATCTACCCCCCCCCCCCCCCCATCTTCAAGTCAAGTAATTCTGCATTTTGAATAAAACAATTGAATGAATCCGCACTCGGTTTGTGGAATACAGAATTAATTCGTTCATCGGACTTCCGAATTCATTAAAATCGCCTAGGATTATCCAGGTACCCGTTCTTGACTGTTTCAGGTTTAGAAGATCCCGCCACAGTTGTAATTTTTCAGGAATGGATTTAGGGCCATATACATTAACAATCACCAATGGTCCCTCAATAGATGGGCAGGAACCAAAGATCGCTAAGAAGTACCTGGATTTAATCGTTTCCACTATATTTAAGAAATTTGTATCCCATATTGAAAGTAGTCCCCCCGATCTACCAGTCGCATTTACCCAATCGAAGTCGTGATTAGCATTGCCCCAGCAGCTTGACACGTCTAATGAGCTTTGTAGGTCACAAAGTTGGGTCTCTTGTAACGCCATGAAAACTAGGTTATGGGATCTTTGCAGCCTACATACCCAATCTGCTTTGTATTTCTCACCTAACCCGCGGATATTAAGGGTCATCAGATTCATCTGGGAACTTGGTTCTCTCCGATTTCGCCCATAGCCTCGGTGAGAATAGGATCAACATTCTCAATCTCAAAACCTAGGATTTGACCGATCTCCACAGTTTTTTTAGCTTCGTCCGTTGGCGACAACACTACCGGGGAATCGGGCAATGGTATTTGCTCTGGTGGGATTGTATTTGGACAATTAATATCGATGCGTAATTGATTTTTCGGAGATTTAGGAAAGGGGGTTCTAATAATTCTACGCCTTTTATCCATTGTGTTACCTGATTCATATCCGGCCATCGTGACTTGGGTATTAGATGGGAACATGGGCCCCTTATCTATCTTATTCTTACCAGAAGAAAAAGGCCCAAAGCATCCCATTGCAACTAAGTTATCTACTGGGCTATAAAGGTCTGGTACAATGTTATTTGGGCTAAGATGTTTCTCCATGCCTGGTCTATTTGACTCTTCATCACTATTGAATTCATTGTTACCTGTTCCCAAGTCAATACGACTTTCAAAATCTCTTGGCGGCAGAATTTGACCGCCATGAATTGGTTGTTGATCTTCTATCGGCCCTTCAACTTCTATCCGTTCGGAATTTGGTCCCGGATCGATCGTCACCGGAATGGCAGCCTCTCCGGTAATCCCTTCTTGTATTTCACCTTCTTCCAATAACCCATCATCCACATTCTTCCCGGTGCTAGTAGATTCATCTGTATCACCTTTGTGAAACGACTCACTATCTATGATTATGTCGTAAGGACCAGATGGGAAAGGGGACCAATCGAAATCTCTTTCCATCACCCCAACGTTAAAAATGTTGCGATTTATTACCACCGGGATTTCTTCATTGATCCTCAACTTCCTGTCGGTCAAGATACATATGTTCCTAAGGGAGAGATCTTGGGAGCTTGGTGATATATCAATTGGTTCCAGAACTTTACCGAACTCTCCGCCAATTCTGGAGAAGTTTTCCTCGTTCCAGAGGCTAATTTGGAGCTCAACAATCTTCAACCAAGCTATTCTGTCGAATACTCCATTAATTGTATTCCCGTGTTTGAATTCCTTGAACCAGTCATTCCAGCTGTCTTTTTTCGAAAGAAATTCTTTGACGTCAGACGGAGATCGAAAACGAATTCCCACCATTAGTCCACCAAGGTATTTCATTCCGTAAGTTTGCTCTCCACCTAGCCTGAGGAAGAGCAGGATTTTCTTAAGCTTTTCCAGGCTATGGGCTTCTCCAACTAATGTTAAGGGATTGTGTAGCCATTCCGCCATAATTGCTCCATTTGTGAGTACCACCGGTTTTTTTTTGAAAGGGGTGGTGGTGGAGGTGGAGGACGATGAATCCTCCCAGTTACCGCCTCCACAAAAGATCTATTATCCCGATACGAATGAATCGCTGTTCTTTGAGCAGATTGTGTCTTCACCTTCCCATCCTCTATCTTTTCATCCTTCTTCTTCCTTTCAAACTTTGCAATATTAAATTAAAGTACAACACCTGAACACATAATCTTTTGTAGTGACGCTTCCAGTTCACGATCTCCATTAACATTTCTGTATCTGACAAAGGCAAAGTTCTTCCGTATTGAATCTTTCTTAGTTGCCATGTACACGTCAGTCAACTCTCCATATTTATTACTGAAAATCTTTCTTATAGTCTCCTTGCTTACCCCATCAGGGATGTTTGATACGAACATAGTGGTTACACCTTTGTTGTTCCATTGTCTATCCACGAATTGTTTCCTCCGTCGTTCCACCACCGACCACCGGCCATCCACCATTCCAATCATAGTCATCGTTTCATTAATTAGATGATGGGTTTAGTGGCAAGTTTATCAAACTTGTTAAAAAAATCTCTAAATATTATTAAAAGAGAACATTTAATTCTAACTTGAAGAAATCAGGGCTATTGATTGCATTTCAATCTTATATTTTCTATCATTGGATTATTTGCTGACATCATCTCTGTCAACCCTTTTATTTTTGTCCACAAATTTTATAAAACATATATTACATTTTAAATTAGGAAGTCTATTAATCACAATTAAATATCACCAAAAATAAAATTAATTAAATTATGAATTCTATTAATAACAATTAAATCTCACCAAAAATAAAAATAATTAAATTAGGAATTCTATTAATGACAATTAAATGTCACCAAAAATAAAATGAAAAAATGTCCCGTCCCATCCCTCATTTCCAGTACCCCTACACTCTCTCATTTTTTTCTTTACATAATTTATCTAACCTAAGTTTTGTAGAGGGGAAGAAAATGGGGAAAGAAGAAATAGAATATATGTCGGCTTCGATCTGTGTAGACTAGTCTTGTGTTCAATCATCATTAAAGAAGGAGGAATGATATAGAGATAAATTTCCTTGGATTCTAATTTAATTTGGTCGTAGTTTAGATCGATGTTGGGTATGTTTTAGATTATGTTTCTTTTATTCTGTTTCAACTATGAAGTTCCAATCTATAAAACCTTTCGATTTAAGTTTAAATCCATAATGGTTACATTTTTTGAATTTGCTTCGATTTTTGTTCTTATGATCTGTATTGTTGATTTTGATTTTTTAAGTTATAGATATCTAGAGAGCAAAATGATGGACACAGCAGCACCACTACCTCTCATCCATTGCTTCAATTTGGAAGATATGTCCACTAGGTAGTAAATTTGTATATGTTGATTTTCTTCTTTATTTTACATTTTTGTATATTCATTTAGTCAATGATTTTTTGTGGCTTACCAGGTCGCGAATGGAAGATATACTCAAGTCAATATCTATAATGCTTTACCCATCCCTTCCTATATTTGGAGATGGAATTTAAACCCTTATATCATTGAGTGATCCATATATTCTACAACTTAGCAAAACCCAGTAGTGATATGTGGTTTGATTTATTGTAAAAAACATATTTAAAAATACAAAGTGGGCTCTCAGAAATAAGTTATTACTTATCCTTTTTTAATATTATAAAAAAACATCTTTTAGACTCAATAGCAAAGAAAAGACAGTTTTAATATACCATGTAAACAGATTACATCGATAAATCTTATTGTAAAATGTTTGGGATTGATTAATTTTGGTTAATTAGCAGTTTTTTTTTTTTTTTTTTTTTTTTTTTTTTTGGGTTAACTTGTGTTGTCTGGGCATGCCGAAAAGCATAGTAAGAACCTTGAACAACCTATTCTTTCGTTTAATTGGTTTGAATCTTTTTATTGAGTTTACTTTCTCAATGATAAATGGGTACACCCTGCACTCTTGAAAATAGGGTTGGTAACAATGTGAGTATCAAGGTTTTCTCAGCAATAAAAGAAGATATTAGTATAAAAGTTGCAATATAAACCATTTTTAATTACATAATAATAACTAAACAAAGATATGTGAAGGATTATCTTTATAATTTAAATTGCAATATATAACATAAAAATTGTATGAAATTTTCATTGTTCCATTCCATGTCTCACAAATATGTTTCTAGAATGGAATTACTTATTTAATTATCTTGCTTTTACGATTACCTATCCATTCCATTTCTTTGTTCTTCCATTCTTTGCAATCTCACATATCTCAAAAAAGTAATTCAGAAATCCATCATACAATAGAAAATGTTTTATAAACTCCTATAAGGGAAGAGGAAAGATAAGAATGAGTGTATGGTGTTAATCTAATTATGATGTTCTTTCATCTCTATTTGCATGTTTCTAACTTGTTTGTAGTATTGTCTATAAAATATTGTTGTTATATTTGAAAGTTCATTTTAGCATTTTCATCTTTTTGTGTGTATATTTTAATATTTCAAGTTTTTTTTTAAAAGTATTTGAGGGACCGTTTCTGCTTGGGAGTGGGGTGAAGTCAAGGGCCCTAAAACTGGAGGGTAGTTGTATTTAGAGCCACTTAAATATTGAAGATTTTTGTTGGTATTAATTTCAATAATCATATGTACCTTAGAAGAGATATCATAACCATAGTTTATTTTATATAATGTTTTTTTGTATATTTATTAAATGTTGTACAGGTGATGTCTACAAGGTGTTGGTATTTTTTTGTAGGCAAGTTATTACGTTATCTAACACTCCAATAATCTGTAATATTTGTATAAGATAGTGACAATTAGTATTTTTTATTACAGCTTCTCTTCATATTGATTATCTATTGTGGTTTGAGTTCTGAAATTGTAACAACGTGAATTTTCAAAACAAATTTTGTTATTTTTCAAACAATATAAACCATCATATAATATTCTCAAATCTCATGTTTAGCAATTGTCATCATAATAAAAATACATCCCAAGATCATAAAATGAATCTTTCGTCAGTGTGTACAGATCACGCCGGCGCCTTCCCACGGTCCTTGCTAATACCTGAAACACATAACACAACAACAGTAAGCATAAATGCTTAGTGAGTTCCCCAAAATACCACCTACACATGTACGCCCTTCCAGGCCATGACCTTCTGGTCCATGTGTCTCAGGGGACTTCCGTCCCAACCCGATAAACCTTCTGGTCCTACCTGTGTCGACCTTCCAGTCCACATCACAATGGCTTTCGGCCCATATCAAGCATATCATACATAGCTAGGGATGAGCAAAAGGACCGAATCGGACCGGAACCGGGAACCGGCTTCGGCCAAAATCAAGAACCGAACCGGCCCGGCGGTTCTACCGGTTCCCGGTTCCTACCGGTTCTTGTCGTCTCTTCAAATGTTGGAACCGATCCTTCAAAAATAGCATCATACGGTTCCGGTTCTTTCCGGTTCTACCGGTTTTTTCCGGTTCTACCGGTTCCGGTTATATCGGTTCCGGTTCCTACCGGTTCCCGGTTCCAAAAATCCACAAAAATAACGTCCCGGTCCCGGCCCGACCGGTTCCATCGGGTTTCGGTTCCGGTTCCGGTACCGGTTCCGGCCGGTTCCTCGGTCCATATGCTCATCCCTATACATAGCACATACAAAACGGGTAACTAATCACATTCAATGCATATATCATATAGCATATCCGACCTTCCGGTCACACATAGGTACCCTTCCAGGTACAGTATAGTGAGAAGACTCACCTCTGATATCTCGGTAAATCACTGACTCGGTAGAAATACGATCTAGCCTCCGCCTAAACACATAAAACAAATACTTCCATAAATATAACTATACTCCAACCTTTCTTAACATCCTCAGAAGGGTAAAAGTCCATTTTACCCCTCTTCTGTCTCAAAAGGCCTCACTGCTAACCACACCCTAAAAGTCAACGGTCAAACTTTAACCTGACTCAACGAGTGCACTTGGGCAACTCGGCGAGTCCACCTATGTCCGCTTAACTCCTTAGTCCCATTTAACACGTCGAGTCCCTCCCTTTACTCGACGAGTCCCCAGGCAAGAATCACGGGGCTACCCTGACTCAACTTGTCGAGTCCCAAGAACAACTCGGTGAGTACATGCCATGAACAAGTTCTATTGACCTCTTGAGGTCAGATCCGTTCCTCAAATCCATAGATCTGACCTTCCCAAGCAATATAATCACATAAAGCTCGAAACTTGATGCTTATATATATACATAATGGCATCAAATGGTGATTTAGTCCCAAAAATGGCAACCTAAGTCCAATCACCCCACAAGGACTCATAAAGCTTAATAGATTGAAGTCTCTGGACCTCTTTAAGTCTGAATCCAAAGCATAGACTCGATAAGGAACCAATTGCTCCATATAAACATCCTCAAAAGAGGTTAGAAAACCCTAATCTCTAAGTTCAATACCAAAACTAAAGAAGGTCTGAATGAATACCTCAAGTTGAAGTCTCTGGACTCTGAAACCACTTGAATCACACCTCCTTCAGCCTCCTCTTGCTCTTGATCACCTTCTTTTTGCCAAACCAAGGATAGAAAGATCAATTATGGCTTATCCTTCCTCCCAAACGATATAGATCACTAAGGGTGCTCTCAAGGGACTGGTAGCCGCAATGGAAGGCTAAGAGTGCCCTTAATAGGCTTTAACCCCGGAGGATTAGAGTTTCATTAAACAGCGTGGACTCGCCGAGTCCAATGCAAACCCGGATGATCTACCATGACCCTACTCAGCGAGTCTACGCATTAACTCGCTGAGTTCCTTCACATAATCCAAAAATAAATATTTAAATAATATACCTGGGATTCCGGATGTTACAGAAATGCTGTCACTGAGAGGATTCCACATTGTGGGGCATTGAAATTAATTACAAAATGAGGCATGATTTATATGCCTTTTTGGGTATTAATGGAAATGTTTAATACGACAATTTATGTAATATATAAATTTAAATGTTAATTAGTAGGTCATTAATATGACAATTTTCTAGGGAAAATTTGTTTTTAGTATTGAAATTTGCAAAAAAAAAAAAAAAAAACAGCATTGTACTTAAAAAAATATATATTATTTTAGAATATTTTTAGATGATATTGAAACGTTTCATGTTTCCAACATTGAAGCTCATTTGTAGGACAATGTTCTGGAAGAAAATTTCATTAATAGCATTGAACTTTGCAAAAAAAAAAAATCATTAATAACATCGTACTTTTAAAAATAACTTTTTTTGGAATTATTTAACTGCAAGTAGATTCCTTGAATGCCTACCTTGATGAACATATGTGGAGAAATCTTTTTGGAAAAGGATAAAATCCTGATATGACAACCCGAACAAGAAAAAGAAAAACTCAGTTTTGACTAACCCAATTTATTCAAAATCTTTATTCATTTTAGTAGCTTACACACCATTTAGATGCTCTCAAAATAGCATATGAAATAACTTCGAGATGTAATAAAGCTAAAATGTTATTTGACATGTTTTGTACTTTCTAATGATCATTATCAGGAAACATTTAAAGGATTTTTTTACCAGAAAGAATCTGATCAATATACAAAACAATGTTGCATATTCATAACCTAATGTTCTGAAGTTACTGTAATAAGGTCTTCCTGTTGATTGACCCTACCCAACTATCTCATGCAAGTTAATGGATTTATGTTGCTCTAAATGTGTTAAAATGCTTCACTTAGGTGTTACTCAACACATGGTCTGCAGACTATCCACATTGATTTCGTGATTGAGAAGAACACATCACATCGACCAAGATCAGACCATCAACCATATTAGTGACCCCCACTGAGATTAGCATTGTAATTTGAGTAATCATCCAAAACAGACAATGAACTTTGAACTGTAGTAAATCTAAAATCAATTCCTAAATTGTACATCAAACTTCTAACATTAAACCTTGAACATTGTCAATTAATGTTATCGAGTTGATATGCATTTGATTATTTAGGTATATCGTAAATCGTTTAGCTTCCCTTGTTGAATTATGGCGTGAATGTATAGTTTTACGTTTAACCGCAAACATGAGGCTTTAGTTTGGTTGTCTAACTAATGATTTGGATGAGACAAAAGCATTTGATGAGTGGATTCTTAAAACCAGTGAAGGTAATACTGGTGGCCCTAATGATGTTGAAGTTGAATTTCCAAAAGACGTTGTTCGCTCTACAGGTGACCATATTCATTCAATTGTATCCACCATTTATCCATCATTTGAAAACCATCTTGATGATCCATTATATTTTCAAGATAAAGCTATTTTGGTACCTACAAATGAAGAATTCGATGCTACTAATGACTACATTTAAGGATTGATGAAAGATGAAGGGAAAACATATATGAGTTCAAACTCTTTATGTCAGATAAAGTTACCAGATTTTTTTTAGGAATCAATTTACTCTTCAGTTGTGTTGAATGGTTTTAAGGCGTCTAGAATTTCTAACCATAAACTTACACTAAAAATAGGTGTTCCAGTCATGTTACTTTGTAATATCGAACAAACCAAAGGACTATGCAAGGGTACTAGGTTACATATTGTTAGGATTGGAAGATATGTCATTGAAGCCTGAATCATATATACTAGATTCTTCAACGAGACTACTTATATACATTGCATGAAGTTAACTCCGTCTAATAAAAGAATCTAATTCCGTTTTTAGCGGAGACAATTCCTCATAGTTGTTTATTTTGTTATGGCCATTAACAAAAGTCAATGACAATAATTATCAAATCTTGGATTATACTTGCGTAGATTCGTCTTCACTCATTGGCAGTTATATGTTTTTTGTTTCTCGTGTCACAAGTGAAAAAGGACTGAAAGTACTCATATATGACGAAGGTCGTCCAAAAGAAATCTATCAACGATTATAGATATTCAAGTGTTTCATTGTTTTTTTTTCCAGATATTTCAACGTTATCAATAATACTAAATCTGTTTTTGTTACTTTATTTTTTTATAGTGCGAACTTTTTTATATGTTCTCCGCGTTTTATTCGGGTCATAATCTAGTATAATAATATTTTAATACACATATTTTTAGTTTGGGGCAGTAAAATATAACTTGGCGTTTGGTTTGAGAATTAAATATCTTGGCTTATAATGTTGCTTCTTCAATAATCGAACCCCGCTTTTTAACGTTAGGAACATATCGGTTCTCTCTCTAAAAAGTCTGTTACTTTCTCTCTCTAAAACATTCTTCCATTTTAAACAGAAACATCACCACCACCCTCAACACAAGCAGCAAAAAGAAACACCCCCACGCCACCACCGGTAACACAAATGGCAACATCATGAAAAGCCATTAATTCGATCACCATTGTTACGGGAAGCACCACCACCATGAACTGGCGGTCTGCCGCCACCAGGCACCAACCAACCACCATTACTTTCATATTGACAAAAAATTCAATCTCCACATAACATTCAAGCAACGTGCAAATTTTCTTTCAATTTCCACAACATTTTCAACTCATAAAATTCACAAAAAGAAAGAAAAAAAAAAGTTGACTCAATTACAAATTACCACTTTGATGAACAAAATTTACTTACAATCAAACCCAAAATATACTTTTATTTGCATGATCAACTGTCAAAACGATTCCGGTAAAGGATTCCCTTTTAAAAACGACCGAAACAACACCAATGATCTTTCAGGCTGTGAGAATGGCGCTTCATGTGATGCGCCTCTTACAGTTGCAAATGAGAATATATTTCCGTACACTTGAGTCCACCCTCCAACCTGAAATTACCCAATATTAATTAATTCAACAATAAGTCAAAACCATCAATTATTCAAATCTTCCATAATGTATATGTACAACTTCTAATGCATGCAATACAATCAGTTCAGCATTACCTGTTGCCCTTCGAACCAAACTCGATATGGTACGGTTGTTTCAAGTCCCATTTCTGTAGCGAGTCGATGGACTAAAGCCCGGCTCCCCATCAATGGAATTACAGAATCTTGATCGCCACTATTATATTTGTAGTTTAATCAATAAAAGATTCACTCAGTATAATTTACACTGACTTGTCCTGATGACAGTAAGGAGGTGAGAATCCATATCAGGGTCTCAGGGGACAGGGTCATGTACTTCCCGTGTTGGTTGTGGGACCGGTTGATGGGTGGGGTATACCCTTTTTCTTTGGTTTGACTTTGAATGTCAAATTATATACTTTTAATCTTAAAATCGTGGAAAGTACTAGATTTGAATCTTAGAAGTCAAGTTTTTGTGTAGTTATACATTTAATTAATGGGTTAAATGCAAAATATATCATTATATTGTACTTTGAAAATCTACCCAATTATAGCATTATACTATAGAAAATCTACTCAATTACAACATCAAATTTTGCTTAATTTGTAATTCACGTGACATTGCTATAATGTGGTACATTTTTCAAAGTACAATGTAAAAGTATGATGCAATCTTAAACAAATCAATGTAAGTAGTAGGTTGATTTTCTTGCATTTTAACCCTTAATTTAAGTAACCAAAATCAAGGACAAAAAAAAAAATTAAAAATCTTGTATACCTATAAACCAGAACTCTAATTCCTTCTTTGAGGAGTGATCCCACAATATTGATGGTAGGTATTTCGATATTCAGCAGTTCATAATCTAAGATGCTGGTTTCCAAATTTAAACAAAAAACAAATAAATATATTAGATCGAGATTTAATAAATTAATAATCCGTTTACATATACTTTATAAAAAAGCAAGAACTTACTTGCTACAAACTTCCCATTTTCGGACTCCAATCAAACGTGCATGTAAAGCTCTCCTCACATCACGTCTGTTGAGATAATTAACAGTTTCGTCTTCCACACAAACATCGACTCTCTCAGTTACTTGCTGCAATTAATTAAATACAACAATTATGAATTATGATGATGATCTATGTAATTAATGGCATGAAAAAACTGATGATTAACAAATCAAACTACATTTATGGTGTGATTAACGAAGAAATTGGAACCTGTGGGCTAATGATCTTGGATTGCGAGAGCACTGATGGAATACAGACATCAAGAGTAACATCATATTTGTCCACAAATCGACTGGTTTCTCTGCTTACTTGACTATATACTTTTGAGCAAATGGGGGAAACTGAATCTCTGTAGTATTCACTCACATATCGTGAATAATTGCATGCAGATGTGAATAATTTGTATGTTGAATCTGATATAAGCCCATGAGACCAGAAATACTCAGCTCTTGAATTCAAATCAGTTGCGTACTCCAACACTGGATTTCCTAGCTGCATTGTTTCACATACGTTATACTCAGTTGACTTTCAAAAAGTCAAATCTTACTAGTTTTTGGATCTATAATCAATTTATCGTAAGTTTTTTTGTAATTTGTAGAATTTGTGTAACACAATTGATTTGGACGATTTATTTTTTTGTAAAATCAAGTTCAGATTGATTAACAATTATAAAGTTGAAAAGGCGAAAGCTTGTATCTTTTTGGAATGTTGGGAATATTACTCTTTTTTCCCTTTTTGTATTTCATGGATTTGTCTTAAATATAACAGAAAACATGAGAATTGTGGTTTACTTTGTAACACTTACAGCAATTCCTTTTAAATTGAAAAGCTTCTTGTTTTTGTTGAATTGAACCATAAGTTCAGCTAGTTGCGGAATATAGTGACCTGGCACCAGTACCCCCAAAAAAGGCATTAAAAATAAATAAAAAGAAAATTAAAGTTTTTTTTTTTTTTTAACTTGGGAATTCAAGAAATTTATTGAAAAAATCGTGTGCAAAAAAAAAAAGATATAAAGATTACCTGCATAACTTTCTCCTGTTATGAACAAATCTCTCTGCTGATACTGAGGGAATTTCAAGAACCATTTGTGCAAGAACACAAGATTGTCCCTAGCTTTAAATTAAAAAAAAAAAAAAAAAAAAAAAAAAAAAAAAAGAGAGAAATTTAGAGAAAGAAAAATGAAGAAGAAGAAGAAGAACTGAAGAACCCATTTTCCTACATTTTCACAGTACATGAAAACTCAAGAAAAACAACTTTTTTAAGGTTCTTTTGAAGGAATAACACATTAAAAAAAGGCCTTTTGAGGTTCCTAAAAAAGGGTAACTTCTTTTGCTCAAAGCTATTTTTAGGGCATAAAGAACATAAGTAAACAAATAATTATGCCGAAAGTAAAATCACCAGAAATACCTGTAATTGCATCAGTGACGACTTCAAAACCAGAAGAATTCGATGAATCATAAGAAAACCCTACTCCAACTGGGGTCTCTAAGTACAACATATTCGCCTCTGTAATTTTTTCAAAAAAATTAAAACCAACCCATGTAATTTTAATCCAAAATGTGAAATTAAATCAATTAAAACTAAAAAGGGTATCATCTTTTTTCATCATAATTGCAATTGATGTACCTGTGTTCCAGCTATACTCATTTCTAACCAGTCCCTGACCATTTGGCCTAAAAGGTCCATTTTCAGAGAATGCTCCAACACCCAGTGATGAACATCCAGGCCCTACAACAAGTTTGCTTAATCAAAACTTCACGGAAATTGATTTCAATTCAATTTTTCATAACTTTTAAGCTTTTTCTTCATCGTTCTTGATTTCAAATTCTTACCTCCATTCAACCACAGAACCAGTGGTTTTGAAACTGGATCAACTTCAGCTTCAACAAAGTAGTAAAAAAGGGCTCTTTTTCTTTTCGAATCCAAGGTGACATAACCTGAAAATTGTTGAAACCCAACTGGTGGTTGTCCAGGCAATTTCAAAATCTTGTCGGATTCCGACAACGATGGTTTACCCATAACCACCGCGAAAGCACACAGCATAACCACCAGCGAAACAGCCATTGTCATGGCCATGTGTTTCTTTCAAGAATCAAAGTCAAGATTTACACTTTACGCTTTTCAGTGAGATGAGATGAAAAACTAACAATATAATGTAGATGGGGGTGGTTATATATGGTCAGTGGAGAGCATGAAGTTATGGAATTCTTTTAAACAAACACCTTGTTGTGCATGCTTTGTTTTTTATAATCATTGTAAGGGGCAAGCTTTTTTACTCATTTGCAGGCCTGAAAATGGTGGGTGTGTGAATTGGGGTCTATGTCTATGAGCATGTGGGCATGGGCTTCAGGGCTTAGTTTTATTTTGAAAGTGAAAAAGAAATAAAAGGAGAGAGAGAGAGAGAGAGATGAGTTACTCTGTAGTCTGTGTATATGAGATGAGAACGCTTTAAAAATTTCTGGAAAATTGTTTCAGAAATTTTGTGAAAAGTTGCTTTTGGTCCCTCCGTTGTTGGCTTCTTATCTTAGTACATACAGATTTAATCAGTTGAAACTTGGAAAGAAAAGAAAAGGGACAAGCTATACAATTGAATTTGTTTTTTTGTTAAAGGGCTTAAGAACAAACAAGGGTATGTTCCACACCAAAAGTGGCTTTACAGGCTTATTTCTTTTCCCAACAGATAAAGAAATTACAGAGATATATAATGATGGTGATTTCTGATGCGTCCAAGAAAGATAATAATCACATATTTGTAGTTTTTCACAAGTTCACTGTTTTACTTCTTAGAAATATAGTAAAAGTTAGGACCGAATTACAAAAATGGTCCCTTTAGTATTAAAAATCACACTTTGACTCTAAGTTGTTGTTTGATTTTCTGAAGCAAATATTCATGAAGTATGCGGATCACCTCTGCAACCTTCTGCAGTAGAAGAGGTGGACCAAACGACTGCAGACTGTAATAAAAAACGTATTTGTTTTTTTTTAACATCTGCATACTGCTGTAGATATTAAAAAATTAAAATAAACTAATTTTATAAATCAAAAATAGTTTTTTAATACGAAAAATTTAATAATATATAACATTTCAGCAAGAATTAATGATATTTCAATAAAAAATAATCATATTTCAACAAAAAAAAATAAAGATATTTAGCAAAAAATAATGATATTTCATCAAGAATCTATCATTATTCAATATAAAAAAAAATAAAAAAAAATCAACAAGAATAAACAAAAAAATGAAATAAAATTTCAACAACATATAATAAAATTTTCAACAAGGAAAAAAAAGGTTGGAAGAGGCAGTACAAGTGCTGCGCCAAACAGAACACGCGCAAAAGTTTTTGACTCTGAAGACTTCTAAAAAACAAACAGCTGCGGGATTAAAAATGATGCGTGTGTGCTGCTCCGCACAGCAATAAGAGGTCTGAAAAACTTTTTTTTTTTCCAAAAAACAAACAACACCTAAGTTTCATAAATTTAGCAACATCAAAATTTATAGTTTCATTTTCTTGTATGGTTGTTGTATTGTTGGTCCTTGACTTCTCATCATTAAATCCATAGCGTTAAGTGCCTAAAAATTTACTCTTTTGTTTTTTTTTTCCGTATTATTTTTTATTTATTTGCTTTTAAATTATTAAGAGTAAATTACACAAATAGTCTCTCGTGTAGGCATCAAAAAAACTTGTTCAGTCTCTATTTTTTAAAATAAATTCGTATTATCCCTCGTTTGGGTTAAAAATTGCACATGTCATCCTTCGTTACTTTCAATTTGCACGGTTCATTCATTACGCTACATAAAATGATTCTTCTATCTTTTTAATTCTTTTCTTGATTTATTTTGTCTTTCTTACAATTATTTATAATATACAAAATAAAATAAAAAGTTCTATCCCACCCACCTTATCCTAACATCTTTCCTTCTAAACCATGTTTCCCTTAAAATTCTTTGACATAAAATCACCACCACCATCAGACCATCACCACCACCGCCAAAGAAAGAACAAAAACACTCAATTTTTTTTTTACAATCTCACAGAAAAAGATATTGTTTCGTCGGAGCAGACAATCTTGCAGCTACGTCATTGGTTCCTCTCCCCCTCCATATCCATGTTAAAAAGCATTTCACTGGTACTGACCACCATCACTATTAATGTTGGGTCATCACTAACAACTTCTACATCTTACTTTCAGCGATACCACAGTTGTAAAGACATGTAACTTAGATAATTTGGAATCTGATAGAATCCCATAAACCCATATCAAATCCTTCACACAAATCGATATTGAAACCTGAAATCAGAAACCCATATCAAATCTCTTTCCAAGAAGCCATATTAAAACATGAAATTAAACGAACCCAACAATGGTGGTGATGCCTCTCCTCCATAAATTGAATCCCCATCTCAAATCTCTCAGTCAAATCAAATCTACAACGATGCCTCAAGTTCTTATCTTCTCTCGTCGGACTAGCGGAGTGAGGTGGTCACAAGCTCTAGAGATGGGAGAGATAACGAAGTTATTTGAGAAAGAACTTGTTAGTTCTAATAAACTCGTTTATCGATGTTCGAAATTTGCATATATGAAAGTCGAACCTAATGAAATACAAATGACTAAATTTTGATCTTGAAATGTATCCACAATAAAATATGTAACAACTGGATCCTTGAGGTATGAAAATGTTAAACAAATATGAGTTTTGGGAGGTTCGTGGTGTGAGGAAAGCACCGTCATGTCGGGACAAGGCCAAATTCTTTAGGAAGGATCTTTGTGTCTCATGATGTGACACCTCCTCAAATGCAAAACGTTAGTTTCAGACTTGGAACCTATTTAAAAGAATTGAAGGGCTAAGGTTTCCTTCACCCTCAGCCTCCATCACCTCTTAACGACCCTTTGGCCAAACCCTAGTCCTTTTGAAGCTTGTTTGCTTATTTTTGCAAGCTTTTGGTGGTTTTAAAGGAAATGGAATAAGAGTTGGTGCTTAGGCTCAACAAAGCAACCTTTCCCTCACTTGTGTGCATGTTCTAGACTCTTTGTAAGTCCTCAAGTTTCCATATTTTAATGTTTTCCTTTTTAGATTTAGGTTTTTTGTCATGATTTGGTGCCTTTGATGTGGTTGGTATGATTTGAAGAGATAAAGTTTGCAACTTTATGGTTTCTCTAAGTCCCATGAGCATCATATTTTATAGATCTAAGAATTTGTGGTGGTTTGAAGACTTTGCTTGGATCTCAGGTCATTGTGCATCTTTTTGACCTATATTTAGGAAAGGACATGCATGAGGCATATATGTCCATAAAGTTTGCATTTTAGGGATCATTAGGGTCCCTAAAGCCCTTCTGGAAGTTTTTGATTAAAGACTTTATGAATTAAGTGATTAATGGGTGGTTTCATGCATTAAAGTTGTCATTAAGGACCTTAGACTTGAGATCTTATCGTAGAGTGATGTCTCAATGGATAAAGTTGGAAACTTTATCCATTTGGACATTGGGTCGAATAAGATATGAGCTTTGGATCTCATGGAATAAATGGAAAATAACTTAATCCATTAAGCTGGTTTAGCAAGTTTTCACAATGTGACACCCTTACTGTCACAACGTGAGGACTAGGGATTTCCCCAACCATTTTGGACTAATTTTCATCACGAGACGATGACATGTACATCACGACATGACGACGGGTTGGTTCAAGTCTGAGTTAAGCCTAAGATCGAGTTGAATCGTTACTGATTTGGGCCAGAGTCGGGTCTGTTTCCCACGATGTGGCCATGAGCTGGTCATGATGTAACGGTTAACTAATGGAAGAGTTGATCGTTTACTTGACCTTGATCGTTAACTTGTTGGGTTGGTTTGAATTTTGGTCAAATGACTAGTGTTAGAGGTTAAACTAAGGTTGGGCCTTATTTAAATTAATAGGTGAGTCATATCATTGTTTGCGTGGAAATGAGTTGTGTTATTAGTTGATTTCATGAGACAAATGAGTTTTCTCATTATACCATGTATGATGTCTGTTGTCTATCTAATACTTACATGGAAGACCCTAGGGGTAGCCCGTGACATTTATATGAAAGACAATGGTGGTAGCCTGTGACACTTATATATAAGACCTTGGGGTAGCTAAGGCAATGCATGGAAAAAACCATAGGGGTAGCCCATGCAAGGGTATGAAAGACCATGGGTATAACCCATAACACTTTTATGCAAGACCATGGATATAGCCCATAACAATGTATGTATGGTATGTGGTGTTTTATGGAACTCACTAAACTCTGTGCTTACGATTTTATGGTTTGAATATTTTCAGGTACTTCCAGCTCTAAAGGGAAGGGATCGGGTTTACTACACTGCATTATCCTCCTGATGATTTTTTTTTTTGCATTGATGACTATTATTGTACTCTGATGACTATGATACATTTTTATGATGGGTTTTTGGAAAATATCATAAGATTTGATGAATTAAAAATGAAAAAAACTTATGCTTGTTTTGAGGATGTTACAAATTGGTATCAGAGCCTTGGTTTGAGGGATTCAGGCACACTCTCGGGTGTGTCTGAACTAAAACTGAGGAATTGATAATCTTTTAAAAGAAAATAAATTTTCTAAAAGGATTTTTACAAGGAAATGGGGTGCAATGCGTGCGACCAGCCAAGCTGAAGTAATTGATTCCCAAAATACCCATACATAAGTGTTATGATTAGTATGTTATTATGTGAACTCGTGCTATATTAGGGCTAAGGATATCTTCAGGAATTGCATGATCAAATTTCCTGATTTGTGTGATGACTTGTAGCCTAGGGAGAATGGATACTATATATTACTTGGGGTCTATATTGGCAAAATTAATTGCTAAGTATATGCTTTAAAATTGTTTAGAACATATAGTCCTAGAATAACTGATTTAGCCTTATTTCCTGTTCCTTGCCTATTTGTGGGCTTAGGGTAGAATCATTTATTCTACGGTCTGTTGTTTATGTATAATTTGCATGCATAAGGCAATTAGTGGTGTTTGTAGAAGCTCCTTATAGTGTAGGAGCAAGTAAGATAAGGATTCCTAGGAAGTGTGGTAGCAAGCTTGTATGTTGTGTAGCATAAGGGTTTATGTGAATTGCCTTGCTTAAGTAACTTAGGGGATTCTGGATGATTCTTGAGGAAAGTACAAATAGGTGTGGAAGGTAGTATTGGACTCATACTAATGAAAACATATTATTTGTACTCGAGTCAAGGATGGTCATGGAGTTCTTAAGGAGCTAATAGTGTGAGAGCTCCCTAGGGTATTTTATGAACGTTTATATGTTTGTATTTTATTATGGTGGTGACTACTCGAGGAGGAGGTTATGGTTATGTAACATCCCGAGACAGGTACATCTCATTAACCCTTGTTTTATTATAGTTTTCAAGTTTGGCCCTTTATTTGAGAAAATGTGGTAACTGAGTACGTGGGGCGTGCGCTGTGTACGCTCAGCGTACTCATGTGCATGATTTGGATGTAGAGGCCACCTAGTACATTGGGCATACCAGAGGGTACACTGGACATACTAGGCTCAGAATGAAAACCTTAATTGAGGGGTGTGTCCTTATTTAAGGAACATGATAGCCTCATTTCTGGACACCATTTCCATCCCTCAACCCTCTCAAAACCCTAATTTCCGTCCCTTGGGCTTGAGTGACCATTTGTTAGCTTCTAAGGTGTTGTTTGTTTTTTTGAAGTAAAAATGTCTGTAGTCTGCGGACCACATCTGCAAGCCTCTGCGGCAGAAGAGGTGGACAAAATATATGCAGTCTGTAATAAGAAGACTGTTTGCTTTTAACGTCTGCGGTTGTTGAAATGAATTGAATTTTCAAACTTAATTTCATATCATAAACATTAAAAATGCATTTTCAGCAAAAAAAAAAAAAAGAAAGAAAAAACTACAATGTGGCCCTTTTTTTGGTTTAGGTTAAAATAAGGTCTGAAGACCTTTGAAGACAGTGACTCAAGTCTGCGCCAGGAAGACCTCGCGTAGACTTTTTTTGATCTACGCACTTCCAAAAAACAAACACTCTGCGATGGCATATGTCTGCGCGATGCAGACATGTAACGCTTGTGTTTCTGGGCTTGTCATTAATATTGATATAATATTCTAGGTTAACATTTGTAACCCGTTTTGAAATAATAAAGATGTATTATTTGAGTATTATGTGTTTTGTGCTTAATTGCTTAATTATGTGATTTGATTTAATTAAGAATAAAATAATCATCAAACTTTAAGTGTAAAATAAACCCGATGTTTTTACATAATGTTGTAGTAGTTGAAATGAGGTTTCCGAATATATAAAGAATGCCGAAATTTGAGTTATAACGAAGAAATTATGACCTGTCGAAGTTTCGCGACAGAATCCGGCAACGCTGAATGACGTAAAAAGTGAATTTACGTTAGAATGATATTTAGCCGTAGTGATCTAAACGAATGTTGTAGAGTTCATTAAACCGAGAGTGTGCATAAAAAGAACGCCCAAATATGACTTCGTATGAGGAAGTTATGATTTTCTGAAGTTTCGACTTAGTAGTATGCAACCCGAATACTCGATTTGAGACCGAAATGTTCTTAGCCGAAACAATCTAAATGAGAATCGAAGATCTCGTTAATTGTAGTGAAACGATGAAAAGATAGGCGAAAACGGACGTCGGATGAATTTATAACGGAGTTTTCTTGTCCCGGCCTACTAAAATTAAATAATAAAAATAAAGTCAAAATTAGTCGACGGAGTCGAAACGAAAGTTGTAGAACGTAGTCTCACCTACGCGTAGATATAAAGAACGTCGAAAATGGAGTTCGTATGAAGAAGATATGAATTTCCGAAGTTTTTAAATAAATAATATTTATTATTTAATCTTTAATTCGGATGTATATCCGAAGGAGTCACCGTTCCGATCCACACTACGCCCAGCGTAGTGCTGTACGCCTAGCATACCACTCGAGTGCTCCGGGTTTGAATGATGTCGAAGCTTCGATGACGCATGCAGTGACGACTTCGGAGTAGTATGCCCCGCGTAAGGGCATTACGCCCAGCGTACGTGCGAGGCTCAGCCTCTATAAAAGGCTTGCAAGGGCAGCCGACTCCATTTGCCAATTTATCTTCTCTTTCTCCCGTTTTGCATCGTTTTGTGTGCTAGAAGTATTCCGAAGCACCGATATCAATCCCGAGCCCCGAAGCAAGTCCCGAAGCCCTGAAGATCCCGAGAAGTGAAATTCCCGAGCCGAAGCTCTGCCTGCAAGGAGCCCGATTTTTGTGAAGATCTTCCAGATCTACCGCAGAATACTACTTCTGCAAGTCGTAGTGCTGTCCGATCATCTTCTGATCAAGTGAGTGTGTGGTTACTTTCTTCTAACACATAATTATGAAGTATTTTATATAAAATATGTGTTATGTGTATATTTTGTTGTTATATGTGTGAATGTATATTCACTTTCTTCTATCTCATAGATCTGATTTATTCTATATGAAATACGTGTTATGTGTGTGCCTCATCTGTTATGTGGAATATGTATTTATTTGAACATGTTATACAAGTTTTAAACCATGTATAAAAATATATATTTTTATCTACTAATATGTTGGGTAGAACATGGGTAGATAGTTGATGTGTGATAAACAGATGAGAGGCCTCGATGTTGTTGATGTTGACCTAGTCATCTAGCGAAGTATGGATGACGACAACAGACTCTTTCTAGACAGTCCAGTGGAACGCTAGCAGGTTCATAACCTGTAGGTGTTATGAACGATGTGTTCACTGGTGTACTCTATCCCTCTCATGGTTGCCTTTAGGATATCTATTGTTGAGGAAACCCTTTAGCAGTAATGTCCGTCCCGATGAAAATCCTAGATTAGGTCCCTGGTAATAGATGTTGTTTTAGGGACGTAAAGTGAGGATAACGGGAATGGGTAATCGGGTTATTGTTGGTTGGTGAAATTAAATATAATTATTTATTGTGGGTTGAAAACCCTATATGCTCACCAAGCTCCCAAGCCTGACCCACTCAGTTTAATTGTATTACAAGTAGTGGCACGAGGGCATAAGATGGATGAATCATCAAGTTGTTTTGTTTACAAGTCTGTATATGTATATATTTGTTGAATGACTTGTAGTGTTATCGTTTATGCTTTATGGTCTGTATCGGAACATGACATCCCGAGTTTTGATTATATAATGAAAATGCATCTCTTGATGAAATGCTTTGATAAATATTATCTTATCATATTTTGTTTTTGGTAACAAATTCCGTAACTCTTTTAAATCAAAAGGATTTACTATGAAATTATTTTAAAAAGCATAAATGAAATCGGTCTTTTCTGACTGAGATTTTGGGGATGTCACAAGACAAAAGTGGTTGCGCAGATCTTCACACAAAAAACAAACAACCCCTAAGTGTGTTTGTGGATTCTTTAAGTGAAGAAGGAGCATTGAAGAGAATAGAGTTGAAGTCCAGGCTTTGGATCTGAGCTTGTCTGTGGTTGGAGCATCATTTGAAGGAATAAAGCTCAGAGCTTTCTCATCCTTTTTTATTTGTGCATAGTATGGTCCATTTAGGATTTTTGATCCCAATGCTTGAAGCTTTATGAGTTGTTGAACTCTAGAGCCTAATATCTGTCCCTTTAAGTGTTTATAGTGGACATGATTCATAAAAATGAGGTATTGGACGTTAAAACCACCCCATGCATGAGATATGAGCATTTTTTTGGAGTAGAGAGTGAGAGTTTTGTGTTTGGGACTTGCTCGGCCATGCAAAGGCTTGAAGTCACGAACTTTATTGAGTATGAGCCTTTTGGGAGTCCAGATCTGAGGGTATGGCTATGGTCTTAACGGATAAATACCAAGGGAGTGGGGAAAGCAAGTCTGGGACGTACGCCGAGCGTAATCCCAGTACGTGCAACATAACGTCGAGGATCCCCAATCCATGCATTGCGAGGTAATACGCCCAACGTAAATGGGTTGTATGCCTAGCGTACGTGTTGCAATTGACTTTTAGGGTTTGGTCCAATTATTAACTATAGAGGCCATGGAAGGGTAAAATGGTATTTTATCCTTCTGTGAGTTTGTAGAGGGTTTAGCCTAGCTTCTTTGAGGGTCATTTTATTAATTAGAGATAATTACAGTATGAGTTAGGCGGAGGCTAGACCGGTGATTTGTGTATGAGGTTTATTTGCTTGCTTACAAGGTGAGTCTTCTCACTATACTTACCATGAGTGGTAACTCTGTGTGATTGGAGGGTCTTGTATGTTTATATTGAGTATTGTGATGTCATGCATTATGTCTTTGTGATTTATGTTGTGTATTATTCTGAGATTTACTGAGTTAGCACCGGAGGGTCCACTCGAGTTATGGGACCGGAGGGTTCCATTGAGACACATTGACCGGAGGGTCTTATTCGAGATATAGCCATGTGAGGCTAATGAGATATGTGTGGTATTTTGGAGAACCCACTAAGTTTTGTGTTTACCGTGTTATGTGATATGTGTTTCAGGTACTTCTCAGGATCACGGGAATGCACCGACTTAATTGTACACACGGGATAAAGTTATGTTTTTTAGGATCCTGGATTTTTATTCAAACAATTATGGACATGTGTTTTTGATCATCTGACACTTTGGGTTATTTGTGAATTGTGTTTATGAGAATTATGTGATTTTTAAAATGATTTTTTTTTGAAAATTTACGGTGTTACAAGTTGGTATCAGAGCCTTGGTTTGAGGGATTTAGATGTACACTGCCACACAACACGACAAGTACAAATTAAAATCTTCAAGATTAGGGTTTTGTAAACCCTAATTAGGGTTTCCAACCCAAAACACACAAATTAGGCCCAAAAGCCAAGTCTTTAGATCAGTTAGGGTTTCATTAGGTCGACTAGGGTTTCATTAGGCCGGGCACCACCCACTACCACCTCGGGTAGTGGTGGTCAACGGCGGGTCACGGTGGTAATCACCACCTCATGGTGGTGGTGGTTGTGATTCTAGATCCAAAACATGTCCAAGCATATCTCAAATAGAAATCCATTTACATTCAAATGCACACTGCCACCCAACACGACGGTTGGTGGCAGCAGCCACCACATCACGGTGGTGGTGGTGGGTTTCTTCGGATTTTCTGGACAACAATACATTATACAACATATTATTCAAAATGAAACACACACACACACAATATAACACACATACACACAACAACCCTTGTGGCGGTAGGCGGTGGTCGGAGTCGATAGCCACCACTCACGGTGGTGGTGATGACTCTCTTGGTTCTCGATCATGCAACACACCAACACACACACGTCCTTGCACATATATGAGCACAACCACCCACCTAGTGGCCTACGGCGGGCGACGACGACACGAACGACGACAACAACAGTGCCATCGGCGACAACCACCATGGTTGGCCACCATGGTGGTTCTTCACAATTTCCACTCGATAGAAAACCCACACACATGTGCATCCACATCGCGAACCACATGCTATACCAAGAAAATACCCCCAACTCGGCAACCCACGAGACGGCAGGCGGTGGTCGGAGGGCACCATCGTTACGGAGCGACCGGATGACGGTGACGACGACAACATGACGTGATAGACGTACGAAGAAGGTGGAGTGAGGATTGCGTCGATGGCGGAGAAGGGTACTGTAGTTTGACCGATCAATGGGAGTAGCGGTGTTCGACAGTTCTTGCGTGGTTAGGAGGTGGCGGCTGGAAGTTAGGGGATATAAGGGTGGCGACTGTTGTGACGGTTAGGGTTAGGGTTATGAGGGCATGGGTGACGAGTTATATACTCCAGTCACATTTCAAACCTTTTGCCATGATAACACTTTCAATCCCTCCTCCTTTTTCTTTCAACTTAAGCCCATAATTTACCCTTTATCCCCTGGCTTCTAAAATCCTTTTCAAATTAAATCCACAACTTACCAAACCACCCTCAACCTTCAATATTCTTTACAGACTAGTCCGTAAATTACACTCTTAACCCTCAATGTCCAAATTATATTATTTAACCCTCAAAACCAACGTCTTGCTAAATATTCCAACTTTAAGGCTATTATTCACTTATTAATTTATTTAATAAATGGAATATTAAAGACATCAAGTCTATATCACAAATTAAGATGTCTCATGTATATGGTGTATGATAGAAACATTGGGGGGCCTAAAACAAAATAAGAGATTTGTATTTTGGATTTGGAAGTTTTTGTCTTCGATTTGGATATAACGAAAGATTTTATGTTATTTATTATTATTATTATTATTATTTTTTCAAATATTAGGTAGAATATGTAGTGAAGAAGATGATAGCTTTTAGATAACGTTATTGGGACATGTATCGAAAGGATTTTAAGTTACGAAGTCTTCTGTATGATTTTCACATTATATTGACACAAACACTCAATCAATTAAATAAAATTATTATTTTTATAATTTTATTAATGCATCTTTACATATAAGTTAAAAAAGAAAGTAAAATTACGAAAAATATACAAAAAAAAAAAAAAAAAACAATTATATCATTTTATATGGATTTCAATTCCAATTTCTTTGAACCAAACTGCATCCGAAATTAATTCAAATTCTATTTTCTACCGACCAAGCAGGATATGACATTGAATTCAAATTCCTAACAATTCCATCATAAACATTTTGCGAACGGAACCAACACCTAAACATTTTGAAGACATGAGTTGAAAGAGATTTCTTATTCAAATGTAAGAAACAACCGAAAAACGAATACACTAACGTCTAAAATCCAAAATTTGGAATAGTTTTCAGATAATATTCATTTGGACAAATATTATATAAGTGTTTTTTTATTTACATTTTGAACTTTGAAAAAATATATACTTAATTTTATGATTGTCCTAGATGATATGACCATATCCCTAGACTAAATAACAAATCTTGAAGGACATATATTTTGTTCCTGTTTATCCTGATTAACGTTAGAAATGATATGACTTTATCTAAGAAACACAGGGACAATACAAATGAGGTCCGTGATGCCATAAACTGCAGAATGTATCAGAGCTAGATTCATATTCTTTAGGTACAGATTAGGGAGTTGAGTTTGACTTAAAACTGACCAAGGGGTTATTCTCTGTAAAAGATGTGTTACTTTTGAAGCAAAGTGCAATACTACTCCTCTAACTTAAAATAATTTCAGTTGTGTGACCTTTTGATACTTTATTTATATCTAACCAGCCCTTTATTTGGGAATATCCTAATCATCCTATTATGTATGAGCCTTTTTCATTTTAAAACGACCAATGAAATAGCTTGATCATGATATAAGATTTAAACTTTGGCAAAATATTTACTCATTTTCCGGATCATTGGTTTTGCAAAATTAATTGTCTTGAACATTGGTTTTTGTTTTCCTTTTTCCTAACATCTTGTCAGAGTTAATAAAACCATGTTGTTCAAAAAAAGACCAAGGTATATGTAAAAATGTTTTTAACGAAAGTATATGAAAGTCATTTGAGAAAAGCTATATGTTAATTTGTTGGATGTGATCTTATCGACCCTGACCCATATACAGTTTTGTGGCCGAAGTATGATACTTGGTTTTATTTGGTGGTTTTATGGGTGAAATAATATATCTAATTGTATATATAAAATCACAATGTAATTGTAAATATTATTAGGAAAGTAATAAACCTTCTAATTCATTTGCAAAATGTAACACGATTACTCTAATCATATGAACTTATTAAATCATGTGGTTTTTTTATTATGTTTGGCAAAATTAGTTGATGGTTGGAAGTTAAAAACTGAAATTTATAGCTTTTCATAATGTATAAGATTTTGGCAAAGATAACTATAAACTTTTGAAATATGTAAAATTACAAAAACCATAAAATCTAAAAGCTAAAAATTTTAAAAACTCTAAAAAAGTATTTAAAATAACTTTTGATTTATAAGTTTTTTGTTTAATTGTGTGTTTATCTTTTGAAAACCTGTCATTGTAAAGTCGAACCAAAAGATAGTGTTTCGATTTTTCTTTGAAGTTAATTAGCAAATGGAAATAATGTCTTATTGTTAAAATCTATAATAAGTCATCCATACATCAAGTTCTCACTTACCATACACATAACTCAAGTTTTACAACTCGTTTCTTACTTGTTGTGAACACAAGTAGGTTTACCATGAAACGTTAATGTACTTTTTGTTGTCATGCAACTAAGCATGATATTAAATATGAGAAAACCAAAAGCATGATATTAAATATGAGAAAACCAACAGCATGATATTAAATATGAGAAACCAAAAGACTTATAATCTAGTAGTATCATAACGTGTCGATGGTAAAAATCTCATTGGAGACATTTGTGTAGTTTAAGATTAGATTAGGGGAGCCATTAGAAAAAATCAACTACGAGGAAAAAAATCAATCTATTATGTTTGTACGTTTAACCCAGGCAATGTTTATAACATGTGTCGTTTGAATTCTCTTCTATAAATGCCAATAATTGAAAGTACTTAAAATTTATTCGGAATATATAAACAGATTGCAGTGTATATATCATAAGTAGACTAAATGCTATAATTTCATATAAATGGAACGATTCTTAAAAATTGTCCCAAATAATGCCTTTTTTCTTAAACAAATAGAAAGTATTATAAAAAAGATTTTGGCTTTTGAATAAATTACTAATACACCAAATTAAGTAATTATAAAACATAATTACTCAATAATTTTTTCAACGAACAGTGTTTCATATCAATTTCCCAACTACTTTTATTTTTGACAATATGTCGCCCCATATTTTGCTTTTTCCATATACTGTGTAACCAGAGTAAAAAAAAAGGTTAAAAACTTTTTTTTTTTGTTCTTTTTTAATTGGAAAATTTTCACCCACAACATTGTCCTGAATGGTACCAAAATGTCGGTTTTTTATATTTTTATTTTTTTCTTCTTCTCTTTAGGTATTAAATAAGAAAAAAAAAACATAAATTTTACTTGATACAATGTAATTTTCTATGAATTTTATCAAAATCACAAATACCAACTCTGCTTGCTAATGAGTGTAGAAGATATGAAGCTATGGACTTTTCGGTGGGGAAACTAAGAACAATAATTGTCATGCTTCATCTTTTAAAATCATTATACACCAAAGCTTTTTTGACTTGTGAGCCTACCCAAAAAATAACCCTAAATCCACATATAAATGGATTGTGGAGGAAGTTGGTTGTACAATTTGGCTTTTTCTATGGTCATCATCATGTGGGGTTTGATTTCTTGATTTAAAAAGTGAAAAAGAAGATCGAATTTCTTTCATATAAAATTACTTTCAATTAAAAAGATTCAAAGGACAAAATGATAAATCACGGGTTTTTCTCAAAAAGTTTATCTAAATGTTATAAAAATAAAGTATTCAAGATAAGACAGTCTTTATTGATTTTGATTTATTGCCATGTGTGTTAACTGCTGAGATATTTGTGTGGTTCTATTTTGATTCGTGATCTGTGTCTTTTCTAACGGGAAAATCGTTTTTGTTTCTTTAAATCTATAAATATTGTGAAAAAAAAAACAAAAATGGTTCTTTTAGTTTTTATATATATATATATATATATATATATATATATATATATATATATATATATATATATATATATATATATATATATATATATATATATAAGGTATAAAAATTTGTAATTGTAAAAATCATATTAGCAAAATTGTAGAATAGCATATTAGCAAAAAAAAAAAAAAAAGTTTAAACCACATCGATTATTTTTGTAGTTTCTTTGAAAAATTATCCTAATTCTTATTGAGTGTTAAGATGTCACCTCGACAAAGTCAAGGACAATGATATAGACGATTATGCTTACTAAAGATTAAACAAACAACACAAAGAAACTTAACATGGTTTACTCGATCTATGTAATAAAGCTAATGCTATGTCTACTGCATAAATTCTTTCATTGATTTCAAGATGCTATACACAAACTATGTATTTACTGCACTCATGATACCGGTTCACGTAATCTCGTCTTGTAATCACTCTAGGGTTACAAATGAAATGTATTTGTAGTGGTGTTGACCTAAATTATTGGGTGAAAAAATGGGGGCCTTATACAAGTTATGTATATATGTATGATTCATAACTCTATGTGTCTCACTAGGATTTCTAGTATGACATGTTACTTTGATGTGTGTAGGGTTGTAAACGAGTCGAATGAATACGACCGAGTTTTGTTCATATTCGTTCGTTTAAGTTAACCGAACAAATGAATGAACACGAAAGGATAAACGAACGGGTTTTCTTGTTCATGTTCGTTCGTTTAACAAATTGAATTGTTCATGTTTGTTCGTTTAACAAATTGCATTGTTCATGTTTGTTCCTTTATGTTCGTGAACAAGCTAAACGGACATAAACCAACGAACCTAAATGAACAAAGATAAACAAACATAATTCAAACATATATAAACATATAATATGGTAATGTAATCAAATACGATTAAACATATATGAACATTAAAAGAACTTAATTGAACGAAAAAATAACAAAAAATAAGGATGTCACATTTTTGTTGGAGGTGCACCAAAACTAGGAAAAGACATTGTGAGATATAGGGCGTGTTTGGCAAAAGTAGCTGTTAGCTGGAAGCGGGTAGCGGTTAGCTGGTAGCGGGTAGCTGGTAGCTGGTAGCGGGAAACTGTAGCTTTTATTTGTTATATGAATGTTTGACAAAAGTAGCTGGAAGCTTTTGAAATATATAAAATTACATAAAAGGACAATTTATTAAAAATAAAAAATATATAAATATATTTTTAAGGGTAATTATGGAAATTGATTTCAAAAGCTCCGGAGCGTTTTGTTAAAAGCTACATGAAGTAGCTTTTAGAATCGGAGCGTTTTGTTAAAACTAAAAGCTAAACGCTTGTACTGCCAAACGAAGCTTTTTGTTTAAACTAGAGCGTTTTATCAAAAGCTAAAAGCTAGAAGCTTCCTAACGCTTCCAAAAGCTCCGTGCCAAACACGCCCATAATAAATATATATGATACTACAAAAATGTTTTCGTTTAGTACGGATGTGATCACATCATATATATACACACAATCTAAAACAATCATTAATTGGTTGTGTACGATAATGGTAACATACAAAAAGGTAATTATGGATATACTCTAGCTATATTTAGACCAGGTATGCATGATATAATGATAATCATCTCGATTCTATTTATAAACAACCATACTTGTCATTCATATAACCACATTCAAAGATAAACCCTACTTAAATAAAAACTACATCCCTACAAAAACAAGTCATGAAAATCCGTTATGAATACGCGATTATGGAGATAACCAAGCAGGATATGCAGAAGGATATTAATAATAAGAAAAATGATTATCTCCACATGAGTAAGGAAAAAAATGGCAACGTATAAACAAAAGGAATAAATGGATGAACAATTGTGTGGCTTTTTTCACAACATTCAAAATTTGATTTCACAATTCTATCTTAGCGGGGGTATGGACACATGTGTTGAATGTCACGAGGAAGTGTCATCAAAGGTTGGTGATAAGCGATGCACTGATTGACAACCCACTAGATACATGAAGTGAAGTTTTTGTTTTGTTTGGTATCTTTTTGGCAAGTGTAATGAAGTGAAGTTTGTATGTTGTTTTGTGTTGGATCTTTTTGACAAGGATGGCCTTAAAAAGGATATATATATATATATATATATATATATATATATATATATATATATATATATATATATATATATATATATATATATATATATATAGGGTCCCTATGAGGGGTGGGTTAAAATTCTCCGCTCCCCACTGTAACGCCTACAGATTCAGACTAGTCAATTTAGAGATAATAAGCGTTAAAAATAACTTTTTGATAGAAGATTATTTAGCATAAATAATCTTAACAAAAGTTATAGTATATGTCACAAGGATTTCGTACATATAAGGAACGCTGAAATCCGACCTATAACGAAGAAGTTATGATCTGTCGAAGTTTTGCAATTAAACCGACACAACACCGCGTAACGTAAAAGATAAAATTTTGAAGGAATACTTTTTAGCCTTATAAATCTGAACGGAAGTCGTAGTAGACATTAGTGTGCATGTAAAGAACGTCTAAATCTGATTTTATTTGAGAAAGTTACTATTTTTCTAAGATTTTTGTAACGCCCGTAGATTAGGGCTAGTCAAATTAGAGACAATAAACGTCAAAAAAATGATTTTTTTATAGAAGATTATTTAGGATGAATAATCCTAACCAAGTTGTAGTATACGTTACAAGGTTTCCGTGCATATAAAGAACCCCAAAATCCGAGTTATAACGAACAAGTTATGACTTGTTAAAGTTTCGCGACAGAACCGGCACAACGCTGAATGACGTAAAAAGTGAATTTACGTTAGAGTGATATTTAGCCTTAGCGATCTAAACGAGAATCGAAGATCTCGTTGTTAGTAGCGAAACGACGAAAAGTTAGGCAAGAACGGACGTCGGACGAAGAAGTTATGAATTTATAACGAAATTTTCTGTCCCGACCTATTAAAAAAAAAAAAAAAAAAAAAAAAGTCAAAATTAGCCGACGGAATCTAAACGAAAGTTGTAGAGCGTAGTCTCACCTTCGCGTGGATATAAAGAACGTTGGAAAACGAAGTTCGTATGAAGGAGATATGAATTTCCGAAGTTTATTAAATAATTAATAATTAAAATTAATTATTAAACCCCGACATTATCCGAAGAGGAGTCAGCGGTCCGATCCGAAGTACGCCCCGCTTACAACGAAGATGTCGACACTCGCACTTGAGGACTTCGGATGACGAACGCAGTGACGATTTCGGACCAGTACGTCCCGCGTACTCCGAGGCTCCAGCCTCCTATAAATAGGATGCGAGGGCAGCCGACTTCTTTGCTATTTTTCTCCATTCTCTCTCCCGTTTTGCATCGATTTGCGTGCCAGAAATACCCCAAAGCCTCGGTATTATTCTCGAGCCTCGAAGCAAGTCCCGAGATCCCGAAGATCCCGAGAAGTGCGGTTCCCGAGCCGAAACTCTGCCCGCGAGAAGTTCGATTTTTGTGGGGATCTTCTAGATCTACCGAAGAATACTACTTCTGCAAGTCGTAGTGCTGTCCGATCATCTGATCAAGTGAGTGTATACTACCTTTCATAAACACGATAATAATACAAGTATGGTTTGAGTGTACCAAGTTTATTGTTGTTTATATGTGTGAGTGTGTAGTTACTTTCTTCTAACACACAAATATGACGTATTTGCTATGGAATACGTGCTATGTGTTTATATGTTATTTGTCTATTTGAGATGGGCATGGAAATTGGAGTTTTATACAGGTGTTAAATGATTTAAATTGTGTAAGTATTTATATCTACAAAATTGTTGGGTAGAACATAGGTAGATGGAATAGTTGGTGACTATGGAGTTAGCGCCTATTGTATAAACCTTGGCGACTATGGAGTTAGCGCACGTTGAGTAAACCTTGGCGACTATGGAGTTAGCGCACGTGGAGTAAACCTTGGCGACTATGGAGTTAGTGCTTGTTGAGTAAACCTTGGCGACTATGGAGTTAGCGCTTGTTAAGTGAACCTTGGTGACTATGGAGTTAGCGCCAGATAACTATGGATTTAGTACTTGATAAATAAGCTTTGGCAGCAATGGAATTCGTGCCAAATTCCTTACGAATAAATGAATGAAGGATAGTTGGTTCTTAGGGTAAAACCTTAAGGAGATAATGGGGATGAGTAATTGGGTTGATTGTTTGCTGATTACATATAATAATTATATTATTGTGGGTTGAAAACCCTATATGCTCACCAGGCTCCCAAGCCTGACTCACTCAGTTTTCTTTTCATTTCAGGTAATGGCACAAGGGTATAAGTTGGTGGACTTGACGAGAGATTTTGGATTATAGATCAGTAGTTGAATAACTATTGTAAGGTATATTTTATATTGTTTATGCTTTTGGTCTGTATTGAACATGACATCCCAAGGTTTTATTATTTAATGAAAATACATTCTTTTCGAGAAATGTTTTGATAAATGGTTATCATATTTTATTTTGGGAACAAATTCCGCAACTCTTTTAATCAAAAGATTACTCTGATTTTATAAAACAAAGCATAAACAAATCGGTCTTTTCTGGCCGTGAAATTGGGGATGTCACAGTTGGTATCAGAGCATTAGTTTAAGCGAACTAGGAATATGGATTTATTTCTAGACTTAAACTTAGAATGCTAAGCAATGATTGTGAGTTGAGTGTGTCCATTATATTTTAGGTAGTACACCTAAATTGACATAGGCACTATTTTATTTTAGGAAAATTGCCTAAAATTCTATTATGTGCTAATTGTTATATGTTTGCCATATATGATGTTAATTGTTCGGATCTATGGTCTGTTGCCGACCGGATCTGGAAACCTTATGTGTTTAGGATTCTAAGCGTGCGTCTACGATATTAGAACTAACATATAAACGTTTCAGAGTGATAAGGATGATTTGAATATCTATCATGAATAAGGATCAAATTTCACCTTATTCGGTGTATAGATCAAAAATGGTGAGAACGAGAGTGGAGTTGGAAATGTTGATGAAAACAGGAATCAAATACCAGTAATTGAACAAATACCTGTTGTAGCAGCAGTGCCTGAACCAATGACAATGGCCGGTGTAGCACCTGGTTTCTGGTATGTCAATCTTATTCGAACATTTCCCATTTTTAGCCTTGGACTCGGCGAGTCATGGGTCCGACTCGCCGAGTAGAGACGCGACCCAGGTCACGTTTTAAGTTGGCGACTCAGCGAGTCCATATCCTAGACTCGGCGAGTCGCCGCTGTTGGGTGAAACCCTAAGTTTCATGGGTTTGCACCCTATTTAAACGACTTAACTGCCCCAAGCCAGCCCCCATTCACCCTTAGAGCCCTGTATACCTCGTCCTAAGCCATTCCTTGAGAGTTTGAGACTTTTGTGGGTGTTTTTGAAGGTTTTGAAGGAGGAAAGAAGTAGATCCAGAAGAAGGAAAGCCAACCAAGCAACTATTGTGTTCTTCCAGCAGTTCCTTTGAGGTATAACCCGTTTTCCCCATGATTCTATGCTTAAAACTTCATTTGGGTCTTTCTTGGTCAAGTCCCCAAGCTTGTATGTGCATTATATGTCATATTAAGACGTTTGGCCTCTGGATCTAGGCAAGATTGAGCTCCAGGAGCTCAGATATGTTAGCTTTATGGCCCCATGTTGCTTGTTAGCCCTAGATCTACCCTTTTAAGGCATTTTGAGCCCTAAAATCCATATTGGTGAATATCCACATGTAAAGTTGGAAACTTTACGTGTGATTTGTGTCCTAGAAGTCCAGATCTATGAATGGCATGGACTGAAATCGAGCAAATCGGTTTATTTGGTGGATGCATGGCGGCGACTCGGCGAGTCGTATATGTGACTTGGCGAGTCTGGTCGCGAGTCACCGAATTGGTCCCTTTATGATGTATCGAGTTGACCCGTGAGTCACAGGGGGTGACTCGGTGAGTTGGGAGCTGAACTCACCCATGTTAGGACTCGGCGAGTCAATGCCCTGACTCGGCGAGTCCAAGGCAATCTTCATAGATCAAGAACAGACTCGGCGAGTTGTTCATACAACTCGGCGAGTCTTAGCATAAGTGTTCTTCGGATGAAGATGAACTCGACGAGTTGTTCATACAACTCGGCGAGTAGGATGAAGGAGTTGAATGTCAGTTTAGAAGATGAACTCGTCGAGTCATAGCCTAACTCGACGAGTAGAATCAGGGACCCAGGACAATTGTCTGGACAGGGACTCGGCGAGTGGAGATCCACTCGGCGAGTCGGGTCAACTAAAAGTTGACTTCGAATTGACTTAGGGCTAGACCAGGGGTAAAATGGTCTTTTTACCCAAAGGACAGTTAGCAGTGTATGATTAAGTATATTGTGGGAATTACAGTCGAGGAGTTTCCGGAGCAGCAACAGCAGTAGTAGGTGATCAATTCCCACACAGACCAACAACTATTTCGAGGTGAGTTCCCTTCCAGTAGTAACGGGTCTAAGGCACCAAGGCCGGCCTGTATAGACGAGACGTTAGTATTAGAGTGTGGGCCGAGCCCGTATCTCTTAGTTGAGTTGATTATGATATGTGCCAGTATGATAGAATTATTTACACTTGTTGTCTGTGCGATACTTGTATGATATGAGTAGGCGGGGCCCGTATCTCTCTGAGAGTGGAGTGTGGGCTAGGCCCGTATCTCCCAGATAGTGAAGTGTGGGTGGGGTCCGTATCTTCACGAGTGTGGGCGTGGCCCGTATCTCTCAGAAAGCGAAGTGTGGGCGGGACCCGTATCTTCACGAGTGTGGGCGTGGCCCGTATCTCCTAATTGAATGTTGTTTGTTATATGCTTGCATGGTATGGGGTATTATGGGGGAGCTCACTAAGCTTTGTGCTTACAGTTTCAGTTTTGGTTTAGGTACCTCCTCAGCTAGGGGAAAGGAGCCGGCGCGGTAGCAGCATGTCACACACACACTCTCCGATTTCCGCATTTACTAGCTTTTTTGGGATTAATACTCTGATATTCTGATTAGTTGTATGTTTTGGTTTTCAGACATGGTTCAGTTTATATTATGGTTGATCAAATGACGTTTTAGTTATTAATATTTTCTAAAGTAACATTTTTAAACAAAAATTTTTGGATGTGAAAATTGGGTTGTTACAAGTTGGTATCAGAGCCCTGGTTTGAGGGATTCGGACACGTCTTCGGGAGTGTCTGAACTCAAATCGAGGGATTGAAAGATTTTCTAAAAGAAAATGTTCTCTAAAATTTAGAAAAGAGTCTTAAGAAAGAGCGAGGTGTGTGACGCGCGCGACCGGCCGAGCTCAAGTAAGTATTCCCCATAGTACCCATACAAGTTTATGTTATGTTTATCAGCTTTTGTAGAACCGCATGCTAGAATAAGACTAAGGATCTAGGAGTGATGCCTTATGTGCCTACTATTTGCGTTTCAGTTGTATGAGAAATTGCATGCTAGTTATTAAGTAGACAGTAAGTAGGATAGCCTGATTAGGTTATGCCTGGTAGTATGAGTTTAGCACTATATGCTAGATCAGTTCCTGAAAGTGGATAGAGTTAATTGAGATTGTTACCCTTGTCTGAATGTTGCTTGCTTTGTGCTTCGTGGGACTCTGCATAATGGGAGTTAGCCATTAGGCGAATGCGTCACGTCACATGTAATCAGGATTGGATAATCTTAGAGTGCTGAATTTGATCCTACTGCGCAGCTCTTGTTTGAGTCCAACTGTTGTAGGGACGAGTCTGGTACTCAAAGGATTATCTGAGCCTCGTCACATGTGATGGTATTCGGGTAATGGCCAATTGGCATTACAATGAGGCCTACAGCAGCTGAGGACTGGTTAGAGTAGAATTAGAGATCTCCCTAGGGCAAGCCTAGGATGAGTATAGCTGTGATCAGCAGTATCTGGTGGAGTCGAGGCATTCCTTGGAGAAGGTACGGATAGATGTGGAAGGTAGTATGGGCCCGTACTACTGAAAGCAGAGGATCCGTACCCGAACCAAGGAAGGCCAAGATAAGACCAGGGAACCTGTAAGTAGTTGTGATCCCTCAGAAAGTAGCAGTATCACTAATGATTATTGTGATGTATTGCAGAATGGTGGTACTTCGATCGAGACCGGCAGATGGCGGTTCAGGAGAGGGGTCAGGTTCGGGATCAGGCTCTGAACCGATTGATGAGAGGCTACGTGAGTTCATCGATTGCCTACGTGCATTCAGGAGCGATATGGCCTCTAGCCAGTCAGGATCTCGCACACTGTCCTTCAAGGACTTCAGGGGCAGTGGTGCGCCAGATTTCCATGGGGTGAAGGACCCTATTGTCGCCAGGCGATGGATTGCAGATATCGAGTCTGCCCAGTTGACTAGCTTCTGCCCCGAGGGGTCGAAGGTGAGATACGCAGCAGGGTGTTTACGGGATCGAGCCCGGGATTGGTGGGAGTCAGTGGGTGACTCGTTGGGAGCCTCAGCTATCGAGGCAATGACCTGGTCGGACTTTGTGACCAGGTTCAGGGCAGAGTTTGTGCCGGCGGTCGAGCTTCAGCAGCTGGCTAGGGAGTTTCTAGACATGAGGCAGACGACGGAGACTGTGGCGGAGATCACCGCCAAGTTCCGGGAGAGGGCTTTATTGGTGCCCCAGTATGCTGGTGACGAGGACATGAGGAGGACTCGTTACCATGATATGCTACGAGCTGACATCCGGGAGCATGTTAACTTTTCGGCTTGCCCTACCCTGGACTCCATGATTGCCAGGGCTAGGGAGAGGGAGATAGATTTGGAGCACATCCGGAAACGAAAACTAGAGGACGGTCAGGCAGGAGGGGCTTCGGGGAAGAAGCCCAAGGGATCAGATGGTAGGCCGAAAGGTCAGTCAGGATCGAGCCGCTGCGGGAAATGCGGTAGGACGCACGTGGGGGTATGTAGGATAAGATCAGGAGGCTGCTACAAGTGCGGCAAGACAAGGCACTTTAGCAAGGATTGTACTGCTCCAGTTTTAGCTATTCAGACATCCAAGTTGCTGTGTTTTCACTGCAACCAGAGGGGCCACAAGAAGGCCAATTTCCCCCAGTTGACAGTTGCAGCGCCAATGAAGGCACCAGCTCCAGCGACCCTGCGGATCACGGATGGTCGGCAGGGCAAGGCAGAGGCTCCAGTGGTGAGGAGTCGGGCATTTCAGTTGACTGCCAAGGAGGCACGCGCCGCACCCGATGTGGTGACGGGTATGATTCTTCCCCTCTATCTTTTTTTATATGATGATGTTATGTTATTGATATGTGCTCTATATGTATATGTATGCATTAGGATCGTTCCATGTGAACGGCCTCCCAGTTCAAGTGTTATTTGATTCAGGAGAATCCCGATCATTCATTTCCCTTGCACTTAGCAAGAAGTTTCATGAGCCATCGGGCGAGTTAGATTGCCCTTTGGAAGTGGAGATCGCTGACGATCGATCGGTGCGAGCATCGATGATATTCCGAGATTGTGTGCTGCGTTTGTTCGAGGAGCACTATTTGGTAGATTTGGTTCCCATTCCGTTGCGTGGGAACAAGGTGATTATAGGCATGGATTGGCTGGCCCCAATGGGGCGGTGATAGATTGCGCGCAGCAGCTAGTACGGGTCAGGACCCCAAGCGGGGGAGAGCTAGTGATTCATGGAGAGAGGCCTTAGCATGGACCCACTGTATGTTCAGCTGCGAGCGCTAGGCGCTACCTCCAGCAGGGATGTGCAGGATATATCGCATATGTGATGAATACCCGGGAGGCGGGTAAGGCGACAGTGAGCGAGGTTCCGGTGGTTCGAGACTTTGCAGATGTTTTCCCGGAGGAGCTTCCTGGGATACCTCCGGAGCGACAGGTGGAGTTCAGGATTGACCTTATCCCTGGCGCGGCTCCGATAGCCATGGCGCCGTATCGATTGGCCCCTCCCGAGATGCAGGAGTTGTCGACGCAGCTGCAGGAGCTGCTAGACAAGGGATTTATTCGTCCGAGCAGTTCACCCTGGGGAGCCCCGATTCTGTTTGTAAGGAAGAAGGACGGGTCGCATCGGATGTGTATAGATTATCGGGAGCTGAACAAGGTAACGGTGAAGAACCGTTACCCGCTTCCGAGGATTGATGACCTATTTGACCAGCTTCAGGGGGCATCTTGGTTCTCCAAGATCGATTTGCGTTCGGGTTATCATCAGATGAGGGTCAGGGAGGAGGATATGCAGAAGACCGCGTTTTGAACGCGCTATGGTCATTACGAGTTCGTGGTGATGCCGTTTGGGCTCACCAATGCTCCTGCCGCGTTCATGGACCTCATGAACCGCGTATGCAGACCGATGCTGGATCGGTCTGTGATAGTCTTTATCGATGATATCTTGGTTTATTCCAAGACTCGGGAGGAACACGAGGAGTATCTGAGAGAGGTATTGGAGACCCTGAGGAGGGAGAGCTTGTATGCCAAGTTCTCCAAGTGTGAGTTTTGGTTGCGCGAGGTGCAATTTCTTGGACACCTCGTCAACCAGAACGGGATTCTGGTTGATCCGGCCAAGGTTGAGGCCGTGATGAGATGGGAGGTCCCGAAGTCTCCATCTGAGATTCGGAGTTTCCTGGGATTGGCGGGCTACTATCAGAGATTTATCCAGGATTTTTCCAAGATAGCCGTACCCCTGACACGGCTGACGAAGAAAGCCGTGGTCTTTCGGTGGGGACCCGAGCAACAGGCTGCATTTGAGACGCTGAGACAGAGATTGTGTGAGGCGCCGATCTTGGCCCTGCCAGAGGGCGTAGAGGATTTTGTGGTCTATTGTGATGCGTCCGTTTCTGGGTTGCGCGCGGTACTGATGCAGATGGGGCATGTCATTGCCTACGCTTCAAGGCATCTCAAGCCTCACGAGGCGAACTACCCGACATACGATTTGGAGTTGGGGGCGGTGGTCTTTGCTCTCAAGATTTGGTGACATTACCTCTACGGGGTTCGGTGTACCATCTACACGGACCACTAGAGTTTGAGGTACCTCATGGACCAGCCGAATCTGAACATGAGGCAGCGTCGGTGGTTGGATGTGGTGAAGGATTATGATTGCGAGATCCTTTACCACCCGGGGAAGGCCAATGTGGTGGCCGATGAGCTTAGCCGCAAGGCGGCGCCGATCAGGGACGTCTGCTTGAGGATGACCGTGGTGACTCCCCTGTTGGAGCAGATTCGGGAGGCTCAACAGGAGGCTATCAAGGAGGAGCATCGGAAGAGCGAGCGCGTGGTGGGTCAGGAACAAAGAATAGGGATCCTGGTAGTAGATCCAACGCTTCTAGAAAGATTAAGAAAAAAGAGAATGTGGATCTTCCGGTTGCATGATGTAGATTTACTTAAAACCTGTAATGAATCAGATGTCTAAAACTGAAATTGAGTTTAGGGCGTAATAATGATCAAGTTCCAGCGTCAACAATTGATCAAAACAATGAAGACGGCTACAACAGATCCAATAAAAGCATAAAAAACCTAGAACACTCAACAGAAGAATTACATATGGTTTACACAATCTCCTGCTCTGATACCAATTGTTAGAATAAATCACGAGTAGATCGAAAGATTCAACACAGAACAGTAAAGCAAACAAGAAGCAATAATCAAACTGGTGCCGAATGAATAATAATAAGTGTCTTAAAAAAGATCGACTCTACTTTGTCTTGACATCATTTTGAAGGTAACAGTCACTACCTTGGATTATCTCTAGCTAAGTCTCTTTATGTTTGGGTTTAGGGCCATCTTTAGCACATTAGGAGTCATTTCGAGTATTGGGACAAGATCTTAAATTGTATCCTTAGATATGGACTTCCCTTGGTCCCTATAGCTATAAAGTTATAAGATTTGGCAAGCATGGACTTTTCCCTTTGAGTTAACATTTCCTTTAGTCTAGTTTTGGCATTTACGATGATGTATGCATGCAACGTTTGCAACGTTACATGGAAACCATGTCTTAAGAGGTTGGATCTGCAATATGGAGCTTTGGGGAGGCTTAAAAACATCTGGATAAGTAATGGATTTCATGAACACGACGAGTCGCTTAGCCGACTCGGCGAGTCGGCTGAGGGGTTCATGTATTTGATTCTGCATGAATTCTCCGAGTCACTAAGAGGACTTGATGAGTCAGTTAGGCTTTCCCCCGCCATCTGGACACGCTTGGACTCGACGAGTTAGTTGGAAACTCGGTTAGTCAATTAGGGTTTTGGGCAAATTCTTAGTTCTTAAGGAACTGTTCATGAGTTGCTAGTTGCATCATGGACTGTTGACTTTGACCAATGACTTTGACTTTGACCAAGGGTTGACCAGTTGACTTCTGGGGGTATTTTGGTAATTTGGGAACTTGTGGAATTGGATCATTGGAAGATATCGGTGTTGGTCTTGGAGCTGTATTTAGAGGAGATTGATACTATCATTCCAAGTTAGGTTAGAGGTGAGTTGTCCTCACTATACTAACAGGGTTGAAGGCACCAATACCGACCCATTATGGATTTGTATCCGGGTTGTTGCATGATATGCTTATTGAGTTACATCCTCATAGTTAGGATGGGGACATGCTTAGTGACCTGGTTAGGTTGTTATCCTTGTATGTAGGATGATGCTATGTTAGTGACCGGTTAGGTTTGTATCCTGGTTATAGTATGTTTCTATGATTAGTGATCTATTAGATCGGTTTAAATGTTATATATGCTAGCATATGATATTTATGTGCACATGTTTGCTTGATTGGGGGTTGGGTTGAGGTGGTCCTGATTTGTGCCGAAGGCCAACATACCCAGGGTGGCCCGGATAGACTGCAGGCCTGCAAGGTGGTTAAGTCACGCCGAAGGCCCGATGAGCGGTCCGGATTAGCTGTAGGCCCTGCGAGGCGGTCCAGACATGCTAAAGGCTCGGAGAGAGATCTAGATAGACTGAAGGCATGTGAGGCAGTCCAGTCAGGATGAAGGCTCATTGTGCATGCTTTTTACTTATATGTTATTGATATGTTTTATGGCGTTTGTATTTTGTGGGTAACTCACTAAGCCTTCAAGCTTACAATTATTAATTATTGTTTCAGGTACTTCTAATGATCATGGGAAGGCAAAGGCGTGATTGTACAGCTCCTCATATTTCATTATTTTCTAATTTGATTTTGGGATACTATGACATTATATTATTTTGGAAACAAGTTTTGTAATAATCATTGGTATTGAAATGTTTTAAAAAGTTTAAATTTGGCATGATTTTTATGGATGTTACAAGTTGGTATCAGAGCCTTGGTTTGAGTGATATTGAGGAAACACTCATGTGTCTCCAGTCTCAAACTGAGGACAAGATTTTAAAACGATTTTCTTAGATGTGTTAAAAATAATAAAGGAGGATGCAAGTGTACGATCAGCCGGAGCTCGCCATTTGACCCCAAAATACCTTACGGATTATCTGATTTGTGTGATATGTTAGAACATCATGCTAGTACTAGGCTAAGGATCTTCAGGAATTGCATGATAGGATTGCCTGATTATATGATGCCTGATAGCCTAGGGTTTTTTCCTTATATGAAATTAACATCATTACTGTAGTTTCTTAGTGTATGCATAACAACTATATATAATTAAGATCTTATAGCCTGGGAATATTTGGTTAGCTTTATTTCTTGTTCCTTGTTTTGTTTTCGGCTTAGAGTAGGACCGAGTATTTGAATGTCTATAGGGTCCAACGTTATGTATGGCTAGCATACACGAGTGTTGCAGGGTTGGTGAAAGTTTCATGGGTGGGTTGTGCGAGGTCGGTAGGCCAGTATGAGATATTTAGTCTTCTTATAATAGTGAGGATTGAGTGCATGCCATGGTTACATATAGTTTTAGAGCGTTGTTATGATACTTGTGACAAATAAGGGTAAGTGTGGAAGGCAGTATGGATGGACAACTACTAAAAGCACAGGACCCATACGCGTAACAAGAAAGTCACATCCCCTAGGATTTTGTTGGGGGTTGGTTTCTGGATTGTTATATCGAAAATATTATATTTCCCTGGTATATTTTTCAGCATGGTGGTTACTTGACGATTTGTGACTGGATCTGGGTCAGGATTAGGAGACAACAGACAGGAAGCACCTACAGTGCCTGAGACTATCGGCCAGATGAGATGGACTCCAGGATTCGGGAGATCCTACATGATGAAGTGACTATGATGTTCCAGGCTCAAATACAGAAGACGTTTTGGTCTATCAAGATCGCCATGGTGGAGTATTCCGATGACCGCTTTGCAGCCCTCAGTGAGGCGGCTGTCGCAGCAACCACAACGGCTGTAACGGTGGTAGGGGGAGGATCCAGTCAAGCTTTTTAGTACAAGGACTTTGATTACACGAAGCCCCCTACTTTTGATGGGACTCAAGACCCTATTAAATCCATGAGGTGGATTTCTGACATGGAGGGGTGATTATTCACATGTTCATGTCCTATTGACCAAAAGGTCAGATGTACCTGATCCTGCTGAGGTCTGGGGCAAGGGACTGGTGGAGGTTAATGATTGGATTGTATACTGATGAGCAGAGAGCTGCAGTTACTTGGGAGCAGTTCGGGGATATGTTATGCGCTCGCTACATTCCACGAGTCGAGCGGGAATAGTTAGCTCATGAGTTCTTGGAGTTGAGAAAGGATGGTGAGACAGAGATGGAGATCAACCGTATGTTCACAGAGACGGTGATGTTCTGCTGGAGTTTGATCTTGAGCAGGCTCAGATGACACGTTATCTGAGCATGCTCAAGACTAACATCCGACATTTTTGGCGACCCAACATTGTGATATGCTTCTGGAGTTATAGGAGGCCGCTAGGCGACGAGAGTTAGAGATTGAGTTGCAGTTGAGTGAGCAGTGGTAGGCCTCGACACAATCATAGCTAGCGCCAAAGCTGTCTAAGACCGTTGATTCCATGTCAAGGGGACAGCAGGGCCGCACTTGTGGCAAGTACGGGAAGGGTCATTCCGGGGTTTGTAGATTGAGCAGTGTATGTCGCAAATGCAGCAAGGACAAGCATTTTGCAAAGGAGTGTCACCATGCAACCCTGGTTAAAGATATGAGGATCTATTACCACTATCATCAGGTTGGTCACGTAAAGACCAACTGTCCACAGCTCGCTGCCAGGCCGGTGCAGGCTGCAGCATTGGCTACACTGAGGATTACCAATGGGAGGCAGGGTAGAGCAGATCCCCTGAGGGCTCAGGGACGCACCTTCCAACTCACAGTAGTGGAGGCCAGGACAGAACCAGATGTGGTTTCTGGTATGTTTCTATCCCTTATCTTACCGATTATATATGATTTATGCTTATCTATTTGTACCCATGTTAGGTACGTTTTTAGTGAACTCCTTACCTGCTTTGGTATTATTTGACTTGGGGGAAAGTCTGTCATTTGTCTCTCATACATTTAGTAAGGAGTTTAGTGTGCCAGTTGGAAAACTAGAGTGTCTGTTGCGAGTCTCTATTGTCAACGAACACGGGGTTTCCGCTTCTTCAGTATACCGAGGATGTGAGAAGGAGATTTGACACCCCTATCTTTCCCGATAGACTTGATTCCGATTCCCATGGGGGATGTGTGTGTGATTGTGGGCATGCACTCGCTTACTCGCTTCGGTGCCATGATCGACTGCGAGGGTCAACGAGTGGTGGTTTGAACCCGAAGTGGGGGAGAACTGATTATCTATGGTGAGGGTACCGGATTGGGATCAGGGTTTTGTTCAGCTTCCAAGGCTTGAAAGTACATTCAACACGGTTATGCGGGTTATGTAGCATATGTGGTGGATACGCTGGACAGAGATTAGATTTCAGTTTTAGAGGTTCCGGTAGTTAGGGAGTTTACTGATGTGTTTCTGGAGGAGTTACCAGGAGTGCCTATGGAGAGGCAGGTCGAGTTTAGGATTGAACTAAAGCCATGTGTCGTCCCTATCACCAAGGCGTCGTACCGTTCGACACTACAAGAGATGCAGGAGTTGTTATCACATCTGGTTGAACTGTTGGGCAAACAGTTCATTCATCCTAGCAGTTCGCCATGGGGAGCGTCGATTCATTTCATCAGGAAGAAGGATGGTTCACACCGGATGTGCATTGACTACCAGGAGTTGAACAAGTTGATGGATACAAACCATTATCCAGTATTGAGGATAGATGATCTTTTTGATTAGTTGCAGGGATCAACCTGGTTCTCCAAGATAGACTTGAGGTTTGGGTACCATCTGGTTAGGGTTAGGGAGGAATATATGTAGAAGACCGCGTTCTGGACTCGTTATGGATACTACGAGTTCATGGTGATGCTGTTTAGGCTCACCAACGCTCCAACAATATTTAAAGATGAATCGGGTATGCAGACCGATGCTCGATCGCTCGGTCATTGTATTTATAGATGATATGTTGGTGGACTCCAAGACCCGCGAGCAACATGAGGAGCATCTACGGGAGTTATATGTTGTTTTGAGACGAGAACGACTCTATGTGAAGTTCTCAAAGTGTGAGTTTTTTCTACGAAAGGTTCAGTTCCTTGGACACCTCGTTAACCAGGAAGGGATTTTGGTCGATCTGGCCAAAATTGAGGCGGTTATGCAGTGGTTGGTTCCGAAATATCCTTTGGATATCAAGAGCTTTTTAGGATTGACAGGTTACTATCAGAGATTCATAGAGGATTTCTCCAAGATTGCAGTACTCTTCACTCGTCTAACGTGGAAGGGGGTGGATTTCCGATGGGGCGCCGAGCAACAGAGGGCGTTTGAGACCTACGATAGCGACTATACGAGGCTCCAGTCTTGACTCTTCCAGAGGGAGTCAAGGATTTTGTAGTGTTCTATGATGCATCCATCACGGGACTGGGAGCGGTCCTCATGCAGAAACGACAGGTGATAGCCTACGCATCGTGGTAACTAAAGTCGCACGAGACGAGATACCCTACTCATGATTTGGATATGGGAGCGGTGGTATTCTCTCTGAAGATGTGGATACATTACCTCTACGGGGTCTACTGTACCATATACATGGACCATAAGAGTTTGAGACACATCATGGATCAGTCGAACCCGAACATGAGACAGTGCAAGTCATTGGATGTAGTCAAGGACTATGGTTGTGAGATCCTTTACCACCCAGGTAAAGAGAACGTGGTTTCGGACGGTATGATTCGCAAGTCAGTTGGATCCTCTACTCCAGTGACATGTATAAGGATATCGGTGGATTAACCACTTGTGGGTTTTATCAGGGAAGCTCAAGTTGAGGGTATGCATCAGGAGAAATGGAAGCTTGAGAAGATTAGGGGTGAGAACACCCGGTTTGTGCAAGATAGCTGGGGGCTATATACCCGCTATGCTCGGGTCTAGGTTCCAATGTTTGGTGGGGTCACACAAATTGTTTTGAAAGAGGCTCATAAGTCTCGCTCCTCTATTCACCCGTGGGCCACCAAGATGTACCGGAATTTGCAATTGAGTTACTGGTGGTCAGGTATGAAGAGGGAGATTGCATGGTATGTTGAGAGGTGGTTGACCTTCTGGATTGTCAATGCCAAGACCCAAAGGCCGCATGGCCAGCTACAATGCTTAGAAGTTCCCATGTGGAAGTGGGAACATAACACGTTGGAATTTATCACCAAGTTTCCAAGGACGGTGAAGGGCTTCGATGCTATTTAGATCGTCGTGAATCAATTGACCACGAGCGCCCACTTCTTAGCTATACGAGAGAGTTCATCCGTCGAGAAGTTGGCCGACTTGTATATCCGCAAGATTGTTGCTCACCATGGGGTGCCAGTCTCTAGTGTATCATACCATGATGTTTGGTTAACCTCTTGTTTCCGGTAGAAGTTCCACGAGGAATTGGGCATGCGGTTGCACTTCAGTACATCCTATCATCCACAGACATATGGCCAGAATGAGCGGACCATACAGACTCTCGAGGATATGCTGAGAGCCTGTGTCGTTGACTTCAGTGGGAGTTGGTACTCCTACCTACCTCTTGTAGAGTTCTCCTACAACAACAACTTTCATTCCAGTATTGTTGCCCCACCATATGAGCTGTTGTATGGACGAAGATGTTGCACACCAGTCTGTTGGGGTAAGATCGGTCACAGGGTGATGGGGCAGATAGAGGTAGTTCTACAGACTATCGAGAGGATCCAACAGATCAGACAACAACTGCAGACTGCTTAGAGTCAATAGAACAATTATGTTGATAGGCTTCGATCCGAGCTAGAGTTCCAGGTGGATGACATGGTACTCCTGAAGGTCTCACCCTGGAGGTGTGTGATTCTCTTTAGAAATAGGGGGAAGTTGGGTCCTCGATACATTAGGCCATTTAGGATCATTGCAGGGTTGGAAAGGTAACCTATAGATTAGATTTCCCTGAGGAGTTTTTCAGATCCACATCACTTTCCATGTTTGACAGCTACGAAAGTGCATTCCTGACGAAGTGGCAGTAGTGTCATTAGATGATATTCAGCTTGATGAGCACCTGAATTACGTAGAGAGGCTAGTGGCTGTTCTTGAGATGAAGGTGAAAGTTTTTCGGAAAAAGGAGGTACCTTTGGTAAAGGTATAGTGGGAGTACTGGAGGGGATCCGAGTGGATATGGGAGCCAGAGGCAGAGATTCGGGAGCGCTACCGAGATTTGTTTGTCGCAGCAGACTTCGAGGACGAAGTCTAGTTCAAGTGGGGGAGAATTGTAACACCCCGACTCCCAGGTACAAGTTTAAAAGCATTATATACATATTAATAGACCTACTCCACGATTTGTTTGCCCCTAACTCGTCGTGTTGAGGTGGGTTAGCCCGCGTGGATCATTGGATCTACTCGATGAGTCGGAGGACCCGAACTCGACGAGTAGGAGCTGGGAGATGAAACCCTAATTTTCTGGGTTTGTACCCTATTTAAAGGACCTTAAGTCCTTTCCTCTAATCCTTTACAACCCCCTTGACAGCTAAGAGAAATCCTAATCGCTATTAACTTTGTTTTGAGTAATTATGAGGCTTAAAGAGTGAGTTTGGTGCTTTGTGTGAAGAAGGTGTGAAGTATAAGAAGCTTGGAGCAAAAAGGAGCTTGTGGATCTGAATTTACTTCATCTTGACATCATTTTTTAAGGTAACAATTCATTACCTTGGTTTATCTCTACCTAAATCTCTTTATGTTTGGGTTTAGGGCCATCTTTAGCACATTTGGAGTCATTTCGAGTATTGGGATAGGATCTGAAGTTGTAACTTCAGATCTGGACATCCCTTGGTCCCTATTGATATAAAGTTATAAGATTTGGCAAGCATGGACCTTTCCCTTTGATTTAACCTTTCCCTTAGTCTAGTTTTGGCATTTAGGATCATGCATGCAACTAAAGTTTCCAACTTTATGTGAAAACCATGTCCTAGGAGGTTGGCTCTGCAATATGGAGCTTTGAGGTGGATTTAAAACATATGTATAAGTAATTTACTTCATGAACTCGACAAGTTGCTTAGCCAACTCGGCGAGTTGGTTGAGGGTTTCCCGTATTTGATTCTGCATGAAATCGATGAGTCACTAAGAGGACTCAACGAGTCAGTTAAGGTTTTCCCCTGACATATGGACACGCAGGGACTTGACGAGTTGGTTGGAAACTCGGCGAGTCAATTAGGTTTTTGGGCCACTTCTGAGTTCTTAAGGAATTCGACGAGTTGCTAGCTGCACTCGACGAGTCGAGTCAACATGGACTGTTGACGTTGACCTTAACCAAGGGTTGACCCGTTGACTTCTGCGGGTATTGTGATAATTTGGGAACTTATGGAATTAGATCATTGGTGGATATAGGCGTTGGTGTTGGATTTGTATTTGGTGGAGATTGATACTATCATTCCAAGCTACTTGAGATATAAGTTGTCTTCACTATAGTAATAGGGTCGAAGGTACCAACGTCGGCCCTTTATGGATTTGTATCCGGGTTATTTAATGATATGCTTATTGATTTACATCCTGGTAGTTAGCATGACAACATGCTTAGTGACCTGGTAAAGATGGTATCCTGGTATATAGGATGATGTTATGTTAGTGATCGGTTAGGTCTGTATCCTGGTTATAGGATGTTGCTATGGTTAGTGATCTGTTAGATCCGTTTAACTGTTATATATGATAGCGTATGATATTTATGTGCACATGTTTGTTTGATTCGGGGTTGGGTTGAGGCTGTCCTACTTTGAGCTGAAGCCTAACATACCCAGGGCGGTCCGGATAGACTAAAGGCCTGCAAGGCAGTCCAGTCAGGCCAAAGGCCCGACGAGCGGTCCTGATAGGTTGTAGGCCATGCGAGGTGGTCCAGGCATGTTGTAGGCTTGGAGAGCGGTCCAGATAGACTGAAGGCATGTGAGGCTGTCCATTTAGGCTGAAGGTCCGTTATGCATGTTGTTTGCTTATATGTTATTAACATGTTTTATGACGTTGTTATTTTAGGGGTAAGTCACTATGCCTTCGAGCTTACATTTATCGATTATTATTTCAGGTACTTTTGATGATCACAAGAAGGTGAAGGCATGATCGTACAGCTCCTAACATTTTGTAACATTCGACTCGTGAGGTATTAATTAGTTAATTCTTCTTAATTTATGGTTGGGCCTAGGACAGATAAAAAGGACTTTTAGAATAGACTCAAGCATCTGGGACAAATATTTGGGCTTCCCATAAGACGTACGTTGGGTGTAGCCTAGGTGTACGTGGGGCGTAGTGGTCTGCATCAGATATGGGGGACGCGCACACGTTCGCGCAACGTACCAGGAGTACGCGCAACGTACGTGAGCAGATAGCAATCCCTAATTTTTAGGGTTTAAGTCATATAAATACCCCATTATAGCATCACCCCTGGCTTCTTACCAGTCCCCTCATCCTCATAAAATTCTTATTGCTCTCCATACTTCATTGTTGTGTGTGTTTGACCCTTGTAAACTCATTTTGGTGAAGGAAAGCTTTGAAGAAGAAAAGGAGAGGTTGGAGGAGAAGCCTTTGAGTGCCTTGAGCTCAAAGATCTGGATTAAACTCATATTTTGGCATCTAAAGGAGGTATAAAGATCTTAAATTTCTTCCTCAGAGTCTAGATCTAAGGTTTTGGAAGTTTTGGACCTCTTTAGGTCCAAAGTTTGGACCTTGGCCTTGCAACTTCGAATTTGAGCTTAGGGTAGCCACCCTTGAGGCTCAATGAGTTCCTTTATCTGTAAAGTTGCAAGATTTGAGGCCATGCATGAGATTAAGCCGTTCCTATAAGAGTTAGTTGTCACACCCCGAAAACCAAGGCGGAAACATTTCCGGGGCAGACTCCACGTTGAGTATCAAATCCAATGCACATAGTAAGCAAAGTAAACAACCATTACATTACATATTAGAATTTACATTTGTTCAAAATTAAAGTGTTACAAGTGTTATGCATATGTATCATATGAACAAAAGTAGAGACGTGTCTTCTACGTACTCCGTCTTCGTCAAAAGGATTGTTGGGTACCTGTCTAACGCGGACCTGAGAATACAAGCAGTTTGAAAATCAACATAAAGCTGGTGAGTTCATAAGATGTTTGTTTTCTGAAAATGTTTAAGTTTCCTTTAGTTTTCCGAAAAAAGTTACGAATCCAAGAAAATCCCATATTTTCTTAAAAGTAGTGTTTAGTTAACTGTTTTCTTACACGATTCTGGTTATGTATAATTGTTATCCCAGGAAAATCCTATATTTTCCTAAAAGTAAAGTTTTAGTTAAAGACCACATTGTATGGTTTCACACATAAAACTATGTACTGAAAATCATGGGATTACTATCCCGTACCAGTTATAAGATAGTTTGATATACACAAAACTATAGATAGGTATATATTGAAAACCATAGGACTATCATCCCGTACTAGATATAGATTCAAAACCATGGGATTATTATCTCATACTAGATATAGATTGAAAACCATGGGATTATTATCTTGTACTAGATATAGATTGAAAACCGTGGGATTATCATCCCGTACTAAATATAGATTCAAAACCATGGGATTATTATCCCGTACTAGATATAGATTGAAAACCATGGGATTATTATCCCGTACTAGATATAGATTGAAAACCATGGGATTATCATCCCGTACTAGATATAAATTCAAAACCATGGGACTACCATCCCGTACTAGATATAAGATGCTATAGATAGAAAGTAGATATGAAATTCAATCCGTGAATAAACTTATATTAATACGTATTGTGAGTCGAGCAACCATGCTAATACGACAACGCGACCTCCTTGATGTTTGTCAGATATCGAAACGATATCCATAATTTGTCACCCCAGGCTTGCCCGCCTAACTGTAGCTAGCAGTTAAGGTGTGGGATTGTCAGTCCCAAATAGATCTATCCACAAATTCAACGCTCTCCCTCCAGGAGACTCTGGTTACACTTCCGGGGAGGATTTACTAATAATGATGACGAACCTCACAAGCTAGTATTATATTATTCATGGTGTTCTTGAACGTTATCAAACATACTAATCGTTTAGAAACATAATACAATACAAACAGTTTGATACAATGAAATGATCTGGCATTATATAATCTAAATTAAACAGAGATAAACTGAATCAGACATAGTTTATCTATTAACTTTTCGTAAGTCTATATTCGTAAAACAGGAACTAAAGATCCCAAATTATTCCCATAATAATTTAATTGGTTTGATTGTTTCCTTTACTGAAATCCACGTAGTTATAGTCGAGAAAACATCCCTTATGCTCAACATAATACATAAGGGGTAAAGATATCTAAAGGTTAGCTAGATATTTATAGAAATACATAAGTTTTAGGTTTTTGAAAACATTTGTATTTTTGCTTGTATTCCCCCTGAAAACATTGAAAAACACGGAAAAGGGTAGGGGTATGAACTCACCAATCGTGGAATGTGTCGGTTTGGATGCTAAACGTCAGTTCAAGGCTTGAAAATGCGTGTGGTTCCTATGAAATGTGAAATGATACACATTTGTATCTAATTAGACTTTAACTCCCTAATTAGATATGATTATTTACTCTAGGACGCGAAAACACCTCAAATCAAGTGTTTGGAGTGACCCAGGTGACATCTACGGACGTATATGGCTTGGATAATGAGTTTGGACTTCAAGAGTAAACTCCTTAGGGAGTTTATGGCCCTAAGACCATAACCATATGAGTTCACGGCCGTGAACTCACGAATATGGGGTTTTATGGTGCCAAATGGTCAATTAACACTTGGGAAGGGTTGCTAGGATTAATTCGAAGGCATAGGAATGAGTTTTACCACCAAAGGGACCATCAAAGGGAGTTTATGACCCTAAAAAAAGAGTTTACGGCCACAAGCTCCTATACCCCTCTTATATTGATGATTTGGTGGCTTTAGATCTGTCACATGTGATTCAAACTAATTTTACAAGCCTTAGAATGAAGTTTGGGCATCATTTGACTTGTGTAGATGAGTTTACTACCCAGGAAACCTTTATAGGGGGGTTTACGGCCGTGAAGACTCCAAGGGGTTGTTTCCATCAAGTTTAAGGCCCCTAAATCGATTGTGGTTGGTTCTAGAATTTATTCCAAGGCCATTGGTGTGTTTAAGTGGCTCTTAAACACTCAAATGTGAGTTTACTCTCCATGAAGGTGAGTTTATGGACCAAGCATGTTCTTGGGCAGTAAACTCATTTTTTCTCCTCAAAAATGATGTTTAAGGTGTTTTAAGTCCGAATTGGTAAGCCATTAAGTCAAATCTAAGTCACAAAATTGGTTTGGAAGGGTTTAAAGGCTCAAAAACCCATCATATGTGTGTTTACGGCCCGAGCATGTTCTAGGGCCGTAAACACATGAAAATGGTCCTAAATGATTGTTTGAAGTCGGATTTGAAGGTCTAAGATGCTATACTAAGAGTTAGGGAAGTTACCTTGGTGATTTGGAGCTTAAATTTGATGTTTTTGGACCTTAGATTTGGTTTGAGGAGAGAGGTTAGAGAGAGAGAGTAGTGAGAGAGAGAGAGAGAGTAAAAGCTTCAAATGGAAGCTTAAACCACTTTAAATATGGTTCGGGTTTGGGACACGGTAGAATTCTACCCGATACCGACGTTAAACGGGGCTTTTGGTCGCACCCGATTAAGTTATCGTAATCCGGCGGGATAGAATTTAGAAATCTTCAACTTAATGATTTTGGGCCATTTTCATGAGTTTCTAAGGGATTTGAGCACTCATAAGAATAAAAAAAAACTTATAAGTTTAATTAAGTTAGCCCAAAAATGGAATCGGAACGAATTGCTAAAGATGGGTTTTACGGGCGGAACAGGTTACGACGATGGAAAAACTTCGGGTTGTCACATTAGTTGTCATTACTCCATGTTTGGGATCATTTGGTGGGTTGCAATCCACCAAGTGATCGACTTTATGTATTAGAATGATGAAAGAGACTTGGATCTGTAGTTGTAGCCTCTAGGACTGAGTATTAAGTGCTTAATGGGGAAAGGAGCTTAAAAGGTAGTACTATAACACCATAATTTTCCAAACAATTTTTTTTTGAAAATTAAAATAGTTTATCTCTTTAACGCTTTTCATAGAAATCCCATTTGTTTAATTTACAATACATAACTCTTTTGTTCAATCAATTAATAAACCAGGATCCTCAAACAAATGCTTCCCCCGGTATGTACAATCGAGCCGGTGCTGTCCTGTGAACCTGAGAAACCTGAAACACATAACACAAAACACTGTAAGCATGAAGATTAGTGAGTTCCCCAAAATACCACTCTAACACATATTAGTCACTCAAGGCTATAAATCTGTTGACCCTCTGGTCTGTGTGTCTCAGTGGGACCCTCTAGTCCCAACTCTCTGTGGACCCTCTCGTCCTAACTCAATGGACCCAAACGTCCTAACTCTGATAACTCAGAATCATGCATATCACATATCACAATAAATCTCAGAAAATAAATAGCATACAATTACACTGGCACATAACTCTAAACCTAACTCTGTAGATCCTCTGGTCCTAGCTCTGTGGACCTTCCGGTCCTAACTCTGATATATACACACAGCATAAATCATATAGAAATAATGCAGAGCCACACATAGCATAGATAACATACAATAAATCTATCACATAACTCTATTACCACTCTAGATAAAGTATAGTAAGAAGACTCACCTGCTATTGCCAACTGAAGAACAAGATCACGTTGCTCCGACCACCGTCACGAACTCCACCACTGAATCACCGAAACCAATAAATACCAATAACAACCAAAATACCCTTGGAAGTCAACTGGTCAACTCTTGGTCAAAGTCAAAGTCCTCAGTACCCTCCTGATTGAATCTACTTGCCAAGTCAACCCGCTGACTCGTCGAGTCCCCATGCTCTGAAACTCCCATAACACGACTCAACTCGCCGAGTCGACCCAAGACTCCCCGAGTCCCACAACTCTGATTCAAATTGTACTCAACTCACTAAGTCATCCCTTGACTCACCGATTCTTAGCTTAACCAGAAAAGGTTAGGACCTCAAGACTAAACTCGCCGAGTCCAAGGCTATCTTTAACCAACTCGCCGAGTTGTTCTTCCAACTCGTTGAGGTTCTTCCTATCTTCATGCAACTCGCCGAGTACACCCATGTGACTCGCCGAGTACCACTAGCTCTTAACCCATACAGAGGCTTTCCAAGCCATGCAGGGTCTCCAATCCATAGATCTACTCTTATACAAGCCATCCATCACATAAAGTGGCAAACTTTACGTGAATCAAGGAGATCTAAGCATAATACACTCTTGGGCTAAGGTTTGGGGCTAAAAGACTTCATCAACAGCTCTTGAACAGGAACTTTATGATCTTTTGGATCATCACTATTCTATTTCTGAGGTAGCAACCTCAGATCTAACCTCCAAACTCAAGATAGCACTAGATATACACCCAAAAATCCCACAAATGATCGATCTAGGTGGATAACAGCTCAAGCAATGAATCATTACCTCAAAAGAAGGCTCCAACAGAAGAATAAGTCAAAACCTTGAAAAGCCCGTTGCTCCAAGCCTCTTAATCTTCAAAGATCTCTTCAACAAACACTCCTTCAAGATCCAAATGTTCTCTAATTCTCTCACAATGAATATTAGGGTTTCTGGACTTCAAGGGAGATCAAAGAGGCTAGTGAGAGGGTATTATCTTCTTTATATAGGGCCAAATCCCTGGGATTAGGGTTTTCTCCACACAACACCAACTCACCGAGTCTAGCCATTGACTCGCCGAGTTGGCCACTAGACACGCGACCAGAATCGCGACCCTACTCGCCGAGTCTACCCATGGACTTGCCGAGTATATCATTCACATCTTCACTTTAAACCCTGAACTTTGCACCCTTGAACTCAGGACGTTACAATTCTCCCCCACTTAAATTAGCCTTCGGCCTCGAAGCCTGCGACAACACAACTGCAAAAGCTACTCTCGCAATGCACCACCTGGCATTAACCAAACCAGGTTCCTCAAAACAATACCACCGAAACCCACAACCTAACTCTTCCCCTGTGGTGTCCTGTCCACCGCCTCATCCTCTGATAACAACACTTATCAACCGAGTACCACTCCATGATACTTCACTCGCTCCAAACCACAACGATCGATTGACGTTTACAAAGCTAGACATCACCCCGGACCACCGGGTCCTAACCCGGTACCAAAATGCTATCCCTTTCCTTGATTAGCATAAACTTTATCGAACTCACTCCCGAGACTCATCCCGCTTTCAATCCGAATCCAAATCTTTTCTTTCCATGCTGACAGGAAGACCCATGCTTCAGCTCCTGAACAACTCTCTCCTGATCTCTCCTCTGCAATCGCATACCTATGCTGAGCCTGTTCTACATCCTCGGGTTGGAAAAAGCCGACATACTGACGATACCATCAAACATCCCCAGGATGAATTACCACTATATACATAACCTCCTAATCACAACCATACTTAATTCCAAGGCTCTATCCATGCATTTCTTCCGAACTCCTCCGGTTCTAAACCACCGGAGATTCTTCCGCAACCTCAATAGACACCCAACCCGGATGCGCTTCCATACCACTGGCACAGACACAGTTTTCAACCACCCTACTCTTAATCATCTATCTTCACTACTGCTTTCACTTCTGTGAACCAACACTCCTCCCGGAGTTACCTACCTTTCTCTTTCCTTACCCAAGGAAATCTACTTGTCAACCTTGCCACCTCAGACAAGTGCCACGGTGCTCACACCCCACTCTAAACTATCCCTCGTATTGTAACCGCTACTCCATGTATCGTACATGCTCTGAATCTGCTCGCAAGGACTCTCGGGTCCATGCCCCACCTCTTCCCAGCAAATGGGGGTCCGAAACCTCCTCCTATACAACAACTCAAATGGTGGCATACCAATGCTCGAATGATGGCTGTTGTATAGGAAAACTAAGCCAAGAGTAACTGCGTGTCCCAACTCCCTCCGAAATCTAATACACATGCACGAAGCATGTCCTCGAGTGTCTGAATCATCCGCTCACCCTAAAGTGTCCTCAGACATCACCATGATAAACTCTAGCTCATTTCTCATATCCCACTTTGATACTGAGTACCAGGTCAGCTTTTGACTCCACAGCTAAACCTGCAAAGATCATCTATTACATGATCCAAAATATCTCACTAGCTTCCTCCCCGTGACCACTATCCCAGCCTAGTGACTCACAAGTCACGAAATTCTCTTTTCCTTATACGAAAAATACAATCCAACCGAGTATCAGCTCAACTCTGACCTCCAATTCCACCTTCGGTTCAACCACTAGGCTCCAAAAACTCTATACGAATGCTACTCATGCCTAAAACTCTTCTGCATCATTACCCTAATCGGGGTACATTCCAACATCACACTCTCTTTCCATCTAGTGAGTATTACGTCTCCCCACAATAACATGATAGCCTCTGACTAGTGAGTACTACGGCTCCCCATAGTACCACGACTCCCTCTCTCTGACTTGTGAGTACTACAGCTCCCCATAGCATCACAACACCCTCTGACTAGTGAATACTACGGCTCCCCGTAGCTTCTCCCGATACTCTCATTCTCATCCCAACGCACACTACGCCCACTAACTCATGCTCCGTAGACTATCATAGATAGCTACACACACTTGCCCCACATATGCATCACAGACTCCGGCGGCAACCGCTATAACAAAATACCTACCTCTGCGGAGATCCACTTTCTTAAATAATCCCTCTTGATGCCAATACCCGAAGGGCTCCCACTGGAACTAAAAATACATGATACACCACTAGTCGCCCCAGCTCAAGATTCTAAATAACTCAGAAATCGGAACATTATACCCGGTCACCATGGAACACCATTACAGAACATCACGATGTCCTTGCTTAACCACTGATCTCCTACTCCCAACACCATATAGATACAACAACACATTTCCTCTGAACTCCATAAATAATTCCTCATTTTACCCAATGCGCAACTTCAGTGTATTCAAACACTCAATTGGAATACAAAGAAGGCGTTAACGCTTCAGAACACGCTGATGATCCTCTGAAACCCTTTTCCCCTACTGCTCAAAATCCAGGCAACACATACCGGCCCGGGAGTTGGCTGCTTGATAATATTCTATCCACCCTAAAAAGGGCATACATAATCCATACTTCAACCCAGAAGTCCTCGACTGACCATACCATCGATACAAGTCTTCCCTTTGAAACGGCCCTGACCATTAGCCAACTACCGAGGAGACATCCATCCTTCCTCAGACACATGCCACATGCATTATCTCGCTCTGCACCTTTCTTTGATCACCAATGACCCTGGCCTCATGAATTCGAGCTGCAGATTTCTGTATCCAACCCCTACCCTCTCTTGCATAAATCTCTGGTTCTCTCAATAAAATACCCGGTTCTCCCCCACTTAGCGTTCAAACCATCACCAATTGACTCATACACCATCCCACAGTCTGTTTCCACTAGCAATATCGCACCTGCCTTTGGAAGGTGCTACGCAACGCCTGATAATCTCCTTTAAAGAGATCAAGCAACCTCAAATACCCTGAATCTCAGAAGAAGTCCTTAGGAACTTCTCATCACGACTGACTCTAGTTGTTCAAAGTCTCCTACCATCCCAATACAGAACATCTCGACTGTCCAGTAATATCACTGACTCTTAGACTGAAACAATAAATCATTGTACTCTTCAACCTCGACTTCTCAACCCAAGTTCCAACACCTGAATCATCACAAGAACAGGGTCTCCACTCCCATACTCAATATCCATCATAGATAGAAGAGCTACCAACCTGATATACTCGACTGGATTACCCGCTGATACCGCCACCACACGCCCTATTATACTCAATTAGGGTGTAATGTGGTCCTTGACCATCTCAGTCCCCACTGACTACCTGCTCATGGTAGATCATTTCCACGCAGCGGACATGCTGCCTAATACTCTGGTGGAAAAATCGACATCAATGTCAACCCGCAGGGTTTTACTCCTATACCCCAAAACTGAAAATCTCACGTTTCTCCTGTTTTCCACAAAAACATAAATAGCACCCATCAGGTCATAGAAGGTGACATCTCCTCCATTGACTGATCTCTCACTCAGGCCGCAATCCCCCCATAAATGCCTTCTCTACAAATCCCTGAGTCTTGCAACTACATCTGACGTCTTACCAATAATACTCTGAAATGCTCCCGACCTCCCTCTCAAGGGATGCCTCTACGGACTCTATCATGGCCCTCAGGCCTAAAACTCCATCGCGTCCAAACTCCACCAGTCAATCCTGATCGGATAACCGGAGAATCACAAGAATCAATTGCTAAGAACCATGGTACTCAGCCCCTGACATCCCTTGTCAATCTGCTACGATGTATGGCACTCGAACCATGACATTACTCCTCAATCTGCTACGATGTATGGTACTCGAACCATGACATCACTCCTCAATATGCTACTTAGAACCTTCAGAATACTCCCTGTATCAAGTATGGGTCCTCTGCTTTCGGTAGTATGGGACCATACTACCTGCCACATCTACCTATACTTTCCACACAGACCGTCCCAGAGCTCCTAAGTAGCTGTTCAACCTTCTCGTTCACCAATTCTGCCACGCGTGCTCGCTCCTCAGTTAAATGCTCTACTCCACTAGCGTACTCATCTAGCTAAGGTCATTCTGACTTCTCCGCCATCAGCTGCTGAAGAGCTCCTAATGATGCCAGTCATCTCCCTCCTGAATATCGTCATATTTACTTAGTAGCTGACTCCCATCATTGAGAGTTCCACAAAGCACGAAGCAAGAAGCATTCGAACATCGAAGAATACATAGAGCTCACTCTGGATGATAAATGCACTTGCTCTGCTCATTCTCAAGGTACCACCAAACTCTGCAACTCTGCCCCTCGCGGGTTCTAACTATTCTTCGATAACCACCACAATACTCATCTAGGCGTCTCTTCTAGATTACTCTTCTACTTAAATCCCCTAAATGGATTCCAACTAAATACTCTCACTCATACTCAAAAGCACAACACATATAACAACAACTCCTAGACTAAGGCATCACAAATCAGGCCACTCTAGTCCTAAGATATGGAATACCTAGCCTGTCTCTAGCATGCATAATATCTTATAAATGTATCATAAATATCTCATAACACAAAAGTAATGGGATTTTGGGAAATCACCATTCGGGCTCTGGATGATTATACACACTGCTCAGCTTGAGTCCAGATTTACACGAAGGTGCATCCGAATCCCTCAAACCAAGGCTCTGATACCAACTTGTAACACTGTAATTTTTCAAACAATTTTTTTTGAAAATTAAAATAGTTTATCTCTTTAACGCTTTTCATAAAAATCCCATTTGTTTAATTTACAATACATAACTCTTTTGTTCAATCAATTAATAAACCAGGATCCTCAAACAAACGCTTCCCCCGGTGTGTACAATTGAGCCGGTGCCGTCCCGTGAACCTGAGAAACCTGAAACACATAACACAAAACACTGTAAGCACGAAGCTTAGTGAGTTCCCCAAAATAACACTCTAACACATATTAGCCACTCAAGGCTATAACTCTGTTGACCCTCTGGTATGTATGTGTCAGTGGGACCCTCCAATCCCAACTCTCTGTGGACCCTCTCGTCCTAACTCTATGGACCCAAACGTCCTAACTCTGATAACTTAGAATCATGCATATCACATATCACAATAAATCTCAGAAAATAAATAGCATAAAATTACACTGGCACATAACTCTAAACCTAACTCTGTAGATCCTCTGGTCCTAGCTCTGTGGACCTTCTGGTCCTAACTCTGATATATACACAGAGCATAAATCACATAGAAATAATGCAGTGCCACACATAGCATAGATAGCATACAATAAATCTATCACATAACTCTATTACCACTCTAGATAAAGTATAGTAAGAAGACTCACCTGCTATTGCCAACTGAAGAACAAGATCACGCTGCTCCGACCACCGTCCCGAACTCCACCACTGAATCACCGAAACCAATAAATACCAATAACAACCAAAATACCCTTGGAAGTCAACTGGTCAACTCTTGGTCAAAGTCAAAGTCCTCAGTACCCTCCTGATTGAATCTACTCGCCAAGTCAACCCGCTGACTCGTCGAGTCCCCATGCTCTGAAACTCCCATAATACGACTCAACTCGCCGAGTCGCCCCAAGACTCGCCGAGTCCCACAACTCTGATTCAAACTGTACTCAACTCACTAAGTCATCCCTTGACTCACCGATTCTTAGCTTAACCAGAAAAGGTTAGGACCTCAAGACCAGACTCGCCAAGTCCAAGAGCAGACTCGCCGAGTCCAAGGCTATCTTCAACCAACTCGCCGAGTTGTTCTTCTAACTCGCCGAGTTTCTTCCTATCTTCATGCAACTCGCCGAGTACCACTAGCTCTTAGCCCATACAGAGGCTTTCCAAGCCATACAGGGTCTCCAATATATAGATCTACTCTTATACAAGCCATCCATCACGTAAAGTGGCAAACTTTACGTGAATCCAAGGAGATCTAAGCATAATACACCCTTGGGCTAAGGTTTGGGGCTAAAATACTTCATCAACAGCTCTTGAACAGGGGCTTCATGCTCTTTTGGATCATCACTTTTCTAGATTTGAGGTAGAAACCTCATATCTAACCTCCAAACTCAAGATAACACTAGATATACACCCAAAAATCCCACAAATGATAGATCTAGATGGATAACAGCTCAAGTAACGAAGCATTACCTCAAAAGAAGGCTCCAACAGAAGAATAAGTCAAAACCTTGAAAAGCCCCTTGCTCCAAGCCTCTTAATCTTCAAAGATCTCTTCAACAGACACTCCTTCAAGATCCAAATGTTCTCTAATTCTCTCATAACGAATATTAGGGTTTCTGGACTTCAAGGAGAGCAAAGAGGCTAGGGAGAGGGTATTATGTTCTTTATATAGGGCCAAATCCTTGGGATTAGGGTTTTCTCCACACAGCACCAACTCGCCGAGTCTCGCCACCGACTCGCCGAGTTGGCCACTAGACACGCGACCAGAATCGCGACCCTACTCGTCGAGTCTACACATGGACTTGCCGAGTTGATCATTCACATTTTTCACTTTAGTCACTGAACTTTTCACCCTTGAACTTTTCCCATATGAGGAGTTAGGCCCAATTTAGAAAATTGGGGCATTATTGGGCCATTGATGGACTTAGGAGGATTAGTTGGATTTAGGCCTTGGAGTGACAGTCCAAAGTTAGAGCAGGGGTAATTTGGTTAATTTACCCTTAGTAGTATCCTCAGTGTTCTCACTATGTATTATTGTATATAGTCAACCAGGGAGATGTGGGAGCATCAAGCGGAAATTACCTCACTCGAATTTTCAGCAACCAGATTGAGAGGTGAGTTTTCCTCCAGCAGGAACGGGTCTAAGACACCAATGTTGGCATGTTTACGTATTAGAGTATGTTGGGGTTAGCCTGATGCAGTTTATATGTTTCTAGACCTCGGTCCGATGTCGGGGCGGTCCCGAGAATTAGTTGTGTATGCCTGATGTCTTCGTGATTCATGCATGTTTATGTGTTATGTGTTATTTGTTCCGGACTTCGGTCCGATTCCGGGGAAAACCCGATGCATTTTACGTGATTATGTTATGTGATATGATATATGTTATGAAGTGTTTGTGTCGGGGTAAGCCCGATGTCGGGGTGAGCCCGATGCCGGATAGGAGTTCGTTATCGGGATTCGTCCCGATGCGGGGTTTCGTCCTGATGCAATGGGAGTAGTCCTAGAGATATGTTGTTTGTTATATGTGTTTTGTATGGTATGTGGTAGTTTGGGGGAGCTCACTAAGCTTTGTGTTTACAGTTTCAGTGTTGGTTTCAGATATTTCAACTAGTAGAGGGAAGGGATCGAGCTGATGGCATTGCATGCACCACAGTTGATCAGCCTGGGAGTTTACTCTGATTTCATTATGAGGCTGTTATTTGTTATCAGATATTATGAGTGTTGAGATACTTATTTTACGGTTTAATTCTATGGAAATGACATTTATGTTTGATAAATGATATAAAAAAACGAAATTTTTGGCTTGTATTTTTTGGGATGTTTCAAGTTGGTATCAGAGCCTTGGTTTGAGGGATTCGGGCACACTTTTGGGTGTGTTTGATCTCAAACTAAGGAAGTGTTATAAAGTTTTCAAAAGAAAAGAGTTTTAGAAAAGCGAAAAGTATTTTTAGAAAAGGGTGTGTTGCATGCAATCAGCTGAGCTCAAGTAAGTACTCCTAAATTACCCATACAAGTTTATGCTATGTTATGATTATCAGCTTTATTAGAACAACACGCTAGAATAGGACTAAGGATCTAGGATGGATGCCCTATGTTCATGTTATGTGTTTTAGCTCTATGAGAACTGCATGCTAGTACAGAATTGTCAGTAAGATAGCTAGAGTAGTATATGCTTGATTATGTGTACTCGATTCTTGAATGCTGCTGCTTTGTGCTTTTAGGAGTCTTAGTTATCTTTCACTAACTAGTAAATGAATATGTTACCTTACATATTATGAGGATTAAATAATTTCAGAAGGTTAGATCTAGCTCTATTTCGCAGCTCTTGTCTGAATCACCCATTGTAGGGTAGGATCTCTCATTCGAAGAATTATCTAGTCTTAGTGATATGTAACAGTATTCACAAGCTAGTTAGGGGAGGTAGCCGGGAATTCTTGTGCAACTGATAGCGGAGAGTGGGTCGATGCTTACCCTAGGGCAAGCCTAGGACGAGAATAGTAGAGAGTAATAGCAGTAGAAGGGACTTGGTTGAGTCAAGGTAGTTCTTGAGGAAAGTACGAATACATATTGAAGGTAGTATGGGCTCGTACTACTGAAATCAGAGGATCCATACTCGAATCAAGGAAGGCTGACATAAGACTAGGGAACTTGTAGTGTGTGAGATCCCTCGAGTTATGTTAATTATGCTGATATTGTTATATTGTTTGTTTTCAGAGTGGTGGTTTTAAGCCCTAGACTAGTAGCCGATAGTTCAGGAGCCGGAGAAGGATCAGGTGCAGGAACTGGAGTCGAGCACCTTGATGAGCAGACCAGGGAGTTTTTCTCCTCAAAGATCACTCTCATTATACTTGAGCAGACCCTGGTGATCTTCGGTTCAATCAAGGAGGGTACTCTGGAACTTATGGATGAGAGATTTGGTGCTTTCCGCACTGAGGTGGCGAACATGATGGGATCGTCCATGCTCACCTTTAGGGAGTTCAAAGAATGTGGAGCTCCTGATTGTCATAGGTCTCTGGACCCTAGGGGTGAGCATGGTGCGGTTTTTGGCCAAAACCGAACCGAAAACCGCAAATTCGGTTTTTTGAAATTTAGAAACCGCACCGTTCGGTTTTATGTGGTTCGGTTTTTGCGGTTTTTCATTGCAGTTTTTTGCGGTTCGGTTTTTTTTTCTTGTTTTGCCTTTTTACTAAAACTCAAGTAACTCAGTGAGTTACTTTGACTCAAATGAGGAGTGGTAATCATTTATTGAAGGTAAATCCATACCACAACCTATTGGATTGAAATCAAATTACTTAACCAGTCATTCAACATGTTTCTAATGTTTCAATATAATGCGAATTTAATATAATATTTGTTTCACAAGTACATACGATAATATCAATTAATATATTCATAAAAATGATACTATATCACTAGTACTCTTCATATTTAAATGTTAAAAATATGTCATAAACAGTATTTGTTATTGTAAATACCATTGAATGTATGCTTAAAAATATACAATCATCCTTCGATAGATAAGATAGATATTTATATTTATAGAAATTTTAATTGTCATAAGTTCTTGGCTCTTACAAATATCAACACTTAATATATATATATATATATATATATATATATATATATATATATATATATATATATATATATATATATATATAGAAGTAAGTTCATGCGAAAATATAAATATCCTGCGAAAACGCGAAAACAACTTTTATCTTATGAAAATTAGATACATGTACTATAAAAAAATAATTTTATTAGCAATAAATTAAAGATAGTAAATTTACATTAGATGGTGTTATGATAATATAGATTTAAAGACGGTTTTTATAATTATATTTTTTTCACGTCCTTAATCATTTTTAAATTCATGTTTTCATAATAAAAATGTTAAAAATCATACTTTGCTAATATGAAATAGTCTATCATCTATCATCGATTATCATCATGTATTTCAAAGTTTGGATGAATTATTTTCCAAAATATAATGTTGAGGTGACATAATATCATATGGTTTTCTTGTTTTCGCGTTTTCGAAAATTATTTGCATTTTCGCATGAACCCTCCCCTATATATATATATATATATATATATATATATATATATATATATATATATATATATATATGCGGTGCGATTCGGTTTTTTGCGGTTTTTGCGAGACTAGAAACCGCACCGCACCGAGTATTTTCTGTTTTTGCAAAACTAAAAACCGCACCATCGGTTTTCATTTCGGTTTCGGTTTATGCGGTTTTTTCGGTTTTTTTGGTTTGCGGTTCGGTTTTTGCTCACCCCTACTGGACCCTATTGTGAGAACCAGATGGTTGGATGATGTTGCCAATGCGTTCCACACCAGGAGATGTCCCGAGGGGGACAAGGTCAGATTGGCATCATGTCTTCTAAAGGACAGGGCTTGGGACTGGTGGGAGGAGGTAGGGAGAGCTATTGGAGATGATACGGTTTTGGATGCGATGACTTGGGGTGATTTCATGACTAGCTTCAGGGTGGAGTTCGCACCTATCACTGAGGTGCATCAGCTTGCTAGGGAGTTCCAGGATCTCCAGCAGACGACAGAGACGGTGGCGGAGATTACCACCAAGTTTAGGGAGAGGGCCCTTCTCGTTCCGCAATATGTGGCGGACGAGGAGATGAAAAAGAGTCGTTACCATGATATATTGAGGAGTAACATTAGACAGTTTGTGAGCCGCTCAAACTGTAGGACGTTAGAGGACATGATTGACACAGATCTAGAGAGAGAGAGAGAGAGAGAGAGAGAGAGAGAGAGTTATATTTAGAGATGGAGAGGAAAAGGAAACCAGAGGGAGTTCAATCAGCAGGTTCGGGTAAAAAGCCCAAAGTGTCAGATCATAGATCTCGGAGCCAGTAGAGCCACGGACGTTGTGGAAAATGCGGCAGGGGGCACGAGGAGGCGTGCAAGGCGGGGAGTTCGGGTTGCTACAAGTGCAGCCGAACTGGTCACATAAGCCAAGACTGCACAACTTCTATCACCACCACACCAGCTTCAGACCTGATTTGCTTTTAGTGCAATCATAAGGAACACAAGCAGTCCCAGTGCCCAAGCTTAGCAGCAGCAGGGAAGGTGATAACACCTTCTCCTGCCACCTTGAGGATTACAGATGGCCTTCAGGGCCGGGCTGAGGCACCTACGGCACGGAGCAGGGCTTTTCAGCTTACTGCAGAGGAGGCACAATTAGCTCCTGACATTGTGATAAGTATGTATCCTTTCTTGTTTATGTACTTGATATTTTTTATTTCTCATGTTTATGTGTTTGTGTATAGGGTCATTCTTAGTGAACGACATTTCAGCTTTCGTATTGTTTGATTCGGGGGCCACCCGATCGTTTGTGTCGCTCGCACTCAGCAAGCGGTTTAGTAGAGCTCCTGGGGAACTGGATTGCCCACTCGACGTTGAAATAGCTGATGACAGGACCGTCAGGGTCACGAGAGCTCATAGAGGATGTTCATTGCGGTTATTTGATGAGCGGTTCTCAGTAGATCTGGTTCCTATTCCCTTACGAGGGAATAAGGTTATAGTGAGTATGGATTGGCTGAGCCCCAATGGGGTAGTGATTTATTGCGAGTTGCAGATTGTGAGGGTTCATACTCCTAGCGAGGGAGAGTTAGTGATTATGGGTGAGAGGCCACAGTGTGGACCAATTCTTTGTTCTGCAGCAAGAGCGAGGCGTTACTTCCAGCATGGTTGCGCGGGATACGTCGCCTATGTTATGGATGCCCGAGATAAGGGCAAGGCGATGGTTGGTGATGTACCGGTGGTACGTAAGTACCCGGATGTATTTCCAGAGGATTTGCCGGGGATACCTCCTGAGAGACAGGTTGAATTTTGGATCGACCTAGTCCCTAGTGCGGCTCCGATAGCCAAGGCATCGTATCGGTTGACTCCTCCAGAGATGCAGGAGTTGTCTATGCAGCTGTACGAACTGTTAGACAATGGTTTTATCAAGCTGAGCAGTTCTCCATGGGGAACCACAATCCTATTCATGAAGAAGAAGGACGGGTCGCATCGCATGTGTATAGATTACCGGGAGCTAAATAAGATAACGGTGAAGAACCATTACCCACTTTCTAGGATATATGACTAGTTCGACCAGCTTCAGGGAGCATCTTGGTTTTCCAAGATTGATCTACGGTCCAGTTATCACCAGATGCGGGTAAGAGATGATGATGTGCAGAAGACCACCTTTAGGACCCGCTATGGTCATTATGAGTTTGTCGTGATGCCGTTTGGGCTCACTAATGCTCTAGCCGCGTTCATGGACCTCATGAACCATGTGTGTAGACCGATGCTGGATCGATCGGTAATATTCTTCATTGATGACATCGTGGTTTATTCTAAGACTGCGGAGCAGCATGAGGAGCACTTGAGGGAAGTGCTAGAGACCTTGAGGAGGGAGAGGCTTTTCGTATAGTTCTCCAAGTGCGAGTTCTGGTTGCACGAGGTGCAGTTTCTGGGGCATCTTGTCAACCAGAAGGGTATATTGGTTGATCCGACCAAGATAGAGGTCGTGATGCAGTGGGAGGTCCCGAGGTCTCCATCAGAGATTTGGAGCTTCCTGGGTTTGGCAGGGTATTATAGGAGATTTATTCAGGATTTCTCCAAGATAGCAGTTCCGTTAACCTGACTGACAAAGAAGTCGGTAGTGTTTCACTGGGGTTCTGAGCAGTAGGTATCCTTTGAGATGCTCAGATAACGACTGCGTGAGGCACCGATCCTTACTCTTCCAGAGGGGATAGATGATTTTGTAGTCTAATGTGATGCTTCGATCACAGGTCTGGGAGCATTATTGATGCAGCGAGGACACGTGATAGCTTATGCTTCGAGGCAATTGAAGCCTCACGAGGCTAATTATCCGACGCATGATTTGGAGTTGTGGGTGTTGGTATTCGCCCTTAATATTTGGCAGCATTACCTCTATGGGGTCCGGTGTACTATTTACACAGACCACAAGAGTTTGAGGTACCTCATGGATCAGCCGAATCTGAATATGAGGCAGTTTTGGTGATTAGATTTGGTTAAGGATTACGACTGTGAGACCCTTTACCACCCGGGTAAGGCCAATGCTATGGCAGATGCACTGAGCCGCAAGGTAGTGGCGACCCCGATCCGATACTTTTGTTAGAGGAAGACAATGATGAATCCATTATAGGAGCATATTAGGGTGGCGCAGGTTGAGGCCCTGAAGAAGGAGCGACAGAAGTGTGAGAGGATTGTGGGTCGGCTGACCTCATTTGATTATGACAATCGAGGGTTGTTGACCCTGCATGGTAGGGTCTGGGTGCCGTACTGGGGCAGAGTACGGCATGTGCTGATGGATGAGGCCCACAAGTCTAGGTTATCTATCCATCTAGGGGCAACGAAGATGTATAGCGATCTTCGACCCGATTACTGGTGGCCCTACATTAAGCGAGATGTGGCTAGGTATGTGGAGAGATGCCTAACCTGTAGGAATGTCAAGGCGGAGCACCAGAGCCCTTACAATAGGATGTATCCGTTAGACATCCCCGTATGGAAATGGGAGGATATCACTATGGATTTCATTACCAAACTTCCCATGACTGCACGTGGGGTCGATTCTATTTGGGTCATCGTGGATCGGTTGACCAATAACACTCACTTCATACCGATCCAGGAGAGTAGCTCGTCCGAGAATTTGGTTGAGATTTATGTGTGGGACGTAGTGGCATGTCATGGAGGGCTTGTCTCGGTGGTGTCATACCGAGATGTCTGGTTTACTTCCAAGTTTTGGAAGCGGTTTCACGACAAAATGGGTACTCATCTTCATTTTAGCACTGCTTTCCACCCTCAGACAGATGGATAGAGTAAGAGGACAATTCAGACTCTCAAGGACATGCACCGGGCACGTGTCCTAGATTTCGGTGGCAGTTGGGATACGTACCTCCTATTAGCGGAATTTTCATATAACAACAGTTATCACTCCAGTATAGACTGGCCTCCCTTCGAGATGCTTTATGGGAGGAGGTATATGACCCTAATATGTTTGGATGAGGTCGGTTAGAGGGTCATAAGGAGTACGGAGGTAGTACTCAAGACCACAGAGCTTATACAGTAGGTCTGTAGCAGGCTCTAGACTGCCCAGAGTCGGCAGAAGAGTTACACCGACAGGAGGCATTCGGACATGGATTTTCGGGTGGGTGACATCGTCCTTCTGAAGGTGTCACCCTGGAAGGGTGTCATCAGATTCCGAAAGCGGGGCAAGTTGGGACCCAGATTCATTGGTCCATTCAGGGTTTTGGCTCTGGTGGGTCGTGTTGCTTATCGGTTAGACCTTCCAGCAGAGCTCAGTCAGATTCACATCACGTTCCATGTTTCTCAGTTACGGAAGTGATTGGTGGATGAGGCGGCAGTGGTACCCCTTGAGGATATTCAGGTCGATGGCAGCCTGAATTACGTTGAGAAACTAGTGGCGATCCTGGATCGCAAGACAAAGGAAATGACGAATAAGAAAGTTAATTTAGTGAAGATTCAGTGGCAGCATAGAAAGGGTTTAGAGTGGACTTGGGAGTCCGAGGAGGAGATGAGGGAACACTACCCGGAGTTATTTGTGGAAGTAGCACTACTAGAAAAACAGCCTTTTACGACACTCATTGCGCGTCGTAAAAGGCTCAGACGACGCGCAAATGCGCGTCAAGGAAGGCCCTATCATAAAGAGAGACGACGCGCGTTTACGACGCTCATTTACGACGCATTTACGACGCGCGTATACGACACGCAATGCGTATCAAGGAAGGCCCTGTCATAAAGGAAGACGACACGCATTCGCGTGTCGTAACCTTATGACGCGCGTGTTAATGACACGCAATGCGTATCAAGAAAGCCCCTGTCAAGAAAGGCAATGTCATAAATGAAGATGACACACATTTTTGCGTATCATAATTTTAAATGTTTAAAAAAAATATTTTTTATAGATTTACTAATTTTCAAATTAAATAATACATTAAAAATCTCATAATACAAAATAAAATACCATAAATAACAAAGATAATTCATTTCACTATTATGTCAAATACAAATAATTATTCCAAAGGTGAGTAAATGTTATAAAAAATGAACTCATTTATATACAATTGCATCATCTAGCTTACTATGTACCAACAACTCTCTGTGCGTTTACTTTTTCTTGAGTCTCGTTTCCTCCAAAGCTTTTAGCCATGCCAAAATATGATATCTTGAGTCTCGTATGAATAGATCGTGCGCAATAGGTCTAGCTTGTATCATGCCTAGTAACAAAGGAACCAGGAAAGGTGCTAATTTCCTCCTGCTAGTCTGATCTACATGAGCAGCAACTGCAGCATAAGAAATGCTTCTGCACAATTTTAACTGAAAAATCCCAAAAAGTTAGCCATTGACATTTTTTAGTGTAAACATGTTACAATAACAAAGATATCATGTAATCTAACACAACATTGATCTACATGCATTTACACACTAAAACATTATTCTAACCTCTATTGTGGTTTTGTTTTGTATTGTAAGATGGATATGCCACCCCATGACCTGCATATTTGAATCATGCAACCTTTAGATTCATATAAACATGATGAGTTAACACTATTACAAAAAATTAGCATTTATTGGTAAGAAAAATTGGACACACCATAAGATAATTTCCATACAAACACTTTAAATGATGAGTTAACACTATTATAAAAAAAAATTAGCATTTATTGGTAATACAGAAAAAAAAACTTAACATACCAGGGGTATTTTAGTTAATACCTTGGTTTAGCCTTGATGTATAAGATAGAAGGGATGAAATATGCCTAAAGTTAATAGACAAAACCTATACTAATAGAATAATCAGTCCAAAAATATACACAAACACTTGCACACACTTACACATACTCACATATCTTTAAATAGGATCTAATTATGACCTTATATCTCTATTTATTTTTATTTTTCTGGGATAAAATATTAGTTTTCTAATCGTTAGCTAGTTTTCTTTTCGCTACTTACCACAGGTGCTTACTGAAATTCTTCAAATTTATTTTTATTTTTCAGGGTTATAATATTAGTTTTCTTATATATATATATATATATATATATATATATATATATATATATATATATATATATATATATATTACCTCCAATGGCTTTAGTAGCATCCTTAAGGCACCCAGAAAAGTATTGTTGTAGAACACTTTAACTACAGGGTGATTGACTCGGTTGACTACACGATATATGAAAACTGCTAATGCATCAAGAGAAAATGGATTTGATTCACTTCCTACAAAAAATTTAAATAACAACCAATCAAATTTATATCCATTTATAAAAAAATAATAAACAATAAATAATAAAATAAGAACGTTCGGAATCTGGAACAATTGGTACAGCAGATGAAGGAAAGAAGAGAAAAAGTTACCTGGCTCCATACTTCTTCATTAGGGGCATATTGTTCAAGAAAAGGCTCAGCTTCACTCAAGTAGATTGATGATGACAACTGTTTGTTCTCGTATTTCCTTCTTATGTACACTGCCCTAAAAATTTATATAATTTATAAATTCTTTTCTTATTAAAAAAAATACTAAATCCTTCTTCCTTCATTACCATTCATCCAACATCTTACTGAGTTGTCTCTACTTTCCTGGTGATGTATTCCATATCTTTATTTGCCTACATCATGCAATTTGGTCTGATTATGACACAATGATATCAAAATGACATAAATGCCCTTATGTGTGAAGGTTACCTGAGGTAGTAGGTTTTATAGGCAATTGGACCTTCTTTGAAAAGAATCGACAACCCGTTGCGAATCAAGAAAGTTCGCAGCTGTGTCATAAGTCATAACTGAATTATGTCAGAAGGGTATAAAAGTAATTTCGACCACATAACTAGGGGATAATATATATATAATACCTTATATGTAAGAAAATTTCAGCTTGATCATTAGATTTGCATCGTCATCTGCTAAACTGTTTTTTGTAGATGTTTCATTGCCATCTTTGTAATTTTTTCCAATGCCGGGGGTATTTTTGGAAATCTCTATGGATTTCTCTTTACTTGCCTTGAACAGATTAATTTCAACAAAAAAAACCTCGATATAGTGGCCATAAATCTGGCTTGAATCTCATCTCTTTTTGGTATCTCCTGAAGGTTGAATCACTATGCACATGGATCACCATTTTATAATGAAGATTATCACTAGTATCGAATTAATTTTGTGGAAATTATAGTAACACTTGAAAGCAGCAGGAAAACGTTTTTCTTTCATCAATCTGACCATTTCCTAAATAAAAAAAGTATATCATGCAATTAAAATACTGTTTCTGTGTTATTTATACTGAAATTTGATATAAGAGTTTGGATTACCTTTAATTTAAAGGTAGTATGATCAGAAGGATTTGTTTGTAGAAATTTGGAAAGAACTGATTTATCAGCACTTCTTGGAGGTATATCAGCAGCTTCAAATCCAAACCAATCCACATAATTTGGACAAAAAGATTTCCCAACATTTTGAAGAAATGCCTTTATTTCCAAACCAATCCACATAATAGGATCTTCTTCTATGATGGCATTGGGAGTGGCTGGTAACCCAAGGGATCTTCTTGATCTCTCTAGCAACCCAAGGGTTCTGTCCCATATTAGCTGTCAAAGTCAAAAAGAATACCATTAAATCTGAACAAACATGAGTTATACCAAATTTACTGATGAAGGGATGAAGTTATACCAAATTTGTTTCTTCAAAGGTACAGTGTGTGGGTTATAACTGTGCAGGTTCTTCAGGGAAAGTCTCAAGGAAGCTTTCAAGAAGCTCATCAGCATTATCAATTCTTTCATCACCTTCACCAATTATCCAAATCATCAATGCCTATTAAAAAAGACAATTATTAGTAAATTTCTACATAAAGCAAAAGAGAGAGAGAGAGAGAGAGAGAGAGAGAGAGAGAGAGAGATTGTAGAATTTAAAACAATTATTTTACTACAGACACAATAAATGATCTAATTAACTGCTCTTGATTGTGATGCCAAAACCAAATTGAGAAGGCAGAAATACAAAAACTAACTATCAATTAAATCTTACTCCACCCCACATGAATTGATCATCAAAATCTGGAATCTGATATACGAGTTCTTTAAAAGATGTTATTATCGTGTCTTAATTTTCGGCCCCTAAAAACATAGACAGGGCATTATGCCACACCAAGCTATGCAATCAAAACTATATTGAAGATGCTACCAGAAGAAGAACCTGAAATCGTATGCCAATAATATCTACTGAAAACTTCTCCCTACCTACGGACCAATAACCCTATGGATCTGGCACAGTAGAGCCTTAATTCAGATTCAGATCAAAATCAAATTATCATCCAAGGTAAGAAATTGAACAAGGATAACAGTATTTGTGATAACTTAATCGACCTATCAACCAATAACCTGATGCATCTGCCATAACCATGATCGAAGATAATAACATACAGGGAGAAGCTGGAATTATCATCATGACCCACTTGGATAATAATATATAATCTTTAATTTCTTCCAGATATAAACTAATAACCCTATGGATCTGCCACAACAAGTGGATTCGTAGATAAATTCTTAATTATAACCTGCATCTCCTCATAGAAGAGACCATAAAAAGAACCTGATAACGCTTAGAACAACATAAGAGAGGAAGAACCTGGAAACGCCTGATCATAAAGATCTGATCTTTGAGATTGAAACTATCGACAGATCAAATCTAAATTACAGAGCGTATATGAACCTGCAAACCTTTGTGGATTAAGATTTTCCATGACGACGTTATAATCATTAACCATCGATCAAAAAAACAAATCCTCCAAATCAAAATATCAAAATATAGAATATAACTAAAGATTTGTGAAGGGATTACGACCCGTTTTAGATAAACATCAGACATAAAATAATCTTCCTGTTGGTCGAGCATTCACATCAAGGGGACCTCTGCGATGTGGCCCTGTTGGTCTTCCACCACCAAATGATCTTCCTTGACCTCGACCACCACCACCACCACGAGCCCTACCTCTCCCTCTATCTCTAATCTTCTTCAAATAGATTTTGGTGTGAGACTGGATCAGCTGCTGATGCAATCGTATACGAATCGACAAAATCAAGCAATTGAAAGAACCGTTGTAGGATCGTTGGTGATCTAGGGTTCGAGCATGAGAAAGAAATAGGGTTCGAGCATGAGAAAGAACTGTTATAGAGATGTAGCAAGGTACGAGGTGAGATCTAGGGTTCGAGCATGAGAAAGAACTGTTATATAATCGCTGGTGATTGGATTTCATTGGAGGGTGGAGATGCAGAAGAGAGAACACGCAGTAGAGAAAGGCGGGGCAAGTTCTTCACAAAAAGCCCTAGCTCCGATTAGATTCCGACATCGACGAGGCCTTTGACGCTGGTTTTTGTTTGGTCGAAATCTTTGAGCTCTGATTGTCGATCGTAGCTTGAGCCCGCTCAAGCAATGGTGGCAGCCATTTTTGTGAGGATGATCGTGTTATATATGCGAAGGTATTCTCTAGAAAGGTGAGTGAGCATCCTTGCAATTGTGGCCCTATGAACGTAAAGTGTTTGATTTCTTGTGAGAAATGAAGCGATAGAGATCGATCTATGGAGGATGTGGGTCGTTCTTTGAGGGATGAAAAAACCCTAGTTTCTTAGACTTTTTGAGTACGGGGTTTTCTAAATTTTAGATTCCCCCGAGGTATTAAGGATGGAACACGATGTTTGATGAGATCGATAAGGAGGTCAGGAGTGGCGGGGAAGCGGATCAGAGAGGAGAGAGAAGGAGGGAGCGAGAGGGGAGAAGATGAAAGATAGAAAGAAGGTAGAGACGACTTTTCAAAATTTTGGGGATTTCGTTTCCCACCTCTACTAAACGCGCCTTTTCATTAAAGTTATAAAGCGACAAATATAGAGGACGCACCTTTAAAATAAAGCGCCCTCCGTGTTTTTAATTTTTTTTCGTGAGACACTAATTTAAGGGCACTCAGTAATGCGCGACCTAAATTCTTAAATTTTTTGAAGAGATGACTCTTTTTCAATGTCGCTCTCTAATGCGTAACATAAATCAAAGAGCGTCGTGTTTTGCGCGTCGTAAAAGGCTGTTTTTCTAGTAGTGCAGTAGCAGCAGCAAACTTCAAGGACGAAGTCTAATTCAAGTAGGGGTGAATTGTAACGGTCGACTCTCGAGGTATTAATTAATTAATTTTTCTTAATTTATGGTTGGGCCTAGCATAGATAAAAAGGATTTTTTTTATTGGACTCAAGCATTTGGGCCAAAGATTTGGGCTGCCCATAAGACGTACGCTTGGCCTAGCCTGGGTGTACACGGGGCGTAGTGGTCTGCATTGGATGTGGCGGACGCGCACACGTACGTTAAGCGTACCAGGAGTACACGCAGCGTACGTGAGCAAATAGCAAACCCTACATATAAATACCCCATTATAGACTCACCCCTGGCTTCTTACCAGTCCCCTCATCCTCATAAAACCTTTATAGTGCCCCATATTCCATTGTTGTGTGTGTTTGACCCTTGTGAGCTCATTTTGGTGTAGGAAAGCTTTGAAGAAGAAAAGGAGAGGTTGGAGGAGAATCCTTTGAGTGCCTTGAGCTCAAAGATCTGGATTAAACTCATCTTTTGGTATCTAAAGAAGGTATAAAGCTCTTAACTTTCTTCCTCAAAGTCTAGATCTAAGGTTTTGGAAGTTTTGGACCTCTTGAAGTCTAAAGTTTAGACCTAGGCCTTGCAACTTCGAATTTAAGCTTAGGGTTTCCACCCTTGAGGCTCAATGAGTTCCTTTATCACTAAGCTTCGTGCTTACAATTTCAGTTTTGGTTTGAGGTATTTCAGTTAGTAAAGGGAAGGGCTCGAGCTGATGGCATTGCATGCACCACCGTTGATCAACCTGGGAGTTTACTCTGATTTCATTATGAGGCATTTATTTGTTATCAAATATTATGAGTTTTGATATACTTATTTTACGATTTAATTCTATGGCAATGACATTTACGTTTGATAAATGATTTTAAAAAAAACGAAATTTTTGGCTTCTATTTTTAGGATGTTTGAACTCAAACTAAGGAAGTGGTATAAAGTTTTCAAAAGAAAAGAGCTTTAGAAAAGCGAAAAGTATTTTTAGAAAGAAAAGAACTTTGAAAAGAGAAAAGGGAGTGGTGCATGCAATCAGCCGAGCTCAAGTAAGTACTCCCAAATTAACCATACAAGTTTATGCTATGTTATGATTATCAGCTTTATTAGAACAGCATGCTTGATTAGGACTAATGATCTAGGAAGGATACCTTATGTGCCTGTTATGTGCTTCAGCTCTATGAGAACTGCATGCTAGTACAGCATTATTTGTAAGATAGTCAGAGTAGTATATGCTTGATTATGTGTACTCGATGCTCGAATTCTGTTGCTTTGTGCTTTTAGGAGTCTTAGTTATCTTTCACCAACTAGTAAATGAATATGTTACGTTATATATTGTGAGGATTAAATAATTTCAGAAGGTTAGATCTAGCTCTATTGCACAGCTCTTGTCTGAGTCCAACCGTTGTAGGGTAGGATCTCTCATTCGAAGAATTATCTAGTCTTAGTAATATGTAATAGTATTCACGAGCTAGTTAGGGGAGGTAGCCGGGACTTCTTGTGTAGCTGATAGCGGAGAGTGGGTCGATGCTTACCCTAGGGCAAGCCTAGGATGAGAATAGTAGAGAGTAGTAGCAGTAGAAGGGACTTGGTTGAGTCAAGGCAGTTCTTGAGGAAAGTACAGATTGATATGGAATGTAGTATGGGCTCGTACTACTGAAATCAGAGGATCCATACTCGAATCAAGGAAGACTGAGATAAGACTAGGGAACTTGTAGTGTGTGAGATCCCTTGAGTCATGTTAATTATGTTGATATTGTTATATTGTTTTTTTTAGAATGGTGGTTTTACACCCTAGACCAGTAGCCAGCAGTTTAGGAGCCGGAGAGGGATCAGGTGCAGGCACTGGAGCCGAGCACCTTGATGAGCTTACAAGAGAGTTTATCTCCTTAGAGATCACAACATTATACTTGAGCAAACCCCAGTAATCTTCGGTTCGATCAACGAGGGTATTCTGGAGTTTATGGATGAGAGATTGAGAGCTTTCCGCACTGAGTTGGCGACCATGTAGGGATCACGCACGCTCACCTTTAGGGAGTTCATAGCATGTGGAGCTCTTGATTATCATGAGGCTCGGGACCCCAACGCGAGTACCAGATGGTTTGCTGATGTAGCCAATGCGTTCTACACCAGCAGATGTCTCGAGGGGGACAAGGTCATATTGACATCATGTCTTCTAAATGACCGGGTTCACGACTGGTGGGAGGAGGTAGGAGGAGCTATTGGAGATGATAAGATTTTGGATGCAATGACCTGGGGTGATTTCACGACCAGGTTCATGGCGGAGTCCGCACCTGTCATTGAGGTGCAGCAGCTTGCTAGGGAGTTCCAAGATATCCAGCAGACGACAGAGATGGTGGCGGATAATACAGCCAATGCAGTCGGATGACGGGGTGAGCCCGATGCCCGATGCGGTCGGATGTCGGGGTGAGCCCGATGCCGAACAATAGTCCGATGTCGGGTAAGCCGATGTCGGGATTCGTCCCGATGCAATGGGAGTAGTCCGAGAGTTATGTTGTTTGTTATATGTGTTTTGTTTAGTATGTAGTAGTTTGGGGGAGCTCACTAAGCTTCGTGCTTACAGTTTCAGACTTAGTTTCATGTATTTTAGCTACTAAATGGAAGCGCTCGAGCTGATGGCATTGCATGAACCACCATTGATTAGCCTGAGAGTTTACTCTAATTTCATCATGATACTGTTATTTGTTATTAGATATTATGAGTTTTGAGATACTTATTTTATGGTTTAATTCTATTGCAATGACATTTATGTTTGATAAATGATTTAAAAAAAATGAAATATTTGGCTTGTATTTTTGGGATGTTTCATATTTCATGATTTTCTGATTTGATATTGGGATACTATGACATTATACTATTTTGGAAACATGTTTTGTAATAATCATTGGTTTTGAAATGTTTCAATAAGTTTAAATTTGGTATGATTTTAATGGATGTTACACACACATTACAATTGACACAACACAAAATAAACCCAATATTGGGTATGTAGCAAAACTATCTACACATATTTGAAGAAGTTGTACGAATTGATAGAATTGGTAAAGACAACTAGAAGTAAAAAAAGATAAATACATAAAAAAAATACAGTTATACATTTAAAATACATAAACATCTATATATTAAAACAACAACACTCAGTGTAACATCCTATTTATTAAATAAATAAATAGATAAAAATTGATGAACGAATAGTCGCCCTAAATCTATATTATTTTGTGGATTGTTGGTTTTGGGGAGTCGAATGTTATAATTTGAATTAGCCGGGGGTTAAAGTGTAAATTCAAGATTTATTTTGTAAATATTTTTAGAAGACAGGGGGTGTTTGCTAAGTATTGGACTTATTATGAAAGGATTTTAAAAGCTGAGGGTTGTAGGGTACATTTTGGATTAGAGTTGAAAGGAATTTCTGAAGTTAGGGTAGAAATGGTAATTATTGGACTTCAGTTGAAAGAGAATGAATGGGTAGGGACCGGAATTGGTTTATAGAGCATAAGTTTGAAAGGAACACGGGATTTTAACCCGTCATTCCTTCCCTCCCATTTTTAGACGCATGAAATCCTAACCCTAAACCACTTCCATCCACCACCACGAGAGCCTCTTCAGCCGCCCACCCACCCACCCACACCCCCCTTCATTCGCAGTTACGATCATGTAGGGCCGCTAAGCGGTTACCTTGATGACGAGTGCCACCATAACAACTCCCACTGCCGCCGGTGACGTCAAGGACCCAAATTTTTGGACCGGACTAAATGGTTGGGCCTTTAAATGAGACCATGTAAAGGTTTGAGCCCAAATTGGAAAATTGGGCCATATGTTGGGCTTGGGTCCATGGTTTGTCTTTTGGGTCTTTGGATTGGGCCTTGGACTAAGTAAATCTAAATTAGGGTAAAATAGTCTTTTACCCCCAAGTATGGAGTTGTGGTTGTGTAGTGGAACCCAATTATTAATTAGGTATTGTTTGATGTTGTCAGTTTGGGAACCTATCAACCAACAACTGGAGTTGCAACCGCGGGACTTCAGCAGTGCCAGGTGAGTTTCCTCACCATACCAATGGGTCGAAGGCAACAGTTCCGGCCCATTTTATGATATCTGATACACTAGTTGAAGTTATATTATGTGGCATGTTAGCTGGTTATGTGATATGGAGCATGTTAGGGATTATGTAGTATGCTAGTTGATTATATGGTATGTGATATGCTAGTTGTCTTTATGATACTTTCATGGAAGACCTCAAGGGGGTTCCCGAGGCACTTAGGTGTAAGACCTTGGAGGGTTTCCAGGGATCCTAGGTAAAGACCTCAGGGGGTTCCGGAGACACTAGGGTGTAAGACCTTGGATGGTTTCCATTGCATCCTTACTTAAGACCGTGTGGGGGTTCCCATGGTATTGGGCTAAGATCATGTGGGGGTTCCTGTTGGGTTATGAGCATTCTAACACTCCTAAGTGTACATGCAACCCTAAATACCTTGGATCTATGTTTTCTCTATTATACATGAAAATATGAACATCCAAGGTATTATCCTAATCTAGCATACAAAATTATCAATATAACAAGATAGAATACATACCTCTTTGATGTAGAATGTCTTCATGAAGCTTGAGTGCCTAGTGCCCCAAGTGTGACACCTCAAATGGTTCACAGAACACCAAATACACTTGGATTAACTTGAGAGAAATCTACACTTCATGAAAACCAGCTAGCCCTTTTTTATTTTCACTAGTGGCCGATTTTGATCAAGAATAAGATGTTTATATAGTGTTACAATTAGGGTAAACCCTTAATTGTTATGACTTTCCATTTCCTTGGATCCATGGGTTCAAATACACCATGGAGCATCCATGGACCATCCTATGGGTTTTAGCCCAACTTGATTATCCATGGAGCATTAGCCAACTATACAAGTATGGATGATTTACACAATCAACCCATCTATTTAATTAGTCTTCTTTTGATCACTTAATTAATCCTAGATTAATTCTTGATCAATACTAATTAAATAATCTTCTTATTCTTATTATTAATATACTAGAACTTATAATATATTAATAACCATAAGTGTCTTATTTCTCTCATTATAGTCTATCCAAGTGCATGATGCCATGCAACCCAAATGGACAATGTCGGGTCGGGTCAAGTCTTACCAATTATAGTTATGGACTTAGACATTAATCCAACAGTCTCCCACTTGGATAAGTCTAAAACTATTATTTCATATGACTTCAGGAACCAACTGGCAATCGTAGCTCTCAAAAGCTTCTGTCGAACTTTAACCTTGTAGATGAACTCTGACCTTTGTCAATGACTTGTCCATTAGATAAGGGATCATATATTCCTCCATTCTAGATATCATATGGACTGAGACATGGATTATAATCATTCTCTCTGTCCATTTGTTGTTTCCCGATTTCTGATTTATGACGACTGACTAATTGAACAAATCAAATCAGTCCTGGCCCGGCCGAGCACTTCCATTTGTCATCATCAAATCATCGAGGGGCCTACAGATATTGCTTTTATCCCGAAGGTAAAAGGAATGGATAAACTTCGACTCATATGGCTTGTTCTACTACTTGTTGAATCATACACAAAGGCACGTTTTATAGCACCGAGTTACCAAATGCGGTTTCGTGCAATCAATGTACTATCAACTCATAGTAACAACTCATATCTCTAGGTTTGAAGAATATAAGATATTATCGTCTCATGATCACTCGTGATAAAATCCATGAAGTGATTCCAATGAGCGCGGGTTGAATCCAATACTCAGAACTTATGAGCACTCATGAGTGTTGTAGCCCTTTGTCCAACACCTTAGACCTCTACAAGCCAACCCATGACAGTCTTAATTCGTATCTACTTCCCACATATTACCGATTGTGGATGGTTTGAATAACTTAGTCATTCCGGAAGAATAACCTAGTTTATTCGGGAAGTCAAAACATGCAAAATGAAACACAATAATAATTGAATCCAATATGGTATCAAAACCTATGAACATAAATAAAACACCTTTTATTTATCACCATATGATTACACATTATTCATTGTATACTGTTTCAGCTATCAACTTTATTCTTGAATTTAAAACAATAGTTGTCCCATGCTCCAAGCATGTACACTATGTTTTCTAAACACTACTCATGCCATACACCAAGTATGCATACTATGTTTTTCTGTGATCTTTACTTTGTGAACTAGATCAATTGAACATAACTTCAATCATTCTCTTTTCATAGTCCCAAATGCTTACTGCAAATGCAAGAATTCCAAATTCATGCCATTTACTGAAATATGTTAGATTCTAAACTTATATGCATTGATCCTCTTGTAATGATTATGCACAAATTCACAAAGACTTGGCAACAATCATTACAGAGTATTCCAAAGGAGATCAATTCCTTGGAAACATCCTTCTTGCATTAAGTTTCCTTAATCTTACATAGATTGAAATTTCTGACTTTGAAACATTTCCAGATTCAATTTGCCTATCACTTCTCAACAAGAGTTGCCTCCTTACAAATTATGTCAATATGGTCCTTCCAGAATTATCACTATACTTCCAATTGTCCTTGAGCAACCAATCTTTGGTAAACCTTAGATTGTCCTCGACAATTGTTTAATCCTTTTAGTCATATCCAGTTCTAAACTTTTTCCCTTCTTAATGCCCCAGGTGTTTGGAAACTTTTAGAAAGGATGAATATAGAACATGTAATCGAATCTATATCCAAAGAATATGGAACATGATTCATGATGTCTCACATAAAGACTAAACCAGTCTTTTGCTATAACATTTCCATTTCTATTTGCCAAGTTCTCATAATTAGATTATGAAAAGGGATGCTGTAATCATAATCGAATTTAAGAATGCAAATAATGGACCCATATACAGAATTTCCTTATGTTGAGCCATTCCAACATGAAATTCATATATATATCCTTGACTAAATGATTAAAACCTCACGATCTAAGCTTATAGATTTGAGATGAAGTATAATTTCCTCTCCCTTAATTATAGCAAAACAACTCTTTCCCAGTTGAAACTTTTGTTTTCTATAATTAACATTGCTAACTTGCAATACTTATCATAATTATCATGCTCCCACTAACATGATGATTATTAACATAACACTTATGCTCCCACTAGCTTTGACATGTACTCAGAAAGCTCGACTTCTAGAAATCAATACTTTATTGACTTTCTTACCAAAGTTCAGATTTCCGATACTAGATTGTTTTGATAAGACTTTATCAAAAACATACACCTTCCCTTAGATAGCACACTTGTGTGTCTAAACAATTATGAAGAGGGATGCCGTAATCATAATGCTTAGACCTTTTTGCCACTTCTCACAAGTCCAAGTTAGTGTGCCGGTAAACCACACACGCTCCACTAACGACTTTGAGAATGCAAACATCACAATTGCTATCTAGCTAAAATCTACTTAGTGAAAGTGTTTCCTCACCATCATTTTCATGAATCAGAGAGAAACCTTATGACACTTAGATTTAATGGTGTATGTGTTCTTATCCATGTGAATTGTCAAAACTATAGTCACAAGACAAGGATAATGACAGATCCAAACTCATATGGACTGCACTCAATCTTAACTTCTTGCCACCTGGCAGCACAAGGACCTGCCATTGCTTCCAAGTTGTTGTGCAACCAATTGAGAACTCTAAGAACTCGTATGAAAAGCCAACTTTAACTGGAATGGGCACAGAATATGTCAACACGATAGGTTATAAACCTCAAGTCGTGTGCTAGTGAAGAACTTTAGGTTTTATTCTTGATTAGATCTTGAGACTTTCAAGACCTTTAAAACTCCCACTGTCCTCTTGACCTATAAGACTTTCTTGTCAAATATTCAAGGGATAGTGTGGATTCTAACCAAGACAAACACTTCACATAGTTGGCCTAAGTTGGTCTTTGTTTTATCCAAAACATCACAACTTACCAACTTCAAGTGAACAAGAGTAGGACACTTTTACTCTTACATTTGACACGTGTTTTAAACCTTCTTAAAGACATGTCACTCAAATTACAATCTTGGAGTATGACTCTAAGACTTGTATTGGAACGAAGTATGACTCATCTTCTTGATTTAACCATTTCAACAATTCAAGATCCCTTCTAAAGTACTCTCCCATCTTTTCAGATTTGAGAACTAATTTTGATATGGCTTCTTAATCATTAAGATGATCAAAAAACTGATACTAAAGTACTCTCCCATCTTTTCAGATTTGAGAAACTTTTATCCTTCTGCCTAATTTGATTCTTCTTATTCGCTCTGCCATACGTTGGAGCCTTTTCCAATGTCTCAGAGTTACACTTAAGCTTGTAAGTATAATCATATTTACTGAGCTTTAGTAAACTATGACGAATACTCTTATCAATTTTTTGTGCTGGACTTAATTAGTGCACATGACTATGTACTCGATCCCTTAGTCCATTACATTACTCACACATCCATGTGAACAAGTAATTAGTCTTGATTTTCCAATACTTGAAAGTTCTCATTCATCATGCCATACACCTTGCATGATTCCAAGTTCTGGTCCAATTGAGACTTGGGTGATGAGAATCTTTCCTTTATTTGGTAAATTTAGACATTACCACAAATGAAAGAATCAATTTCATATTTCCACTCTTGTTATTAATGGAATCATATAAGCAACAATTTTTCCTCAAATGCCATTGTAAGGATATTTTTAAAATAAATAAAATCATCATATTTTTTTCCTTTTATTTTAAAAACTTTGCGGAAAAACTTATCCTTACAATCCATATGAAAACTTGTTGTTATCTATTCCTAAGCAATATCTCATAACTCCTAAGAAGTAGCTCAAGAATCCGATCTTCAAATTACACAATAGAAATCCATCTATGCGATCAGATTCAGCATATTCTTTCTTTAAGTTCCTTCACTTTTTCTTTGATTCTTAAAACATCAACATGTGACCCAGTCACATCATGTAATAAGAATCTCAGAATAGAAACTTAGTAGAGTTAGATAGTGGACTTTACCTGAAGTAGAGTCAAACTTATTGACTTTAACATCGTTAGGTAAATTTGGCAGCTTCGCAACTAATGACCCTTTCTTTGGTAATATAAACATATGGACCCTTTGATAATGGTACACGGGACTATCACAGACTTAGCTTTTCTCTTTACCATTTGGTCAACCTAGTTGACTTATGGTCAATCCCTTTCCTTGGGAAGAGAGTGCTTTTTCTGTATTTCCAGTGTCACCATTGTCAATGTCCATAGAGTTTCAGGAAGTTGATCTTAGCAAATAGATAAGATCATTAAGGGTCTTGTCATAGTCTATTTCATAGGTGTCCTAAAGGAACTCACTATGTGACTTAGAAAGTGATTGAACCACCAACTTTCTCAAGACTTTGACACCCAACTCTCCCGGCTTGTCAATATGTGACTACATCTCCAAGATGTGATCACACCTAGACCTTGCCTTGCCAATAGGGCTTGAGTGACCTTAAACTTTTCAAGAACTTGTGGGTTAGGGAGAATAATTGGAGGAGGAGAAAAAAATATGATATCCATGGGACATCATCTTCATTAGGAAAGCTTGTTTCAAGAGATTTAGGAAGATCATAAATGTCTAAACCAGACATGTTTTGGGAGATATTCAAGATAGTTGATTTAAAGTCCTTAATATGACACCCAATATGAAATATTAAGGCTAGGACCCAACAAACTATTTTTTATAACTTAGAAGAGGTATGCCGTAATCCAAGCTATAAAATATTTGAAGGTAGGTGAATGATGATTCACCAATTTCCACCAAGATAAACGAAATGTATTATTAGGTTTTAATTGGATTTGAAACTCCTAGATATTTCAGATTCATTGAACTGTTCAATGACATGTTTCAATATCGAGTGTGCCCTTTAGGTTTTGTGATTGGGATGCCGAGGATCACAAAACAAGGTGTGAAGTAACCATGCAAATTACTTGGTACCCTTAATAAATTACCCCTCAATCGATGTGCCGGTTAACCACACACGCTCCATCGATATTATGATAAACATTAAGTTACCCTTTGCCTACCTTGTTAAATATGAGTTAGTGTGCCGGTTAACCACACACGCTCCACTAACGACTTAGACAAAGTGTAAAGTGTAATTTCATGGATTAGCACCTTATTCACATTTTCCTAAGTAACTAAGATTGGGAATTATTAAGAGTTTAGTTACTTAGTATTTATCATTAATACTTTTAATGAAGGGAGAATTATACTCCTGTCAAACCCGTTCGGCTAACGACCCTCCACCAGTCAAGCAAGCGGTGGGTGAGAGTGGACACCCATTAAGTTGCCATTTTATAGGAAACAACCTTATACCCACCTTATAGACCGGCTTTGTGAATGAGGCGTACTAGCGGTAAGACTGACTTTACTCTTATACATATATTGTTACCTTATAATATTATAAAGTATAAGGGTTGAATTATAACTTTTAAAATTCTAAGGGCTAACTTGGAATTAAAGTATTCATAAGAGAAAACTTTACAAATTCCAAAACTTGAGGGCAAGTTTTGAAACTATTCAAAACTAATTAATTCCATAACTTATGTGTTTAAAGTAGTTTTAATCCAAAAACTCTTCAAGTTGCATAACTTGAGGACAAGTTATGGAAGACTTTAAACTAATAAAAGAATTAACTTTTCTTTATTTTATAACTTATGGAATTAATTAAGGTTACACTTTTTTTTTTATTTAATGAAGAGACTCTTGGTCCTCCATGACTTGAGGACAAATTATGGAGTCATAACTCCAATTAATTAGAACTAGACTCTTCATTTTTGTAACCTTTGCCAATTTTATGAGTTTTATGAGTCTTTAATGTGACTCTTCATGTAACTTGAGGACAAGTTACATAAACACATTTTATACTCAACTCTTAGATTAAAATGGATTGAAAACAAGTATTTCAATTAACTTTTCTATTAATCTAAGCAACTCATAAGAACAAGATAATTCAAATCAAACTTTTTCATGTAATTAGTCTAAACCTTTAAACCAATACAAAACATGAATCTATTGACAATTATCTTTGAAAATGGATTAGCATGAACATTACCACATCAAAAAACAAGTTTATAAGTTCAAAAACAACTTAGGGTAATGTTCCTAGTCCATTTCTAGCCAAAAAACTCGAAAATATGTTGTCTGGGGTCCAACTCGTCGAGTGCATGAACCAACTCGGCGAGTTGGATCGATTTGATCACTTTTTAGGCATGGCCTCGCCGAGTCCCTTTATGGACTCGCAGAGTCTGATGATCAGACAGCAACAAATTCATTTTTTCAGCTTCTATTGCAGGTATAACAACAAAACAAGTCTAGGCTTTGATACCACTGTTGGGTTATGAGCATTCTAACACTCCTAAGTGTACATGCAACCCTAAATACCTTGGATCTATGTTTTCTCTATTATACATGCAAATATGAACATCCAAGGTATTATCCTAATCTAGCATACAAAACTATCAATATAACAAGATAGAATACATACCTCTTTGATGTAGAATGTCTTCATGAAGCTTGAGTGCCTAGTGCCCCAAGTGTGACACCTCAAACGGTTCACAGAAAACCAAATACACTTGGATTAACTTGAGAGAAACTACACTTCATGAAAATCGGCTAGCCCTTTTTTATTCTCACTAGTGGCCGATTTTGATCAAGAATAAGATGTTTATATAGTGGTACAATTAGGGTAAACCCTTAATTGTCATGACTTTCCATTTCCTTGGATCCATGGGTTCAAATACACCATGGAGCATCCATGGACCATCCTATGGGTTTTAGCCCAACTTGATTATCCATGGAGCATTAGCCCACTATACAAGTATTGATGATTTACACAATCAACTCATATATTTAATTAGTCTTCTTTTGATCACTTAATTAATCCTAGATTAATTCTTGATCAATACTAATTAAATAATCTTATTATTCTTATTATTAATATACTAGAACTTATAATATATTAATAACCATAAGTGTCTTATTTCTCTCATTATAGTCTATCCAAGTGCATGATGCCATGCAACCCAAATGGACCATGCCGGGTCGGGTCAAGTCTTACCAATTATAGTTATGGACTTAGACATTAATCCAACAGTTCCCAAGGCACCTGGTGTAAGACCATGGAGGGTTTCCAGGGCATTCGTATGTGTTTGGATGATTAGCTTATATGATGGTATGTATGGTTTGATTGGTAGTTTGTGAAGACCATGTGTGGGTTCCCATGGCAGTGGGCTAAGACCCTGGAGGATTTCCAGGGCACCCGATGTAAGACCTTGGATGGTTTTTATGGCTTCCACATATTTTTGTATGCATGGATCGTGTAGTTGATATGATTTATGTGGTTATGTGAATAAGAGCTTGGAGGGTTTCCATGGCATCTCCTTATGTATATATGAATGCTTATGCGATTGTTATGGTTTGTGTAGCTGTTATAGCTGTTATAGATTATGTGATTATGTGGATTGTATGTGGTATGCTCTAGGGAACTCACTAAGCATCGTGCTTACAGTTTTGTTTATGGTTTCAGATATCATCGATTCGGAAAAGAAAGGCTTAGATTGATCGCAGTGCACACACCTATGATTTCTGCAATGAATGATTTTGGGATAAGCGCAGGTAAATATTTTGCTTAATGATGATTTGAAATGTTTAAAATAACTGGCATCAATGTTTAGCTATATTTAAAAATGAAATTGTTACCCATGATTTTTGGGTCGTTACAAGTTGGTATCAGAGCCTTGGATCGAGGGATTCGGACATACTTTTGAGTATGTCTAAACTCAAACTAGGGATCTGTTATGTTTTCAAAAGGAAAAAATGTTTTAAGTAAAAAAATTTCTAAGACAATAAAGGGTATGGTGCATGCAATCAACCGAGCTTAAGTAAGTTTCCCCAGAATGCTCACATACGTTATCTGTTATGACTTGGTTTATGAATCCGTGAATCGTATGCTAGTTAGTGCTAGGGGAGATGCATTTATATGTTGTATGAGCTGGTAGACTTGCATGCTAGTGCTGAGTAGTAGGTTGGCCTGATATGTGGTGCTTGTAGCCTTGGGAATATTGGATGCCATGTTGGAATGAGAATGATAATTGATATTTGTAACTGCTAAGTGTATGTTTTTAATAGTGTACACACTTAGGATCTTATAGCCTTAGAATAATAGATTTGACCTTATTTCATGTTACTTGTTTGGTTGTGGTCCTAGGGTAATGTCTATTATTTGACAGTCTATTAGATCCTGTTATGTGTATAATTTTCATTCATAAGGCATCTGACAGTGAGGATGGATGGATGTGGACAGCGCGAGTCGCAACATGTGGGCGGAATGTTCTATGATAGTTCTTTGGATCGGAGTGCTACTGCACGAATGCTGCTTAATTTGTGCTTTGTGGAGCTCTTGAGTGATGGGAGTCAGCTACTAAGTGGAAATGACGATATCCAAGAGGTAGATGGCTGACATCATGGGGAGTTCCTCAGCAGCTGATGACAGAGCATGGTTGGGAACCTAGGAAGGCCTAGGATATGCTCTAGTGAGTTAGTGGGGCGGTTCAGTGAGGTTTGGAACCTAAGGGGAGCCTAGGAGATGCTTCTGGAGATATTGTGTTGTTGTTTAGCAGACACTTCGTACATCATGGGACTAGGTGACTTAGAGGATTCGGGATGATTCCGGAAGAAAGTATGGATAGGTGTGGAAGGTAATATTGGGCCCGTACTACTGAAAGCACAGGATCCATACTAGAATTAGGGAAAGTATTGGAGAATCTAAGAAGCCTGGGAAGGAGAGTTCTCGGTTATGATTAGACCGTGGGCATAGCTGCTATACAGAATGTGGATGGGCACGCAAGGAGAAGGACCAGGGTTTGGTCCTAGATCTACTGGAGATCCAGTTAGCGGAAGGACTGCTAGGATTTAGATTCTGTCTTGGATCTCTTGTATTGGGAGACGAGGATCGATTATGCGATCTATTGCAGTTTCGGGATTAGAGATTATGTCTTCGCAGTAGTTTTTAGCCAGTTTAGGGCAGAGGTTGCTTCAGCTACTGCAATTCAGCCATGGGTGATTGAGCTGGTGAGTATGACAGGGTGCAAGACCCTGAGTGATATGATTTCTAGAGCTCAAGAGCAGGGATTGAGTTGGGTTACATTGGGAAGAAGGGACCAGATCAGATATATACATTGGAGGGTCCCGCGAAGAGACCCAAGAGTTCGAATCAGCTTTTGAGAGGTCAACATGGCCAGATTCAGTGTGGTACATGTGGGGAATTGTATGTGAGAGTCTTCGTTTCGAGGGTTTTGTAGTGTATCTCTGGGTTTGTTTCCCTGCTTGTGTTGGACTATACATTCAAACATTTTTCATATGCCATTTGCATACCGTAAGTTACAGGGTGGTTACAGAAGAGTTGTTTCCGTCTTTGCTGGTTTGGAGCGTTCAATGTTATCTAGGTCTAGCGTTGAGATTGGTACAGGGACATAATGCGGAAGGCCTACTGTCATGATTGGTACTCGGCCATTATGCTCAAGTCGGCTTTTGGAAGCGATAGGGAAAGTGGGTTACTGTTGAGGCTTCGGCTTGGGCATTAGTTATTTGGACAACAAGATATAGGTGCGGCATCATTTCAAGGCGTCTGAGATTATTAGTTTCTCTAGGGTTCGGGAGGTGTTTATCTGATCTTCAGGGATTGTGTGGTCTTTAGGGGTTTGGGCCCATAATAGAACACTCGCACGTAGCAGTAGGTTATTAAAGAGTAACAAGGATCGGGAATCCTTCAAATCTCATGTATTGCGAAGACTTAGTCGAATCTAAGTGGGGGAGAATCAATCATATAGTTATTCAGGACAGCGACATGTATGAGACCGGGATGAATTTCTCGTCCTCATTGAGGGAAAATGGCGGCCCAAGTGGCTATTTGGTTTGAGGGTTGTGCGAGTCTAGAGTTCGGTAAAACTCCCCAACATGTGAACTGCATCTTCTTAGGGGATTGATAGTAGAATTTAGGAAAGCAGGTTGGGACTCCAATTATGAATTGAGTCCAGTTTGGGTGTTCAGTTGAGTGTGTGATTGACTCTATATGCGAATCGAATCGACAGATTAGGGGTAAGGCAATGGGTTGTGATTGTGTTAGGGCGGAAGTGTTGCAAGACTATGGGGGTTCCATAGCATTCACTAGCAGTTAGATGGTGTGGGAAGTGTTGTAAGACTACAGGGGTTCTGTAGCATTCACAAGCGGTCAGATACTGTGGAAAGTGACCAAATACTGCAAGGTAGTCATGGCATTCATGGATTCATTCTGATGACTTAGGCCAGAATGGGCAAGCTCGTAAGGTTCTGAGTAGGTCGCAACAAAATATTACAATCAGAAGTCGGTAGGTTAAAGGAGACCGGGTATGATGTAAGACTATGGCTATACTGGTAGCATCCACCTTTTGCGTTGGATTCAGTGGCGATAGGTTGTCAGCTTATCATGATTGGATGGATCAAATGAATGGAAGGAGCCATGAGTAGCTGTATAGGTAGGGCAGTTATTGTCAGACGAGGTATCCTTCATGGATCATGTGGGACTATTGTACGTGTGTTTCTGGCTTAGTGATCGGGTAGGTGTCCGGTGGTTCGGACAGTTGGCAGACAAGTTGGAACCAAGGAGGTCCCGGTTGTTCTTCAGGAAAGCAGCTATGTGGCAGCAAGAGGAGTTGGAGTGACTTCAGTCATTTGGGGTCCGTATGTGGAATTGCTTATTATTCGGTAGCCGCAGTTGACCGGTGATTTTGCTCTTTAGGAAGCCTCAAGGTATTACGGATGGTAAGTATTCTAGATAGGTTGGTTCTTGTGGAATCGGTCCGATAATGATTCAGTATGACTAGTCTGTCAGGAATTCAGACCATCTCGAGAAGACAGATCTCAGATGGGGTAGAAGCGACATGCTACAAGGAATTTGTTCACCTTCGGGTTTTAGAACCCAACGGGGTCAGTTTGGGTTGCCTTGGAGAGGCTATAGTATGCTTGTGGTTGTGACCATGCCGTCCAAGTTGTCGGGCATGTAAGGGATGGTAATGGATGATTTCGAGGACAAAATCTAATTTAAGTGGAGGAGAGATGTAACATCTTGTTTAATAAATAAATAAATAAAGAGATAAAAATTGATGAACAAATAGTCACCCTAAATCTATAGTATTTACTAGATTGTTGGTTTTGGGGAGCCGAATGTTATAATTTGAATTATTTGGGGGTTAAAGTGTAAATTCGAGATTTATTTTGTAAAGATTTTTAGAAGATAGGGGGTGTTTGGTAAGTATTGGACTTATTATGAAAGGATTTTAAAAGCTATGGGTTGTAGGGTAAATTTTGGATTGGAGTTGAAAGGAATTTCCGAAGTTAGGGTAGAAATGGTAATTATTGGACTTCATTTGAAAAAGAATGAATGGGGAGGGACCAGAATTGGATTATAGGGAATAAGTTTGAAAGTAACACGGGAGTTTAACCCGTCATTCCTTCCCTACCATTTTTAGACGCATGAAGCCCTAACCCTAAACCACTTCCAGTTGCCACCACGAGAGTTGCTTCAGCCGCCACCTCCCCCCCCCCCCCTTCGTTCGCAGTTACGATCATGCAGGGTCGCTAGGTAGTTGCCTTGATGACGAGTGCCACCATGGAAACTCCCGCTGCCGTTGGTGACGTCGAGGACTGCCAAAGACTGAAGGAGGCGTTGCGTCATCGTGTGAGGGTCGTGTACAATCGGAAAGCTCCCGATAAGGTTGACCGCATCTACTCTCCTATCTTGTTCGTCCCTTTTTTTGGTTATGTGGGGGTCGTAATCGCCATCTTGGCTACCGCCACCCATTGGACACCATTTATGTCGTACACCGGCGACATTCTACCGCCCTGTAGGTCACATAGTACATAAGGGTTCGCAAATAAGGGTTGTTTTCTGAATTAATGGTGTAATATGTACATTATTATGACAGAGAATCAAGAAGACCAATAAGACCCGACACCACCACCACCGTAATGGGGTGGCTGTCATCTTCAACCATCAGTTTCTGCCATAAGGTTCCGGATTGATTACATATTCAGGTGTTGCTGCGTTTCAGGCGTGTGTGTGTGTGACGTTGTTGGCCGGAAAACGAGGAAAACGCCACCACCACCGTGAGGTGGTAGTTGCCACCATGTCCCACCATGTGTGTGTGTTATGTTAGTTAGTGTGTGTGTGTGTTTATGTTTGGATTTCATGTTGTAAACTATAATCATGTCAGAATAATGAAAAGGAAAACTCAAACAACCACCGTAGGGTGGTGCCTCGTTTGTATTGTGACTCGTTGGGATGTTTGGATAAAGGGACTAAAACCGTAATGGGCCTAATAAACCTTTGTGGGCCCAATAAAACCCTAATAGGCCCAATGCAACCCTAATTGACCTAAAAGCCTAAGCATGTGACTAATGGGCCTACTAAAACCCTAACGGGCCTAATGAACCTTAGTTGATCAAAAGACCTATGTATTGTGCCTATTGGGCTAAGATGGGGTTGGAAACCCTAACTAGGGTTTAGAAAACCCTAATATTGGATTTATAGGCTTTGGACTTATCGGGCCCACATTTGGCCAATTGGAATTGGACTTTGTATTAAGCCCGATCACACCATATGATTTATCTGGTAGAGTGGTGGACTTAAAGTATTAAGTCCTTAACGGGTTAAGTGAGAAACACTTAACCCTAATTATCATTATATGTGAAACCCTAATTTCACTTGGGCTTTTAGTTAGGCCTTTCTATTGGGTTTTGGTGTTCTGGATAATGGTGGGCCATCCAAGAGAAATTATATAGACTGTAATAATTTAATGGGCTTTAGGGTAAGGTCCATGTGAAGGTTTAGGCCCAATTCGGAAAAATAGGCCATAGATGTGACATAATTAGGCATTTATGATTATCAGATATTGGGCCATTAGAAATGCCAAATGTTTGGACTGGACTAAATGGTTGGGTCTTTGAATGAGACCATGTAAAGGTTTGGGCCCAAATTGGAAAATTGGGCCATATATTGGGCTTGGGTCCATGGTTTGACTTTTGGGTCTTTAGATTGGGCCTTGGACTAAGTAAAGCTAAGTTAGGGTAAAATAGTCTTTTACCCCAAGTATGGAGTTGTGGTTGTGTAGTGGAACCCAATTATTAATTGGGTATTGTTTGATGTTGGCAGTTCGGGAACTTATCAACCAACAGTTGGAGTTGCAACCGCGGGACTTCAGTAGTGACAGGTGAGTTTCCTCACCATACCAATGGGTTGAAGGCACCAATGCCGGTGCATTTTATGATATGTGATACACTAGTTGAAGTTGTAGTATGCGGTATGTTAGTTGGTTATGTGATAGGGAGTATGCTAGTGATTATGTAGTATGCTAATCGACTACGTGGTATGTGATATGCTAGTTGTCTTTGTGATACTTTCATGGAATACCTCGAGGGGGTTCCCTGGGCACATAGGTGTAAGACCTTGGCGGGTTTCCATTGCATCCTAGGTAAGGGCCTCGGGGGTTCCCAAGGCAGTAGGGTGTAAGACCTTGGAGGGTTTCCATGGCATCCTTAGTTAAAACCATGTGGGGGTTCCCATGGCATTGGGCTAAGACCATGTGGGGGTTCCCATGGCACCCAGTGTAAGACCCTAGAGGGTTTCTAGGGCATCCTTATGTGTTTACAGGATTAGCTTATATGAGGGTATGTATGGTTTGATTTGTAGTTAGTAAAGACCATGTGGGGGTTCCCATGGCAGTGGGCTAAGACCCTGGAGGGTTTCCAGGGCACTCTGTGTAAGACCTTGGAGGGTTTCCATTGTTTCCTTATATGTTTATATGCATGTATCGTGTAGTTGATATGATTTATGTGGTTATGTGAATAAGACCATGGAAGGTTTCCATGGCATCTCCATATGTATATATTCATGCTTATGTGATTGTTATGGTTTATGAAACATCCCAAAAATACAAGCCAAAATTTTTGTTTTTTTTAAATCATTTATCAAACATAAATGTCATTGCTATAGAATTAAACCGTAAAATAAGTATCTCAAAATTCATAATATCTTATAACAAATAACAGTCTCATAATGAAATCAGTGTAAACTCCCAAGTTGATCAATGGTGGTGCATGCAATGCCATCAGCTCAAGCGCTTCCCTTTACTAACTGAAATACCCAAAACCAAAAGTAAAACTGTAAGCACGAAGCTTAGTGAGCTCACCCAAACTACCACATACCATACAAAACACATATAGCAAACAACATAACTCTAGGACTACTCCCGCTGCATCGGGACGAATCCCCGCATCGGCTTACCCGGTAACGAACTCCTGTCCGGCATCAGGCTCACCCTGGTATCCGACCGCACCGGGCATTGGGCTCACCCCGGCATCAGCCTTACCCCGGCACAAACACTACATAACATATATCATATCACATAACATAATCACGCAAACTGCATCGGGTTTGCCCTGGCATTGGACCGAAGTCCAGAACAAATAACACATAACACATAAACATACATGAATCACAAAGACATCAAGCATACATAACTACTTCTCAGGATTGTCCTGGCATCAGACCGAGGTCCAGAAACATATAAACTGCATCGGGCTAACCCCGGCATACTCTACTACTTAAACGGGCGAGCATTGGTGCCTTAGACCCGTTCCTACTAGAGGAAAACTCACCTCTCAATCTAGCTGCTAAAAATTCGAGTGAGGTTATCTCCGATTGATGCTCCCACATCTCCCGGGCCAACTATATACAATAATAAATAGTGAGAACACTGAGGATACTACTAAGGGTAAATTGACCAAATTATGCCTACTCTAACTTTGGACTCTCACTCCAAGGCCCAAATCCTACTAATCCTCCTAAGTCCACCAATGGCCCACTAAAGGCCCACTAATAGCCATATTTTCTAAGTTGAGCCTAACTCCTCATATGGGCCCTACATAAGCGCAAACATGCCCTTGGTCCAAAATGTGACTTCTGATGGACTTACTGAGGCCTAATAGCTAAAAAGTCTAATAATTGGCCCAATCTGAGGCCCAAAACGCAAAGGCCCCATTCTGATGAGTACGTGGGGCGTACTCATCTGTACGCAGTGCGTAACTGCTGTATGGCTTGTACGTTGCGCGTACTGGCTGGTACCCCAGCGTACTACCTTGTTAATCTCCTTTCCCCATTCAGCACTTAATACTTAGTCCCAGAAGCTACAACTGGCGATCCAAGTCTCTTTCATCATTCTAATACAAAAAGTCGATCACTTGGTGGCTTGCAACCCACCAAATGATCCCAAACATGGAGTAATGATAACTAACTCTTATAGGAATGGCTTGATCTAATGCATGGCCTCATAATGGCCTCAAAGCTTGCAACTTTACACATAAAGGAACTCGTTGAGCCTCAAGGGTGGCAACCCTAAGCTCAAATTCGAAGTTGCAAGGCCAGGGTCCAAACCTTAGAACTAAAGAGGTCTAAAACTTCCAAAACCTTAGATCTAGACTTTAAGGAAGAAAGTTAAGAGCTATATACCTCCTTTAGATGCGAAAAGATGAGTTTAATCCAGATCTTTGAGCTCAAGGCACTCAAAGGCTTCTCCTCAAACCTCTCATTTTCTTCTTCAAAGCTTTCCTTCATCAAAATGAACTCACAAGGGTCAAACATACACAACAATGGACTATGGGATGCAATAAGGGTTTTATGAGGATGATGGTGTTGGATTAGTGTCTAAGTCCATAACTATTTTGGTATGTACTTGACCCAATTATGAGCATGGTCCTTTTGGGTTGCCTTCACTATCGTAATATGTAGGATGAATTAAGGAGAGAGAGGTTTAATTATGATTTATTAATATATTATAAGAATAATGTATTAAAGGGGAAATCATATTGTTTAATTAATATTAGTCAAGAACTAATTTTGTGACTAAAAGAGATTAATTAAACTCAGGGGACTGGATTTGTAATTATAAGATAATTGCAATTGGGTATGGATCACCTAATAATATATAGGTTGGATGAATTCTATGGTAAGTCCATAAGGAATTCGTCCAAGGGATATGTTAAAGGAGTCCATGGGCTATTTAGGGCTTAAGCAGTCAGATTAGGGTTTCTTAGCTGTAAACCCTAATAGCCTACATGTATATAAAGGGCCCCTATGCCCAAAAAACGTGGCTAAGTATTTATTTAGGTTTTCCAACCATTTTTGGTGCCTCATCTCTCCTCCATCTTCATCCAAGTTTCTTAGTGGTGTTTTTGACTCCATTAGAGGTGCAACACTTGAGGCACTAAGCTTTCTGAAGCCAAGCATTAATTGTTATTGCTATATAACAATCAAAGGTAACCCTAATTTCAGTTATAGTTTATTAGATCTAGGGTTTATAGCTTTGGATACTCAATTGCATGTTCATTAGACAAACTAGATCCAAAAGCTATTAGGGTTTGCATGTATACCATACGAATGATGTATTGCTCAAAACCCATTAGTGGAATCAGAGCCTAGGGCTGTTTGTTAGTGAATTTGATGCTTATTTGATCGAAAATTGGCTGAAAATCGAAATTTTTGAGATTTTTCGACTTGACTCGCCGAGTCCGTAGTGAACTCTACGAGTGCAAGCCTGACTCAATGAGTCAGAGACGCTGAATGATGATTTTGTGGGATTTTGACCTGTTTTGGTTGTGGATAATTACCTAAAACGTTTTTTTATTAATAAAATCCGATTTTTATCAATATTTTGAGATTTTCCTTGCCAAAATAGAAGATACTTGTAAAAATTTAGATAATCTTTTGTTTTATTAGATAAATATTGATTATTTGTAATTTGATTTGAATTATCTTGTGAAAAAGTTTCAATTTCCCCCTTTAGGTTTCATAGTTTAAATTTGAACTTAAATGTTTTGGTTTTGAAATTTAAATAGCTAAACTCTAATGTTTTGAAAAGTTTCAAAACTTGTACTCAAGTTTTGGAATTTAAATTCTGATTAAAAGTCTTAATTTGAAATTTTAAATTCTAAAACCCAAGTAATTTGAAAAAGTTCAATTTACACCCTTATGGTTTTATTAATTAATTAAAGTGTATAATTAAAAGAGATTTAATAAACCCATAAAGTTTTGGCTTACATTTAATTAAATTAAAAGTATAATTTACTAAATTAAACCACCTAGTATTTTAAAAGTGTAAAATACACTCTATACTATATATAACATTAAAAGTCTAATATTATATATATGTATAAGTAAACAGTCAGTCTTACCGTTAGTAGGCATCATTCACGAAGTTGGTCTATAAGGGATGTTTAAGGAAATTGCATGTAAAATGGAGATTGAATGGGTATCCACTCTTACCCACCGCACTCTTGACTAGTAGAGGGTCGTTAGCCAAACGGGTAGAACAGGACGAAACCTTCCATTATAAGTATAATGAAGTACAAAGTAAATACATGCTTTTTCAAATTCCCAAATCATAGTTACTTTAGGAAAAATGTGAAATTGTATGCTAATCCATGGAATTACACTTCGTACCCTTTTCAAACGTTAGTGGAGCGTATGTAATTAACCGACACACTAATTTGGGATTGATATTAGTGGCGAAGGGTGGCTCAATGTTTATCATAGATCAATAGAGCATATGTGGCTAACCGGCACATTGATTAGGTGATAGTAGCATTGAGTGCACCTCGTGATTCGCATGGTTATTCACACATTGTTTGTGATCCTCGGCATCCCAGTCACAAAATTGAAGGGCATAATAATGATTAAACATGCCATTGAAGAGTTCAATGAATCTCAAAAGATCTAGGAGTTACGATTCATTTAAAACTTAAATTTCTTTTTCGTTCTACATGATGGAAATCGGTAAATCGTCATTTACCTACCTTCAAATATTCTGCAACTAGATTACGACATCCCTCTTCTAGGTTGTAGATTATTGTGTTGGATCCTAGCCTTAATAACTCATTTGGGTGTTTTTATTAAGGACTCAATCAAATTTACTCGAATTTTCTCCCGTTTTGTAGATGTCTAAATCTTACAATGGTCTTCCAAAATCCTTTGGAACAAGCTTTCCAAATGAAGATGATGTTCAAATATACGATCAAGGAAATTAAATTCATGCTTCACTTCCTCCACCTCCTCCAATTGTCCTCCCTGACCTACAAGCTCAAAGGCTTATAAAGTTCAAGCTCACTCAAGCCCTATTGGCAAGTAAGCACGAAGATGGGAAACATGTGTCTGCAAACGTCTTAGAGATGAAGTCACACATTGATAGGTTAAGAATGTTGGTTGTCGATATCTCAGAGATGTTTGCTATTGATTGGGTTCTTCAGTCACTTCCTGATTCGTACAATGACTTCGTAAGAGAGTACTATGTGATGGTTCATGACGTGACCCTCATTGATTTGACCAATTTGCTTATTGTTGTTGAATCAACGATGATTTGGCGCACATGTCAAGCAAACTTGATTGGTTGATGAAACTCCCATACTTCATTGGACACTGGCTACATTGGAAGTCCAGAAAAAGGCCGAGATTGTCCCTTGTTATGTACCAAAGGAGTCCATTTGCTTTTACTGCCAAGAAAAGGGGAATCGAAGACTAAGCTGCCCTGTTTACCGGAGAGATCTAAGAGATGGGAGAGTCAAGACGTATGGCTCTACTTCAAGTAAAATCCATTAACTAACTCTATAAGTTCCTTTTTTTGGTTCTTAATACATGATGTGATAAGATTACATTTTGATGTTTTGCAGGATCGAAGAAAAGAAAGGAAACTTAAGGAAGAAGCGTGCTGAATCTGATCACAAAGAAATGGATTTCGATAGCATGGATTCAGAGATCGGATTTTTGAGATGCTACTTTAGAGTTAGGGTAGATTTCTAGGAAATATGTAATAGCATAGTTTTTCAATTGAATTGCATTGTAAGGACAAGTTTTTCCGCAATAAAATAAATTTTGAGTTTTATCTTATTTATTTATCCTTACAATGGCGTGTATGAAAAATTGATGTTTGTGTATTTCTATTATTAGCAAAATGGATTTGATTCTTCATTAGGTTATTTGTGGAAGTGTTGAGAGTTTACCAAATAAGGAGAGTTTCTCATCACCCAAGTTTCAAGTGGATAGAAACTTGGAATCTTGCAACCTGTATTGTATGAAGAATGAAAAACTTTCATATTTGGATATTAGACTAATTCCTTCACAAAGAGTCAAGTGAAGGGCTAGGGATCAGTAACACTTGGTTGTGCGCTGATCAAGTCCACCATAAAGAGAGATATAGTATTCGTCATGATTTACTAAATTTTAGTAAATATGATTATTCTTATAAGATTAAGTGTAATTCTGAGTTGATTTAAAAGGTTTCAATAAATAGTAGAACGAATAAGAAGAATCTAGTAGGCAGAAAGATAAAAGTTTCTCTATTCTAAGAACAAGGGAGAGTAACTTTTATAGTGTTTTACGATAGGTCTTAATAATTAAGAACAATGTCTCAATTGATCCTCTAAGTGAGTCTTAGTGAAATTTCATGTCTAAGAAGAGGAATCGATAATTGTAGAAATGGTTAAATCAACAAGTCAATCATACTTCGTTCCAATATCGAGTCTTAGAGTCATACTCCAAGATTGTGAATTGAGTGACACGTCTTTAGTAGGTTTATAACACTCATCAAATGTTGAATTTGGAAAAGTTTTATTATTCTTGCACATTTGAAATTGGTAAGTTGTGATGTCTTGGATAAGACAAAGATCAACTAGGACCAATTTTGTAAAGTGTTTTGTCTTGATAAAAGTTACACTAACTCTTAAATAGTTTTTTGTCAAGAAAAGTTCCTTGACAAGAGAATCTTATGTGTCAAGGAGACAATGGGAGCCTTATTGGTCTTGAAAGGTTTCAAGAACAGATCAAGAATAAACCTAGTTGATCATCACTAGCACGTGACTTAAGGTTTATAACCTGTCATACTCTTGTTTCTGTGCCATTCCATTTAAGTTAACTATGTATTTGAGTTCTACGAGTTCTCATTTGAATGCATAAAGGGAATCACCTTGATCAATGGAAAGTACATTGATAGGTAAGGGTGAGCTGCTTAACAACCTGGAAGCAATGGTGGGCACTCGTGCTACCATGAGGCAGGAAATTGAGATTGAACAAGTTCAGTCCATATGAGCTGGATTTGTCACAAACATTGTCTTATGATTGTTGTTATGAGAAATTTACATGGATAGGAACACATACATCATAAAATCTAAGTGTCATAAGTGATAGAATGTAGTTCTTTCAGGATCGATTGATTCTAAGCATGCAAACAAAAAGTACATAAATATAAACACGAATATGGATTGAATACGTTGAATGATTAATGCTTCAACACCTCAAAAGAGCTCGATTAAGAACTTTGACTGTAGAGGTGTTTGAGGGTTAGAAAACTCAAGCGTAATTAAAGACGTCTAACAATAATGCATACATGCATGCATATATATAGTCTAACCCTACGAGATAATCACGTATGGACAGACCCAATTCGGATAGAATACAAAAATCCCTAAGACGCAACATAATAAGCCCCAACAATCTCCCCCTTTGCGTTTTTGGGATCGAGACTTCAGCTTTGTTTAACAACCGAAGGCTTCTTCACCGTCTTGAATACACTTGGGATGATAGCTAACAGATGGTACCGAAAGGTAATATACCACCGAAGCATATCAGTAAAAATTTTCTTGTCAGCATCCGAGTTCTGCTTGCACCGATGTATCAAGTTGATAATGTGCTCCAAGCAGTCAGTAGAAAACAGGTGCTTATCTAGCAGAGCAAACAAAAACCTATGAGCTTCACCTTTCGTACACATCACAGTCATATGTGTTGAATCAATTTTCCCTATCTTCATTTTGTTCACATCCCATGGCGTTTAAGTAGTCTTGACAGTCGGCTTCTTGTTCATCACTTTTTCTATCTCCTGATCCATCGTTGTAACTTCATAGATGTTGGAGGCCAACATTCTCTTTAAGTGCTCTAGAATCGGCTCATACTCCTTCGAATTAGTGAGCAGAATGCTGTATAGCAATATCCAATCATGAGGATTGAGATTGGGAAGATCTGCTAAAGATATCATCTAAACAGAATTTGTAGACCCTCATGTAATCTTGAAATGCATGTTCACAAACTTACCAGTGGGAGTCGGTTTCAATACCTTAACAGTTGTAATTTTCTGCACACTCCATGTCAGGTATTGAGGCTGGCCATACTTTAGGTAAAAATCGATAAGCTCTCGGTCAACCTTTGGATTTGGAAAAGGAACCTCAACAGTTGAATCAAAACAATGAAATGTATATGCCTTCCTTGTAATTGACATATCAAACTGTGAGTCCTTTGAATTATCACAGTCAAAAGAAGCAATCGGTTCTAACCAATAAATACTTGGTGACTCTATTGCTTGACTGATCAGCACCTCTCTAGTCCATTCAGGAAACAGATCCTTCTTACACTTCAAGATATCTTCTTCTTCTTTGTTACGCCTCTCTATTTCCTCATCCTCCTTTGTTATTTTTAGATTTTCATTTAATTCTTTATCTCTCTTCTTTTGTTTGAGGGCTTCAGTAATAGTTTCTTCGACATCACTATCACTGTCATTGACAATCTGTTTCAGCTTATCTGTTGGACCAGAACCTGAAGCTACATTAACCTTTAGTTGTTTTATTATAATTACTTTTTGTGGTCCCTCTCCCCCTTGTTTTGGAGTAACGAAAGGCTCCGAAACACCTTTCATTTCATGAAGCATTGCAAGGGCAGGGAGCAGTTTTCTAGCAAGATGATTTCTGATAGTGAGAGTGAGAATTGGATCATGAGCACCAAGGAGATTGGTCGACATGTCCTTGACATTGTTTGCACAGCTTCGAAAGACAGCTCTCTCGGTTTTTAACAAGTAAATCTCCTTCTCTGCTTGAGCAAGTTGAACTTGCTGAACTGCAATGGTAGAGGCTTCACGAGCTATCTCTTCTTTCAAAGTAATCTCTTTACCAATATCTGCATGCAGTGAGTCCAGTCGAGAGGATACTGAACTTATTAGAGAAGTGTTGTCGGATTTGATAGAGGAACAAACATCATCAAACTTCTTTTATTCTTCCTTTAGAGACTGTGAAAGAGATTCAACTGATTCACGAATTTTGGCAGCATTCTTATCAGCATGCCCTTTTAAAGAATCCTAAAATATCTGCGTGGTTTGAATAACTTCAGCAACATCGGCAGAGGCTTTATGGCAAGTACAAGTTGATTCATTGATTGCATCAGTGGATTTATCCATAGCCATTGTATATTTCTCGATGGCAGTCTCCACAAAAGCTTTAAGAACCACCCCCTCCATAAGCTTTTTTATTTGCAAGCAAGTTATCCAGCTTTTCATGAATGCTCTGTAAATGTTGGCGGTTCATAGGAGCATCATTGTCTTCATCAGATTGAAGCCGATATGGACTAAAGTATGTAGAGTCATACTTATCATTGTCTCCTCCTAGAGTAGCACCTGACTCGGTTGAGTGGGTTGGAGAGATAGGTTTAGAGATGACTGGGGGTTCGGTTTCAGTAGGTGCCCCCGTATCAAATACGTTGACCCTTGTTGTTTGTTCAGAGATAGTTGTGGTGGTTGATTGGGAAATGATAGGAGTTGGTAAAGTGGTTGTAGGAATGGAAACAGAAGAAGCTGCTGGTGGTGGTAAAGAAGTTTCTATTGTGGAAGTGGTAACAACCAAAACTGGGACTTTCGGTGATGGAGGTGGGGTTGGAATTTTGTGAGGTGGAGATTCGGTTTGTGGAGGAGATCTAGGAGGAGTATTACCTCGTGGAGATTCCGGAGGAACTTCATCATCTTCAGGATGATCGGGACTTGGAGGAGTTTGAATTGTTGATCTTTTCACCATTTTCTTGATTTTCTTTGGCTTTGAGGAGGACTCCTTTTATGAATTTCACTTCTTTGATTTAGAGGGCTTAGGTTGTTCCTCCTCGGTTGTTTCCTTATTTGTTGTCACCCTTTTTCCTCTGTTGCTTGGCTTGTCAACAGCATCCAAGGCAGCCTTTTGCACAGGAGAAAGAACTCTCGGCTCCTTGGGTGGAAGTTGTCTATAGTCAGACATCACCTTACTCTCGGCTGTACCACTCCTGTACATGGTCTCTGGAATGGAACCATAATGAAGAAACTTTTTTGGGTCGGAGATGATGATCTTCTTTGTATGAAAACTTGCAATGGACGCGGTGAGAGCATCCTTCATCACCGGAACTTCCAGAGTGTCGATTGCCCATCTTGTAATGAGAGTCCAAAACCTTCCACAAGAAATTTCGGACTAACGAATTAAAGTATTTAGGCTCTGCACAACCTTCCACAAGAAATTTCGGACTAAAGAGTAAAATTTCGGACTAACGTGTAAAAGTATTTAGGCTCTGCACAACCGGAACTTCCGTGTATCCCATTTCATACAACATTGAGAAGATTTGTGATGTTGTAATAAAGTCGGGTGAAATAACATAAGAATCCACAGCGAGATGAAGCAAGGAGCAAACCCTCCCTTTTGAAATAGAGGCCTTCTTGGAGTGGATTTGAAAATATATATATATATATATATATATATATATATATATATATATATATATATATATATATATATATATATATATATATATATATGTTCCTTGTTCTTGTCATACGATGCGGAAGAATAAACTTGAGATAGCAAAGACATCGGAATAGCCTCGAATTGGGTTAGGGCAATAACCAGTGGAGAGTACTTCAAGCATTCGACAACTTGTAACATGTAAGAATCATATAGAAACGGATTTAGTTATATAAACATGTTCTGATTTTGCTTGATGGTAAGAAAGGCTGATGAAGTAATATGATATTGTGCAGAAGAAGAGGTCGCCATTGTTGAACAAGGGAAGAAGATGAACAGTTGAAAGCGCTGTGACAGTGTAGAAATTGTGATGCTGGTAGAAGACAAAGAATTATGGAAACCCTTTATATACCGTTGCTAGGAGAGAAAAATCGTGACAATTGTGACGTGATCTCTAAAATGTAGCCTGAAAAAGCACGATTAGACAGGTTGGGTGTTCCTAGGTATGCGGCAACACGCGTGTGTATTGGGACCATTCAAATTCACGCGCCCAAAACGATTTCGTCAATCAGCATTTGAAATAGAGCTCGCCATTCGAACCTGAATTACCCTCGATTCACTAGAGGACAAATAAACTCAAACATACCATCAACAGAATGTGGGAAAATTAAAAATTTTCGTGCATTAGATTGACAAAAGATAAAGTAATAAAGCAAATGTGTATGGGATCTGAGTGATGTCTGATTATCAGACAAAAAAAACAGGGGATTCCGAGCAAGAATCGCTTCCTTCAAAGTCAAGAATGACTTGAAGTGCTTGTGTGGTTTCCCGAGAATACGATCAAGTGTTTGTATATAAACATTGAAAGGCTTCTTTTCATGACATAGATTCAAGGGGCTTATCTTCAACCGAACATCGACTCTTAAAATAAGACCGAGTGTTGGAAGAAGTACTTGTGAGACCGATGTGGTCTGTTGAACTAGTAGGCAGGTTATATTTTGTGATGACAAAAGAGTGTATAAAAATCTCAAAAAAAATTAAATTGGATCTTTATGGGAAGAATAGTCTTGGTTTTGGACAAATTCATAAAAGACCTCGCAAAGAAAAGAGATTTCAGTAGCTAACAAGTAAGATCTTGAATATAAAAATTCATCGTCAATTCATTATGGGTGTTGAATTGTGGGTTTGACTCAGCAAGTGGTATACGTATCTAAGATCATAAACACAGACTTTGTGCAACCATAAACCTTAGTGGTAAGAACTGAGAGTCTCAAGGGTTACAATTGTGAATCGAGAGTGGATGGAGAATGGTTTGAGGATGGTGAAAGAACCGAAAGTACCTTTTGCTATAAAACAAGACAAAGCAAAGAAACTCTTAACTTATGTGAGAAGAGTAAGGTAGCTCTAGACCGAGTAAATAAGAATAGCCTGATTAGGAAGAAACGATAGGTATTGATCGAATCATTAAGGCCTTGCTCTAGGTTGTAGATGCTTGGGTCAACATGCAGCAGCATGCTTCTAGGGACCCTTAACTAGTTCATAAAACAAGCATCATACCTGTCCCAGCTCCAACTTCTATTATACTTGTACCCTTGTGACTGAATAGAGGCAAGAACAAACAAATATACCACACAAACAAAATGAAAAATATTTTCGAGAGATTGAATATTCTAAAAAAGAATAAAAATAGAAAGAGAAAATATTTTTGGATTTGTGAAGTTTTCTGAAAAGGAATAAAAACAGAAAAAGAAAATATTTTTGGATTTGTGAAGTTTTCTGAAAGAAATAAAAACAGAAAAATAAAATATTTTTGGATTTTTGAAGTTTTCTGAAAAAGAATAAAAACAGAAAGAGAAAATTTTAAACAAGCATAAAGCATATTAAAGACGAGAAAAGAAACGTACACAGTTTACAACCGAAACCTTATCTCAGTTGAGTGACGTGAAATAGACCGAGTGGTCGGTTCATTTCGGTTCCCAAAATTTAAGGAGCCGAAATAGACAGAGCGGTCGGTTCATTTCGGTTCCCAAAATTTAAGGAGCCGAAATAGACCGAGCGTTCACTCCATTTCGCTTATCTAATTTTTAGTAAGAGAATTGAGGATTCGGTACCGACTCCGCTTTCATCATACCCAAGCCTTGTAATATTTTGTTAAAGAGTGCTTCAGGTAATGCGTTAGTGAATATGTCAGCCAATTGATCACTAGATCGAACAAAATGTACTTCCACGTTTCCATCTTCTACATGATCCTTAATGAAGTGATATCTAAGTACAATGTGATTAGTTTTTGAATGTTGCACCGGATTGTGCAAAATCCTTATTGCACTTTCTGAGTTACAATATAGTGGTATCTTCTTCATACTTAGCCCGTAATCTCTCAGTTGACCTTGAATCCAGATTACTTGAGAAGTGCAAGAGGCTGCAACAATATACTCAGCTTCGGCTGTAGACAATGTGACATCCCCATTTTTACGGCCAGAAAAGACCGATTTTGTTTATGCTTTATAAAAATCAGAGTACTTCATTTTATAAAAAGGTTGCGGAATTCGTTCCCAGAAATACATGATAAATACGTTATTAAAACATTTTCGAAGGAACGTATTTTATTCATTTCAAAATGTTTGGGATGTCATCGTTAATACAGAAACATAAGCATAAACAGAACTTACATTTATTTACACTAGTGATCTACATCTCTTTAAATCTCTCAGTGTAAAGTGACTTCGTATCAACACCTATGATATAAATAAACTGAGTGGGTCAGGTTGGGAAACCTGGTGAGTACATAGGGTTTTCAACCCACAATAATATAATTATTATGTTTAATCAAACAATCAACCCAATTACCCATCCCCATTATCTTCTTTACTCTTTGAGGATTTAACCTAAGATTCATCTATCCTTCATTCGTTTATTCCGAAGTCCCTTACTTCCAGGGTTATACGACTGACACTAAATCCATAGCTGTCAATGTTCGTTCGTAAAACACTAATTCCATAGCTGCTATATCTTACTCATCGGGTACTAAATCCATAGCTACCAGTGCTCGACAGGTACTAAGTCCATAGCTACCAATTCCTACAGGTACTAAATCCATAGCTACCAGTGTCTAACTAATAGGTACTAAGTCCATAGCTACCAATTCCCAACAGGTACTAAATCCATAGCTACCAACGTCTAACAGGTACTAAGTCCATAGCTACCGGTGTTTGTCCCATAGGCACTAAGTCTATAGCTGCCAATGTATACTCACGTCATCTTCTATCTCTCATCATTCATCTACCCATCATCATACCCAACATATTCGTATATATAAAATACGTATACAGTTTAAATCCTTTAAAACATGTATAAAACGTTCATCCAGCATAGACAACAAGTATTCAGATAATATGCACACATAGCACGTAGTTTATATAAAATACTTCATATCTATGTGTAAGATGAAAGGGACTATGCACTCACCTGAATAGGTGATGACTCAGCACTCGGACAGCGCTTCGATACTCTCAAAACGATATTCCTTCGATAAAACCTAGTACCAATACCACTAGGGTTTAGTCTAAAGATAACCGCGACAAATTAATAGTCTGACTATTATTACTATTATATAAGCGTTAAATAACACTCAATATAACTCATAATAATAGCCCAAATAATTATTTTAAGGTCCTAATAATGTTACTATAATTAATTCGAAGCTATATTAAAACTAGCGTAGGCGTAGCTCACTTACAGCGGGTTTTTCGCAAAACCGGGCTTCGTTGGAGCAGCGTTTCCCGAGCCGAAAGGATCTTTTCTTGGAGCCGTTGGGCACTCCGGGGCTTCCGCCTCGTGCTAGGGAGTTACCCTAGGGTTTAGGGGAGTTAGGGAGCTTAGAGAGAGAGTTTAGAGAGAGAAAGAAGAGGGTTGAGGTGTGAGAATGAATGAAACCCGGCACCTCTATTTATAGGGGTGCTGACTGGTCTACTCGCCGAGTAGGGGGGACCTACTCGCCGAGTTGGTCCATGTGGTGGCCTTCTGGTGGTGCCACGTGTCCAATTCTGGTGGTGCCACGTCACCCCCTATCGCGTATCAGCCTTCAAACTTAGAAAAATCACAACTTTTGCATATGAGCTCCGTTTTTGACGTTCTTTATATCCACGCGTAGGTAAAATCAAGATCTACAACTTTTGTTTAGACTCCGTCGGCTAATTCTCGACCGATCTCAAATTTAACAGTAGGAGGCGTTTAGACTGTTAAATGACTGCGAAGATATCATAACTCCTTCATACGGACTCCGTTTTCATTTGTCTTTTTACCGTTGAGTTCCTATTAATGATATATTCAACTCTCATTTAGGTCACGTAAGCCAAAAACCGCTCGAACTAAAATTCGAGTTTCGGGTTGTACACTGCTAAGCCGAATCTTAGAAAAATCATAACTTCCTCATACGAAGTCAGATTTGGGCGTTCTTTTTATCGATGCTCTTAGTTTAACATATTCTACGAATTTCATTTAGATCACTAAGGCTAAAAAGTCCTCCATCGTAAATTCACTATTTACGCTTCCCGGTGCCGTGCCGGTTCCGTCGCGAAACTTCGACGGGCCATAACTTCTTCGTTATAACTCGGATTTTGGCGTTCTTTATATGTACGGAAACCTTGTGACATATTCTACAACTTGGTTAAGATTATTTATTCTAAATAATCTTTTGTTGAAAAGTCATTTTCGACCCCTATTGCCTCTAAATTGACTAGCCCGGATCTACGGGCGTTACAATTATCTCCCCCTTAGGATGATTACGTCCCGGAATCATCAACGAAATAGGGCTCACATGATGACTCCATTTGTTATCTATTCATCCTAAGTCATAACTTCGATGTTTCTTCGAACGTGTATCTAAGTCTTAGACTCCTTGACTACAGGCGGTGCTCGATCTTGCATACGCTCTCTATCTCACGTTAGACTCCAAATTATGACCTTTAAGTCACAATCTCGATCCTCACTGGATACGAACTTAAGATAAGTTCTTTTATTAATACAATGGACCGATGTGTCATATTCTAATGACCTCTCATCGTATGTTGCAATGCTCAGACTCAGGTCTCTTAGAGTCAAATTTCAGAACAATCTATACCTTCCTTCATGTTCTAGTCACATCTAAAAAGGTAGCATCTCTAGCAACCATCTTCTTTTAACAACGAGCGCGATACTTCTATTGATCGCTTTGATTTCAATCGTTTGGTTTAAGTCGGACGCTACATCAAACTTGGTTCTCTGAACCGCGTAACATACTCATCGTAGTCGGACTCAATTCGATATGACCACTAGGGTCGGAATATCAACAATCGTCTTAGTCATTACCGAAACAATGGTAACAACACACTTGAATAAATCGAAATCAATTACTAGTTTCTTGGTAACCTTGTGACTTTCCCTGATCCAAGCGTGAGTCCTGTGCTTCCGGTAGTATATGCATCTACTACCTTTCACACCTACTCATACTCGTCCCAAGTATTGTCTCGTAGTTTTCCCAAGTTATTATCACAAAACAATTTTTAACACATAAAAATGTGTCCAAATAATCACAAAATTTTCCCTAGACTCTACTAGGACTTCTTCTATGCGTATCTTCAATCATTAATTCTGCTTCAGCTCGGTGGAAATACCATACGATGGGTCAACTTCATGAATTACGCCAATCATTCCATCATCCTGCCAATCGAAGGTGTACTTTGGACGTACTTTACTCCTCTAAACGTACATCATGACATATTCTAAAGGCAAGATAGCACTCTTATGATATCTTCCGATAGGTGTCATTCACTATCGTAAGCCTTTTCATTTCCTCCACTTACTCAATTCTCTATAAGTCCTTATCATGACATTCTATTCTACAAAGCGAGCGTTTGGTGTATCGAGATGAGAATATAGATAGAGGAAGAATTAGACACATATTCCTCCTTATTACTCCAAAAAGTTACATGCCAGTTCTAATATCGTACTTAAACGTTTAGAAACCTGAGCACATAAAATTTCCAGATCCGATCGGCAACAGACCATAGATCCGATTATATAATGCATATCATAAATCATTTAGCACATAAAAGCATGTTAGGAATTTTCCCTAAATAAGCTAGTGCTTGTGTCTATTCAGGTGTATTACCTAAATCTATTTGACACACTCCTCACAATCATTACTTAGCATTTTAAGTTTAAGTCTAGAAATCCTACAAATTCCTAGTTCGCTTAAACTAATGCTCTGATACCAACTGTGACATCCCCATTTTTACGGCCAGAAAAGACCGATTTTGTTTACGCTTTATAAAAATCAGAGTACTTCATTTTATAAAAAGGTTGCGGAATTTGTTCCCAGAAATACATGATAAATACGTTATTAAAACATTTTCGAAGGAACGTATTTTATTCATTTCAAAATGTTTGGGATGTCATCGTTAATACAGAAACATAAGCATAAACAGAACTTACATTTATTTACACTAGTGATCTACATCTCTTTAAATCTCTCAGTGTAAAGTGACTTCGTATCAACACCTGTGATATAAATAAACTGAGTGGGTCAGGTTGGGAAACCTGGTGAATACATAGGGTTTTCAACCCACAATAATATAATTATTATGTTTAATCAAACAATCAACCCAATTACCCATCCCCATTATCTTCTTTACTCTTTGAGGATTTAACCTAAGAGTCATCTATCATTCATTCGTTTATTCCGAAGTCCCTTACTTCCAGGGTTATACGACTGACACTAAATCCATAGCTGCCAATGTTCGTTCGTAAAGCACTAATTCCATAGCTGCTATATCTTACTCATCGGGTACTAAATCCATAGCTACCAGTGCTCGACAGGTACTAAGTCCATAGCTACCAATTCCTACAGGTACTAAATCCATAGCTACCAGTGTCTAACTAATAGGTACTAAGTCCATAGCTACCAATTCCCAACAGGTACTAAATCCATAGCTACCAACATCTAACAGGTACTAAGTCCATAGCTACCGGTGTTTGTCCCATAGGCACTAAGTCTATAGCTGCCAATGTATACTCACGTCATCTTCTATCTCTCATCATTCATCTACCCATCATCATACCCAACATATTCGTATATATAAAATACGTATATAGTTTAAATCCTTTAAAACATGTATAAAACGTTCATCCAGCATAGACAACAAGTATTCAGATAATATGCACATATAGCACGTAGTTTATATAAAATACTTCATATCTATGTGTAAGATGAAAGGGACTATGCACTCACCTGAGTAGGTGATGACTCAGCACTCGGACAACGCTTCGATACTCTCAAAACGATATTCCTTCGATAAAACATAGTACCAATACCACTAGGGTTTTGTCTAACGATAACCGCGACAAATTAATAGTCTGAATATTATTACTATTATATAAGAGTTAAATAACACTCAATATAACTCATAATAATAGCCCAAATAATTATTTTAAGGTCCTAATAATGTTACTATAATTAATTCGAAGTTATATTAAAACTAGCGTAGGCGTAGCTCACTTACAGCGGGTTTTTCGCAAAACCGGGCTTCGTTGGAGCAGCGTTTCCCGAGCCGAAAGGATCTTTTCTCGGAGCCGTTGGGCACTCCGGGGCTTCCGCCTCGTGCTAGGGAGTTACCCTAGGGTTTAGGGGAGTTAGGGAGCTTAGAGAGAGAGTTTAGAGAGAGAAAGAAGAGGGTTGAGGTGTGAGAATGAATGGAACCCGGCACCTCTATTTATAGGGGTGCTAACTGGTCTACTCGCCGAGTAGGGGGGACCTACTCGCCGAGTTGGTCCATGTGGTGGCCTTCTGGTGGTGCCACGTGTCCAATTCTGGTGGTGCCACGTCACCCCCTATCGCGTATCAGCCTTCAAACTTAGAAAAATCATAACTTTCGCATATGAGCTCCGTTTTTGATGTTCTTTATATCCACGCGTAGGTAAAATCAAGATCTACAACTTTCGTTTAGACTCCGTTGGCTAATTCTCGACCAGTCTCAAATTTAATAGTAGGAGGCGTTTAGACTGTTAAATGACCGCGAAGATATCATAACTCCTTCATACGGACTCCGTTTTCGTTTGTCTTTTTACCATTGAGTTCCTATTAATGAGATATTCAACTCTCATTTAAGTCACGTAAGCCAAAAACCGCTCGAACTAAAATTCGAGTTTCGGGTTGTACACTGCTAAGCCGAATCTTAGAAAAATCATAACTTCCTCATACGAAGTCAGATTTGGGCGTTCTTTTTATCGATGCTCTTAGTTTAACATATTCTTCGAATTTCATTTAGATCACTAAGGCTAAAAAGTCCTCCATCATAAATTCACTATTTACGCTTCCGGGTGCCGTGCCGGTTCCGTCGCGAAACTTCGACGGGCTATAACTTCTTCGTTATAACTCGGATTTCGGCGTTCTTTATATGTACGGAAACCTTGTGACATATTCTACAACTTGGTTAAGATTATTTATTCTAAATAATCTTTTGTTGAAAAGTCATTTTCGACCCCTATTGCCTCTAAATTGACTAGCCCGGATCTACGGGCGTTATAGACAATGACACACATGTTTGCTTCTTGGACTCCCAACTAACAAGTTTTCCATCAAGAAATTATCATCCACCTGTAGTGCTCGTTCTATCTAGTCCACATCCTCCTAGATTAGCATCAGAATAAGATTGAATGAAGAATCCAGTTCTTGTAGGATACCAAAGACCGAGAGATGAGGTTCTCTTTAGGTAACGGAATATGTTCTTCACAGCTACCATGTGAGGTTCTCTTGGATTTGCTTGAAACCTAGCACAATAACACACAGAAAACATCATGTCCAGTCTCCTAGGTGTTAAATACATAACTGATCCTATCATTTGACGATATTGTGTTATGTCAACAACAAGTTTTTCCAGAGATGGTGTTAATTTAGTGCCAAATGCCATTGGAACCTTCACTTTTGAGTCGCACGTCATACCAAATTTCGTCAGTAAGGTCTTTGTATAAGCCTCATGGTTGATGAATATACCTTTTGTTCCCTATCTAATGTGTAAACAAAGAAAAAAGTTAATTAGACCCATTGCGCTCATTTGAAATTTAGTCTCCATCAACTTTTTGAATTTAGCTGTTAAGCTAGGATTCGTAGAGCCGAAGATGATATCCTCAACATAAATTTGAACGATCATTAGATGTTCACCTTCTTTCTTTTAGAAGAAGGTAGGGTCAACCGAACCTTTCTTAAATTTTGACATTTTTAGAAAACGAGTTAAGGTTTCATACCAGGCTCTTGGTGCTTTCTTTAATCCATAGACTGCTTTATCCAGCACACAACAATGATTAGGGAATTTCTCGTTCACAAACCCAGGCGGTTGCTCAACATAGACTATTTCTTCTAATTCTCCATTCAAGAAGGCACATTTGACATCCATTTGGAAGACTTTGAAGTTTTTATGAGCAGCACATGATCCTTACTGATTCCAACCTAGCTACTGGAGTGAAGGTTTCCTCATAATCTATCCCTTCTTCTTGACAATATCCTTTCACCACCAATCGAGCCTTGTTGTGAATGACATTCCTTTCTTTATCCAACTTATTTCTGAAGACCCACTTCAAGCCAACCACAGACGCATCCTTTGGTGTAGGTATCAGCCTCCAAACTTGGTTACGTTCAAACTCATGGAGCTCATCTTGCATTGCTTGGACCCAAACTGAATGATCAAGTGCAACATTTATAGTTTTCGGTTCAATCTTGGAAACAAACGAATTAAACATACAAAATTCAACTTTAGAGAACAATGTAGTTTGTTTCGCTTTCAATTGAGAACGAGTAAGGACTTTTTCTGCAGTGTCACCATTAATCTGTGCTTTGGGATGGTCTTTGGTCCATTTCACTAATGGAGGATAATTTGGGTCATATGTTGGATCCAATTCAGCATTCACTTCAACTTCAACTTCAGATAGATCACCCTCGCCTTTGTTAGTTCTACTTTCAGTCTCTTTCTCCCCCTCGACTGGCGAAGTATAATATATGCCTTCACTAATGGTTGCATTTTGTGTGGAGTTGGATTCTCCCCCTCGGTTGTACTACCGATAGGTGGATTTTGAGCAGAACTATCCTCTTTTTATGAGCCTTTATGAGATGAAGATGAAATTGAATCCTCACCCTCGAAAGATGCTTTGTTCGTTTCTGATGCTGTTGAACTTTCCCCTTGAAATGGTGGATTGCTCTTAGCAGTTGGAGGTTCATTTTCCATCTCTTTGGCAGCTTCATCGATAATTTTCTTGAGACTTTCAATTGTGTTATCTGGGGCTTTCACTTATGAGTTTGTTGCTTTCTCTGGTTCATCAAACAGGCGCATGTATTCTTCAAACAAATTGGCTATTGGAACCGAGACTTGTCGTGATTCTGGAAAAATGTCTCCCAAGTCACTTTCACTTCTTTGAACTTTCTTTATGTAACTATCATCGAAGGTGACATAATAGGTTTCTTCAATTCGTTTTGAGCGTTTATTCAACACTCGGTATGCTTTCGATATTAGTGAGTAACCCAGAAAAACTCCTTCATCGGCTTTGACATCAAACTTATTTCGATTCTCTTTGGAATTGAAAATAAAACACCTTGAACTGAATATGTGGAAAAACTTAACATTGGGATTTCGGTTGTTTAAGATCTCATATGGAGTAATTGAGAATATCTTGTTTAGCAAGAGCCGATTTTGAGTATAGCATGCAGTTGCAACAGCATCAGCCCAGAAATATAATGGAAGTGAAGCAAAACTGAGCATGGTTCTGGCTGCTTCACACAACGAACGGGTTTGTCTTTCAACAATCCCTTGTTAGCCAGAAAGTTCTCCAAATCATGATTCTTAAATTCCAGACCATTGTCACTTCTGATATTCCTCACCATTTTCCTCAGTTGTACTTCCACTTGCTTGATAAATGTTTTCAGTTTGGGAGTCGCATTTGATTTCTGTTTAAGAAAAAAAAAACCCAGGTGAAGCATGAAAAGTCATCTACAATTACAAGAATATACTTACTTCCACCAAAGCTTTCAATAGTTGAAGGTCCACATAATTCGATATGCAAGAGATCAAGAGCTTCAATTATCTTCGTGTTGATTTGTGTAGGGTGGCTCTTTCTGCTATGTTTTCCCTTTTCACATGCTGCACACAGATGGTCCTTGTCGAACTTGAGAAGAGGAAGTCCTCGAACATGATCACTAAGCACCAACTTATTAATGTCTTTGAAGTTCAAGTGCGATAGTCGTCGATGCCACAACCATCTATCATTTGTATTTGCCTTTGTCAACAAACATATTGCTGGTTTTCCTCATATTGGATTGAGATTTAAAGGATACATCTCTCCCTTACGTTCAGATTTCAACAAGACCTTCTTGGATTGTTTCTCAATTATCTTAGAGCCCTCATCATCAAATGATACTTTTAGACCTTTGCCCACAACTAATTGTGACACACTAATGAGGTTGTGCTACAAACCTTCTACATAAGCCACTTTTCGAATCGTGAAGTCTCCATTTGTTATCATACCATATCCCTTAATCGTGCCATAGGAGTTATTTCCATATTTCACACACCCACCATCTTTAAGGGATCGAAACTCCCTCAGCTCTTCCTTCCTACCTATCATGTGATGCGAGCAACCACTGTCTATATGCCATTCTTCATCGAACTGCTCCTCACTAATTACCTGCAAATTTAGGAACCCAAAGTCGCTTGGGTCCTTGTGAGTTTTTCACAGAGAAAGGAATTGCAGTAGAAATATCAACCAAGTATGTTCTTTTTACTAAAGTGGTTTGATCTTTTCTTTTAATTGTATATACTTTGATTTTGGTTTGGTTTTATCTTGTTTAAATTTGAATTCGTTGGTTAGTTTGTTTGATGGCATTTGACACCTAGGATTAGCTGATGATTGCTTATTATGGATCTTAGAATCAGATGTTAGCTTTCCTTTTCCTTTGATGTCTTTCCTAGAATTTGCTTTACTTTGTGGCTTGGTGTAACCAAAAATTGACTGGGGACCAAAACTGGGTTTAGAACCGAAACTATTCTGAGGATCGAAAGTGGACTTTCGGTTTTGAGTGATGTTCGAACCGAAACATGACTTTCGGTTCTTCGACTTGGAATAGTAAGAACTTGGGCTGAAATTTTCCTTTACTTATTCCTTTCCTTTGTCCGTTGAGATCTTCTTAGGAGGAACATAGTTGGGATTTTAGGAATGCCAGTAACTCTTTCGCTCATTCAGATTCTTTGCATATCTTTGATTTCATAAGCATTTATGTTCAGCTAGTTCCTTCTGTGATTTGTGTATATTGAAGCAGGCCTTCGGCTTCTCTCTTTGAGTTTCGGTTGTTTTGGCTTCAACTTTCGGTTCTTCTTTTGGTTCTTCAGGGATCTCTTTGGTTCTACTTGTGCTTCCTTTGTCAAATATTGAGGGTTTGTTTATGGGTTCAGCTACGTATCTTCCTTTAACTCTCCAAGAAGTCTTCTCAGATAAGCCTACAGTTTCTTCTGCATTATCAATAGGAGCATACCAGAAGAAATCTTCGCACCCTTCTGCATTGTCTTTTTCCACCAAGACTCTTAGTTCTGCTGTTTGTCTAGAAGTGACTCCTTTAGCAGCATATACCTGATTCGGCACAGTTTGAACCTTTTGATAAACCACATCCTTTTCTTTGACCTTCTTTTCCTTATCCTTTGCTAGACGAGCAAATTCCACTGAATTTTCTGAGATTAGTGGTTTCTCATTTTCAGTTTCGCTCTTCATAAACTCAGAGCAATCAACTACGTCTTCTACAGATATCTCACTCGTCTCACTTTCTTCATCAAATTTAGACGTATTTTCTAAGTCTATTTTATTTTCAGAAGCTAGTTTGGCATTGGATTGGTCAAATGAGTGAATAGTATCCAACTTAATTGTCAACTTATCATTTTCATCTAAAACGTATTTTAACATACATTTGTGTTCCTTTGAATCAATGAAGGTTTTTATTTTATCCAGTCCAATTTTGTATGACATGGACGTCTCTTCTGATGATACTTTTAATTCACATTCTGCTATGACCTTGTCTTCCTTAAATTCAAGAAATGGCAAAATCATCTTATGAATTTTCTTTCCTATCTCACAACTTAAATGCAATTGAGCTATATTAGTATATAAACCCTTAGCAATTAAACAAAAAACATTTCTATGTTTTAAAAACTTCAGATTGTCTTTTTGTAAATAAAAAATTTCACCCCTAACTCTAATTAACTCTGCCTCCTTCAGCTCAATCCATATCCTTCTCTCCTCACTCTTTGATGACACCCTGCTGAGTTGGTCAGTTAGGTTAGAATTCGCTAAGCGAGTTTGCATGAGACTACCACTTAAGTTAGTGAATTTTAAATCATTTAATTCTTCTTCATAATTTTTTAATGGAACTTTAAGTGATTCAAGGATGGATTGTACCTTATTGATCAAACGATCGTAGTCGTTGATCTGCTCACTGACTGGCTTTGCTGCAAAACATTTGTTTTCAGTCAGGTTCGGTTCCTCATCTACACTTTCGGTTGATGATCCAGTGGTGACCATTAAGCACTTCCCAGTCGAACCTACTTCCTTTGCTACATAAGCCTTTCCATGAGTGGGCTTTCTCACCTCTTCATCTTCTGAGTCGGTTGACCAAACTTCCACACCACCGAATTCATCTTTATCGGCATTTTCCTGCGTAATTAAAGCATTAATAGTACCTTTAGCACCGTTATTTGTCTTTTTGTTCTTGATTTCTTCCAGCTTGCGCATGTAGTACGCCTCATCATCTTCACCATCTCTTTTCTCAGCCATTTTTCTCAGCATGCAATCCTTGGCAAAGTGGTTCCTGCCATGATAGTAATTGCAGTTGTATCTAGAGTCTCCTGCAAGTTTGCTCTCCCTCTTGTCTTCATCCTTTTGAGAAGGGATCTTCGCTTCATCCTTAAGCTTTTCAGAGTTGTAACTTCCCTAACAGTTTCGGTTCTTACTGACCGGAAATTTTCTTCTTGCAAACCTCTTTGGATTGGTGACCATCATAGCATACTCCTCACTTGTAAGGTCACATTCAGACAAATCTAACTCTTCTTCATCTTTTGCAATACCTTTTGCTTTTGAGACAAGAGCCAACGATCCTACACCAGAAACCACTTTTGCTTCTTTGGTTACGACACATTCATGGGACTTAAGTATTCCCACAAGTTTCGCTAGTGAGTAAGACTTAAACTGTTCGTAAGCATTTACAGTAGAAACCACAGCCATCCACTCTGGTCTGAGTCCGTTCATGAACATTACTTTCTGCTCAATCAACTTCCTCTCTATTCCATGCTTTATCATCTTACTTAGGAGATGATTGAACTGATTAAAAGTTTGTATGAGCTTTTCGTCAGGTTTCTGTTTAAATACTCCAAATTCTGATAGTAGTAAGGTTTGAATGGAGTGTTCTATATCTTCATCAGTCGAATAAAGCTCCTTTAACCTATCCCAGATTTCTTTAGCCGTCATGCATGAACCGACCAACCGAAAAGTGTCAGATTGCAAGGTGAATCTTATCATTCTCATGGCCTTCACATTACACAGCACCTTGTGTTTTTCATCCTGTGGCATCTTCTGTTTATCAGCAACTAACTTGTTATATTCCTTTTGTGTCTTGACGGTTATGTTTGTTCCTGAATGAATAAACGGCCCAAGTGTGATAGCTTCCAAGATAAGATAGCAGTTTTCTTCAAATCCAACCACATAGTCTTCAAAGTGATGTGCCCATACTTCGTAGTCTTGAGTGTAAAGAATAGGTATCCTGGTTGTAGATCCAATGTTGTTTGAGATGTTGATGGGATTTGTTTGCGAATCTTCATCAGACATGGTGAGCTTTTAGAATCAAACCTGTAAACTTGAGATTAGGGTTTTATCTAAAACAAAGTTGTTGTCGAAACAAAGAAGATGACTTTTTATTTATACAATAAAAGCGTAAACTATAAGGAATTCTGAATACAGAAGGAATGTGTATTGATCACATAGTCTCCTACTCTGATACCAATTGATAAAATGTATTTCTTTCAGGATCGATTGATTCTAAGCATGCAAACAAAAAAGTACGTAAATATAAACACGAATATGGCTTGAATACATTGAATGATTAATGCTTCAACACCTCAGAAGAGCTCAATTAAGAACTTCAACTGTAGAGGTGTTTTAGGGTTACAAAACTCAAGCGTAATTAAAGACGTCTAACAATAATGCATACATGCATGCATGTATATAGTCTAACCCTACGAGATAATCACGGATGGACAGGCCCAATCCGGATACAATACAAAAAGCCCTAAGACGCAACATAATAAGCCCCAACAATAAGGTTTCCCTCCTCCATGAAAATGATTGTGAGGAAATACTTTCACTAAGAGAGATTTTAAGGAGATAGCGGTTGTGTAAATTTTATTCTCAAATTCGATTATGATTACAACATCCCTCTCCATAGTTTGAATTATGAGATTTGGCAATTAGTCAGAACATTTGGGACTTAGTAACATGAGTTCTAAAATTGTTTAGATACACATAAGCTATCTAAGAAAAGGTGTATGAGTTTAAGAAGCTTAGATAAAGGATTATCAAAGCATCTAGTATTATAAATATGAACTTAAGGAATTCAATAAGCATTGTTTTCTAGAAGTTCAGCTGTTTTTGAGTACATGTCAAAGCTAGTGCGAGCATAAGTGTTATACCAATAAGGAAATAATCATCATGTTAGTGGGAGCTTGATTATTATGGTAAGTATTGCAAGTTAGCAATATTAATTATAGAAAACAAGCGTTATACTGTGCAAAGTCGCAAGGGTTGAAAAGTTGTTTTACTATAATTAAGGGAGAGAATATTATACTTCATTTCAAATCTAAAGGCTTAGATTGTGGAATTTTAATCAAATTTAGTCAAATATATATGAATGTTATGTTAGAATGGTTCAACATTAGGAAATTCTATATATGGAAAGGATAATTGCATTCTCAAAATTTGGTTATGATTACAACATCCTTTTTCATAATCAAAACTATGAGAACATGGCAATTAGAAATATTATAGCAAAAGACTGGTAAAGTATCACGTCTTTATGTAAGATATTATGAATCGTGTCCCATATGCTTCGGGTATAGGATCGATTGCATATGCTGTAATGTTTGATCATTCTAAATTTTTCCAAATGCTTAGCGCATTAAGAGGGAAAAGGGACTAGAACGGGTTTTGATTGAAATTATTAAATAACTATCAAAGGACGATCTAAGGTTCTCCAAGGACTTGTTGCTTGTGACTAGTTGGAAGTATAATGTTGGATGGACCATATCGGCATTATTGCGAATAGATAAGATTCTATTAAGAATGAGTTTTCGTATGGAAAATATGGATATGTTTCCATATTGGGTGATGGAAATTAAGATTTTATGTCTAGATTAGAAAATTTTATGCAAAAAGGATATTCAAAGGAATGTACTTTGAGTGATAGACATCACATCTATAGAATTATTTTGTAACAATTTCTGATAGGGTACTTAGTAATTTCATTGGCCAAGTCATGGTGACTTTTATGCTATGACTTTACGAAAGGATCGTTGCAGAAAATGTTAGAATCTAACATATTCTAATAGTGGTAAGAAATTTTCATTCTTACACTAATGATAAGGATAAGGAATTGTGAAATGAGCATCATTGGAAAAGTTTTAAATTGATCTATTTCACAAAGCATGGACCATAGGAAACATAGTGTGCATGCTCGGAGCATGGGACAACTATTGTTGTAATTCAAGTAATAAGTTAATTTTCTGAAACAGTAAACAATGAATAATATGTAATCAATATGGTGATTAAATAATAAGTGTTTTATGTATACTCAAAAGTTTTGAGGCCATATAAGATTAAGTATTATTAGTGTGTTTCAGTTTGCATGTTTTGACTTCCAAAATAATTGGGTTATTTGAACCTCCACAGTCGGTCATTCATTGGAAGTAGGTATGAAGCAAGATTGTCATGAATCTGTCTGTATATTGTCAAGAGTATTTAGACATAGCACAAGTTTGCTACAGAGTTCATGAGTGATTTGATAAGATTAGAGTATTGGATTAAACCCATGCTCACTTGAATCACTTCATGATTTTATCACGAGTGATTGTGAGGCGATAATATTGTATATTCTTGAAACCGAGACATGTGAGTTGTTATTTGCTGGTCGGTTACACATTGATGATAAGTAAGCGCACCAATAATTTGGTGTTATAAAACTTATTGTTGTGTGTGATTCAATGAGTGAGTACAAACGAGCATTTGAGTCGAAATTTATCCATTCCTTTTACCCAAAGTGGGATAAAATCTATATATGTGGGCCCCTTGATGATTTAGTGATGACACATAAGTGCTTGGCCAAGCCGGGACTAAGTTGATGTGTTCAATTGTAGTCTGTTGTTAGTCGTCATAAATCAGAAGTCGGGAAACAATATTGATAGAATGGTTGAAATTCATGTCTTGTATCTATACGATATCTAGAGAATGGAGGAATATATGATCCCTTATCTGAAGGACACGTGTATCTGATAAGATCAGAGTTGACAACGGCTTTTGAAAGCTACGATTGTTGATCACATTCTGAAGTTATGAAAAATAGTTATTAGACTTATCCAAATGGGAGACTGTTGGATTAATGTCTAAGTCCATAACTATTTTGGTATGTACTTGATCCGATTATGAGCATGGTCCTTTTGGGTTGCCTTCACCATAGCAATATGTAGGATGAATTAAGGAGAGAAAGGTTTAATTATGATTTATTAATATATTATAAGAATAATGTATTAAAGGAGAAATCATATTGTTTAATTAACATTAGTCAAGAATTAATTCATAACTAATTTTGTGACTAAAAGAGATTAATTAAACTTAGGGGACTAGATTTGTAATTATAAGATAATTGCAATTGGGCTATGGATCACCTAATAATATATAGGTTGGACGAATTCTATGGTAAGCCCATAAGGAATTCGTCCAAGGGATATGTTAAAGGAGTCCATGGGCTGCTTAGGGCTTAAGCAGTCAGATTATGGTTTCCTAGCTGTAAACCCTAATAGCCTACATGTATATAAAGGGCCCCTATTCCCCAAAAATGTGGCTAAGTATTTCTTTAGGGTTTCCAGCTATTTTTGGTGCCTCCTCTCTCCTCCCTCTTCATCCAAGTTGCTTAGTGGTGTTTGTGACTCCATTAGAGGTGCAACACTTGAGGCACTAGGCTTTCTGAATCCAAGGATTGGTTGTTATTGCTATATAACAATCAAAGGTAAGATCTAAACCCTAATTTCAGTTATAGTTTATTAGACCTAGGGTTTATAGCTTTGGATATTCAATTGCATGTTCATTAGACAAACTAGATCCAAAATCTATTAGGGTTTACATGTACACCATAGGATTGATGTATTGCTTGAAACCCATCAGAGGGGACTGGTAAAAAGCCAGGGGTGAGGCTATAATGGGGTATTTATATGACTCAAATGAAAAAAAATTAGGGTTTGCTATCAGCTCATGTACGTTGTGCGTACTCCTGGTACGCTGTGCGTACGTTTGCGCATCCCCTGCATCCAATGCAGACCACTACACCCATGCTACACCCAACGTGTGTCGTATGGGCAGCCTAAATCTTTGGCCCAAATGCTTCAGTCTTATCCAAAAGTCCTTTTTATCTATCCTAGGCCCAACCATAAATTAAGAAGAATTAATTAATTAATACCTCGAGAGTCGACCGTTACAGTTTATGTAGCTGTTATAGCTGATATGGATTATGTGATTATGTGGATTGTATGGGGTATGCTCTGGGGAACTCACTAAGCTTCGTGCTTACAGTTTTGTTTATGGTTTCAGGTATCCTCGATTTAGAAAAGAAGGGTTCGGATTGATCGCAGTGCACACACCTTTCATTTCTGCAATGAATGATTTTGGGATAAACTCTGATAAATATTTTACTTAATGATGATTTGAAATGTTTGAAATAAGTGGCATCAATGCTTTAGCTATATTTAAAAATGAAATTTTTACCCTCGATTTTTAAGTCGTGTACTCAGCAAGAAGCTAAGGTGTAAAATGCAAAATACACAAAGGTTCAAATTGAAAATTACATAATAGAAATAAAGTGAGAGAACAGTGAGATTCTCCAGTCCATCCAATTCCCACATCCAAGCTTGCTTCTATGTTTGCAGCCAAATAGGAGATAGATATAACATTGTCTGCCACCTTTGTATGGGGGAATCTGAGCTCCTTGAATAACCTGTCATCCCTTGTGATCCAGATGTTCCATCGTAAACAATACACAATAGAGTTAAAGATTGTTCTATGTTTGCACCACAAATAGGAGATAAATATAACATTGTCTTCCACCTTTGTATGAGGGACTCTCAGCTTCTTGAATAATATGTCATCCTTTGCGATCCAGATGTTCCATTGTAAACAATACACAATAGAGTTGAAGATTGTTCTTTTCATTGGACAGTTCCCTCAAGATGTTGCAAAGTCGATGAACTCCTTAATATTAGAAACTTGTGTTTTAATCCCACACCATTTGATGATCCACTCACGAACTCCTTTTGCAAAGTCACATTTAACTAGGAGATGGTTGATCGATTTAGGTTCTTTGCTGTAAATTGACACAGTTGATTGGGGATTGATATGCCTCTTTCAGTTAGTGACATGGCTATTAGAATTCTAGACAATGAAGCTCTCTATATGAAACATCTAACTTTTAGTGGTACCCTTTTGTCCTAAAAGATTGTTGGACCACGATGATGGTTGATTTCACATCTATGCATCTCCTCATAGTGTTGATAGTATAGCATACATCCAAATTTAACATAAACCTGAAACCAAAAGTGGACTGTGGTGGGATGTCCATTGAACCAGTATTTGAATAAAATTTCTATAACTCATTTAGAGTTATTGCATCATTTGGATCCTATTTCCAGTTCCATGTGAACCCAGAGGCCTGATGGGTTTTGAGCATTCTAACACTTCCTAAGTGTACATGCAACCCTAATAACCTTGGATCTATGTTTGTCTAATTATCATGCAATGTTGAATTCCAAGGCTATATTCCTATCTAGCATACATGGGGAACAATTTTAACTTGAATGATAAATAGAATAACTTACCTTGTTGTTGCTTGTGTTCCTTGAAACCTTGTTAGCCTAGCACCCCAAGTGTGATGCCTCAAATGTTTCACACAACACCAAATGCTCTTGGAAAAACTTATGAGAGAACACACACTTCTTGAAATCGGCCAAGCCCTCTTGTTTCCTTAGTGTAGCCGATTTTGGTGGAGAATATGATTCTTATATAGTGTTGACACATCTAGGGTTACACCATGTAAACCCTAATGTGTCATGACTCTTCATTTCCATGACCCATGGGTTTGTAACTCCCATGGAGCATCCATGGAGCATCCTATGGGTAGAACCCAACTTGATAATCCATGGAGCCTCTTAGCCCACTATACAAGATATGGATAATTTACATAATCAACCCATATATTTAATTAGTTCTCTTTTGACCACTTAATTAATTCTAAATTAATTATTGACCAAACTAATCAAATAATATTATTAATATATTAGAACTTATAATATATTAATAATCTCCAAGTGTTATTTCTCATTTAGTCTATCCAATTGCATGGTGCCATGCAACCCAAATGGACCATGTCGGGTTGGGTCAAGTACATACCAGAAATAGTTATGGACTTAGACACCTTATCCAACAGTCTCCCACTTGGATAAGTCTAATAACTATTACTGCAAGTATGACTTCAGGAACCGATCGGCAATCGTAGCTCTTTTCAAGGTTTATCGGAATTGAGAAGATGATGGTACGCCATTTAAGATAAGTGATCATATAATCCTCTGTTCTAGATATCAGTCGGACAAATACATGGAACAATGTCTTACTTATTGTCCAACAGTTTGTTTCCCGATTTCCGATTTGTTTGACAAAGAACTTAATTGAACACATCAACTTAGTTCTGACCGGGCCCGGTTCATGGGTCAAAACAAAATCATCGAGGGGCCCAGATACCAGCTTCTAATCCAAGAAGGAACAGATAAACTTCGACTCATATGTTTGTTCTACCACTCATTGAATTACACACAAGAGTACGATTTATAACATCGAGTTACCAATGCGTTTTCGTACAATCAATGCATAACCGACTTGTAAGTAACAAATCATATCTCTAGGTTTGAAGACTTATACGATATTACCGTCTCACGATCACTCGAGATAGAATTCCATGAAGTGATTCCAGTGAGCGTGGGTTGAGTCCAATGCTCAGAACTTATGAGCACTCATGATTGCTGTAGCCTTGTCCAAGACCTCTACAACCAAACATGACAGTCTTGATTCATACCTACTTCCGACATATGACTGACTGTGGAGGTTTGAATAATATGTTATACCAAACAAAAATTATTCTGGAAGTCAAAACATGCAAAAGAAATATAGTAAACGATCGACAAGAGATAGCAACACTTTACTCATAAATAAAACATTTTTTATTCATCATCAAATGTCAATTACACTTTACAAATTTCGAGGTTATCTAACTACTAAATCTAATATCATCCTTCAGCCCTATGCTCCGAGCATGCTGGAGATGCTTAACCCGAGTCAGTCCCTTTGTGAGGGGATCTGCCAGATTCTCATATGATGATACCCTCTTTGCCACGAGGAGTCCTTCTTCGATCCGATGTCTGATGAAATGGTATTTTCTGTCGATGTGTCTGGATCTCCCGTGATCCCTTGGTTCCTTGGCTAAGGCAACAGCACTTTCACTATCATAAAAAATTTCCATTGGCTCTTTAATAGTTGGTACAACTCCAAGGTCTCCAATGAAGTTCTTCAGCCATATCGCCTCCTTTGCCGCCTCGCTAGCTGCAATATACTCTGATTCACAAGTAGAATCTGCCACTGTCTCTTGCTTGGAACTCTTCCAAGAAATTGCTCCTCCATTTAGGGTAAACACCCAGCCTGACTGAGAGCGGAAATTATCCCTATCAGTCTGGAAGCTAGCATCACTATACCCTACTACTCTCAAGTCATCACTCCCACCGAGGGTAAGGACCCAGTCCTTAGTCCTTCGTAGGTACTTGAGAATATTCTTTACCGCAGTCCAGTGTGCCTTGTCAGGGTTCCCCTGGAACCTGCTAACCATGCTCAAGGCAAAGGCTACATCAGGTCGAGTACACATCATAGCATACATGATCGAACCTACAGCCGAAGCATAAGGTACTAGACTCATTTCTGCTATCTCAGCCTCAGTGTTCGGACTTTGTGTCTTACTCAATTTGGCGTTACTCTGGACGGGCAACTCTCCTTTCTTGGAGTCCTGCATGCTGAATCTCTTCAGCACCTTATCCAAGTAGGTACTCTGACTAAGTCCAATTAGTCTTTTACTCCGATCTCTCAAGATCCTTATCCCTAAAATATAGGCAGCTTCACCAAGGTCCTTCATAGTGAAACACTTCCCAAGCCAGGACTTTACTTCCTGCAGGGTTGGAATGTCGTTTCCTATGAGTAGTATGTCATCCACATACAATACCAAAAAGCTAACTATACTCCCACTAGCCTTGACATACACACAAGATTCATCTTCACTCCAAGAAAAGCCAAATTCCTTGACCTTTTCATCAAAGCAAAGATTCCATCTGCGAGGTGCTTGGTTTAATCCATAGATGGATTTCTCAAGCTTACACACTCTATTAGGGTACTTGCTGCTGACAAAACCTTCTGGCTGACTCATGTAAACATCTTCAACCAACTTTCCATTATGGAAAGCGGTTTTAACATCCATTTGCCATATTTCATAGTCATGAAATGCAGCTATGGCTAACAGAACCCGCATAGACTTAATCTTGGCTACCGGACAAAAGGTCTCATCATAATCCACTCCAGGAATTTGAGAGAACCCCTTTGCAACCAGTCTAGCCTTATAAGTGTGTACTTTACCATCCATGTCGGTCTTCTTCTTGAAGACCCATTTGCACCCCACTGTCTTACGACCTGGTACATTTTCAACCAAGTTCCAAACTTGATTGTCATACATGGATTGTATCTCGCTATCCATAGCCTCTTTCCATTTAGCAGACTCGGGGCCTGCCATGGCTTCCTCGTAGCTGTTAGGGTCATCTTGACTTACTAGTGTCCCATCACTAATAAGTGTCTCACCTTCCGCAGTAATATGGAATCCATAGTAATGCTCAGGTGCACTCCTAACTCTCGTGGAACGCCTCAGAGGTACAGATTCGTCAATTGGCTCAACAGGAGTTTCCTCCTCAAGTTGAGGGCTAGAGTTTGAAGTTCCTTCACCACTTGACTCTTGAATTTCATCAAGATCAATTTGCCTTCCACTGTCTCCTTGGCTTATAAACTCTCTTTCTCGAAAGACTCCTCTTCTTTCTACAAAGACCACATTGTCACTAGGTCTGTAGAAGAGGTAACCAAAGGATTGCTGTGGGTAGCCGATGAAAATACACCTCTCGCTTCGAGGTTCGAGCTTATCATGAGTCTCGCGTCTCACGAAAGCCTCGCAACCCCAAATCTTGATGTGGTCTAGTTTAGGTACTTTACCAGTCCACATCTCGTGAGGAGTTTTGGAAACTTTCTTTGTAGGGACTAGATTAAGAATATGGGCGGCAGTCTCTAAGGCATACCCCCAGAATGAGATTGGTAGCGAAGCTCGACTCATCATGGAACGAACCATGTCTAACAAGGTTCGATTACGCCTCTCAGCCACACCATTCAACTGCGGTGTCCTGGGAGGTGTCAATTGTGAGACAATCCCACATTCCCTTAGATAGTCGAGGAACTCTGAACTAAGATACTCACCACCTCGATCGGATTGAAGCATCTTAATGTTCCTGCCCAATTGATTCTCGACTTCCTATTTAAATTCCTTAAACCTCTCGAAAGTCTCTGACTTATGTTTGATTAAGTAGACATATCCATATCTACTGTAATCATCAGTAAAAGTCAAATAATAACGATTAGCATCCCTTGTGGCATGTTTGAATGGCCCACACACATCCGTGTGTATAAGGTCCAACAAACCTTCACCCTTTTCACACGAGCCTATGAAGGGTGACTTTGTCATTTTTCCAAGTAAGCATGATTCGCAACTATCATCTGACTTTAGGTCAAACGACTCCAAGACTCCATCCTTTTGGAGTTGGCCTATGCGTTTCTTGCTTATATGTCCAAGGCGACAATGCCATAATGATGCTTTATCCAAGTTATTATTAGTAGTATAATCAATACACAAAACATTATTTCCTAAGTTATCTACAACAGACACAGCTTCATACACACCATCACAAGGTAATGCTTTAAAATAAAGAACATTATTAAAGAAAGCATCAATAGAACCAACTTCATTATTAAACGAAAAGGTAAACCCTTGTTTGTACAAAGCATGAAAGGAAATAATATTTCTTGCCATTCCTGGCGAGTAACAACATTTATTCAAATCTAAACTAAACCCACTACTTAGCGATAAAGTATAAACTCCAATCTTGGTGACAGGTGAAGCTTTCCTATTCCCCATGATCAAGTTTATTCTTCCTTGCTCCACATCCTCACTTCTTCTTAGTCCCTGCAAGTCACAACAAATATGAATACCACAACCGGTATCAAGGACCCAAGATTTAGAATGGGGTGAGTTATTAGAAATGATAGTGTAAATACCTGCATGGTTGGGTTTGACTTTCCCATCCTTCACATCCTGCTGGTATTTTGGGCAGTTCCGCTTCCAATGAGCCTTTTCATGGCAATAGAAGCATTCAGCCTCTTTTGGGTCAGAAGAAGGAGTAATGAAACCTTTCTTGGTTCCACTTGAAGAAGAGCCATCAAGGGTCCGAGCCTTGGTACCCTTCGAAGATCTCTTTCTCTTCCTCCCTCGACTTTTCCCGATTTCCAGAACCGGAGTTGAGTTTGGAGTAGGAGTGATAGCAACCGACTTCCCCTTAAGACCTGTTTCTGTGGTCTTGAGAAGTCCCTAAAGTTTGCTGAGGGTGACCTCTTCCTAGTTCATGTGATATGTCATGCGGAATTGATCATAGCACGATGGTAAGGAGTGCAAAATGATATCTATTGCAAGCTCCTCAGGGAAGTTCACATTAAGCTTCAGCAAACGATCCACATACCTTTGCATTTTCTGCATGTGGCTGGTGACGGATTCCCAGTCCTTCATCATGGCTGTTATCATGGAGCAGATGATCTCATACCTCTCTTGTCGTGCACTTTGATGGTATCTTTCCATCAAATCTTGGTGCATTTCATAAGGGTAGAAATCTTCATAAGACTTTTGGAGTTTAGTTGTCATTGTGGCCAACATGATGCAAGCCACCTTGGTCGCATCTCTTTCATGAGTATGAAAGTCAGCGATCTCCTGGGGAGTTGCAGTGGACTCATCAATTTCCTTAAGCTCCTTGTCAAGGACATATTCTTTGTCCTCGTAGCGGGTTATCATCCTGATGTTTCCGATCCACTCATTGAAGTTGGATCCATCAAAGGTAACTTTTCCACACAAGCTCATAAGAGTAAAGGAGCCATTAGGATTCGAGCCAGAAGCAGCATTGTTTGAAGACATCTGAAAGAAGAGAACAAGTTTAGTATAGATCTATGAGAGTCCTTAATAAGACACCCAAATGTCATATTAAGGCTAGGATCCAATCACAATATAACATAGCTTAGAAGAGGTATGGCGTAGTCTAAGCTATACCATATTTGAAAGGTAGGTGAATGACGATTCACCAATTTCCACCACGAAAACCGAAACATTTAAGTATAAGGTTTTGTTAGACTCCTAGAAATTCCTAGATTCTTTGAGATTCAATGAGCTTTTCAAAGGCATGTTTCAATCTCGAGTGTGCCCTCCAAGTTTTGTGACTGGGATACCGAGGTCACAAAACAAGGTGTGAAGTAACCATGCAAATCACTTGGTACCCTTAAAGTTTATCACTCAATCGATGTGCCGGTAAACCACACACGCTCCACCGATACTATAATAAACCTTAAGTCACCCTTTACCTACCTTGTTAAGTCCAAGTTAGTGTGCCGGTTAACCACACACGCTCCACCAACGACTTAGACAAAGTGTAAAGTGTAATTTCATGGATTAGCACCTTATTCACATTTTCCTAAAGTAACTAAGATTGGGAATTTAATAAAACATTTAGTTACTTTATTATATTCATCATACTTTGAATGAGAATTTATAAGTCCTTGTCTTACCCATTCGGCTAACGACCCTCCACCAATCAAGCAAGCGGTGGGTGAGAGTAGACACCCATTAAGTCACCATTTTATAGGCAACAACCTTATACCCACCTTATAGACCGGCTTCGTGAATGAGGCGTACTAGCGGTAAGACGACTTTGTTCTTATACATACATATATATATATATATATATATATATATATATATATATATATATATATATATAATTATTAAATCATCATAATATAAGTATAAGGGGGTTGGAACTAAAGTTTTAACTTAACTTTACTTGTTCCAAAACTTGAGGGCAAGTTTTGTAACTTTCAAAACTTTTCATTTCTTGTAACTTATGAGTTTAATAGAGTAATAAAATGAAGACTCTTCATTTTTCTAACTCTTGTGTTTTTTTTTAATGGTTTTAATTCAAGTGTGACTCTTGGTTTTCCATAACTTGAGGACAAGTTATGGACTCCATTAAAACACATTATGATCAAGAATTAATCTACCACATAGGTTACAAATAATTCCTATGATCATCTAAAACATCATAAGAACAAGAACATGAATATGAACTCATTCATAAATCAAAAATTACACTTAAAACTTTGTAATTTTGATAACTAGTTGTTGTAAATGAATTATCAAAGACATTACACCATCTAAAACAAGTTTTCAAGTACCAAAAAGTTTAGGGTAATGTTTCTAATTCATTTCCAACAACTAAAGTCGAAATTCTGCAACTTGTCGACCCTACTCGCCGAGTGCATGAACTTACTCGCTGAGTTGGTTGAAGATACACGTGAACTCGACGAGTCCCCCTTATGGACTCGACGAGTCCATTCGTAGACAGCAAGATTTTCGACTTTTTTTTCCAACTTTTAAGCACAAATAAAAAGCAAACAAGCCTAGGCTCTGATACCACTGATGGGTTTTGAGCATTCTAACACTTCCTAAGTGTACATGCAACCCTAATAACCTTGGATCTATGTTTGTCTAATTATCATGTAAAGTTGAATTCCAAGGCTATATTCCTATCTAGCATACATGGGGAACAATTTTAACTTGAATGATAAATAGAATAACTTACCTTGTTGTTGCTTGTGTTCCTTGAAACCTTGTTAGCCTAGCACCCCAAGTATGATGCCTCAAATGCTTCACACAACACCAAATGCTCTTGGAAAAACTTATGAGAGAACACACACTTCTTGAAATCGGCCAAGCCCTCTTGTTTCCTTAGTGTAGCCGATTTTGGTGGAGAATATGATTCTTATATAGTGTTGACACATCTAGGGTTACACCATGTAAACCCTAATGTGTCATGACTCTTCATTTCCATGACCCATGGGTTTGTAACTCCCATGGAGCATCCTATGGGTAGAACCCAACTTAATAATCCATGGAGCCTCTTAGCCCACTATACAAGATATGGATGATTTACATAATCAACCCATATATTTAATTAGTTCTCTTTTGACCACTTAATTAATTCTAAATTAATTATTGACCAAACTAATCAAATAATATTATTAATCTATTAGAACTTATAATATATTAATAATCTCCTAGTGTTATTTCTCTCATTTAGTCTATCCAATTGCATGGTGCCATGCAACCCAAATGGACCATGCCGGGTCGGGTCAAGTACATACCAGAAATAGTTATGGACTTAGACACCTTATCCAACAAGGCCAACATCCGATCCTCAAGCCTGCAACATTTAACCTTCTCTCTATTCTATATAGCTGGGAATCGGTCTTAAAAAGGAGAGTTTCCACACTAGATATCCTTCCAGAACATCATATTTGAGTCGCATTCGGAATCAGCTTCAATAACGTGTTCTGATCGATGTTAATCTCTTCGATGTGATGAATCATCTTGTATATGTTGCACCACACACCAGTTGATGTTTTCCTTGCAATGTATGTGGCAAGCCCCTTTTTTAGATTATGGATGCTTATGATTGCCTTCCTCCATAACTAGTCTCATTTGTTTTGTAACCTCCACCACCATTTGGTGAGCAAAGCTATGTTCAGGGCTTTTAAAGAGCCAACTCCGAGACCTCCATCCTTTTTTTTCTACAACTAACTTGGACCATCCACCCAGTGTAGCATGTTTTTGTCTTGGCCCCCATTCTATAAAAATTTACGTCTTATTCATTATGTATGTGGATTTAATCCCTACATTTAATATTTGTTTTTTTATTTTGTTAACTCGTTTATTCTAGAATGATTACTTTATCATTCATTATATATATATATATATATATATATATATATATATATATATATATAACATACACACACTAAAATAGGAATCATAAAAGGTTAGTATCTATGTTTCGGAACTAATATAATTCTTTTATTTAAAAAGAATGATCAAATGTTAAAATATACATTGGCATGATGGTGAATAGTAGCAATTAAGAACCTGATTTCATAGTCAAAGCATTGGATATTATATCTTACCCAATTATCTAACCCTAGCCAAGCTTCAAACTCAAGAACTCAAACAATATCCTTCATCTATTTCCTCCCACCATCACTGACATACCACCACCAACATTAAATTAACATTCGTCATATCCTTCCCTCGTCGTTGCCCTAACACCACCACCTCCCTCCTATGTAGTGGCTCCATATTTGAAAAAAAAAACATGTGACATCAAACCATCACCAACTACTACCTCAACTTATGTTTTTCTCTCTAAAAAGCCGTAAAATCTCATTTATGGATCTAAATCACCGCAACATCTCAAATATGGATAGAGGCCCATGGAAACGACCACCACCATCGCCACACTCACCATCATCCCCTTCATCCTCTGTGGTGGCTTCAGATATGAAATTTAGGTGTGATTTCACAAACATAAAGATGATAAGACTCTCATATCATGGTAGGTTTTATATGTATGGTGTGCATAAGTAGTTTTCTTAAATGGTTCAATGAAATATGGTAAGTTGAGAATGTATGTTTTTATGGTGTATTAAGCTTTGAACGATCGTATATACAAGGTATTTGATGAAACGCCTAAATAAAATAGGGTAACTTTTAAGTCGTGGATGTATAATATTTTTATTAAGCTGTGAATGATGTAAGAATATACATTTTTTTTGTATTAATATGTGAATGTAGTTGTGAATGTCTAATTATTTTTTGTGTTAAATTATGAATGATCAAAGTATGAATGTAAGTTTAAATTTGTGAATATGGTTGTGAATGCATATTTTTTGTGTATTAAACTTTGAATGTACTTTATGTATGTATGTATGTATGTATGTATGTATGTATGTATGTATGTATGTATGTATATATATACACATACATACACACATATTAATGACCCCGTACATATACCTCCATTGACCCACACCCATGCCCCCACCCCGCCCATTGAATTCGTCTATGTGTTGAGCGTTGAAATAAAATAGAAGAAATATATGCACCTTCCATACTCATCGTGCCACATTTGTTCCACTGGTGACTCTCCCCCATACAGTCTTCTTTCATCGAAACCTGAAGACCCTCTCACATCCTCACTAGTAGTTGTTTTTGGTGGCTCATTCACACCCTCTGTCACCCACTGTCTCCTTTCATATCACCACTCTACATCGTAGTCAACTGTATTTAGAGCCAATGGAGGAGTTAGGGTGTGGTGACCTCATCAACGACTCCTATTTCCTTTAATCTCTCTCTTCTCATCTCACCTCCCTAATCCACCATCGATACCACCAATTGTCTTAAATCTTGCTTCAAATATGGTCACCATATACTAGTTGATTTACCATTAAGGTTTTTAGGTATGATTTGTCTCATGGTTTTGGAACCCAATGTGAATTTATAATTTGTATTATGGTTGAGCTTTTAAACATTTTCTACGATTCTTGTTCTCTAAGTAGATTTTGAAGATGTTTTATATTAATTATGTAAGGGTTTTATTTAATAATGAACTCGCTGATAGAATCCAATGTAGTTTGTTTAAATTCAGTCATCTCGATAGAATCCAATGTAGTTTGTCTAAATTTAGTCATGTTGATTTTTTCATGACTTCTTCTTCCTTGTCCCTCAAGTTATAACTTTTGTAGCTTTTAAGGAATCTTTTGTGGGTTCATTTTGATTTGAGAATTAAGGTTATATATGTAGTTGTCTTTGTTGTTCTTTTATATTCTTGTCGTTACATATAATGCTTAGTAGGTTCTTGATCGGAACTTGATCGGGAAAATAAAGTCATAGGAATGACACAACAGCCACAGGAAAATAGATAGAGTATAAAGTAGGTGGCCGAAAGAAGTGATATAACGAGTGGGGATGAGATGGTAGATTAATGAATTGGTGAGTGTAACTCATCTATAATATAATAAATAAATAAATAAATAAAAATTAATTAAAAATTTAAAATGTCCTATTAAAAAACCTCCTAGTCACATCAATGAGGGTTTTATTCATAGTTTTCTTTCATATATATATATATATATATATATATATATATATATATATATATATATATATATATATATATATATATATATATATATATATATATATATATATATATATATATAATTTTAACTATATTTTAATAAAAAGAAAATAACGATTTTTTATATATTTTGTATTAAAAAAACACAATGCATTTATTTGATAACCATTTGTAGCCTTTTTTTTTATCATAAGTTTATATAGGTAAATATAAAATTTGGTTTTTAAGCTATCGGAGTTAGGTTGAATCGAAATTGGTTTTTATTAGATTTTTACAATATAACGATTTAGGATTTCGATAATCCTAGGGTTTAATACTTCTCCGAATTAGCCTATATAAATATGATTTAAATAATCAAATTTATTCCATCCAAATAAATAGTTGTAACAAAATATTAGATTTAACCAGAAAAAATAAGACTGGAAGTCGATATAATAGAAAATATGACATTAATGCATAAAGCGTTTTTATTGTTTATTTAAAGCTACTAATGATAATATAATTCAAAATGTGCGTCGAAGGTAAAAAGAAAAATCATTCCACTCAACGATACTTATACAAACATAGTTTAAGTAAATAAAACAAAACACAAATCCGTTCAAAAAAAAAAAACAAAACAAAATAAAACAAAACACAAAAAAAGATTATGTTAAAAATCATAAGATTATGATAAATATTTTAAGTAAATAAACTGAAAAAGAAGAAAAGAAAATAATAGTATACTACTTAATCTATTTAAAAAAACAAAAAGAAAATAAAAATATTATTTATATTATTTATTTTAAAAAACATAATCATGTTATGATGGGAAAGACGTGACTAGTGGTTTTTATAAGAAGCTAGAGGAGATTTTTTTAAGAAGCTCCCATTTTAATAAAATAATAAGTTATTTTATTTTATGTTTTTACCATCATTTTACATTTGTTATGTCTTTTAATTAATGTTATGTTAGTTATCAATTTATTTATTTTTAATTTTAAATTTTAAACTTCTTACTCTAATTATATTAAATTAATAATATTAGAAAAAAAAATTAAAATAAAATCAATACATAGTATAAAATGATATAATTACACGTGTTTTTTTAAATCAACGATTATATATTTATATAATTAAAAATTTGTCTCTTAATTATTAATTTATTTAAAATAATTGATGGATAAATTTTTAGTTTTTAATATGAAAGTTTAATTAATTTTATAATCATGGTTCTCATTGGTTATAAACTAATATACTCTAATAAATGAATATTTTTGTCACTTGTCGCACTCTCATTTAATTTGTCAAATGTTATTTTATGGTTATTTTGAATTTTTTTTCCCGTATGTCATTTTATAAGTTTTTCTGTTTTTTTTTTTTAATTTCACATAATATTTTAATGTGATAATTGCAATAATTATAGTAATAAATTGATATCAATGTCATTAATGAGCTTCTATTTTAATTTTAAAATTCTCAAAATTAAAGCTTATTAGTTTTTGTTTATTTAATTTAATTTAAAAGATAAAAAAGATTTTCATTATAATAATTTGTTATTTTTCTTATTTTCTTATAAATTCAAAGTCCTCAAATATTTAGACTTATATATATATATATATATATATATATATATATATATATATATATATATATATATATATATATATATATATATATATATATATATATATATATGGGAAAAGTGAATATACCCTTAAGGGTATATAAGTTTAGGTAACCAAACCCATTATAACACGTCATTTTGTTTAATATATCTATTATAATGTTCTTAAACTTCAACCCTCGACTTGATTTACTTTCAAAATTTTCGAAATTTGATTATTATCTTCCTCTTACATCATATCTTTTTGCTGAACACCTAGTAGGCTATATATATTATAGTTGAAAATGAAAATTATGTAAGAGTAATATAAATGTGAAATTGATAAAAATCTTGGAAGTAAATCAAGTTAGAAGTTGAATTATAAGAACATTGGACAATTACAATGTATATATATGATACAAAACGATATAGTATAGTGACTTTTGGGTACCTAAGTTTATATACCCTTAAGGGTATATTCACTTTTCCCTATATATATATATATATATATATATATATATATATATATATATATATATATATATATATATATATATATATATATATATTAAGTTAACTTATATAATGCATGAGTTTCACAACTAATAACCAATAAAAAAACTCAAACACTAATCTTCATATCTAGCTACTATAGACTATAAAGATAACGAACTGGTTTTCACTATTATACACAGTATATATATTTTCTTTTTCTCTTTTTGGAAAATCATGTTTGCTTCTTTAAACAAATAGTTGTGAGACATATGTATTACATGAGTTAATTTAAAAATAAATATAAATATAAGAGCCAAAATATTTAAAAATTTTGAATTTATAAGAAAATAAAAAAAATAATGATTTAGTATAATGAAATTTTTTTTATCTTTTAAATCTAAACAAATGATTTTAATAAATAAATAACTAATGACCTTAATTTTAGAAATTTTAAAAATTAAATATACGTTTATTAGTGAAATTAATATCTATTTATTACTATATTTATTGTAATTATTACATTAAAATATTATGTGAAATTTAATAAAATAGAAAAGCTCATAAAATGATATGTGGAAAAAAAAATTAATTCAAAATAACTATAAAATAATATTTGACAAATTAAATGAAAATATGACAAGAGATAAAAAAAAAATATTTATTTATTAAAAAGTATAAATCATGGGAGTTTTTAAAAGATATTTATTCAAACACCATTAAGACCCCATCATTCCATCAAGATCGAACCATTGGTATCGATGTTGACCTTTTGAGATGCTTATTGTCTAAGATAATGTGCCTCCATTGTGACATAAAGTTCTTTTTGATAATAATTTTTTTCTGCTCTTTCAAAAGATAAATCTTGGGTTATTTCCAAAATGTTTATTTAATAATAAATAAATGAAACACTCGTATGTTACTATTGTTTTGATTCCACAAAATCGTTATCATTCTTCATCTTTTACCATGTTTGTTGTAACTACAATTATGTGGTCCATTGTGACAAAAAGTTCCTTCTAGAAAATTGTTTTTTCTTCTTCAAACAAATAATTTTGGTGTTTTTATTTTCTAATTTTTTTTCTTCATAAACAACATATCTGAAAGTAAGTCGTTATCAATCTTGATATTTTACCTTGGGAAAAAGTTTTTTTCTTTAAATGTTGTTGTTTCATCATTCCTAACAAATATGTTGGATAAGGAATTTGAGTACATATAAATGGCGACCATGATGGTGGTTCCCAAAGATAAAATATTAGAAAATTCATAAATGTAACTTGAATATGAAGGGATGTATATGAGTATATGACACAATCATGTTGTATGTTGTAGCCTTTTTTCTTTCAAGAGCAAGCTTGCCTAAAGCTCCTCAATGCTTGCTTGCTCATAATTAGAATGCCATTTCCAATCTTGATGATTTTTTATGATTTTGAGAAGCTTGTCAAGATTTCAACCATGTTGAATGTTGACCCTATAATTGCTCTTTGCTTGCAGAAATCAAGCGTGGCTATGGTCTATTGATTAAACTATTGAGAGAAAGAAATTTGTAAAATATTTTTTTGTATATAATATAACATTATATGTGAGATTCGTTTATTATACGGATTTATTAAAAATATAAAGTTTAATATCAATACATAAACATTAAATATTTTATAAAGTAATTAAAAAAAGAAATTAATGAGTTTGTAACATTTATGTCAATTTGTTTTCAATTTAATAAAATAATAACCTTATATAAATAGAATAAGAATCTTCCATATATATAACCGTAAATTCTGAAAATTTAATATAAAAATGAAAAACTCAAAAAATTACAAGTGAAAAATAAAAAAAATAAAAAAAAACCAAAAAAATCATGTGGCAAAAAGAAGAAGACATATGACAAAAAAAACATTTATTAAAGATGATTGATTTATTAAAAAAAACACCCTTTATTAACATTTAAATAGGCATAAGCATACAAAGATCAGTGACAAATAACTTTGTAAGGATTATCGAGGGACAAAACAACGAAATTTGATTAGAGTCTTTACTAAGGGTTGTGCTATAAGTACCATTAGAGCTGTCAAATCGCGCAGTCGTATCGTGTTTTTATCTGATACGACACAAACTATAAAATTTTGTATAATACAAACACGGCACGACATATCAATTATATTATCGTTTGAATTTTATTATTTCGTTCGAATTTTATTATGTCGTCTGAATTTTAAAATTTCCTTCGAATTTTATACGTTATCGAAATTTATAATAATAATAATAATAATAATAATAATAATAATAATAATAGGGAAAAAACAAAAAAAATAAAAGAGTCACATAAAAGGGATGAAATTGAAAAAAAAATATAATAATATTAATACTTAGACTGGTAGGTGTGGGCAACGCCCACACCGACGTTATTAAGAAAATGACAAAAAAACGGTGTTAATAGAAGTGATGGTGGTAACGGAAAGCAACATACATGAGTATTAACACCTAATAACATGGATATGAAACGGTGTTTTTAGGCGTTATTTGGTATTATTAGGTGCAATAACGGTTGCCCACTCCCAGCAGGCTTATACATTAGTCAATAAGGAAAATTTTAGTAAATGACAAGAACTAGACATATTGATTCGATTTGTTTTTTCGAGAAAAGAGTTGTGTATTAGTCTCCCTTCTAAGATACAATTAAATGATTAATAAGTCTCACGCAAGACAAACTTTTAAGTTAAATAATAAAAGCCAAAAAAACGCATGCATCACAACTTGTGTAGCATTTTAAAATACTATTATATTATTATTATAAATAAAGCCAAATTACATTAATCTTTTGTGCCCTTTAGTTTCTATTTTTCAATATATATATATATATATATATATATATATATATATATATATATATATATATATATATATATATATATATATATATATATATATATATATATATATATATGGAAAAGTGAATATACCATTATGGGTATATAAGTTTAGGTACCCAAACTCACCATATTACGTCGTTTTGTATCATATATATACATTGTAATTGTCTAATGTTATTATAATTGAATTTCTAAATTGATTTCATTCAAAGATTTCTATAAATTTCACATTTATTTCCAGTTACATAATTTTCATTACTATAATATATATAGCTTAATTGATGTTCGTCAAAAAGATGTGATGTAAGAGGAAGATAATAATGAAATTTTGAAAATCTTGAAAGTAAATCAAGTTAAGGATTGAAGTTGAAGAACATTATAATAAATATATCAAACAAAACGACGTATTATGGTGAGTTTGGGTACCTAAGCTTATATACCCTTAAGGGTATATTCATTTTTCCCATATATATATATATATATATATATATATATATATATATATATATATATATATATATATATATATATATATATATATATATATATATATACTAGCCGTTTACCCGCGAAAAGCGATGGGTGCCAATAAATTTTTCCAAAAATTAATTTATAGAGTCAATTAGTTCTTTTACATCAATAATTATTTACATCTAAACAATTATCAATAACAGTCATGCTAGTAGAAATGAAATCAATAAAAATTAAAATGAAAAGTTTGGGTTGTCTAAACAATTTTCCGTCCAACATCACTAATATTAAGTATTTCCACATAAGATATCTCTAGATAATGTCACATAAACTAAACCATAAGAGAAAACTGGTTATAGAAGATAAATACCTACATTTGAAATTATTAGTCCCTAAACTTTATTGATTTTTATAGTGAAACATTATCGAATATGTTTGTTTTCTTATCAAATATTTTTTAGACGGACATAGATGAATTTTTGGAAAAATATCCTCTTAGCAATATGGCGAGGACTATTAGATTCATTTCTGCAAACGGTTTTCAAACAACAATTAGTACCTCAATTTCATCGATGGGTGAATAAAATCAAACACAAATGGTTAACGGATCTAACCAACCATGTTGGTTTGATTTAGTTTTATAATTGTCACCACAAACAATTTACATGTAAAATCAAATTTTATGATTTTTTTTACGTTGAGGATTGACAATTTTTAAAATGCATCAAGATTTGAGCAGCTAAATCCGTAGTTGAAGTTCATAGTAATAGAAGATCATAGTGGTTGTGATGGAAAATTTCTACATTGACTCTAATTAGAAATAAAAAATTTGTTTAAACCGAAAAAATGATAAATTTTTGTGGTTTTCTATTTTTAATTTTTTTTTTTTGTATTTCTACCGCATTTGATTATTTAGCATTTATACATTACTATATAATATTAATTTATTATTATACCTTTTTGATTATTTACATTTTATACTATAAGTTATACATTATTAATTAGAAATATATTGCTTACCGTTTGTATTTATATCAAATTAGTTATTTTTACAAATCAACATCAATATCATTTATATTTGGGGTTTGGTATTTGAGGTTTATGTTATAGATTTAAGATTGTAGAGTGGGTAAAAATGATCATGGGGATGAAATTACATTTAAACGATCACATATATATAGGGGTTACCTATCTATTGTATTTTTCTTTTTATATGGCTTCAATACACAACGATATCTCCATTTTTAATTGTTTAATTGTTATTGGAAGTGGATTTAATGTAAGTAAATTACGACCAATAAATTTGTTTTTAAGTATCACTTTGAAACTGTTTTTTTTTTTTTCCTGAAATTGTTATGGGATTGGCAGGGTATTCTTGTCTAGAGTGGCGGAAGTAACACTCTTGTTTTGATAAGTATGATGAAGGGAAGTTCATCAATGGTCCACCATTTGACATATATTATATGTTCGATCTCTCCTCCATCAGTGCATCTTTCAAAGCTATGGAAACTAAAATACGAAAAGGAACATGTTTAAACTTTAAAGTCCAAAACATCGATTAGAAGAAAAAATATAGATATATTCGAAAAACAAATCATACACAACCACTAAATTCCTATGTATTTGGTTGGTGTACTTTACATGTAGGTCTCAAGTACTTGATTAGTCCACAAAAATGCCCACTAACACCAGATTTATGCCAAAAGGATAAAGTTTGGAGGTCAATTGTGATGATCAAAACCTTTTGTAAATGTGGTCAATGATATGTCTTCTTCCATACATTAGCAAACATATCACCAACCACAACCAATGTGTAAAATGACACATCAAAATCAAACTAAAAATGTACTTATTAAGGAAATATTTGAAAATTGAAACTCACCACTTGTTTGGTAAATTATTTAAACATCCAAAATCAAAATTGAGAAAAAAAACCATTGTTATTACCAATTCAGCACTTGAGATAACACGTGTATCAAATATAAGCAATGTATATTGTTATAACATTGCTACTTGACTGTCGATCTCACAGATTATAGACTCATAACCTTATAGAGGGGGATTGTGACTTACACACAATGATAGAAACTGGTGAAGCTTTACAAAACCATTATAGCTAAATAAATGTTGTTAAATTAAAGATACTGCAAAGAATAAACTACTCAAAATTGTCATTAAAAGTCAAAGCCAGTTCAGGATTGGATGAGACTCAATTAGAGTAGATGAACACATACCAAGAGATGGTGAATTGGTCATAGTTGGACTGCAACAACTACCAACTTTGATTTTCAAAAGAGCAGTCTTACATGGCTTCCTTTAATCAGTCTAATGGAATAATTTCCTGGTAGAAAAATGAAAATTCAACTTGCTTATGTTCTTCATTCATCAACACCCTGAAATCATGCTTATTTTCTTCAGAATTTCAGATTTTCCAAAACCACTCTCACCCTTGCATTTGAATCAAAATCAGATGAAGTTAAAAAAAAATTAGAAAGAACCACAACATGTAGATTTAACATTAGCATAAATAAATATTCATGCTCACAAAACTTTGTTTCCCTCCAAAGCCAATACACAAAATTAATCTTTTTGTTATTCTTGTAGAAAATTAGTTTTTAAACACATACACAAACAATAAACAGTAAAATAGATCCTATATACATACAGTTTAAAGTAAAAGCTTATACCTGGAAATCAAACCCACATATTCCAACCACATTTTGAATTCTCATGACAACCACCTTGAAACTCGTATCAAATTACCATTATTTTTTTGTCCCCTGCAGAAATAAAACAAAATTAAGTATAAGGTAAGGCTATGCACTCAACAAGAATACAAAGATATCTTCCCTATAAGACAACAAATTAAATATTTAATCATTTTCTGGCTAAATGAGGAATGAAATCTATCTTCAAGGAATTGTAACAAATGGTATTGATTTAACCTGAAACTGGAAAAGATATGTATTGATTTTAGCAAATATTTTTTGTCATACATGTTGCTACCATAGTCTATGCTTATAAAGACTACAATAAGAGGAAAAAGAGGCTGATTAGGATATTAAATAATTATTTAGGAGAAATCATGGTTTAATTAGAGTATCTTTTTGATCTACGTGGTCATGATTCAACTAAAGTAAGAGACTTGTGAATTCTCTTTAGAGAGGCTCTCTCGAATTTCATAATGCAAGTGTTGTTACCATCGATTTCAGGGCGGGTGGTGGTGGAGAGAAAAACCTAAATAGCAAGACGATTTTGAATTTTGAATTTGATTTTATGGTGCATATGGATCATTGGTTGATCAATTTAACTTTCCATAAAAAAAAGGAAATTGAACCGATATATGGGGAAGAGATGCAGCCAGAATCTCAGGATTCAACATAGACACCAGTGTGTGCTCTTTCCACCTCTGTCTCTCCCGATCGGAAATCAAACAAAAAAATCAACAAAAAAATGCAACTTTTCTTCTTACAGAAACAATACATGTCGATTTTTTTCTCTTTGGAGTTCGACCTATGATAGAGATTTGATCGATATGGAGAAAGTATGAAGGAGAAGAAATGAAAGGATGATGTTTTCTAGAGATAAAAGCAGAAACTAACCTGGAATATGACCTTTTAGGCAACAAATTAGCATTTCTTTGCACATGAAGTCTAGAGCTAAACGAAAACCGAATCTTTACGGGTAAGAATCCGACTATGGGCGAGTATGGATAAGGGCGGCGATATGGGGTGAAAGAGTGTCGGGTTTATGGAGAATGGTAGAGGTGTGGGTTTATGGAGAATGGTAAAGGCGTGTATCTCATGTCGACCGAATTAATAGGCTGAATAATGTGAGGATCGATTCAATTTTGACTCATTCATGTTTTAGAAGAGTTTTTCAGTGGAAACATTCAATGGATAGTTACAACTTACAACTCTAATGTGACAGGGGAAACATTCAACTTCTACAAAAACTAAGGAAAAGCCCGATATACCAGACCGAGATAGGGGCGGGTTAAGCAGCGGAGAATGCCAAGATAGGATATGGGAGAAATGCTGAGAAAGAATCGGTCAAAATAATAAAACTAATAAGATAAAACAGGGATTGAACTTTGACTATTTGACTTTCGTTAACCAAATAAAAGATTTCAATGCATAAAATGGTTGTATATGTTGCAATAAGCCTTGTACCTCTTAAAATTCAGCAAAATCTTGTAAATGCTTTTAATGGTATAAAGATATATATAGGTGGGTTCAATTGAGAAAATAAAAAAGGTTGAGAATGGGAGAATCATTCTCAGCCACTCATTTAATTAGCCTCTAAACATAAAGGATACGGTGGCAAACTTGTAAATATGATATAATAGCATTCAACCACAAATACGTAAGTGTAGAGAAGTAGCTAGCAGTTGAAATTCATTCATTTTTTGCTCTTTCAATCCAACTTTCAATTCTGCTTGAATACAAACATATCTTCAACATCTACGATTAATTATACACCCAGCATCATTAGAACAACATCATCAATAATCAACAAAAAATTCAATTCGTATCATTCATTCAACATCGTTCATCAAATAAAACATCGAAATTAAGGTTAGAAAAAGATCAGATCATTTTTTGTGAAATTTTCATATATTTCTCTACCAATCTACTATTTTTTTTAAGATTTAAATAGTCAAAGTATCATATTTATCACATTATTAAAAAAAAAAAAGTTAACTTGTATGCACTCCAACTGTTTGATGAAATGCATAAACTAAATTACCACGTTATATTCACATATGAATATGCTTTCTCACCTGAATCAATATGTGATTATTAAAACACAAAACAAATATGCAAGTCTATATGTTATTCATATGTGAATAACATATAAAAATTATATATATTTCTGAAAACACATTGTAATATTCATATATGAATATACTGTGCAATATTCACATATGAATATACCAACTATTATTCATAAGTGAATACACGATCTAATATTCACAAGTGAATATAGTATGTACAATTCTTATGTGATATACCATGTAATACTATAGTATGTACAATTCTTATGTGATATACCATGTAATACTATAGTATGTACAATTCTTATGTGATATACCATGTAATACTATATAATATTCACATATGAAAATATCATATAATATTCATAAGTGAATATATCATCTAACATTCATAAGTGAATATACCATCTAACATTCACAAGTGAATATACTATGTAATATTTACAAGTGAATGCATCGTTTAATATTTAAATATGAATATAGTATGTTTAGTATATGCTATATTCATATATGAATGATACTTAAATTGTAAAAACTAGATTCACTTTTATTCACTTATGAATAACGATAACTGAAAATATAAAAAAAATAATTTTTGTATTTTATCTTAAAACTATATCAATATGGATGTCTATTTGTCGAGAATAAAAAAGATGAATTTTGGTATATTTAAAATCATTTTTCGATAAAAATAGTTTCTTAAAAATAAAAATAAAAAACGAAAAAAACTATGTTTTTGTATATATTAAGGTAATGCTTAGCATAGTTTAAGGAAACATGTTTTGTTGGAAAACACATGTGCATTCTTTTCCCATTTCCGCCGGTACGATGGGGGCTTTTGCGGCAAAAATAAATGATTGGCTGAGAATGATTCTCTCATTCTCAACTTTTTTGTTCTCAATTGAACCCTCCTCCTCTCTCTCTCTCTCTCTCTCTCTATATATATATATATATATATATATATATATATATATATATATATATATATATATATATATATATATATATATATATATATATATATATATATATATATATATATTGTGTGCTTAGTCCCTATTAATATGAAAAAAACTATTTTGCACTAATAATTTTTCCCCGTTTTCATTTATTTATTATCAATTTTAAATTGAAATAAAAAACAAAAGAAATATCCATACCCCTCTCCATCACTGCCGTCCACATACGTCCCACATCTTCTAATTTTCAACAATGGCAAAATCCAACACACTTTTCATAGTCATCCGCATCCAGGACCGATTAAAAGCCCAAAAACAAGAAACAATGACATCGAAATAGACTTCATCCCGTTCACCAAATATGAGATTTTCCACAACGGCTCAAAACTCTATTTCAATTCGGTGACAACAATCACAAGAGCCAACCCCTAAATCACTTGGAAATAAAGCATAAATAGACCCAAAGCTACATCGAGAAAAACGCAAAACCATAGGAAACTACTTGAATTGTAGCCGACTGTAAACCCTAGGTTTTCCGCTAACTTGACATTACAAAAGCGAACATAAAGAAACTCAACGATATCAGAAAGAGGAAAAATGTGGCAACTGGTAAAAATTGTTCTGACTACCGTTAGAAATTAGCATAGACGGTCCGAGTATACAACCCGAAAATTGAATTTTTAGATCGATCAATTTTTAGCCAACACAACCTAAACGAGAATTGAAGATCCTGTTAATAGGAGATCAACGATATAAAGACAGTCGAAAAGGGAAATCAGATAACAAAGTTATAATTTTTTAACGAACTTTAACTGTCTAAGCCTGTTAAAATATAACTTCAAAATAAATGTCAAAATTAGCCGATGGAGTCTAAACAAAAGTTGTAGATTACATCACCACCTACGTGTGGATATAAAGAACATCAAAAACGAAGTTTGTATGTGAAAGTTACAGAATTCAGAAGTTTATGGGTTAGAATGCGAGGGTACACATGTACACCCAGTGCAGTTGGCATTACGCCCTGTGCACTCGCATATGTAGTCCCAGTTTCCTCCACATTGCCCCATCTAAAGAACGACACCTTCCCCATCATACTCGCAGCGTACTGAGTACGTGCAGTGTACTTCGTGGTTACGCCTAGCGTAAACCGATGAGTCCAACATATATATAGATGCGAGGGCACCCTCATTTCTTCACACCTCAACCCTTCTTTCTTTCTCTCTATACTCCAAAACTCTCCCTCCCCTCCCTAGTACTACCCAAGTGCTAGAGGCGAGTCCCTCAGCGCCGAAAGGCTCTGAGAAGAAGAGCTTTTGGCTCAAAAGTTATGTCCCTGTAGAGCCCGGTTCCTAGCTAAACCCCCTTGTAAGTTATTTATGCTCACCCTACTCTAAATATAGTGTATGTTTAAGTTTAATATCATGATTATGAAAATATAAACAATATATATGTGCTAAATATTATAAAATATAAAGTGTTATTATAATACCATTTAACTACTCGCGGTACGAGGAATCTGGATTGAAGGGCCACATTGGGTTGTTGGATTTCAGAACAGCTTAAATGCCAAATGGTTCTGCCCTTCGGTGTTTCATGGCTGGCCCCTGTCTGTCCATAGTAGTTGAAAAGTAATGGTTAACACTTATAAAAGAATATCACTCGTATACATTGAGTTAACTAGTCGCAAAAAAATTAGACTAAAATCTAGTAATAATGATACTAGGTTTCGTCGAAGGAAAATACAGTTGTTAAAAACGCAGTGCTGCTCGAATTGTGAATCGTCACTTTAACAAGTGAGTGCATAGTCTATTTCATGAACATGATTTGAATATAAGTATTTATTAAAGTATTAAATATATATGTTTGTGTGTGAAATATTTGTTATTGCCTGAAATACGTGTTAAGAGCATATCTGATAATATATGATGATTTAGGATACAAAACTAACCTAAATTAATTGAGATGGATATCAGGTACCCCTTATGCATGTGGGTGAGATATACATAGAGGGTCAAATTTTAATATTTGTCATTGATCCCAGAGCATGGATTAGACATAGTCATTTGTTCTTAGTCCAAGAGTATAGAGAGGATATAATCATTTGTCATTAATCTAGGAGCATGGATTAAACATAGTCAATTGTCCTTAGTCTGAGAGAATGGAATGAGCATATTTATTTATCCGAGATGATCGATTAGACATACCTGATCTGAGAGTATGGATTAGCTAAAGAGGTTAATTTTAGATTCGAGAGTATAGATTATGTCGTTGTGTGGATCGATGGGGCTGGGGTAAAATTGCTTATATGAGGTGATATATATATATATATATATATATATATATATATATATATATATATATATATATATAACATTGTAGGATTGAAATCTCTATGTACTCATCAGGTTTCCCAACCTGACCCACTCAGTTTATTTGTATTATAAGTATCGATACGAAGATACATTACACTGAGAGATTAAAGAAGATGTAAATCATTAGTGTAAATAAATGTAAGGTCTGTTTATGTTTATGTTTCTGTACTGATAATGAAATCCCAAAGTTTTAATATAAACAAAATACATTTCTTCGGAAATACTTTGATGATATCTTTATCATGTTTTCTAGGAACAAATTCCGCAATATCATTCTTTAAAATGGATACTCTGATTTTTAAATAAGCATAAATAAAAAAATTTAAATGACTGTTGTAGCACCAAATTCCTAGTATGTATTTTCATTCAAGTAATTATAACATTTTGGTCTGGTACTCGGCGAGTTGAAGGTCCAACTCGTCGAGTACAATCGACTTTGGACACGGGAGTTTAGTGACCTACTCGATGAGTCGGCAAACCGACTCGACGAGTAGGCGCTGTTTGGACAAAACCCTAAATCTGAGGAATTGCACCCTATTTAAACATCTTAATGCAGCCTTCATCGTCCCTTATGCTCCCAGACACCTCATAATGAAACCCTAATCTCTTTATGAGATCTAAGGCCCTTTTTGGATGATTTTGGTGGTTTGTGATCACAAGGAAGAAGGAAAAGCTTGAGGAGCCAAGAGGAAACCAGAAGATTTTGAGTTTGTGCAGCATCTACAGTTCCTTAGAGGTATAAAGCTTATACCTTGTTCATTCATGTTCTAGATCCCTTTTTGGAGTGAATTAGGGCTTTTTGGAACCATTTTTGGTGACCAATCATGAGTGCAAGCATGGTTGGGGGTTAAGACTCCAGATCCAGGGTCCTTAGGGGACTACATGGCCTAAACTGGCCAACTTTGTAGCTATACAGAGCCACATGCACCTTTAGACCTCATTTTTGGGTCCATTAAGCTTATACTCCCATGCATGAACGTAAAATTCAAAACTGTACGTGCTAGATCGATCTTAGAAGCCCAGATCTATCTTTTGGATGAGTGTTGTACATCAGAAATCAAGATATAAAGACTTGGATAGCACCGACTCGTCGAGTTATTCTTGGAACTCGATGATTCCATGGCTTGAGTCCCTCGTCTGTTGAGGTTCAAAGGAACCAAATTGATTGTTAGAATGGTCTTAGAGGGGTCCAGGGGGTGACTCAACATATTAGACTTAGCCATGGACATGGGAACCATAGGACTCGGCGAGTGTATGAGCAGACTCGACGAGTCCAAGGTAATCTCCCAACCCTTTGAAGATGGACTTGACGAGTTGTTCATACAACTCGGAGAGTCAGATGAAGGTTCATTCAATGATATTATAGAAGGAGAACTTGTCAAGTCTTTGCTAAACTAGACAAGTAGAGTTGGGAAGGGGTCAGATGAAAGAATAGGGACTCAGCGAGTTGGCGGCCCAACTCAGAGATTCAGGTCAAATGGAAGTAGACTTTGACCAGGATATTGACTTTGGCTAGGGATAAAATAGTTATTTTATCCTAAGAGTAGTATCAACTTCTGACTAAGTGTCTTTATGGGAATTATAGCTGGAGAATCGCCAGAGCAGCAGATAGAGACTTCTTACTCGGATTGACCGCATTCATTCATACGAGGTGAGTTACCTTCCAGTAGCGGTGGGTCTACGGCTACAATGCCCGCCCACCAATAGGAGTTGTATGTTAGATGATTTTGTGATATTCATCTAGGTTTGCTACTACCTGATATGTTATATGTTGGCATGATATGTTATATGTGATAGTGGTAGTAAGAGGTGTAAGGGTTATTTTGTTGTAATTAGTCGAAGCTTATTTTTTACTCTTCGTATGATTTGTAATGTATTTTACTAGGTCTCGTTTATTCGAAGCTTAAACGTTAATGCCTTAGTATATTTTGTGTACGCTTTGTGTATCCTATAAATAGGATCATTTACTAGAGTTAGATAACGTGAATAGCCTTGTCTATTTTTCTATGTAAACACTCAAAGCGTATTTACATCTTGTGTTCAATTACTCATTTCTTCTATCATATCTACTCTGGTTAATTTCATACTCGATTCTTTGATTCATCAATTGGTATCAAAGCAGGAATCATCTCTGTGATCTGATTTTCAATTGTTCAAAAAGTTTTTTAATCAACTTTTTGGTTCAAAAGTTTCCGCGCTTTTTGAAATTGAAAAATTCTCTTAGATCTAAGATTGTGATTCGAATCTGCATTTGGATTGTTGAATCGAGTGTTTTACTGGACTTTCTGTATCATTTCAGATAATCGTTTTCAAATTTTCGTTGTTAATTCAAAAATCACGAAAAACTTCATCTGTTCATCAATGGCGAATTTCAATATCAATTCAATGACTTCATTTTCTCATTTGCTTGGATCATCAACCAAAATTCCAATGTTAATTCCTGAAATTTATGATCAGTGGGCTGATCGTATGCAGGATTATCTTAACGGGATTGATGAGGAGTTATGGACTTGTATCAATGGATCAGTTCAACCTCCAGTAAATCTTCAACCTTTAGGTTTGTCTGGAACTACTTCTCCTGTTGAAGATCAACAAATAAGACTGAAGAACAATGAAAAGAGATGCATGAGAGAGTTGAGAGGTGCCTTGCCATCTGTTGTTTACAACTACATTCGTGGTTGTAAAACTGCTAAGGAGATTTGGAATACTCTCAAAGAGAAGTATCAAGGAAGTGAAAAGACAAAGATCAATTATGTAAAACAGTGTTTGGTTGAACTGAAGGAGTTCAGACAGAAGGAAATAGAAACAACTGAAGTCTATTACGATCGTCTGAATGAGTTGATATACAGGTGCAATCGCTACGGAATTACAAGGTCCTTAATGGAGTATAATCTTACTTTTGTTATGGGACTGAGGAAGGAATGGAGAAGTGTAAGCATGATGATCAAAAATCAGCAGAGCTTCGACTGTTCATCTTTGAATGATGTTTACAATCAGCTAAAGACACACAAAAGTGAAGTTTTTGAAATAGCTGAAGAATCAAAGCTAAGTCTTGGAGGACTACTAGCATTAGTTTTGAAAGTGTCAGAAGTGGAGTCTGCTGAAAAGGAGAATTCAGGTGAAGAAGGTTTTCTGTTGAATTCTGATGATGAAGCTGTAGCTTTTTACTCGAATAATAGAGTTAAAAAGTTTTTCAAAAAGCCTTTTAATCCTAAAGGGAAGAAGAGTGAGTTGAAAGGAAATTTTACGAAGTCTGGTGAAAAAGAGAAGAAGAAGTTTGAAAAGTCTGAGAAGAAGGATGACAAGTTGAAAGAGTTTAAAGGTAAAAAGAAATTGAAAGGGTATTCTGGCATAGACTATCATTATTGCAATGGTTTGAATCATTTTGCAATTGATTGTATGCTTCGCAAGAAAGAAGAAAAGAAGAACAAAAACAAGGACGAAGCATATTATGTGAAAAGATTGGAAGAATTCGTGAGAAGGCGAAAGGTTTGTCTCTAGTGGCAAGAAGAGAAAGTGAAGACAAAGAAAGTTGCACGTAACAGATCTGGTCATCTGGTTATGATGACGAAGAGATGAGGCATCTGACTCATGGTGCCATGTTCACAAGTTTTGAGGAGGAAGAAGAGGAAGAGATATTTGGATGTTGCTTTGTTACGAAGACAAGTGACAAATCTCTGATGACAACCAAGGTACGTTCTATACTCGAATCTTTTAATATTCCTTTACATGCATATGATTCTGAAATAATTTCTTTTGATGATACTGTTGCTTACTTTGATGCTATTGTTGTGTCTGCTAGTAACGAGGTAAAGAAAATTAATAGTCAATTGCCTGAGACACGAAAGTTGTTAGACACGAAACGTAGCAGGGTAGAGTATCTAGAGCTACAGTTACAAAATGTCAATAAAGATAGAGAGAACCTAGACAAAGATGTCAGGTTGTTGTTGACACAACGAAACATATATTGTAATTCTGCCAAACGTTTGTATGCCAAATTAACTGCTTTACATCATTCTTCTGACATTATCAAAGAACAACATCGTAAATTGTTACCTTTTCTTGCATTCGAAAGAGAAAAAGTTGATGTCATGTCATATGATTGTGAAAACACAATTGCTGACTTTAACAAAGTACCAGATGATAGGTGTGCATATGAAATTGTTAAGATAGATGAGTTTTTAAATGCTGATGAATTGGTTAATATTGTTAATGAAAGTTTGACAAAAGATGAACAAGTGAAAATTTTGAAACGAACTGAAGATTCGAAACTTGATTCACAACTTAATTTTGCTGATATCGATGAGAATTCGAATATTCTTAGCGAAATCAGTGAAATTGAAGAAGAAGAAAGTATTGATTGTTCTCAATTATCTATCATTCATATCACATCTAAGGTCAAATGTACAGAAATTGTTAATGATTCGATGGTTGAGGATGACATTGGAAAACCCTCGACTTCAAATTTTTTTGACTTTGATGATGTGGAAGTCTGAAACAGTCAGACAGATAGTAGTGATGATGAGCAGGTCGAAGATATAGCTTCGAATGTTGTAAGGCAGAAGACAAGGTTTTAAGCGAAACTTTAATTCCAAGAGTTGTTGTTGAACAAGTGTATGGTGACACTGAAAAGTGTTACAAAGTGACGAGTGACAAAGGAGCACATTTTCTGGAAACTAACACAATTGTATATCCAAAATTTTCATGTACTGATAATGTTGTGGTTCTAAATCAAGTCTTCATCGCCACTGGAAATACAGAGAAATAAATTCTGAATTCAACAAATTGGTCGAAGAGGACAACAAGCGTTCAACTGACAAAGGATTCTTTGCAAATCAGAACATCGTTGAAAACAACCTCACAAAAAATTCGTATGTTTTTCAACAACAGAAACCAATTGTGAAACTCCAATTGTGAAACTCAATTCAAATTAATTTAAAGTGCTTTTTGATAAGTTTTCAAAAGATCATAAAGTTTCAAATAGAAAGGCACAAAAGGTAATTTTTTGGCAAGTTGTGTCTAAGGAAAAAATTTCTTTAACCAAATCTAAAGTTTCATATGAGAAAAACAGTGTTTTAAAATCCAACTCAACAGATATTGCAAAATCAAAGAGTTTTCAAAAGCCATTATTTAAAGCTAAACCACGAAACACATCTTTTCATCAACCAATGAATGTAATAGACACTTTTCCAATTAATCAAAAGGTTGCATATGTTCGAAAACATGATAACATTCGACGGTATGAGACTTCACAAAAGGTTGTGAATGATCGAAAACTTAACAATGTTCGAAAATCAACGAATAGTCAACCAACTTCACACGAAGCTTTCAAATCATCCATAAAATTTACACCACAAAAACCAAATTTTCCAAATCCTCCAATCTCAAAACCAACAAAGGTTTCAAGCTCAAAAGGAAAATCAGAAGCTCATTCAGTTAATCATTGGCTTGAGGGACAAGGAAAAAGGTTTCAGTATGGAAAATTTTCTCAAGGTCAGATCAAGTCCGCCTATGAAAAGTATTTGAATGAGTCCACAACTGGCAGTTTTTCTTCTCAAGATTCGAATACTCCAATTCAGAGATGGAAACAAATCAACAAAGTAACAAAAATTGAGAAGTCTGAGGTGCAATCTAGTGAAAATCCAAAACTATCGAACAATTACATTTCAATATCTTTAGATAATGATGTTGATTTAATTGATAGGATCAAGACACAAGTTCAAACTTGGGCTTTCAGTTCTAAAATTCATTCTTTGTTTCAAGCTAATAACCAAGGACCCAAAAAGCCTTGGGTACCTAAATTTTTTCAATAATTGCAGGTATTATGTGATGAGCAATACGATAAAAAATGGTACATTGATAGTGGTTGCTCTCGTCACATGACTGGGAATAAGGAGAACTTGAGAGATTTTCGAAGCTTGAAGAATACTGGAGTAGTTAAATTTGGAAACAATCAAAAGTGTTAAGTCAAACGATATGAGAAAATCACGAATGGTCAATTCACAATGAATCGGGTTGCTTATGTAGAAGGTCTTCAACACAACTTGATAAGTGTATCACAACTTGTGGTAAGCACTGGCAATCAAGTACTTTTTAACGAAGAAGGAAGCATCATTTCGAATGTCAACACAAAAGAAGTTTTGCTTAAATCCAAAAAGATAGGTGACATGTTTACATTGGACATCAATCGAGTTGTGGGTAAACCTGCTGTATGTTTACCTTCGAAAGGTGCATTAGATCTAAGCTGGCTTTGGCATCGAAGACTTTCACATCTCAACTTTCAAAATATCAACAAACTTGTTGTACATGATTTGGTACGAGGTTTACCTGTACTTAATTTTGATAATGATTCTTTATGTGCAACTTGTGAAGTTGGAAAACAACATCCAATCACAATTTATTCGAAGATCGTTGAACCTCTGGAGCTTTTACATATTGATTTGTGTGTACCATCGACTGTATCCACTCTCAATAAGAAATGGTACATTTTAGTAATTGTTGATGATTTTTCAAGATTTATGTGGGTTTATTTTCTCAGGCTTAAATCTGAAGTTGCACAAATCATGATTGATTTTATCAAGAAGATGGAAACAACGTTGAAGAAAACAGTTTGAAAGATAAAGAGTGATCATGGAACTGAATTTAATAACAATGTTCTTGATTCGTTTTTGGTGGATAAAGGAATTTCGCATAATTTTTCATCTTCGTATACAACAAAACAAAATGGTGTTGTTGAATGAAGAAATAGATCTCTATGCGAAGCTGCAAGAACTATGTTGACATATGCGAATCTTCCATAATACCTTTGGGTTGAAGCTGTATCTACTACATGTTTTACTCAAAACAGATCTTTCATCCATCGTCATTTTAATATCACTCCATATGAAATAATCAATAATAGAAAACATAATGTGAATTTTTTTCCATGTTTTCGGATGCAGGTGCTTTATTATGAATCTTAAGGACAACCTTTCCAAATTTCAAGCAAAAGCCGATGAAGGGATTTTCCTTGGATATTCGCATAATTCAATCGCCTATCGAGTGCTAAACAAAAGAACACGAAAAGTGGAAGAAACATTCAATCTTACATTTAATGATTATTATATCAAACAAACTGAAATTTTTTTTTGAAAATCATCCTATTTTGAAAGAAATTCATGAAGAATCTGAACCTTCACAACCATTCGATATTGATTATCATTTTATTTTTGGAATTTCAGATCATGCTCTTGATGCTGAAGTTAATGCCACTAACAATCATATCCTTGAATCAACGAATTTCAATGATAGTTCAACATTACATCATCAAGCAATGGACGAAAGTATGCATATTAATCCAGTGGAGGGGGAGCACTTTGATTCGAACACTATTGTTGAGGGGGAGCATTCTTTCGAAGGGGAGAATGAGAGAGTGAATGCTGATGTTGAGGGGGGGCAAGTTGAATAAAATGAACATTTTCATGATATTAATGATGCATGTTAAATTGCAGGTTCAGAACATGATGATTTATACGAAGATGCACATTTGGAATTTGATTAAGCTTATCCACCAATGGAAAAATGGACAAACGATCATCCGAAGGAGCAAATAATTGGTAATCCACAAGAACTCTTAACAAGAGCTCAAATTCATGCAAAGAATGAGGTATTAAATAATCATCAAGAATTTTGCATGTTCAATGTTTGTATCTCTAAAATTGAACCAAAGAAAGTTAATATTGCAATGGAACACTCAGATTGGATTGTTGCAATGCAATCTGAATTATCTGAATTTGAACGAAATAAGGTTTGGAGATTAATTACTAAGCCAAATGATGTTTCGATTGTCGGGTTAAAATGGATTTTCAAAAACAAAACCAACAAAGATGGAAACCTTGTTCGACACAAAGCCAGGCTTGTTGTTAAAGGTTATTCTCAACAAGAAGGAATAGATTACGAAGAACTTTTTGCTCCTGTTGCAAGAATCGAGGTTGTTCGTATATTTCTGGCTTATGCAGCTCACAAAGACTTTGATGTTTTTCAAATGGATGTGAAGTGTGCATTTTTAAATGGAGAGCTTGAAGAAACTATTTATGTTGAACAACCCCCAGGTTTTATTAACGAAGAAAATCCTGATCATGTCTATATCTTAGATAAGGCAGTTTATGGTTTGAAACAAGAACCACAAGCATGGTATGCAACGCTTACTTCATTTTTGAAACAATCTAAATTTAAACAAGGATCAGTTGATCCCACATTATTTCGAAAGAAAGTTGGGAATCATATAATGCTTGTTCAGATTTATATTGATGATATACTTTTTGGCTCAACTGACCCTGCCTTGTCTAGTGAATTCGAAAATTTGATGAAAAGCAAGTTTGAAATGAGCATGATGGGAAAAATCAATAATTTTCTTGAATTGAATATTCGTCAAAACAGAGAAGGTATTTTTATCAATCAAGAAAAATATATGAAGAATTTGCTAGAGAAGTTTGGATTAACAAATAGCAGAAAATTACGAGTTCCGATGGCAACTGGCATAAAGCTGACACCTTCGTTAGATAAACCTATAGTTGATCTAACTCTTTACAGAAGCATGATAGGTTTGTTACTTTATCTTACTGCTAGTAGACCTAACATCATGTTTTCTGTATGTAATTATGCTATGTATTAGTTAAATCCACGAGAACCACATCTCACTGCTGTGAAGAATATATTTCGTTATCTTAAAGGAACAATTTCGTTAGGATTGTGGTATCCTTCGAAAACTGGGTTCTTTGTTCAAGCTTATTCGGATGCAGACTTGGGAGGTTGTAGTCTTGATAGGAAAAGCACAAGTGGTGGTTGTCAATTGCTTGATGGAAAATTAGTGAGCTGGCAGTCGAAGAAGCAAACATGTGTATCAATTTCAACTACTGAAGCAGAATATGTGGTTGCTGCCTGTCCTTCACAAATCATTTGGATTCAAACCCAATTGCGGGATTATGCAATAAATATGAAAAATATTCCATTATATTGTGATTCTCAATGTGCCATAAGAATTTTTCATAATCTTGTGCAGCATTCAAAGACTAAACATATTGCTCTTCGTTATCTTTTCATCAAGGATCACGTGGAAGATGGAAATATTGAAGTACATTTTGTGAAAACAACACACCGGTTAGCTGATATTTTCACAAAACCTTTAGATGAAAAGTCTTTTGTAAGAATTTTGGAAGGACTTGGAATGATCGATGGAAATTTAGTTCCATGCGAAAAAGGAGAATGATGGTAAAAAAGGAATGGTTCATGGACACGTCATCAAAGAAAAAGGAATGTCATTTAGTATTCAAAGGTTACTGTTCATGTCCTTGCTTACTTGAGGGTGAAATTTCCTAGCCAAAAAGGCTAGTTGTAACACAAAGTAGTAATGTGTCAACCAAACTAACCATAATATATCGACATATACAAACACATAAACAATAACCAACAAACACAAGTAAGTATAATAGTTCTACCAATCTAACAGATCACTACAACATACCAACATCTTACACATGAGGATACATACTGCAATACAATGTTTAGTGAGAAAAGTCACCTAAGGCAATCAACAAAGGCTCAACAGCAAAACTCGGCAATAGAACAGCTAACGCAATCTACCTAAAACCAAACCGAAACTAGTCCTTAGCTAAACACTTAATGCTATCATAGTTTGACCAAAATCAAAATGGTCAAAAAGTCAATAGTCAATGGTCAATGCCAGCCCCAACTGACTACCATGTTAAGACAACTACACGACAAAATAGTCGTGGTGACACCAGCCACCACGTTGTCGTGAGTAGGCTGCCACGTCATGTGAACTGCTCACTCACATCTTAATGGATTAAGCTCTTAAATTCATTAACCTCATGAGCCACAAATCTTAGATATGAACCTTCCTATGGTCTTGATGGATAAAGTTTCTAATTTTATCCATTAAGACATCCTAATAAGCCATGATCTCAAATATGGAGCTCTTAATTGTTGCACCCATTGAATGATCACTAAACTAAGTCATAAAAATCCCCTTTCTAACCACTACCATGATCCAAAAGTCAAATAAGTCACAAAAAGGTTTTGGAGTTCACTTAAAATCCAAGAAGAAGGAGATATGGACAAAAAGCTCATAAAATTACCTAGAACTAGATCTAGAGATCTAATGATCAAGGTGAAGACTTATATCTCCAAAAGACCTTAAATAAGAGGAAGATGCAAGATCTAAGTTGGAACCAACACAAACACCAAAAAGGACTCTTTCTTCCTTCAAACTTCACAAAAGTGGCTTTACATAGTTAAAACACACATATGGAGGCTAGGGCTTGGATGGGGTATGATCTTAGAGGGTGGAGACTACCAAATGACGCAACCCTATGAGTTAGTGCCTTTAAATAGGACATAAACCTAGAGATATAGGATTTTGCACCAAACAGCCACCACGTCGTGGCCAGGGCCTTGCCACGTTGTGGTGCTCAGCGAAGACACATTCCTTAACTTAACGATGCCTCGTCGTGGTCCCCCAATCACCACGACGTAGCTGACCTGAAAATCCTCCAAAATTTAGTTTTATATAAACTAAACTTTTTTTTAAAAGAGCTTATATAAACTAAACTTGGAAGAAGCATACTTGGAAAATGGATATTACAAGACAGTTTATGAAAAGTTCCAATTTTTTTATTTCTAACTATTTTACCTTTCACAAAATATCTAGAAGTTTCTTGGTTGAAATTATGAATATGAATAAATGTCATTAAGCCCCATAAAAGTAAGGATCAAAGTCTTCTATAACCAATTATTTGCCACAAAACAATGACGTTAGCATCATTTTGAAACATCATCGTCCATATAATCTATTTCCCACACAAATTTATGTTACAAGTATTATAAGATATTTATTTTTACGTTGAACACCTTATTACAATATATATAAAAGTAGGTTAAAAGAAAACCAACTGTTATGTTCATATAAGAAACCACAGACTAATGACCAATTAATCAATACAATAGTAGGTTAGGTGAGATTGTACAAATTCTAGAGAAGAGCATGTGTTTAATCTAAAATCTTAAGCATATATGAAATATTCCTCAATGAATGAATTACTTCAAAAGTTCTTAAAATTAATTTTTGGAGCTCCAAAACACCAAAACTGTGACATCCCCAAAATCACGGCCAGAAAAGACCGGTTTAATTTATGCTTTTAAAACAATTTCAGAATAATCCTTTGATTAAAAGAGTTGTGCAGTTTGTTCCCAAAATGAAGTATGATAAAAATAATATTACCAAAGCATTTCTTAAAGAAATGTATTTTCATTGTATAACAGAACTCGGGATATCATGTTCTAATAAACAGACCAAAAGCATAAACTTTACATTACAGACCTTACAATAGTTATATAAAACAACAGGTCTATAATCCAAAACTAACTTGACAAGTCATCCATCTTATGCCCCCGCACCACTACCTGTAATACAAATAAACTAAGTGGGTCAGGCTTGGGAGCCTGGTGAGCATATAGGGTTTTCAACCAGCAATAAATAATTATATTTAATTTCACCAACCAACAATAACCCGATTACCCATTCCCGTTATCCTCACTTTACGTCCCTAAAACAACATCTATCTCAAGGGACCAAATCTAGGATTTTCATCGAGACAGACATTACTGCAAAGGGGTTTCCTCAATAGTAGATGTACTAAAGGCAACCATGAGGGGGATAGAGTACACTGGTGAACACATCGTTCACAACACCTACAGGTTATGAACCTGCTAGCGCTCCACAGGACTTTCTAGAAAGAGTATGTGGTCGTTATCCATACTCCGTTGAATAAATAGATCAAAAACAACAACATCGAGGTCTCTCATCTGTTTATCACACATCAACTATCTACCCATGTTCTACCCAACATATTAGTAGATAAAAATATATATTTTTATACATAGTTTAAAACCTATATAACATTCTCATTCAATACATATTCCAAACAACAGATGAGAAACATACACATAATACATATTTCATAGAGAATAAATCATATCTATGAGATAGAAGAAAGTGAATATACATTCACACATATAACAACAGAATATACACATAACATGTATTTTTCATAAAATAATCCATAATTATGCGCTAGAAGAAAGTAACTACACACTCACCTGATCAGAAGATGATCGGACACCACTAGAGCTCTAAGAGTAGTATTCTTCGGTGAAACTGGGTTCACTTCACTCAACGGGCTTCTTACAGGCAGAGCTTCGGCTCGGAAACTCTTTTCTTCGCGGGATCTTCGAGCTTCGGGACTTGCTTCGGGTCTCAGGATGATACCGGGGCTTCGGGGGTACTTCTTTGCATGTAAATCGAGGTAATATGAGTGAGAGGAGAGAATTTAAGCAACCAAACTCGGTTGGCCCTTCAAATTTATTTATAGGGAAAATTTTGCCTTTGCCACGTCGTGGTACGGTTTACCATGTCGAGGTGGCTGGGTCGTCACTGCATGCATCATTGCAAGTGGGTCTGACATACTCCAGAACTCCTTCGACGTCGTGGCACTTTTACCACGTCGTGGTGGCTGACAGTTTTGGGGTTTCGTGCCCCAAACTTCAGAAATTCATAACTTTCGCATACGAACTTCGTTTTCGATGTTCTTTATATCAACGCGTAGGTGAGAATACTCTCTACAACTCTAGTTTAGACTCTGTTGGTTAATTTTGAATTTATTTTTAATATATTATAAATATATTACTTTTATATTATTTTTAGTAGGCCGGGATAGGAAAACTCAGTTATAAATTCATAACTTCTTCATCTGAAGTCCGTTTTCGCCTATCTTTTTATCGTTTCACTACTATTAACGAGATCTTCGATTCTCGTTTAGATTGTTTCAGATAAAAATCACTCGATCTCAAATCGAAGATTCAGGCTGCATACTACTAAGTCGAAAATTCGGAAAAATCATAACTTCCTCATCCGAAATCAGATTTGGGCGTTCTTTTTATGAGCGCTCTCGGTTTAACGTATACTACGTATTTCGTTTAGATTACTAAGGCTAGATATTGCTCTATCTTAAATTTGCATTTTACGTCATTCTGTGTCGTGCCGGTTCTGTCGCGAAACTTCGACAAGTCATAACCATAAGAGTAACAAAGATATTCGTCATGATTTACTAAAGGCTTAGTAAATATGATTATGCTTATAAGATTAAGTGTAATTCTGAATTGATTGAAAATGTTTAAATCAATAGCAGAACGAATAAGAAGAGTCAAGTAGGCAGAAAGATAAAAGTTTCTCCATTCTAAGAAGAAGGGAGAGTACCTTTTATGCTTTATGATAGGTCTTTATGATTAAGAACCATATCTCAATTGATCCTCCAAGTGAGTCTTAGTACAATTGTATGTTTAAGAAGAGGAATCAAGGATTGAAGAAATGGTTAAATCAAGAAGTCTCTCATACTTCGTTCCAATAACAAGTCTTAAAGTTAAGATTGTGACAATGAGTGAAAAGCATTAAAGGTTTATAACATTCATCAAATGTGGAAAGTTGTGATGTCTTGGATAAGACAAAGACCAACTAAGACCAAAATTATGAAGTGTTTTGTTTTGATATAAGCTACACTAACTCTTGAATATTTGTTTATCAAAAAATGTTTTGATAAGAGAATCGTATATGTCAAGGAGTCAGTGGGAGTCTTAATAGTCTTGAAAAGTTTCAAAAACAAATCAAATAAGCCTTATCGATCATCACTAGCACACGAGTTGAGGTTTACAACCTATCATGAAGACATTATTTTGTTTCTGTGCCAATCCAATCGAGTTAATTATGCATGTGAGTCCTATGAGTTCTCATTTGAATGCATAAAAGGCAAGGACCTTGATCAATGGAAAGTACATTGACAGGAAAAGGTGAGCTACTTAACTACTTGGAAGACGTGGTGGGCAGCTGTGCTACCATAAGGCAAGAAATCAAGATTAAGAAAGTTCGATCCATATGAGTTTGAATTTGTCGTAAACTTTGGTTTTTAACAAATTCACATGGATAGGAACACATACACCGTTTAAATCTAAGTGTCATAAGATTTCCTCCTTCATGAAAATGATTGTGAGAAAATGCTTTCACTAAGAAAGATTTTAAAGATAGTGATTGTAAAATTGCATTCTCGAATTCGATCATGGTTACGGCATCCCTTTCCATAATTTGAATTGTGAGGTTTGGCAATTAGTCTTAATTGTTAAGACACACATATGAACTATCTAAGGCAAAAGTGTATAAGTTCAAGAAGTCTTGATAAAAGATTATCAAAGCACTAAGAATTAGAAACATGAACTTAAGAAATTCAATAAGTATTGTTTTTCTGAAAGTTAAGATGTTTATGAATACATGTCGAAGCTAGTGGGAGCATAAGTGTTATGTTTTATAATAATCATCATGATAGTGGGAGCATAAATGTTATGATTGTATGATTATTAAGGCACGTATTGCAAAGTTGGCAATATTAATTATAGAAAACAAGAGTTAAACCTTGCAAAGAAGTATGGGTTATAAAGTTGTTTTGCTATAATTAAGGGAGAGAATATTATGCTTCATTTCAAATCTAAAGGATTAGGTTGTGGAATGTTAATAAATTTAGTCAAGGGTACATAGTGTGTTCTTAAAATTTCGATTATGATTACGGCATTCCTCTTCACAATTCGAATTTTGAGAACATAGCAAATAAAACATTATGCGTCGTGTCCCATACGCTTAGAGTATAGGATCGATTGCGAATGATTTAATGTTTGACCATTCTAAAATTTTCCAAATGTCTAGCGCATTTAGAGGGAAAAGGGACTAAAATTGGTTCTGACTAAATAATTAAACAACTATCAAAGGACGATTCGAAGTTCGACGAGAATTAGTCGCTTGTGAGTAGTTGAAAGTATAGTATTGGAAATTATGGAAATGTTTCCATATTGGATGGACAATATCGACATCATTACGAATAGATAAGATTCTATTAAGAAATTAGTTGACATATGGAAAATATGGAAGCGTGTCCATATTGGGAAGTAAATATTGAAAATCTATGTCTAGATTAGAAACTTTTATGCAAAAGGATGTTCAAAGGAATGTACTTTGAGTGAGAGACATCATATCTAAGGAATTGTCTTGTAACAATCTCCGATAGAGGAATTTGTAATATCATTGGCAATAGTCTTTGAGACTTTGGTGCAGTGACATTACAAAAGGATCGTTGCATAAAGTGTTAGAATCTAGTATATTCTATAAGTAACAAGAATTTGATATTCTTACACTTAAGAAAATGGATTTGGAGTTGTGAAATGAGAATGATTGGAAATGTGTTCAATTTGTTTATTTCACAAAAGTAAGAACCATAGGTAAACATTGTGTGCATGCTAGGAGCATGGGACAAGTGTAATGATTCAAGTAAAAAGTTGATTACCCGAAACGACAAATAATGAGTAATCGATATGGTGATAAATAAAACGTGTTTTGTTTATACTCAAAGGTTTGAGGCCATATGGGATTAGTATTATTCTTGTGTTTCGCTTTGCATGTTTTGACTTCCAGAATAATTGAGTTTATTAAGAATAATCGAATTATCCAAACGGGCCACAGTCGTTCATATGGAGAGTAAGGATTAAATATGATTTATTAATGTATTATGAGAATAATATATTAAAGGAGAAATCATATTGTTTAATTAATATTAGTCAATAATTAATAGGTAATTAGTTTTGTGACTAAAAGAGATTAATTAAACTTAAGGGACTGGAATTGTAATTATAGGATAATTGCAATTTGGGCCATGGATTGCCTTATATTAAGGGATGGACGAATTCTAATGGGAAACCCATAAGGAAATCGTCCATGGGCTTAATTAAAGGAGTCTATGGGTTGCTTAGGGCTTAAGCATCCAAATTAGGGTTTCCTTGTTAGATAACCCTAATAGCCCAACTATATAAAGACCCCTTAAGGCTCAAAAACGTGGCTAATGTTCTTGTAAGGGTTTACACACGTTTTTGGCAGCCTCCACCCTCTCTCCTCTTCATCCTCTTGCTTATGGTGTTTGTGAACCATTAGAGGAGTGACACTTGTGACTCTAAGCCTTCCAAAGTCAATTCAAGGAGATTTGTGATTGTTATTGCTACATAACAATCAAGGTATGATCTTAAACCTAATTACATGTTAATATGATTACTTGTATGCTAGAATTAGGGTTTATAGTCTTGGATTCAAAGCATGTACAATAGAGAAACCTAGATCCAAGCATTAGGGTTTGTATGAGCACATAGGATGTCTTATGACCAAAACCCATCATCAGGTCCCTATACATTTTAGTGCTACCGGGATGAATCGAGTACATGGTTTTGTGAGCTTCTTCCATCAGAAGATCTATGACTCCTCCTGTCTTAGGTATCTTATCCGATATTAGAATACCTTCAGTCCATGACTGCTTATACCGATCACCAATGTTTTGCCCAAACATTCTTCCTTTCGGTCATTCTTTTCAGAAGCTTCTTCTTGAGTTTTCTTTATACTTTCCACTATTGTCGAGACAACTTCAATTCTCAACACTCTTGGCCTCTTCCTTTCAAGATTGGCTATCCTACTGAGAGCATCAGCAACAACATTTCCTTTACCGGGGTGGTAAAGTATCTCACAGTCGTAGTCCTTAACTAACTCTAGCCAGCGTCATTGCCTCATATTCAATTCCTTCTGATTAAAGAGATATTGGAGACTCTTATGATCAACGAAAAGTTTGCACTTCGTGCCAAAGAGGTAACATCTCCATATTTTCAGAGCGAAAACTACCACTGCCAACTCCAAATAATGAGTCAGGTAGTTCTTTTCATGCTCTTTCATCTGTCGAGATGCATACGCGATCACCTTATCTCTTTGGGTCAAAACACAACCCAATCAAACACCATACGCATTGCTATAAACAGCGAAGTCTTCAACTCCATCGGGTAGAGAAAGTATCGGTGCCTCGCATAGCTTCTTCTTTAGCTTCTCGAATGCTTCTTTATGCTTATCACTCTAAGCATAAGTAACTCCTTTGTGGGTCAAAGCTGTTAATGGAGTAGCGATCAAAGAAAAGCCTTGGATAAACCTTCGATAATATCCAGCTAATCCAAGAAAGCTTCGGATCTCCGTAGGACTTTTCGGTTGTTCCCACTTCATTACAGCTTCAATCTTTACTGGATCAACCATTATCCCTTCTTGGTTGACAACATGACCCAAGAATTGGACTTCTCAAATCCAAAAATCACATTTGGAGAACTTAGCATACAACTTCTCCTTCTTCAAGACTTCTAACACTTCTTGCAAGTGTCTGCCATGCTCCTCTTGGCTTTTCGAATAAATCAAAATGTCATCTATGAACACTATCACAGATTTATCTAGGAACGGATTACAAACCTTGTTCATTAAATTCATGAATGTTGCTGGAGCATTGGTTAGTCCAAATGACATAACCAAAAACTCATAGTGTCCATATCGTGTTCTGAATGCAGTCTTCTCTATATCCTTATCTCTTACTTTCAGCTGATGATATCCTGACCTAAGATCGATCTTCGAGAAATAGCTCGAACCTTGTAGTCCATGCAGAATCGACGAGTCCATGCCTGACTCGACGAGTCAACTCGTCAGATAATGCTTATCTCGGGATTTCTTGCTGTTTTTGGATATGGATAGTTACCTTATCATGCTAGATCAATATAAATCTGATTTTATGATATATATGACTATATTCTTGATCTAATTAAAGATAATTATCAATTAACAAGATAATTGTTTCCTTATAAGATAATTGATTAATTATTTTGAGTAAATTGATAAATTGTTTTGCAAGAAATCATTAAACAAATCAAATATGGATAATTATGTAACTAAATGTTAGTTTAGATTATTTGTTATTTGATCCTTGTTGTTATGAAAAGTTTCATATTTTCCCCTTTAGGTTTTATAGTTTAAATTTGAACCCAAAGGTTTTGAAGTTTTGAAATTTAAATAGTTAAAACCCTAATGTTTTGAAATGTTTCAAAACTTGCCATCAGGTATTGGAATTTAAAAGTCGGTTAAAAGGTTAATTAAGAATGTTAAATTCTAAAACCCTAGTAAAGTTTTGAAAAGTTCAAATCACACCCTTATGGTTTTATTAATTAATTAAGGAGTATAATTAAAAGAGATTTAATAAATCCATAAAGGTTTAGGTTAACTTTTTAATTGAATTAAAAGTGTAATTGTTAAAGTTAACCATATAGTATTTTAAAAGTATAAAATACACCCTATACTATATATAACATTAAAAGTCTAACATTATATATATGTATGAGTAAAAGTCAGTCTTACCGTTAGTAGGCCTCATTCACGAAGCTGGTCTATAAGGGGTGTTTAAGGAAATTGCCTATAAAATGGCGATTGAATGGGTATCCACTCTTACCCACCGCACTCTTGACTAGTGGAGGGTCGTTAGCCGAACGGGTAGGATAGGACGAAACCTTCCATTATAAGTATAATGAAATACAAAGTAACTAAATGTTTTTCAAATTCCCAATCTTAGTTACTTAGGCAAAAGTGAATTGATGCAATTCCATGAAATTACACTTTGTGCCCTTGCGAAGACGTTAGTGGAGCGTGTGTGGTTTACCGGCACACTAAATGGCTCTAAGCAAAGGTAGCAAAGGGTGACTCAATGTTTGTCATAGTTCGGTGGAGCGTGTGTGGTTTACCGGCACATCGAATAGGTGATTGTAACATGTGAGGGCACCATGTAGTTTGCATGGTTATTCACACCCGCTTTGTGATCCTCGGCATCCCAGTCACAAACAAGAGGGGCATATCGAGATTTAAACATGCCATTGAAATGTTCAATGAATCTCAAAGGATCTAGGAGTTTTCATAGATTTAAAACTTAAATTTATTTTTCGTTTTTCATGGTGGAAATTAGTGAATCGTCATTCACTTACCTTCAAATGTTCTGCAATTTGGGTTATGGCATCCCTCTCCATAGTTGTAGGATATTGTGTTGGGTCCTAGCCTTGGAATTTCATTTGGGTGATTTACCAAGGACTCAATCAATCAACTAACTTGAATTCGTTTTTCTCCCGATGTCAAAGTTCGACAACTATGGTCTTCTCAAATCCCGTGGAACAAGCATTCCACATGAAGATGATATTCCACGATTCGATCGAGGAACAAGAAATCATGCTTCACTTCCTCCTCCTCCTCCAATTATTCTCCCTAACCCACAAGATTGTAAAATTGAAAGGTTCAATATCACTCAAGCCCTTTTGGCAAGTAAACATAAAGAGGGTAAGTCGGTGTGTGCACACGTCTTAGGGATGAAGTCACACATTCATAGATTAAGAATGATGGGATCCGTTGTCGGTGAAGCGATGGCTGTTGATTGGGTTCTTCAGTCACCTCCTAACTCGTATAGTGAGTTCGTAAGAGAGTACTATATGATGAACCACGACGTGACACTTATAGATCTCGCCTACATGCTCATTGCTGCTGAATCAACAATGGTTTGGCGCAATAGAAAAGCAAAGTTGATTGGTGAATCTACCTTCAAGACCTCTATGGATATAGACAATGGCAATGAAAGACATGCAATGATCGAAAAGTTTGATCATAAGAGAAAGGCGATGTCTGAAGTAGTTCCATGTGTTATTCCAAAAGAGTCAATTTGCTTTTATTGCCAAGAGAAGGGGCATTGGAGACGAAGTTGCCCTATTTACCTAAGAGATCTAAGAGATGGGAGAGTCAAAAGTATGACTACGCTTTAGGTAAGAATCCACTATCTAACTCCATTAAGTTCCTATTCATTGATTCTTAATACATGATGTGATAAGATTGCATTTGAATGTTTTGAAGGATCGGTGAAAAGAAAGGAAGCTTGATAAGAGAGCAAGATGAATCTAATCACAAGTGATGGATCTCGATCGCATGGACTTGATGATTGGATTTTGAGCTTAGATAGTTATGATAGAATTGTTAGAAATTTTCCTTTTACATAGTTTTCAATAGATTTTGCATTGTAAGGACAAATGTTTTTCCGCTGCTTTTATAAATAAAATAAATTTTGTTTGACTTATTTATTTATTTGTTTACTTCCTTGCAATGAAATCGTTATGTGAAAATTGATGTTTGCATATTTCTACAACGAATGGATATGATTCTTAGTTATGTTATTTATGGAAATGTCAAGAATTTACCAAATAGGGAGAGTTTCTCATCGCCCAAGTTTCAATTGGACAGAAACTTGGAATCATGCAACGTGGATGCACGATGAATGAGAAATTTCGTATTTGGAAATTGGACTAATTCATTGACAAAGTGTCAAGTGAAGGACTAGGAGATCGAGTACGCAAAGTTGTGTGTTGATCAAGTTCACCATAAGAGTAACAAAGATATTCGTCATGATTTACTAAAGACTTAGTAAATATGATTATGCTTATAAGATTAAGTGTAATTCTGAATTGATTGAAAATGTTTAAATCAATAGCAGAACGAATAAGAAGAGTCAAGTAGGCAGAAAGATAAAAGTTTCTCCATTCTAAGAAGAAGGGAGAGTACCTTTTATGCTTTATGATAGGTCTTTATGATTAAGAACCATATCTCAATTGATCCTCCAAGTGAGTCTTAGTACAATTGTATGTTTAAGAAGAGGAATCAAGGATTGAAGAAATGGTTAAATCAAGAAGTCTCTCATACTTCGTTCCAATAACAAGTCTTAAAGTTAAGATTGTGACAATGAGTGAAAAGCATTAAAGGTTTATAACATTCATCAAATGTGGAAAGTTGTGATGTCTTGGATAAGACAAAGACCAACTAAGACCAAAATTATGAAGTGTTTTGTTTTGATATAAGCTACACTAACTCTTGAATATTTGTTTATCAAAAAATGTTTTGATAAGAGAATCGTATATGTCAAGGAGTCAGTGGGAGTCTTAATAGTCTTGAAAAGTTTCAAAAACAAATCAAATAAGCCTTATCGATCATCACTAGCACACGAGTTGAGGTTTACAACCTATCATGAAGACATTATTTTGTTTCTGTGCCAATCCAATCGAGTTAATTATGCATGTGAGTCCTATGAGTTCTCATTTGAATGCATAAAAGGCAAGGACCTTGATCAATGGAAAGTACATTGACAGGAAAAGGTGAGCTACTTAACTACTTGGAAGACGTGGTGGGCAGCTGTGCTACCATAAGGCAAGAAATCAAGATTAAGAAAGTTCGATCCATATGAGTTTGAATTTGTCGTAAACTTTGGTTTTTAACAAATTCACATGGATAGGAACACATACACCGTTTAAATCTAAGTGTCATAAGATTTCCTCCTTCATGAAAATGATTGTGAGAAAATGCTTTCACTAAGAAAGATTTTAAAGATAGTGATTGTAAAATTGCATTCTCGAATTCGATCATGGTTACGGCATCCCTTTCCATAATTTGAATTGTGAGGTTTGGCAATTAGTCTTAATTGTTAAGACACACATATGAACTATCTAAGGCAAAAGTGTATAAGTTCAAGAAGTCTTGATAAAAGATTATCAAAGCACTAAGAATTAGAAACATGAACTTAAGAAATTCAATAAGTATTGTTTTTCTGAAAGTTAAGATGTTTATGAATACATGTCGAAGCTAGTGGGAGCATAAGTGTTATGTTTTATAATAATCATCATGATAGTGGGAGCATAAATGTTATGATTGTATGATTATTAAGGCACGTATTGCAAAGTTGGCAATATTAATTATAGAAAACAAGAGTTAAACCTTGCAAAGAAGTATGGGTTATAAAGTTGTTTTGCTATAATTAAGGGAGAGAATATTATGCTTCATTTCAAATCTAAAGGATTAGGTTGTGGAATGTTAATAAATTTAGTCAAGGGTACATAGTGTGTTCTTAAAATTTCGATTATGATTACGGCATTCCTCTTCACAATTCGAATTTTGAGAACATAGCAAATAAAACATTATGCGTCGTGTCCCATACGCTTAGAGTATAGGATCGATTGCGAATGATTTAATGTTTGACCATTCTAAAATTTTCCAAATGTCTAGCGCATTTAGAGGGAAAAGGGACTAAAATTGGTTCTGACTAAATAATTAAACAACTATCAAAGGACGATTCGAAGTTCGACGAGAATTAGTCGCTTGTGAGTAGTTGAAAGTATAGTATTGGAAATTATGGAAATGTTTCCATATTGGATGGACAATATCGACATCATTACGAATAGATAAGATTCTATTAAGAAATTAGTTGACATATGGAAAATATGGAAGCGTGTCCATATTGGGAAGTAAATATTGAAAATCTATGTCTAGATTAGAAACTTTTATGCAAAAGGATGTTCAAAGGAATGTACTTTGAGTGAGAGACATCATATCTAAGGAATTGTCTTGTAACAATCTCCGATAGAGGAATTTGTAATATCATTGGCAATAGTCTTTGAGACTTTGGTGCAGTGACATTACAAAAGGATCGTTGCATAAAGTGTTAGAATCTAGTATATTCTATAAGTAACAAGAATTTGATATTCTTACACTTAAGAAAATGGATTTGGAGTTGTGAAATGAGAATGATTGGAAATGTGTTCAATTTGTCTATTTCACAAAAGTAAGAACCATAGGTAAACATTGTGTGCATGCTAGGAGCATGGGACAAGTGTAATGATTCAAGTAAAAAGTTGATTACCCGAAACGACAAATACTGAGTAATCGATATGGTGATAAATAAAACGTGTTTTGTTTATACTCAAAGGTTTGAGGCCATATGGGATTAGTATTATTCTTGTGTTTCGCTTTGCATGCTTTGACTTCCAGAATAATTGAGTTTATTAAGAATAATCGAATTATCCAAACGGGCCACAGTCGTTCATATGTTGGAAGTAGATATGAATGAAGACTGTCGTGAATTGGTGTGTGGATTGTCTAGAAGAGTATTAGACATAAGCAAATGTTTGCTGCAACGTTCATGAGTACTTATGAATATGATTTGAGCATTGGATTAAACCCACGCTCACTTGGATCACTCCATGAATTGTATTACGAGTGATTAGTGAGACGATAACATCTTATATTCTTAAAACCGAGATGTGTGAGTTGTATCTTGCGAATCGATTGCACATTGATAATATGTAAACGCACCAGTAACTTGGTGTTATAAAACATATTGTTGTGTGTGATTCGGTGAGTGAGTGCAAGCAAGCATTGTATCAAAGTTTATCCATTCCTTTTATTCAAAGAAGGATAAAAGCGATATCTTTGGGCCCCTCGATGGTTTAGTGATGACATACGTAAATGCTCGGCCGGGCTAGGGCTAATTTGATTTGTTCAATTAGTCTGTCGTTATAAATCGGAAATCGAGATATAGTACAAAGAGAATGATTTGAAATCATATCTCATACGATATCTAGAATGGAGGAATATATGATCCCTTATCTAAGGACACGCGTATCTGATATGATCAGAGTTGACAGCGGCTTTGGAAAGCTACGATTGCAGATCAGGATCTGAAGTCATACGCATAATAGTTGTTAGACTTATCCAAGTGGGAGACTATTGGATTAGTGTCTAAGTCCATAACTATTTTGGTATGTACTTGACCCGATGGTGCATGGTCCTTTTGGGTTGCCTTCACCAAAGCAACTTAATAGGATGATTTATGGAGAGTAAGGATTAAATATGATTTATTAATGTATTATGAGAATAATATATTAAAGGAGAAATCATATTGTTTAATTAATATTAGTCAATAATTAATTGGTAATTAGTTTTGTGACTAAAAGAGATTAATTAAACTTAAGGGACTGGAATTGTAATTATAGGATAATTGCAATTTGGGCCATGGATTGCCTTATATTAAGGGATGGACGAATTCTAATGGGAAACCCATAAGGAAATCGTCCATGGGCTTAATTAAAGGAGTCTATGGGTTGCTTAGGGCTTAAGCATCCAAATTAGGGTTTCCTTGTTAGATAACCCTAATAGCCCAACTATATAAAGACCCCTTAAGGCTCAAAAACGTGGCTAATGTTCTTGTAAGGGTTTACACACGTTTTTGGCAGCCTCCATCCTCTCTTCTCTTCATCCTCTTGCTTATGGTGTTTGTGAACCATTAGAGGAGTGACACTTGTGACTCTAAGCCTTCCAAAGTCAATTCAAGGAGATTTGTGATTGTTATTGCTACATAACAATCAAGGTATGATCTTAAACCTAATTACATGTTAATATGATTACTTGTATGCTAGAATTAGGGTTTATAGTCTTGGATTCAAAGCATGTACAATAGAGAAACCTAGATCCAAGCATTAGGGTTTGTATGAGCACATAGGATGTCTTATGACCAAAACCCATCATCAGGTCCCTATACATTTTAGTGCTACCGGGATGAATTGAGTACATGGTTTTGTGAACTTCTTCCATCAGAAGATCTATGACTCCTCCTGTCTTAGGTATCTTATCCGATATTAGAATACCTTCAGTCCATGACTGCTTATACCGAACACCAATGTTTTGCCCAAACGTTCTTCCTTTCGGTCATTCTTTTCAGAAGCTTCTTCTTGAGTTTTCTTTATACTTTCCACTATTGTCGAGACAACTTCAATTCTCAACACTCTTGGCCTCTTCCTTTCAAGATTGGCTATCCTACTAAGAGCATCAGCAACAACATTTGCTTTACCGGGGTGGTAAAGTATCTCACAGTCGTAGTCCTTAAGTAACTCTAGCCAGCGTCATTGCCTCATATTCAATTCCTTCTGATTAAAAAGATATTGGAGACTCTTATGATCAACGAAAATTTTTCACTTCGTGCCAAAGAGGTAACATCTCCATATTTTCAGAGCGAAAACTACCACTGCCAACTCCAAATAATGAGTCAGGTAGTTCTTTTCATGCTCTTTCAGCTGTTCAGATGCATACGCGATCACCTTATCTCTTTGGGTCAAAACACAACCCAATCAAACACCATACGCATCGCTATAAACAGCGAAGTCTTCAACTCCATCGGGTAGAGAAAGTATCGGTGCCTCGCATAGCTTCTTCTTTAGCTTCTCGAATGCTTCTTTATGCTTATCACTCTATGCATAAGTAACTCCTTTGTGGGTCAAAGCTGTTAATGGAGTAGCGATCAAAGAAAAGCCTTGGATAAACCTTCGATAATATCCAGCTAATCCAAGAAAGCTTTGGATCTCCGTAGGACTTTTCGGTTGTTCCCACTTCATTACAGCTTCAATCTTTGGTGGATCAACCATTATCCCTTCTTGGTTGACAACATGACCCAAGAATTGGACTTCTCAAATCCAAAAATCACATTTGGAGAACTTAGCATACAACTTCTCCTTCTTCAAGACTTCTAACACTTCTCGCAAGTGTCTGCCATGCTCCTCTTGGCTTTTCGAATAAATCAAAATGCCATCTATGAACACTATCACAGATTTATCTAGGAACGGATTACAAACCCTGTTCATTAAATTCATGAATGTTGCTGGAGCATTGGTTAGTCCAAATGACATAACCAAAAACTCATAGTGTCCATATCGTGTTCTGAATGCAGTCTTCTCTATATCCTTATCTCTTACTTTCAGCTGATGATATCCTGACCTAAGATCGATCTTCGAGAAATAGCTCGAACCTTGTAGTTGATCGAACAGGTCATCAATCCTCGGCAACGAATATCTATTCTTTGTTGTTGCCTTGTTCAACTCTCTGTAATCAATGCACATTCTCATACTTCCATCTTTCTTCTTTACGAATAACACCGGAGCTCCCCGGGGTGATGAACTAGGTCTAATGAAACCTTTTTCCAATAACTCCTGAATTTTCATCATCAGCTCCTTCATCTCCGTCGGTGCTAATCGGTAAGGTGCCTTTGCTTTTGGTGTCGTCTTTGGTAACAAGTCTATTCTAAACTCCACTTGTCTATCAGACGGTAATCCGGGAAGATCTTCGGGAAATACTTCCGGATAACCACACATGACAGGAATGCTCCACATCTCCTTTTTCTCCTTCTTAGCATCGATCACGAATGCTAGATACGATGTATATCCTTTGGCCAAACACTTTCTGGCTTTCATCAATGAAATGATCCCAAAATTTACTCTGCATTTGTCCCCATACACCATAAATGACTCTTTCACAGGCGGGTTTACTTTGACTATCTTCTTCTTGCATAATATCTCGGTGTCATTGACGCTAAGCCAATCCATTCCAAGCACGATGTCGAAACCGTTACGTTTGATATGCAATAATTCCTCGTGAAACTTATTCCTATTCAAATCAATTAAGATGTTTTTCATACGATGGCTAACAGGTACAAACTTGCCACTAGCAACTTCGACTAATAAAGCATTATCTAGTCTATCGACAGGCAACAGTAGTTTTCTACCAAATTCATGCGAAATAAAGGAGTAGTTGGCTCCAGAATCAAATAAAATTTGGGCAGGCAATTTGTTAACAAGAAAGGTACCTGAAGCGACATCAGCTTCATCTTTAGTAGCTTCTAGTGTCATCTGTAAGGCTCTCGCCTTCGGCTTTGGAGAAATATTGGGTTTTGCTGCCTCTTTCTTTTTTGGGTAGTCCCTCGACATGTGTCCCTCCTCACCACAACCATAGCAAACTTTCTTGGTGAGAGTGCATTCATTGGCATAGTGCCCCGGCTTTCTACATTTGAAGCATGTGGCCACTACGTCACATTTTCCGCGATGCTTCTTCTTACATTTGTCGCACCATGTCGCTTCGCCTCCTCCTCCTGTCAAACTAGACTTCAAGAATTTACTTTTCTTCTTGGACCCTGAAGGTCCATCGAATCTTACTTTTCTCACCAACATCTATCCTTTCCAGACCCTTTTCCTTCTATTGAGCCTCCACATTCTTAGCTGCTCGAAAAGCTGTTTTCAGAGTGGTTGCCATCTTGACTGCCAGGCCAAAGTCGACAGGCAGTCCATTAGCGAACCTCTCAATCTTGGAGAGTTCCGTTGGCACTAGGTACGGAAATAACTTCATTTTCTCAGTGAATGTAGTAGCATAGTCATCTATGCTCATCCTCCTCTTCTTCAAGTTCTGGAATTCATTGTTCAGATCTATCAGATCTATCTCTAAACAGTACTGCACCCTTAGTTGTTCCAAGAACTCCTCCCATGACATTTTCATGGCTTCTCCTCGTGGCATAGTATCTTCCAACAACTTCCACCGACTCAAGACTCCAGTCTTCAGTTGTCTAACTACAAAGACATTCTTCTGTTTGTTGCTAGAGTCACAACTTTCATATACCATCTCCATTTCGGAGATCCAATCCATAATCTCAACAGGCTTCGGGCTCCCAGAAAGACTTGGCGGCTTGGCGCCCAAGAAATTCTTGTACATTCACCCATCCTTGTTGTTTCTCCTTTCCGAGTCGTTCCTTCGTTCTCCTTGAGTCCTAACTTGACTCATAATGCGACTATTGTTTCCTTCCTCCGATTGTTCGGGAATCAGTTCGGGTTCCTCAATAGGTATGATTGGTTCGTCCCTATTTTCATGTAACATATGTCTCATTTCTTCCCTTTGTTCGGCTAACATAGCCCGAACCATGAATTGCACCCCAGCCATTGTTATTGGTTCTGGTGCTGCTGCTACAACAGGTATTTGCTCAATCACTGGTGGTTGATTCCTGTATTCATCTGCATTTCCAACGCCACTCTTGGTTCTTACCATTTTTGATCTACACACCGAATAAGGTGAAATTAGATCCTCATCCATGATAGATAATTAAATCATCCTTATCACTCCAAAACGTTTACATGTTAGTTCTAATACCGTAGACGTACGCTTAGAATCCTACACACATAAGGTTTCCAGATCCGGTCAGCAACAGACCATAGATCCGAACAAATAATATCATATATGGCAACATATAACATTTAGCACATAAAAGCATTTTAGGCAGCTTCCTAAAATATACTAGTGCTCGTGTCTATAACATAACAGAAACACATCTCACAATCTCCACTTAGCATTTTAAGTTTAAGTCTAGAAATCCTACAAATTCCTAGTTCGCTTAAACTAATGCTCTGATACCAACTGTGACAACCCCAAAATCACGGCAAAAAAAGTTCGGTTTAATTTATGTTTTTAAAACAATTTCAGAGTAATCCTTTGATTAAAAGAGTTGCGGAATTTGTTCCCAAAACGAAGTATGATAAAAATAAGATTACCAAAGCATTTCTTAAAGAAATGTATTATCATTGTATAACAAAACTCGGGATGTCGTGTTCCGATAATCAGACCAAAAGCATAAACTTTACATTACAGACCTTACAATAGTTATATAAAACAACAGGTCTATAATCCAAAACTAACTTGACAAGTTATCCATCTTATGCCCTCGCACCACTACCTGTAATACAAATAAACTGAGTGGGTCAGGCTTGGGAGTTTGGTGAGCATATAGGGTTTTCAACCCACAATAAAAAATTATATTTAATTTTACCAACCAACAATAACCTAATTACCCATTCTCGTTATCCTTACTTTACGTCCCTAAAACAACATCTATCTCAAGGGACCTAATCTAGGATTTTCATCGGGATAGACATTACTGCAAAGGGGTTTCCTCAACAGTAGATGTCCTAAAGACAACCATGAGGGGGATAGAGTACACTGGTGAACACATCGTTCACAACACTTATAGGTTATGAACCTGCTAGCGTTCCACAGGACTGTCTAGAAAGAGTTTGTGGTAGTTATCCATACTCCGTTGAATGACTAGATCAACAACAACAACATCGAGGCTTCTCATCTGTTTATCACACATCAACTATCTACCCATGTTCTACCCAACATATTAGTAGATAAAAGTATATATTTTTATACATAGTTTAAAACCTGTATAGCATTCTCATTCAATACATATTCCAAACAACAGATGAGAAACATACACATAATACGTATTTCATAGAGAATAAATCATATCTATGAGATAGAAGAAAGTGAATGTACATTCACACATATAACAAAAAAATATACACATAACATGTATTTTGTATTAAATAATTCATAATTATGCGTTAGAAGAAAGTAACTACACACTCATAACTTCTTCATCTGACTTTATTTTAAATATATTATAAATATATTACTTTATATTATTTTTAGTAGGCCGTGACAGGAAAACTCCGTTATAAATTCATAACTTCTTTATCTGACGTCCGTTTTCGCCAATCTTTTTATTGTTTCACTACTATTAACGAGATCTTCGATTCTCGTTTAGATTGTTTCAACTAAAAATCACTCGATCTCAAATCGAGGATGCGGACTGCATACTACTAAGTCTAAACTTTAGAAAAATCATAACGTCCTCATACGAAGTCAGATTTGGGCGTTCTTTTATGAGCGCTCTCGGTTTAACGTATTCTACGACTTCCGTTTAGATTACTAAGGTTAGATATCGCTCTATCTTAAATTCGTATTTTACGTCATTTCGTGTCGTGCTGGTTCTGTCGCGAAACTTCAACAAGTCATAACTTCTTCGTTATAACTCGGATTTCGGCATTCTTTATATATTTGGAAACCTCGTTTCAACTACTACAGCATTATCCATAGATATCGGCTTTATCTAACATTTCATTTTAATCCTTAATTTATTTAAGTCACACAGTTAAGCACAAAACACATAATACTCAAATAATACACTTCTATTATTTCAAAACAGGTTACAAAGGTTAATCTAGACTATTATATCAACATTAATGACAAGCCTAGAAACACAGGCGTTACAAAAACCTTAAGAAATATGGTGTTTGTTCTTCTACGAATTCAATTCTATGATCACAACTTCATTTTAAACATTCATATATCAAACTAATAGTTGGGTTTCCTTGTCCTAATGTCTCAAGGATATATGTACAACTTCATGGAGGAATTATTTATGCTCTTCTCTAAAATTCTTATAATCTCACCTAACATACTATTGTCTTCGATTGGTTTGTCATAGTTAATGATTTTATATAAACATAACAATGAGTTTTCCTTTAACCTCCTTTTAGATAGATTGTAATAATGTGTTCAACACCTAATTTAAATATCATATAATACTTGTAACATAAAATTGTGTGGAAAATGGATTATAGGGATGATGATGAATTCAAAATAACGCTAACGTCAATGTTTTGTGATAAATAATTGGTTATAGAAGAATTTGGTCGCTAGTTTTATGGAGCTTAACAAAAGTTTATTCCTATTCATAATTTCAACCAAGAAATTTTTAGATTTTTAGTTGAAAGGTAAAATAGTTGAAATAACAAAAATGACTTTTTCATAAATTGATCCAAATAATGAGACATTTCTAAAGGTAACCGGATAGAAAATAATTTACCGGTAAAATAATGTTGATTTGAAAATTTCTTTTATTCGGTAATCAAGATTTTTATAAACAAAACAAATTTTGGGATTTTTGCATACATAGGATCAAAATATTGAGATTTTTCTTAAGATTTCCCTAAGAATAATAGTTCAATGTATTATTTCAAATCTTTCTCGTATTAAATCTTATCAGTTTTCTCGTACACAATAATTTATATATTAATGTATTGGGACAATAGTTCAATATATTATTTTAAATCTTTCTCATATTAAGTCTTATCAATTTTCTGGTACACAATAATTTATATACTAATGTATTGATTCATGACTTTCGGACATATCATATAATTTCATACAATTACTTCGTTGCAAGTTACTTGCAATACCAAGTGGTGTATGAAATAAAAGATGCCGAATAACTCATGGCATATACTATATTTCTAGGTCTTTTGATCAACTAATTTATACAGTCTGAGTTGATCAATATATACTTTTGAATCGAATACGATATTTCTTATAAAAAGTTAAAAACTTTACATGGCTCACCGTATAACTTCGTATATATTAATTTGTCATCATGCTCTGGTGTAACAAACTAGCATCTTTATAGGATTGTAGCTATTAATATATGAGATATAAGTTAATGTACCTCCTAAATAAAGGGAGAAGAAATACAGTAAAAGAATATTTTGAAAAGATAAAAAAAAAATGGATGGAATGGTTGAAAAGAAATGACAAGAAATGGGGTAGTGGATCACAACACATGATATCACCAAATCTCGACCCTTGATACGCTCTTTCACACATGTAGGTTTTCTTCTTCCTTATGTACTTATGTGAGAATCAAGTCTTCTATTTGACCTTTTCCTTTTAATTTTAACATACAAAAATATTTTAATAAGCTCCACACAAAAACACAATATTTGAATTAGTATATATTTATTAAAATACTTGCACTCTAACATTAACAAACAACTCCACAATTTGTTACTTATTTAAAACATTTTTTAGTTAAAGCAAAATAAGAAACTTCTTGAACCGAATTAAGGTTATTAAATAGTTATCATGATTGATGACCGTCAAAAGAAGAATGTTTTTTTTTTCTTCTGTTTCTTCTAACATAACTTAAAACTAAAAGTGTCAGTAATGAAAAAAGTAATGGGTACTCCATTAGTCCTAATAAATTATATTTTATTTGCCACGTAATTAATAAGGTAGTTTGCTTAATAATTAAATATTTGAAATTATTTTACAAAACTAGTGAAATTTTAGCAAAAATAAAAGTGATCAATATTACTTACTAGTAATATATGGGAAGATTGTTGACAACATCTTGTAAAATTAATTAAAATATAGAAAGAAACACATTGTTCAATTTTGATTTTTTTAAAAGTCCATTCATATGGATATGTTTATTTATTGAGAAAAATTGATCAATTATAGCAAAACAGAGTATTTTGCCATAAATAAATTAAAAAATTAAAGTTTTGATAAACCATGTTTTCAATCAAAATCTTTATTGTAGCCTTGTAAATATTAAAATTCTCCATCCTTAGCTACACAGTAAATTTACTGTAGCTAAGGATGGGGCAAAAATGATCCTCTATTTATATCAATGTTTATTTATGTTTATTTTTTGGTTTGTGGTGCTTTTATGTCAATGACTATATTTTAATGGCTACGTGTTGTTTTACTTTGCTTCACCGTTTTGTTGGCCAATCACGTTCGGATTAGTGTTTTTTTTCACTGTTTTTGTTACCATACAGTACCATAAACATACTGCCTTCATCTCGATCCTTCTTCAACCATCTGTGCATGAGTGTTTCTCTGTAGACACGATCTAACACCACCATCTTCACCGTCTGCATCTTCTGTTCAATGAGTGGACACGTATCCAAGACACGTGTTATATTCCTATGCTTTTCTACTGACCATCACCGCTTTCTCTTCTCTAAACCTCCCTCTATATCCCTTCTATAAACTCTAATTCAACGATGTTCAACCCACATTCATTGATTCACTGATCTTTTCCGCGTAAGAACCCAACCCAGTTTGGGTGTTTTCTGATTCACACTACGTTCTCACTTACGCATTTCTCTCTTTACTGTCTTCTCGCCTAAGCGACAATTGATTCCCACTCAAACTTATGTTGTCGCTGTGGATTTCCGAATTCCGAAGCTACAATTGAAGTAAATTATTTTTCTCTTTTTTTCATATTTTGCTCTATATTGTTAAAGAAAGCTGTAAATTGGCTCCAACGATACTCATGTCCATATATGACATTCGAATCTCTGTTGATCACCAGTACATGCCTTCTGAATCATATCCAAAAATCAAGTTGCTTATGCGAAAATCGGTGAGAGGCCATGGAATCCAAATGAAGACTGCAACTATGTTGTTGCTGCTCGTGGTCAGTCACGACGATGGATTGTTGTTCTAGTTTTATTTTTAAATAAAACTTTCACATATTAGAGTTTACTTACTGTATTATGCTATAATTTGAATTACTGGATTGGTGGAGATGTAGGTAGGATTCGAGATGCTAAATCAGGAACTAAAGTAGTGTCTATTTGCCTTTCCTACCAGGTGTTTGATAGATTGCTTCTACAGTTAATTGTTGGTTAATCGTATTTGAAAATGAACCACCATACGTATAAGGCATTCGAAGCCACCTCCTACCTTTTCCTAATTTCCTCATTCATTTCATACTTACAATTTCATTGAAAAGTCATACTTACATATGTTTTAATGTTTATTGTAATTTGAAAATAGGTACTAACTCCACTTGAGAAATTTAGTGCAGGTTGAATGTCCTTATATATGATTTTGCTAAAATATATATTTCGTTCATCATTCTTGCATACAATGAACACCTTACACTAGCTAGTGGCTGTTGATGAGATGATGAAGTGAGCAAAGGCATAACTTTCCATCTCCTTTTCTTCACTTGGAAAATAAGTAATTATATTAGCATTTTACATACAACTACAACTAGATTTTTATTAAGCTCATAGTTTCAGAAAATCGTTTTGGGTCCTTAACAAATGTCTAAAGTAACATTTTGCTTACAAAATGCAAGGGGAAGAGGAATTAAAACACATGTAAGTATTTTCTTTATCCTTTTAGGATATATGTTTTTGTATTAATCTTCATCTGCACCAACTGATATTAACTAAAACTTAGGGACCAATTCAAAATTATTGAGGTATAAGTGTATCACAAATGGATTTCTAAAAATCCTTATGATCCAGCTTCAACAGGATACTATTATACCCTATTAGATAAATCATTATACATTATCAAATTATAAAAAAACAATAATTCACTATGAAAAACATCTTTTTTTTTTTATACAGGGACACGCATCCAATGAACATTTTGACAAAATGTAGCATAGAACATAAATGGTTCACGATCATTGTAAGCATGTTTTCCTGTATTGTTTGTTTAATTGTATAAAACATTCCTATCTATTATATTTTTGAAAACGTATTATAGACATAACATCTTTATTAACCATGAATTTTTAATTTGGCATAGGAACTTCAACAGATGAAAGGAACATTACATACAAGATCGTTTTTGGATTTCAACTGATATTTTTTTCGTGGAGATTTATACAAAGATTATTGACGACAAAGTTCTTTTTCAAGAAAAACAGCAAACAGTGGCTAGGAAGCACCGGGACTTGACAAGGTTAGTTTAGTCTTTTCTCAACTCTTATTTGTTATTTCTCAAACACACACACATACAAAGACACACATTATGCATAATTTTTGAATTTGTGATTTTTTGTTGATTTTATGAAATAGTTGAGACTTTTGAACAATATTTGAAATGGTTGTGAGTTTTGAACAGTATCCTAAGTGATTGTAATAATTTTAAGAATTGTAATTAATACTTTATCTAAAATAACAATGTCATTATTAACTTTTCATGATTTTTACCTATGTAGGAAGAAGTTGGGAAGAAGATCAACAAACCTCATACTTGAGAGATGAGAGATCAAAAAAGAGCTAATCAGGTAACACATCCATTATTTTTTGGTGTTACACTTGGAAATTATATGTTTCTTACATTTACTTTCATTCTTAACTCCGTTATTTTTATTATTAATTTCTTTATGATTATAGGGACAACTGTTCACAAAATACAACCATTCTAGGGCTTTTCTTCTGTCAAATTTAGGCGTCAATGAGGTAAATACTTATGATCAGTTAAAATTAGTAATTTTGGAATATCCTATGGAAGTAGTCAATGTATGATTTTTATCGCCCATTACAGGTCCGTTTTCCTCTACTGGTCCCTTTCTTTGGTATTGGATGTTAAAAATGGTAAGACCGTAGAAAGTATGGTTCAAAAAACTCAAACATGTTTCTCAAGAAAGCTCAATTTTGCAAAATCTTCATTACTAAGTTTAAAACAATAAGTGACATCTATTTGTATAAAATTCACTATCATTAGGTTGTAATTTTGTCAATTCATTTATTGGAACATGCTTCGTAATACATTTAAAGATCTTAACAAAAGGCCAACAGAAAACTTCAATTTTTTTGTAATTTGTTTTCATTTTTTTTTTTTTTGCCAAAAACCCAAATACATGTCTATTTGTTGCATTCGTTTTCATATTTATGTGGTAAAAGCACTAAATAGCAATGTACTTTCAATTTGCATTTTGTATTTGGTTTTATATAAAAAAAATATATAACTAATGAATTTTTTTTTTTATTTAAATGATTTGTTAGTTTTTTATATTCTCCATGAAATCATTCACACTTTCTTTGGATCTAAAGTTTAATTGATTTTCGTATAAGATTTGAAATAGAACAGTGCTTCCTCATTTCTTCTGAATGTTAGGATACACCTTATGAATGTTTTATGTGGTTTGTGTATGTTTTGTGGTGAATGTATGAGTTTATTTGGTAGGAAAGCAATAACAACTATGAAAAAAGTTCCTTCCGATCCATGCGAAGCATGAGTTCTATTCTAATTATTAATAATAACACTAAGATCACCAACATAAGAATCATTACATTCTAATAATAGATAATTCCTTAGTAATGCTAACCCAGTTTCACATAATTTTCATTGAGTTTTATGAGTATTGAAGGTTTGCTTCTTTTGTCTGTATTCTTTTCGAATGTTAAACCCTTCTAAAACCTAAGAAACTAGCATAGGTATTAGATAACCTTTTCTAAAGGCTTTCTTCATTTAATTTCATGCATGAACTAAATAATAAAGTATTTCTACTAATAAATTTTTAATCTCCAAAGCTAAAGTAATTTTGTAACGCTTCAATTTTCGAGAAACAATAAGCAACGAAAAAACAGTTAAAGTATATATCATCAATCATTTTAATCGCTAAAAGTTTTCAATTTTCAGACTAATATAACTAAATTTAAATTAAATGTGGTTAGAATTCAGCTTTTTATAACTATAATCCATACAACTCTTTAATCTTCAGCCAATTAGACGTCTCTCTTTCTTCGGTTCTTGTAATGATTCAAGATCGAAACAAAAATATATCAAGTTTTTAGTTTCATAAAAAAATTATTATTTTTTAATAAATTAGTTATATTTTTTTAACATATACTTATAGATATCTTAATTACATAATTTTATTTCTGTGTAATCTTATCTGTTTATTATACAAAAGATGTCATAAATAAGATTTATATTATAAAAGTGATATGAGGGGAGTTACCCACCACAACCACCACCATGACACCACCATCATTATAAATTGTAATTTTATAAACTTTCATTCACAAACAGAGACACACACAATCCCCATTTCTCTAGGCTTTTTTTTATAAAACACATTGCCCCACACCCACTAACTACTCAAATATTTTAGGAAACCTCTTTACAAAAGCTTGTATTTTAATTTATTTTATTTGTTTTTTTATTTTAACACTCGTATTTTCACTGCCACACACAATAAAATGCCATTTTTTTTCAAATGCCATTTTTTTTCAACCATCAACTGCACCAAGTGCAGTGCGGACTCCAGACATGAATATCTTTACCCTGTTTATTATATTTGGTTTTGATAAAGTAGATGTGAATTCCCTCACTTTCAACTGTTTTTATAAAGTCTGATGACTTATTTACACAATAATTTTATAAAATTTATCAATTTATTCCATCATGTTTTAGTTTTTTACCGGTTTATGCAACCAATTGCGTAAAATAGTGCATACCCTAATAACAAATGAAACATAAATTACCAAAAAATGAACTTTGTTACATAAATTGATAAACTGATATAACATTGTTGTATAAATAAAACGAAATTCCATAAACGTTACACTAATTTAGAATTTTTTCGCTTAAGCCACCGGATGATTTTTTTTTTTTTTTTTTTTTTTTTTTTTTCTTTTCTGACTTAACCATTGAGGGTTTTGTTTTGTTTTTTTGTTTTCTTTTTTGTTTTGTGAATTTATAAAATGCCACACAATAAACTTCGAATCTATAAAAACTAGCTGAAAATTTCAGTTTAACCATCCGAATTCATTTATGATTTAACCACCATCACCATGACTTTAATATCTAGAAAGAGAAAAAAAAAAACAACTTTAACTAGAAAAGTATTATTCCAATGGGTTTCTTTTTGCAATTCATTGCCTAAAATCCTTACATTTAGAGTGGTTTTAAAGAAAAAAAAAACACTCATTGGTTAAATCAGAAAAAAACATTCAAAGGTTAAACCAACTATATATATATATATATATATATATATATATATATATATATATATATATATATATATATATATATATATATATATATATATATATATATATATAGTGGTTTGTTACGAAATTTGACCTAACTTTTTTATAAATATCAACCAATAAACCTATTCTTCCAATAAGAATTACAAAAAAAACCCGCCATGGTTGATGCTAATAAAGACAGTCAACACTGAACAGGCAAAGGACTATCAGCAAAAGGCATGCAATGCAATGCATACCCTGAACAAGAACATATGATAGGTGAAAACTTTAACTTAAATGGAAAGGAATATATGAAAGCTGCTATGGCCCATGCAAATGCGATTTCTTAATTTGTCATCAACAGCCTGTCTGCTACTGCAGTGTGTTTGGAACTATCAATGCGATATGGAGAAGACTGATCTATTTTCTATGCATATATTATTATATTTGCTTGCTTCCAATGATGTCAGATACGATATTCTTTATACTTTGGATCCTAGTAAGCATAAACCAAGGGGAATATGATGGGTTTTTACTTTTTACCTTATCTTTATCTTGAAAATAAATATCAAATGAAGAAGATAAAGTACACATTTATATTGCTAATTGTACGTATATCTATATGAGGACGTTATAATTCTTACAAATGATCATGAAGGTTTGTAGATCAGTATTTGAAGCTTATATGACTGAGTTGCTTGAAGCAACACTTGTCACGTTGTGACTTGGCTTAGAACTCGAAATTCGTAGATTAAGTGAAGCCTATGAAAGAATCACATTATAGTTTTGAACTTAACTCAGATCTGATACATCTATCGATTTCCATGCTACAAACAGTTAAATTATATATGCATACTAATAGATACCAACACGAATGATAAAAATACGATATAGAGATGAAAAAAAAAATGTCGAATCAAATACACGAAACTGAATAATCGTATCTTACTGCAGGAAACCAAATGGAATGCTGCCCGTGTTAATGTTATATAAATATATAGTTTAATAAGTTATTTTAGACAAAAATGTCGTTGTAGTATAGTGGTAAGTATTCCCGCCTGTCACGCGGGTGACCCGGGTTCGATCCCCGGCAACGGCGATTTTTATTTTTATTTTTTGGGAAAAGCCTGATTCACATGTGGTTGTTTGTATGCTGTTGAGTTTTTTAAACTTAAATTATATACAAAACTTTATTATCATTTTCTAAGGAGAAATTAAATATTCTCGTGGTTGAATTCGATCTTACGACTTTTTTTATGTTTGCAAATAAAAATTAACTTATCAAAAGTTTAATGAGTAGTAGTGTTGTTGAATTTATGAAAATTAAATATAAAACATTATTTCCATTTTCTAAATGTTTGTTATTATAATAGTCTCATGGTTGAATTCGATCTAACAACTTATTTTTTATATTTGCAAATAAAAATGAACTTATCAAAAGTTAAATGCTGTTTCATTTATTCCCAAAAGTTATAATAACTTTTGATAACCTTTTTAGGTAAATTATATGTAAAACAATTGATTTTATCAAAATCTGTATTTGATAAAATATAGTTCTGAAATTAAAGATTAAATGCATATGTTACGGTTTACGGATTTATTCTAAATAAGATACCCCATTACTGATAAGGGACTCCACTCAAGTCTCAAGGGGCAAAAATCCATTTCTAGTATAATTTTTTTCTCATAGTCCATTGGATTTTATCAAGCAATAGGCCCAAGATTACAAAAGAACCAGGTTTCCTATCAAAAATTACAAGAAATCAGTTGAAGGTTTCTTAACTAGTCAACCCATGAATCTTCAGAAACCAACAAAGAATAAGGAGCAGCTATAATATAAAGGTTCATATATATATATATATATATATATATATATATATATATATATATATATATATATATATATATATATATATATATATATATATATATATATATATATATATAGGGTAAAGTGAATATACCTAACAACCTTATATAAGTTTAGGTACCTAACTTCATCAAACTACATCATTTTACATTAAATTTTCATTGCAATCATCCAAGGTCCTTAAAGTTCATCCCTAAACTTGATTTACTTCAAAAAAATTTGGAAATTCATCATTATATTTCTCCTACATTCTTTCATTTGTAGCAGTAGAATATGAAGCCCATCAGGTGGTACTCGATAGAAAGACGTTGTGTAAAAGAAAGATATTGTTGAAAGTCCAAACATTTTGGAAGTAATCAAGTTATGGGGTTGAAGTTTAAGAACCTTATGCAATTACAATGTAAATATGATACATATCGATGTAGTATTATGGAGTTAGGTACCTAAGCTTATATAAGGTTGTTAGGTATATATTCACTTTACCCATATATATATATATATATATATATATATATATATATATATATATATATATATATATATATATATATATATATATATATATCAGTGTTGTAAAAATCCCGATTAATCTCCGATTAATCCCTAGGCGCTACTCGACCGATTAGAGGGCGCCTAGCGATTAATCCCTGCATACACAACGACTGAAATAGTAGAACCTGATGAAATTTTAACACTTTGAAGAAGTTATACCTCATAAGAAACTATTTGAGGTATGATTAGTGTTGTATTTATCATATTAAACTATTTTGTTATTATATTAGTGAAATTTATGAACTTTTATATGATATTAGTCATATTTAATTTTTTAAAATCTAACAAATTAGCAGTTAATGGTCCCCGATTAATCCCCGCCTAGCCGATTAATCCCTTAACCCCAATCCACCGACTAGCAAACGTCGATCGATTTTTACAACCTTGATATATATATATATATATATATATATATATATATATATATATATATATATATATTATTTTTACAAACTATTATGTGTCAGAATACACAGATCTGGACCAACGGATATAATTAATCAATGAACATGATTTGAGAATATATGATCTTACAATGAGATAACATGTACCATATAATCACACAAATGTTAGCAAAAATGTATTTTGGACAATTAACTACATTTATAAAAGGAAAATTTCGAATTTTTAGGGATAAATATTTCTCCTAATTTTAAAAATCTGATTTTATTTAATTAATTCAATTTTAATTCTAACGTAATTTGTAAAATAACCAATTTTATTCTGTTAAAATATTTTTTGTGTTATAATGATATTCTTTCAGAATTTTATTCTATTAGAATATTATTGAAGAATAACAAAATTCTTAAATCCTAGGTTGAAAAATAACAACATTCTAATGTATTCTTATACATCCGAACTTAAATACAAATTCATACATATTCTTACAGACTAAAACACTTATACATTTTAATATAATTATAAATATTCTAAAAGAATATCAACAAAAATGAATAAAATTCTTAAAAAATAACAACATTCTTAAATTGTGAGTACGATCAAACTTTATTCATTCTTCAAGTTATTCCTATTAGGTCTTCAATGCATTCTTCCAGCCATTCCTATCACAAATACAACAAAAGCTAATAATGGTTAAAAACATGTTGCTTGCAATTAACTATCACTTTATATATTATGGTAGAATACATGGAATATGATAGAATACATAGAATACATTCTGGCAGAATACATAGACAAATTAGTTACCTTTTTAAAAGTATCGTATATACTGCTAATATAATTTTAGATTCCAAATATATAATAACGAGGGACAATAGAAACTGGAATTCAAAATCACAAATTGAACCAAAATAATACACAAACAAATTAATTATCTTTTTAAACAATTACATAAAACATGTGTTGCTAGTAATTCTGACAGAATGCATACCACAAGCTTAAATTCATTAGATTATCTTTCAGACATTTCAACAAACACTTGTTAGGCGTTATCATCAAACAAGCCAAATTTAGAACATTGTAAAAATGTAACAACACAAGCATTTAAACAAAAACCTTCTCTTTTTGACATTATATCAAACACTTGGATGACATGTTTTATTACCAACATTGAAAAAATGCAACAGTACAAGCAACATTCAAAAGCATTGATAACAAAAAAAAATTGATTCTTGATTCTTGTTCACATCCAAAAATCACAACTAGTAGATAGAAAAATTGAGTGCAATTGATGCTAAAAAGATAACATACTTCCCGACTCTTATTTGGATTCCAAAATGGATGAGTAGATAAATGAATAGAGCTTAATCGGTGAGTCTTACTAACCTTAATCACGAACACAAAACCCTTGGCTGATTTCAGCAACATCAAAAGAAATCGATGTATTTTATAGACTTGACACCTCTTCTCTCTCGCCATGTCTACCAGCTCGTGATTCCTCGATTTCAGCAAAAGAAATCAAAACTTTCATACCATGGATGGATTATATATTGGTGTAGGTGTTTACCATGATCGAAAAAGGAAGAACACAAAACCCTAGGATGAAGGATTTATGGCCTGGGTGGAAGTCGGCATTTTTATGGTGATGATGATGAAACGAACGATGGTTTTTTAAGGATTTATAAACTAATTATCTTGATTAAATGCTACTAAAGGGAAATTAACCCATTATTTTAGGGATTATAATTTTGGAATATAATTAATTATACATAGATAATGACTAAACTACCATTTATTATTTAATTAATGATTTCTTTTTTCCTAAATTCTGATTGGTCAATTTATGCACATAGTATTTGCTGGAAACATTTGAACCTAGCTATATATATATATATATATATATATATATATATATATATATATATATATATATATATATATATATATATATATATGAAAAAACATCATAAATGGTCTATGTGTTTTCCCCAAATCTGAAGTTTAATCCCTGTGGTTTTAAAACATCATAGATGGTCCCTGTGCTTTCAAAACTTTTGAAGATTGGTCCTTATTGCTAACTCTGTTAAGTTTTGTCCGTTAATTGAAGGGTATTTTCTTCATTTTACTACCACAGGGACTATTTATGATGTTTTCACTTAATTAAAAAAAATGAAATAATAAAAAGGGTCTCTCTCTCTCTCTCTCTCTCTCTCTCTCTCATAAACACACACAAAAACATAAACATACATACATACATACATCAGTGATAAGGCACCATATTTGTATATTAACTTCATTTTTGTGTTTGAAATTCGAACCAAAACAAACACCCATATTCCAGTTCTTGTTCGTGTGTGTTTGTTGGACCCCCTCTACTTCATTAACGATCCATGTTTGTTGGACTCCATCTCTATTTGACTCTCTTTATGTTCTCAAGGAAATCGATATGGGTTTTTTTTGGGTTCTTATCATCCAAAGGTGGTGGTGAGGTGGCTACTTGCGGTAGAGGGAGTGGTGGCGGTGTGGAGTCATTTGTATCGAACACCCTTCTTCTATGTATTCGTTCTCATAATCGATCGATACCCATCAAAGAATCACATGTATCAAACTAGAAATTGGACCCAAAATTTCATCACTCATGTAGTGAAGTGGGATTGGTGGCTTAGATGGGATTAAAGAGCGATGATATGGTTTCATGTTTGGGTTCATTATGATTGGGTTTTCACGTGAAGAGAGGAAAGGTTTTGTGTCTCTGTGGTCGAATATTGGATACATTAGTTGTAAGTTGAGGTGTTCTTTGAATGAAGGTTCGTAATATCCCCAATTTTGCATGTATAATCAATCATCATCCATGGAACTACAAAAATACCATACGAATCATATGTTTTGTGTTATTCAAGATAAAAATGAATTGCCATTCACTTTCTAAGGAATTAGCTATGGAAATATTAAGAGGAATAAGCAAAACAGAGACAAACAGAGGAGGCATATTGATTCGATTATTATAAGAAAAGTAATTTTCGTTCGGATTCAGTGTGAACATGGTGATTCAATCAGTACAAAACCTAATTGCATCAACGAAGAACAGTTCAATAATCAAATCATACCATAGGAAGATGAAAACAACAAAGAGATTTATAAAAATTAGATTCACATCGGAGAGATTTACATACCGTGAGCACCTATTTCACAGTAATTGGAGCGTTAGCAGCTGCCATGGTGATGGCGAAGAGATAAAAACGATGGCAGATCAGATATAGATATGATCTATGAGATACTTGATGTGGTTGAATCGCCGACAAATGAATTCCGGCCTACCGGACAAACAGACGCTCGACAATCTCCCGGAGGTGATAGATCTAGAGAGAAGAAGAAAAAAAAGAGAAATAGAGTATTTGGAGTATGTTTCTTCTAACAGTCGAAGACGTTGAAAGCCACAAAGCGCGTGCGCGCGCGCGCGCGCGCGCGAGAGAGAGAGAGAGAGAGAGAGAGAGAGAGAGAGAGGTATGACCCACTTTAATATTATTATTTTTATCATTTTTTTTAATAAGAGAAAAGATCATAAATGGTCCCTGTGGTAGTGAAATGACGAAAATGCTCTTCAGTTAACATACAAAATTTAACAGAGATAGCGATAAGGATCAATCGTTAAAAGTTTTGAAAGCATATGGATCATCTATGATGTTTTCTCTCTCTCTCTCTCTCTCTCTATATATATATATATATATATATATATATATATATATATATATATATATATATATATATATATATATATATATATATATATATATGATGTCGAGCCTCTACTTCATGGTCACAAAACGTGCATGAAATCAAATTCAACGTGGTACCATTGTTATTCAAAGTTAGTCGGGCATCTATCAAGTTCGAGTCTCCAATGGAAAATCTTATTTTTTAATCGGATCAAACTTTTCCATTTAGTTTCGACATTATCCAAAGATAAAACAACATCCATTTTTAACCGAACGGGTCTACAAATATACTTGAGTTGGAAAGAACCCAACTCCACATGTCCAACCTTGGTCCAAGTATTCTAAATCTTTTATAATAAATGAAGTTTTTTTTTTCCACTTATCACACTTTCATTTAACTTGTTAAATGTTATTTTGTGGTTATTTTGACTTAATTTATTTTATAATTTTACTATTTTATTAATTCCACATAGTATTTAGATGCAATAACTAATGCATATTTCCTTAATGAACTTTTCTTTTAATTTAAAAATTACTAATTAATGCTTAATTAATTTTCTTTATTTATTTATCTAAATTATTTGTTTAAATTTCTAGAAAAAAACACTTTAATTTTTATAATTCAATATTATCTCATTTATCTTATAAATCCAAACGTCTCAAATATTTAGAATTTTATATATATATATATATATATATATATATATATATATATATATATATATATATATATATATATATATATATATTTTAAATAAATACATTTAATACATGAGTCTCATATTTAATAAATATTGTGTGAATATAGGATTGAGTGTTGGTCAATCAAAATTTCAAAAAAATAAAATAAAATAATAATAATTAAATTAACAAATAATGATAAATTAGGAATACAACAAATATATTAATTAATTTCCGATATTAACTTATGATAACCCCTTATTTTAAGGGATTAATTTCTTATTAACCCTATGATAACCGCCTCCAAAACCAACACCCAGTGAACTAAAATTTGAATATCGATGTTCACGTTTATACGAATATGCCGATAATTCTAAATCCTATTCTTGACCACAAGTAGTAATTTCCATCTTGATAAATTGAATTGTGTGGATCCTTTAAGCCGTCGATTAATCCTATTAGCGATTTTAATTTTCACAAATCCATCGATTATAATTTCCACTCGTGCCTCCATCACTTTAAATATGCATCGATAATGTGTTTGCTGTTTTGCAAATCAAAACGTCCATGTTAGGTAAAGCCAATAGCTATTTTAAATATGCATTGGTAATGAGTTTGCCGTTTTACCCATCATGTTTTAATGGTTTTCTTTATTTTATTTGAAAAATAAGATATAGATATTTGAAAAATAACATACAATCAACTTACAGTTTATTCTATTTTTTAATTGAGATATATTTAGGTGCTTTTAAGTTTTGATTTAGGTTTTGCTTTTAAAGAATAAATTAAATAGTTTTTGAAGTTTGAATGAATCGGTGGATGCAAAATCCAATAACATTTGTATATAGTCAAATTAATATGTAGTCAAATAACATTCTTGTTTCCACCTTGTTAATGCTCTGTTAACCATCGTTATTATTTGAAATGTTGAATTTAGTATATGATATGTAGTTAGATGCTAATTCATCCAAATTGGGTTTCTAATGATCATTTGCCTCTTTGCCTTTAAATATTTTTCTTATGAAGTAGATAATGGTTATGTTTTCTAATGGTCATTTGCAACTTGTAGGTGTGTTGCATTCATAAATAATAATGGTGAGGGTAATTCTGCCAGAACTGAATCTTAAATTTCAATTATGTCGGAGTAGAATCTCAAATTCCGATTCTGTCGGAATGGAATCTCGAATTCTGATTCTATCAGAATGGAATCTTAATATTTCCTCTATGATTTGTGCATTTTCTAAAATACTTGGTTATGAGTTTTGGTGCAATTCACAAGTCTGTAGATTTGTACAAAGAACTTTAATTTTTTCTTTTTCATTTGGTAGTGAATTATTCTTTTAGAATGGTTTAAAGAATGAATAAATGATTGATCATACTAGAGAAAGACTTGGAATCGAGTTCAATAAGAAGTTACATTGAAGAAGATTAAGTGTAAATAATTTGATTATTTGAACCATTGAAGAAGATTAAGTGTATTTGTTCAATCATTGTATATTTGAGACTGTTATTCTTAAGAATTTTATTCATTTTGATGACATTCTGTTAGAATATGTACAATTAAATTAAAATTTATTGGTCTGTAAGAATATTTATGAATTTGTATTTAAGTTCGGATGTGTATAAATATATTAGAATGTTGTTATTATTCAATTTCAAGTTCAAAGATTTTATTATTCTTTATTAATATTTTAATGGAATAACATTCTAACAAAACAATTTCATAAAACATCATCCTAACAGAATAACATTATGCCAGAATTAAAATTGAATTAATTAAAAAATCAGAATTCAAAATTATGATAATCAAAAATCCCTTAAAATCCGAAAATTTCATGTTTAAATTTGTGTTTCCTAATTTGAAAGTAATGGAAATGAACTAAAATGATTGGTCCACAATCATTCCTACATCCATAAAATAATTAGTTAGAATAATATACAATATATATATATATATATATATATATATATATATATATATATATATATATATATATATATATATATATATATATATATATATAATATGAGTTCAATAAAAAAAATACATAATTAGGGTTAATTGATGACTACCAATCATAAAATGATAAATGTGTATTTGTTACAAATGTCCTTTTTTTATATGTAATCTAAAAGTTTTTTAAATTATTAAAATCATCCTTATGATTTGGTTAAAATTATACATTTAATTCTTAAAATTATTAAATAAACTACCCCATATCTCATATGCCTACGCCACCAAGACCTAATACCCTACATTTTTCCTTCTCCATTGTATTCTTGTTCACGTCTATGTAATTGCCTTCCTCTAATCATCATCTCAGAAATCCCCATCCACGAACATCATTTTTTACACACTCTATCTCTTCTAAAATTTTCTCTCTAATCTAAAATATCACATCTATTAAACTAATTTGTTCGGTTTTTCTTTAAAAATTTTCATATCAGCTTGTTTGTGATCTTGCATCAAAGTGATTCACGTTTTATTTCTTTTGTATTAAGCAAACATTTTTAAATTTGAATAAAAAATATGTTCCTATTTCTACTCATCAACATTGATTCGTTTATGATTCTTGTCTTCTCATTTTTGATCGAGTTTATTAAGTGTTGATCGATAAAATTTTGAATTTAATTTTTCTTCAAACTTGTGAAATTCTTTGAAATCCATTCAATTATATGGTATTCTTTTGCTTGTTTGAGATTGGATTTGTCATCGATCTTGTATTTGAATTGATTTGGTGAGAAATTGAAGAAAATGATTATTCGATGATTTCAAGTGATGAACATTTGAAGAATTTGATGAAGAACAGATGCATATGTAGATAAATTTAAATGAAATCGGTGTTTGATTTGAAAAAGGAGATTTTTAAATGATGAAATGGTGCTTACCGAATAAGGTTTAAGAATTTGGTATTGAAGCTTTGAAATCTTATAACCTGGATTGATTTGTGTGAGATGGAAATCGAACATAAAAGGAAAATAATCGAAGTAAGAACTTGATTTCCATTGGTGTCGAAATATGTTGACAACGGACGGTCAAACAAGCACTTCATTGTAATTCAAAGATCAAGAGTTAAATTTGGTGTTCTATAATGGCGTTGTGAGGTTTCTAATTGACAAGAAATTAAGATGGTAAAATTATTTCCATGGTTAAGATTTAAAAATTGAATGTCAATATTGATGGGTATCGAAACGGAAACAAAGATATGGTGAACATGAGTAGAAGTGGGTTGAGTAATAAGATGTTGAAGTGTTTGAATGCAATAAAGTGATTGTAGAAATTGGAAAATAATACTGTGCTTCAAATTTAGATTTGGTTTTTCTAATTAATTTTGATAATACATCTGGTTATTGCACAATCAATGTTGTGACATCCCCTATTTCCAAAACCGAAAAAAAACTTTTTATTTACGCTTGAAAAACTATAACATCTTGTTTGTAGAAAATACTAGTATATTAAAGCATTTTTTAGTACAAATGTTTGTTTCAAAGTAATAAAATCTAAGGATTTCATAATCAATACACAACATAGTTACACCTTAAAGACCTAATTTTCATGAACATTAATTATTCAGGTCTTCTCTTTAGTCACTCATCATCCTATTCAAATTTCCAGTAGTCTTAACACTGCTACCTATGATGCATATAAATTGAGTGGGTCAGGTTAGGAAACCTAACACATAGAGTTTTCAATCCGATAATGTTATTAGGATGATAATCCATAATCTATAAATTTGCAAAACCAACTATTATCCAATAACACATCATAAGTATCTATAAGACACTTTAACCTTAGTTATCCATCATGCCGATCCTTACATATTTATACTATAATAATGATCTTATAAGATCTACCCTAATGGATAACTGTAAGAAACGAGTAGACTATACTGCTTCGGGAAGTCCTTGGCAGCAGGCGTTAGTCAATAAAAGGCAACCATGTTGGGGGATATAGTACACAGATGAACATAAGATCCTTTTTCACTGGATCAAAATGATTGATTAACACCACAAGACTGGGATTATTCAGGGGTGGCCATCTATAACCCTCTAGATGACTCATACATACCTTGGCAATTGTATGATACAGACGCACCCTTTCTGGTTGTCGACACAAAAAGAATGGAAATACTTAATATGGTACTCTTGTATGCACCTGTACCGCACCAAATCACCAATGTCATCGAATAAAGTTATACCCTCTGTTCCAATCTCTCTCACACACCCTTAATATGATGCTACCTAATATTCAAACTTAATGAACTAAGCATCCCCTTTAGGTCTTAGCGTATAAGTAGACAAGATTACAATGCCCATAATTATGAATGCTAAACTGAGTGCGCATATAAGGTTTTAAAACCCAAACCTTGAATTAACTGAAGATCAATGTCTGCTGATAATAAGGATCCAGTCAATTCTTGTAAAACAATCTTATCTCAAAATTAGGTGAATCAACAAGGCGCTCAAGAGTATAAAAAATTAAGTATGAACAATGTAAAGCAATACAAGAACAATAAGAATGTAAGAGAAAATAATTGACTGAATAATTCTTTATTGATGTGAGAAAGGTGTATGTGGCACACTTTAATACAAATATGACTGCTCCTAAAATAGCCAAGGAGTAACTAAAAGACAAACTAAAAAGGTAAATGTGGACTAACAGACATCTAAAGATCAACAGGCTGACACAACCGCTTATGTTGATCTTGTCTCATGTAATATACTATCAAACAATAAGAACAAAACAAAATAGTACTTGGAACAATAAATGGTCATTACATACAAAGAAATATTCTATCATAGGGATGCATCTTGAGCGGGTCTTCTTCATCAGAATAGTATGTACTTTGGAACTCATCATCTCGGGCTCTTCTCCACTTTGGATTGCATAAGATCACTTTCATGTTCTATCAATCTTCCCCTAAGTGACCTTTTCAATCAACCAATCTATCACTTCGCTTCGTCAAACACAAACAGGTAGGCACTCTTGAGCCAGCTTATGAGTTCGATGTACCATTGGAGATGCTAAATGAATTTATTATTGATATGCTTAGAGGAATCACTTTCGGTAGCATTTGAAATGATATTCTGAAGAATTTTGGTGGGAACGAGGTGTTTGTCCATAACTCTGGAAAATTCTTTTTGATTTGACTTCTTCTTGAGATAGACATAACCAAGGTCAGGTTATTCAATTGGAAATTCAGCTAAGATCTGGGCTTCAGGTAGTTCGGTAGTGATCTTGGCCAAAAAGTTTTCAGTTCTTAAGAAATGAGCGAACTCCACATCGGATCGACTAAATTCAGCGATATAGTCCTTCAGAAAGCAGATAGCAGAGTTGTAAGCTCCGATGCTCGATTCATTTGTTTCACAATCTCGGAGGTGAGAAAATATGATAAGAATGTCATTTAGATTTATTTAAGGGAAGTCTGCATAAGTAATGGTGATGGTGGATTCTTTGTTCCAAAATATATAGTACCTATATAAAAGACAGTCAAGATCGAACTTGCTTTGGACCTTTCTACCCGAAGGGTTTTGAGCATTCTAACACTCCTAAGGTGTACATGCAACCCTAAATACCTTGGATCTATGTTTTCTCTATTATACATGTAAATATCAATTTCCAAGGTATTGTTCTAACTAGCATAATATGAAGTACATATTGTTGGATATAGTTTCTAAGTTCATAACTATATTTGGTATGTACTTGACCCGACCCGACATGGTCCATTTGGGTTGCACTTTACCTGAACAATTTATGGATAATATTTGAGAATAGTACAAGTTATGATTTATTAATATATTATAAGTTCTAATATATTAATATAAGATCATATTATTTAATTAGTAGTGATCTATAATTAATCTAGGATTAATTTAGAGATCAAAGATATTACTAATTAAATATGGGCTTCTATATTTATATAGTGTGGGCTAAAGCTTATTTGGAATGGGCTAGGCTTGCATGGAAAAGTCCATGGATACTCCATGGAGCTTTAACCCATGGATCTCATGGAAATGAAGAGACATGGGTTTTAGGGATGTAACCCTAATCCTCCACACTATATAAAGGAGGCTTTGGTTCTTGAAATGACATTAGTTGACACTTGTTGAGGTGAGGGCAAATTTCAAGATAGTAGTGACTATTCTCTCAAAGTTCCAAGTTTGTGGTGATTTGTGATTTCCACTTGAGGCATCCACACTATTGGTGCTAGGCTCAAAAACTCCAAGCAATCAACTACAACTTCAAGGTAAGTATTTCTCCTAGCTTTATTTGATTCATGTTCCCCATGCCATGCTAGCTAGGATATAAACCTTGGAAAAATTAATTATATGCATGTATCTTAGACAAACATAGATCCAAGGTTTATTAGGGTTGCATGTACACTTAGGAAGTCTTAGAATGCTCAAAACCCAACAGTGGTATCAGAGCCTAGGCTTGTTTGTTTGATACTTGATGCAATATAGTTGAAAAAGTCGAAAAAACTTGCTGTCTGACTGCTGGACTCGTCGATTCCATGGGGGGACTCGTCGAGTTCACTTGTATCTTCAACCTACTCGTCGAGTAGGTTCATGCACTCGGCGAGTAGGGTCGACAGAGTGCAGATTTTCGACTTTAGTTGCTGGAAATGGATTAGAAACATTACCCTAAACTGTTTTGGTACTTGAAAACTTGTTTTAGATGGTGTAATGTCTTTGCTAATTCATTTACAACAACTAGTTATCAAAATTACAAAAGTTTTATGTGTAATTTTTGATTCATGAAAGTGTTCATATTCATGTTCTTGTTCTTATGAAGTTTAGATGATCATAGGAATTATTTGTAACCTGTGTGGTAGATTAATTTTGATTATAATGTGTTTTAATGGAGTCCATAACTTGTCCTCAAGTTATGGAAAACCAAAAGTCACTTGGATTAAAAACCATTAAAAGAACACAAGAGTTAGAAAAATGAAGAGTCTTCATTTTATTACTCAATTAAACTCATAAGTTACAAGAAATGAAAAGTTTTGAAAGTTTACAAAACTTGCCCTCAAGTTTTGGAACAAGTAAAGTCATAATAAAAACTTTAGTTCCAACCCTAGAATTTTAAAAGTTAAAATTCAACCCTTATACTTATATTATTATGATTTAATAATTATATATATATGTATAAGAACAAAGTTGTCTTACCGCTAGTACGCCTCATTCACGAAGCCGGTCTATAAGGTGGGTATAAGGTTGTTGCCTATAAAATGGCAACTTAATGGGTGTCCACTCTCACCCACCGCTTGCTTGACCGGTGGAGGGTCGTTAGCCGAACGGGTAAGACAAGGACTTATAAATTCTCATTAAAAGTATGATGAATATTATAAAGTAACTAAATGTTTTATTAAATTCCCAATCTTAGTTACTTTAGGAAAAATGTGAATAAGGTGCTAATCCATGAAATTACACTTTACACTTTGTGTAAGTCGTTAGTGGAGCGTGTGTGGTTAACCGGCACACTAACTTGGACTTAACAAGGTAGGTAAAGGGTGACTTAATATTTATTATAGTATCGATGGAGCGTGTGTGGTTAACCGGCACATCGATTGAGGGGTAATTTATTAAGGGTACCAAGTAGTTTGCATGGTTACTTCACACCTCGTTTTGTGATCCTCGGCATCCCAATCACAAAACTTGGAGGGCACACTCAAGATTGAAACATGCCTTTGAAAAGTTCATTGAATCTCAAAAGAATCTAGGAATTTCTAAGTACCAAATAAAAAAAAACTTAATATTTACTATTTCGTTTTTTGGTGGAAATTGGTGAATCGTCATTCACCTACCTTTCAAATATGTTATTACTTAGACTACGGCATACCTCTTCTAAGTTATAATATATTGTGATTGGATCCTAGCCTTAATACTACATTTGGGTGTTTTATTAAGGACTATCTCTATATCTAAACTAAAACCTTCTTCATTTTCAGATGTATGCAAACACTACTGCTTCTGGCTCTAATCCCAATGTCTCCTTTACTCTTATGAAATTATGTGGGAAAGTCACTTTTGATGGATCCAACTTTAATGAATGGATCAGAAACATCAGAATGATTACTCGCTACGAGGACAAGGAATATGTACTCGATAAGGAGCTTAAGGAGATTGATGAGACAGTTGCTACTCCTCAAGAGATCGCTGAGTTTAGGGCACATGAAAGGGATGCCACCAAAGTGGCATGCATCATGATGGCCACTATGACCGCGGATCTCCAAAAGTCCTATGATGATTTATACCCCTATGAGATGCACCAAGACTTGATGGAAATATACCATCAAAGTGCTCGTCAAGAGAGGCATGAAATCATCTCCTCCATGATAACAACTCGCATGAAGGATGGTGAACCCATCACGGGCCACATGCAGAAAATGCAAAGATTTGTGCACCGTTTGCTGAAGCTAAATGTGAACTTCCCTGAGGAGCTTGCAATAGATATCATTTTGCACTCCTTACCTTCATGTTATGATCAACTCCGCATGACATACCACATGAACAAGGAAGAGGTCACACTCAGCAAACTTCAAGGACTCTTAAAGACCGCGGAAAGTGGTCTTAAGGGTAAGGCGGTTGTTACTACTCCTACTTCCACAAACTCCACCCCTGTCTTGGCAATCGGGAAAGGACGAGGGAAGAAGAGAAAGAGTTCTTCGAAGGGTACCAAGGTTAGGACCCTTGATGGCTCTTCTTCAAGTGGAACCAAGAAAGGTTTCATCACTCCTTCTTCTGACCCAAAAGAGGCTGAATGCTTCTATTGCCATGAAAAGGCACATTGGAAGCGAAACTGCCTAAAGTACCAGCAAGATGTAAAGGATGGGAAAGTTAAACCCAACCATGCAGGTATTTACACTATCATTTCTAATAACTCACCCCATTCTAAATCTTGGGTCCTTGATACCGGCTGTGGTATTCATATTTGTTGTGACTTGCAGGGACTAAGAAGAAGTGAGAATGTGGAGCAAGGAAGAATAAACTTAATCATGGGGAATAGGAAAGTTACACCTGTCACCAAGATTGGAGTTTATACTTTGTCGCTAAGTAGTGGGTTTAGTTTAGATTTGAATAAATGTTGTTATTCGCCAGAAATGGCAAGAAATATTATTTCCTTTCATGCATTGTATAAACAAGGTTTTACCTTTTCATTTAATAATGAAGTTGGTTCTATTGATGCTTTCTTTAATAATGTTCTTTATTTTAAAGCATTACCTTGTGATGGCGTGTATGAAACAGTATCTGTGGTTGATAACTTAGGAAATAATGTAACGTGTATTGATTCTATTAATAATAATAACTTGGATAAAGCATCGTTATGGCATTGTCGACTTGGACATATAAGCAAGAAGCGCATAGGCCAACTCCAAAAGGATGGAGTCTTAGAGTCATTTGACCTAAAGTCAGATGATAGTTGCGAATCATGCTTACTTGGAAAAATGACAAAGTCACCCTTCACAGGTTCTTGTGAGAGAGGTGAAGGTTTGTTGGACCTTGTACACACGGATGTGTGTGGACCATTCAAACGTGCCACAAGGGATGCTAATCGTTATTATTTGACTTTTACCGATGATTACAGTAGATATGGATATGTCTACTTAATCAAGCATAAGTCAGAGACTTTCGAATGGTTTAAGGAATTTAAACAGGAAGTCAAGAATCAATTGGGCAGGAACATTAAGATGCTTCGATCCGATCGTGGTGGTGAGTATCTTAGTTCAGAGTTCCTTGACTATCTAAGGGAATGTGGGATTGTCTCACAATTGACACCTCCCAGGACACCGCAGTTAAATAGTGTGGTTGAGAGGCGTAACCGAACCTTGTTATACATGGTTCGTTCCATGATGAGTCGAGCTTCGCTACCAATCTCTTTTTGGGGGTATGCCTTAGTGACTGCCGCCCATATCCTTAATCTAGTCCCTACAAAGAAAGTTGCCAAAACTCCTCATGAGATGTGGACTGGTAAAGTACCCAAACTAGACCACATCAAGATTTGGGGTTGCGAAGATTTTGTGAGGTGCGAGTCTCATGATAAGCTAGAACCCCGAAGCGAGAGGTGTATTTTCATCGGCTACCCACAAAGATCCTTTGGTTACCTCTTTTACAGACCTAGTGATAATGTGGTCTTTGTAGCAAGAAGAGGAGTCTTTCGAGAGAGAGAATTTATAAGCCAAGGAGACAGTGGGAGGCAAACTGACCTTGAAGAACTTCAAGAGTCAAGTGGTGAAGGAACTTCAAACCCTAGCCCTCAACTTGAGGAGGAAACTCCTGTTGAGCCAATTGACGATTCTGTACCTCTGAGACGTTCCACGAGAGTTAGGAATGCACCTGAGCACTACTATGGTTTTCATATTACTGCGGAAGGTGAGACACTTATTAGTGATGAGACACTAGTAGGTATGGATGAACCTAACAGTTACGTGGAAGCCATGGCAGGCCCCGAGTCTGCGAAATGGAAAGAGGCTATGGATAGCGAGATACAATCCATGTATGACAATCAAGTTTGGAACTTGGTTTAGAATGTACCAGGTCGTAAGACTGTAGGGTGCAAATGGGTCTTCAAGAAGAAGACCGACATGGATGATAAAGTACACACTTATAAGGCTAGACTGGTTGCAAAGGGCTTCTCTTAAATTCCTGGAGTGGACTATGTTGAGACCTTTTCTCCAGTAGCCAAGATTAAGTCTATTCGGGTTCTGTTAGCTATAGCTGCATTTCATGACTATGAAATATGGCAAATGGATGTCAAAACTGCTTTCCTTAATGGAAAGTTAGCTGAAGATGTTTACATGAGTCAGCCAGAAGGTTTTGTCAGCAACGAGTACCCTAATAGAGTGTGTAAGCTTGAGAAATCCATTTATGGATTGAAGAAAGCACCTCGCAGATGGAATCTTTGCTTTGATGAAAAGGTCAGGGAATTTGGCTTTTCTAGGAGTGAAGATGAATCTTGTGTTTATGTCAAGGCTAGTGGGAGTATATTCAGCTTCTTGGTATTGTATGTGGATGACATACTACTCATAGGAAATGACATCCCAACTTTGCAGGAAGTAAAGTCCTGTCTTGGGAAGTGTTTCGCTATGAAGGACCTTGGTGAAGCTGCCTTTATCCTAGGGATAAGGATCTTGAGAGACCGGAGTAAAAGACTAATTAGACTTAGTCAAAGCACCTATGTGGACAAAGTGTTGAAAAGATTCAACATGCATAACTCCAAGAAAGGTGAGTTACCTATTCAGAGTAATGCCAGATTGAGTAAGACACGAAGCCCTAGTACTGAGGCTGAGATAGCATAAATGAGTCGACTACCTTATGCTTCAGCTGTAGGATCGATCATGTATGCTATGACGTGTACTCGACCTGATGTAGCTTTTGCTTTGAGCATGGTTAGCAGGTATCAGGGGAACCCTGTCAAGGAACACTGAAATGCGGTAAAGAATATCCTCAAGTACCTGCGAAGGACTAAGGACTGGGTCCTTACCTTCGGTGGGAGTGATGACTTGAGAGTTGTAGGGTATAGTGGTACTAGCTTCCAGACTAATAGGGATAATTTCCGCTCTCAGTCGGGCTGGGTCTTTACCTTAAACGGAGGAGCAATCACTTGGAAGAGTTCCAAGTAGGAGACAGTGGCTGATTCCACTTGTGAATCAGAGTATATAGCAGCAAGCGAGGCAGCAAATGAGGCTATATGGCTTAAGAACTTCATCGGAGACCTTGGAGTTATACCAACTATAAAAGAGCCGATGGAGATTTTCTGTGACAGCAATAGTGCGGTTGCCTTAGCCAAGGAACCAAGAGATCATGGAAGATCCAGACACATTGACAGAAAATATCACTTCATCAGACATCGAATAGAAGAAGGAATCCTCGTAGCGAAGAGGGTATCATCGGATGAGAACCCAGCAGATCCCCTCACGAAGGGACTGAGTAGGGTTAAGCATCTTCAGCATGCTCGGAGCATAGGGCTGAAGGATGTTATAAGTTTTAGTAGTTAGATAAATTATGAAATTTGTAAAGTGTAATTGACATTTGATGATGAATAAAAGGTGTTTTATTTATGAGTAAAGTGTTGCTATCTCTTGTCGATCGTTTACTTTATTTCTTTTTGCATGTTTTGACTTCCAGAATAATTATGTTTGGTATATCATATTATTCAAACCTCCACAGTTGGTCATATGTGTGACAACCGTCAAATTCTGGTCAATTCAAAGTCAAATAAAGTCAACAAGTCAAACCGGTCAGCTCAACTAACCCTTGTGTACTTGGACTTACGTTCAGTATTTACTAAACAACCCACTATTCTAATAAGAGAACATAAATCGAAAAGTACGTACAACTAGATCTCTTTAACCTAAAAACTGTAGTACGTGGCGAGCCAAACCGATAAAACAATGTTGCATACTCATCAGGAGTGTGTAAGATCCTAAAACAAGGCTTAACAGTGTTTACAAACCTTGCCTTGCGAAGCTAGACACTCACAAATGCCACACTCGGAACCTCTCTCAATCGTGTTCACTCTATCTCTCTCTATGTCAAATCTCTCCAAGTATGTGAAATCTCTCTCAAATATCTCTCTGTATGAGAAATCTCTCCAAGAATGTCAAATCTCTCCCAAATCTCTCCAAGTATGTGAAATCTCTCTCAAATATCTCTCTGTATTAGAAATCTCTCCAAGAATGTCAAATCTCTCCCAAATCCCTCTAAGTATGTGAAAACTCTCTCAAATATCTCTTTGTATGAGAAATCTCTTCAAGAATGTCAAATCTCTCCCAAATCTCTCCAAGTGTGAGAAATCTCTCCCAAATCTCTCTCAAAAGTTTCCCGTAACTTTTTGGAATCATTCGGGTCATTCCGACCCTTAACCGTGTCAAAATCGGCTCAAAACGGGGCGAAAACGAGAAAATTGGACATTAGGAACCGAAGGTCCTCTTAGGGACCAAGAGCAAGGAGGAGCCGAACCCTCCTGAGCCGAAGGTCCTCTCGGGGCCGAACCTCGCCCAGGAGGAACCGAAACCGAGAGCAAGAAGCAAGAACCGAAACCGAAAGTAAGAACCGAAACCTCCTGATGCGGAACCGAAAGTACTGTTCATCTAACCGAACCGAAGGTACTGTTCACTACTGTTCACTACAGTACGTTCGGTTCTGGCGTTCTCGCCTCTTACTCCCGAACCGAACCCCGCTTTCTCTCGCTTCTCGCTCTGTCTCTTCGCGCCTTCTGTTCTCTCCTCCCCCTCTCGGTTCCTACCCTCTCCCTTCTCCCCTCTCGGCTCCTTCCTTCCTTCTTCTTCCCTCTCGGTTCTGCCTCCCTCTCTCTCTCGGTTCAGCACCAGAAGGCCGAGCCTCGGCCAGATTTCGCATATTTGCCACTTTTAGCCCATTTTTGATATTTTTGACATTTTAAGCCCGTTTTTCATGATTTTAAAGCGGGATTTTCTCCAGAAATTATATTTTAACATTATAAACTCTAAATATTCATAATTTAAACATATTTTGATGAAAATAATTATTTAAATAATAAAAATCAAATGAGTGAATTATTAAAGGTGGAGTGTTGACTTTGCCTTATCCAAAGTCACAAGCAACCACCTCACACCCACTCTTTGACTAACCACACCTCTCCACCTTACCTAGGTCACATCAATGTCTTTTCCACTCAATTATCCCTCTTCCCACGTTTTTGAGGGCTGATTATTCATCCTCTCTCCTCACTTCTCTCATTTGCTCTCATTTCACAAGAAGATCAAACTCTTTCCTCTCTCACTTTCTCTCTCTAGAAATCCGAGATTCAAGGGCTGATCTTGAGTTTTTCCTCCACATTTGGTAAGCATAATCCATTCTCTTTATGATTATCTCATTTATTTCCACTCAAATCATGGATATCTTAGGCGAACTCTCTCATAATTGTGTTAGATCTTCGAATCTTCAAGTGATTCTTCAAGTGTTCTTGGGTTGAACACTTATCTTCTTCAACACTTACCTACTGAAATCACTCAAGGTGAGTTCATACCCCTACATTTTCATGTTTTCTCAAGTTTTCAGGGGGGGGGGGGGGAATACAAGTTAAAACACTAGGAACATAACTAAAATTTTCTAACAGCCTTCATCAGAAAAGTTCAACTCCATTCATGGACTGTTTTGGGCATCTTAAACATTTTTGTTTTCAAAAATGTACAAGTTGCAAATAGTTCAAGTTTTTAGCTTTAAAATGGCTACTTGCACATCTCCATACGATTTTTCTACAATTTATGGTGATTTTTACAAAACTGCCTATCATTTCAAACAACAATCCGGACCAGTCTGTGATTATGGACTTTTTCACCCAAGTTAGAGGTCATTATATATTGTGATAAAAATTATGAGCAAACTAGACACATTTTGTGAACTCTCAGAATTTACGGATCTAGTTTTCGACTTTGTATGATTTTTCTATAATTTTTCCAAAACAGGGAAGAATTGCTAAATTTTGCCAACAGCATGTAAATATCATAACACTTTGTATTATGTTGAGCAAAGTGTATAATCATAAGTTCTAATATTTGAATGTGTTTCCTTGCTAGTTTATCATTATGAACTGAAACTAAGACATTCATATTAAATATTATTCATTCATTTTGGAACACGTACTATTAAACTATAAAAAGTATAGTTTGATAAATCCACAACACTAATACATTTCCATGAAAGGATTCATACATATTACATACATTTTAGATAAACTATAATAGGTATAGTTTATGATACATCACTCTACGCACTCGTACAAGAAGGGTACATTCATACAAGAAATATTTATATTCACACACATTTCACGTAAACTTGTTATCCTATATTGTGAGTTTCTCTATTTCTCTCTCTCTCTCTCTCTCTCTCTCTCTCTCTCCCCGTACGTCCGAGTGCGGGATATAATTCCTGGTAGTTATAATCAGAATCTCCTTGAGGGAGAACGTGATACTTGTATATAGATCTATATTGGGATTGACACCCCACACCTTGCTGCTAGCTACAGTTGGACCTGCAGGTCTACGGGTGACAAATGTCATTTTATTTTTCGCAACACTGAGAACGTCGTGGCAGGTTCACATAGTCATAGTATGATTATAACGGCTCACATAGGGAACAATCCATAAGTTTACGGGATTTTATTTTTAAAACCTAAATGAGTTTGATGTCGATTTAAAATCACCTTTTATCTCTATGGGTACAAATGCAAAGTGCCGGGTCTCTATACAAAGTTATTATGATATTAAAACTATACTTCCTCTAGAATTGTTAGACTTCAACTATAGTCGCTGAGCGTATATGTTCGAGTCATATAAGAATTTAGTCTTGATTGGCCTAGAATTGGTGGTGCCCGCCTCATCTCCTGTTCCTCGTTGGGTTGTGGACCTAGGGCAGACCCACTATATTCAACGTTTTATCTAATTTAACCCTTTATATAACTTTTATACGCTGGACGATTATAGAGGAACTCTACGGGTTACTCTAGGGTTCATTAATGCATCATGTAGGATTATTTATAATCACACTTAACTAAGAAAATATTGGATTTTATGGAAATCAAACTCTATCGATTTTACAAGGAAAAACGGGTTCTACTTCAAACAAAACTCTTATGAACTCACCAACCTTTGTGTTGACACTTTTTAAAACTACTTGTATTCTCAGGAAATCAGTGAAACAGGAAAACTTCATCGCTTTGAGGATGGGACGCTAAACCGTCAACAATTTATTTTGTCATCATAATGTAATTGCTTTTGAAACATATAAACATATACTTTGGTGTAACTTTTGCAATTATATATATGGTGGTTGTTTTTACTTTGAGCACTATTATACACGTTGTTGTGATACTGTACATGAAGTCCTCCACCCCCAGACGTTTCCGCCATCCTTGGTTTGGGGGTGTGACAATATGTCGGAAGTAGGTATGAATCAAGACTGTCATGATTGGTTTTAGAGGTCTAAGGTGTTGGACATGGCTACAACAATCATGAGTTCTCATAAGTTCTGAGCATTGGACTCAACCCACGCTCACTGGAATCACTTCATGGAATCTTATCTCGAGTGATTGTGAGACGGTAATATCATATAAGTCTTCAAACCTAGAGATATGATTTGTTACTTACAAGTTGGTTATGCATTGATTATACGAAAACGCATTGGTAACTCGATGTTATAAAACGTGCCTTTGTGTGTAATTCAATGAGTGGTAGAACAAACATATGAGTCGAAGTTTATCTGTTCCTTCTTGGATTAGAAGTTGATATCTGGGCCCCTCGATGATTATGTTTTAACCTATGTACCGGGCCCGGTCAGAACTAAACTGATGTGTTCAGTTAAGTTCTATGTCAAACAAATCGGAAATCGGGAAACAAATGCTGGACAATAAGCAAGACCATGTTCCATGTATTTGTCCGGCTGATATCTAGAACAGAGGATTATATGATCACTTATCTTAAATGGTGCGTTCTAGTTCAACAGAGTTTAAAGAGCTACGATTGCTGATCGGTTCCTGAAGTCATACTTGCAACTATAGTTATTAGACTTATCCAAGTGGGAGACTGTTGGATATAGTGTCTAAGTTCATAACTATATTTGGTATGTACTTGACCCGACCCGGCATGGTCCATTTGGGTTGCACTTCACCCGAACAATTTATGGATAATATTTGAGAATAGTACAAGTTATGATTTATTAATATATTATAAGTTCTAATATATTAATATAAGATCATATTATTTAATTAGTAGTGATCTATAATTAATCTAGGATTAATTTAGAGATCAAAGATATTACTAATTAAATATGGGCTTCTATATTTATATAGTGTGGGCTAAAGCTTATTTGGAATGGGCTAGGCTTGCATGGAAAAGTCCATGGATAGTCCATGGAGTTTAACCCATGGATCTCATGGAAATGAAGAGACATGGGTTTTAGGGATGTAACCCTAATCCTCCACACTATATAAAGGAGGCTTTTGTTCTTGAAATGACACTAGTTGACACTTGTTGAGGTGAGGGCAAATTTCAAGATAGTAGTGACTATTCTCTCAAAGTTCCAAGTTTGTGGTGATTTGTGATTTCCACTTGAGGCATCCACACTATTGGTGCTAGGCTCAAAAACTCCAAGCAATCAACTACAACTTCAAGGTAAGTATTTCTCCTAGATTTATTTGATTCATGTTCCCCATGCCATGCTAGCTAGGATATAAACCTTGGAAAAATTAATTATATGCATGTATCTTAGACAAACATAGATCCAAGGTTTATTAGGGTTGCATGTACACTTAGGAAGTGTTAGAATGCTCAAAACCCAACACATATAATATAAATTCTAGTAGAATTACATACCTATTTTTTGTAGCTTGATTCCATGGAGCTTCAGAGCCTAATGCCTCAAGCGTGACACCTCAAATGGTTCACACAACATCACCAACATCTTGGAATAACTTGAGAGAAAAGGTTCCTATGCTCAAATTGGCTAGCCCTCATGAAGAACTATGGATCATAAGCCCACATATATAAGAATGAATGATTTACACAATCAATCCCCATATATTTAATTAGTCTCCTTTTGATCAAAAAATTAACTCCAAATTAATTCTTGATCAATACTAATTAAATAATATGATTTCATATTAATATATTAGAACTTATAATATATTAACAAATCATAATTATCCTTTTCTCACAAAAGTCTATCCAAATTGTTCCGATGACATGCAACCCAAATGGACCATGCTAATCGGGTCAAGTACATACCAATTATAGTTATGGACTTAGACACTAATCCAATAGTCTCCCACTTGGATAAGTCTAACACTATTATTACGCATGACCCCAAAACTCGACTAGCAATCATAGCTCTTTAATCCGCTGTAGAACTCTGGACAAATCAATGATGCATCCATTAAATAAGGGATCATATATTCCTCCATTCTAGATATCATATGGACTGAGACATGGATTATTATCATTCTCTCTGTCCATTTGTTGTTTCCTAATTTCTAATTTATGACGACCGACTAATTGAACAAATCAAATCAGTCCTGGCTTGGTTAAGCACTTCGGGGTGTCATCACTAAATCATCGAAGGGCCCATAGACATCGCTTTTATCCCTCCAAGGGTGAAAGGAATGGATAAACTTTGACTCATATGCTTGTTCTACTACTTGTTAAATCATACACAAAGGCACGTTTTATAACATCGAGTTACCAATGCGTTTTTGTACAATCAATGTATAACCAACTCATAGGCAACAACTCATATCTCTAGGTTTGAAGAATATAAGATATTATCGTCTTATGATCACTCGTGATAAAATCCATGAAGTGAGTCAAATGAGCGTGGGTTAAATCCAATATTCATAACTTATGAGAACTCATGAATGTTGTAGCAATTCTTGCTATGTCCAATACCTTGGACATCTACAAACCAACTTCATGACAGTCTTGCCTTAATACTTACTTCCAATGTATTATCGACTGTGGCTGGTTTGAATAATTTACTCATTCAGAAAGAACGACCTAGTTATTCTGGAAGTCAAAACATGCAAAGTGAAACACAAGAATAATCGAATCCAATATGGTCTCAATACTTATGAATATAAATAGAACACCTTTTATTTATCACCATATTGATTATACCTTATTCATTGCATACTGTTTCAAACTATCAACTTTATACTTGAATTAAACAATAGTTGTCCCATGCTACAAGCATGTACACTATGGTTTTCTAAACACTAGTTATGCCATATACCAAGTATGCACACTATGTTTTTCCAAACGTTAGTTATGCGATATGCACACTAAGTTTGTCTATTATCTTTACTTTGTGAAATAGATTGACTGGACATAATTCTAATGATTCTCTTTTCACAATCCCAAATCCTTACTGCAAATGCAAGAATTCCAAATTCCTGCCATTTACCTAAATCTGTTAGATTCTAAACTTATATGCATTGATCCTCTTGTAATGATTATGCACAAGGCCATAAAGACTTATCAACAGACATTACAGAGTATTCCAATGGAGATCATTCCATGGAAACGAAGTCTCAAATTCAAAGTACATTGCTTTGAACATCCTTCTTGCATTAAGTTTCCTAATCTTACACAGATTTAATGAATAACTTCCACATATGAGAACATTTCCATATTCCTATTTTGACTATCACTCCTGAACAAGAGTTGCCTCTTTTCAGAATATGTCAATATGGTCCTTCCAAAATTAACACTATACTTCCAATTGTCCCTAAGCAACCAATCTTTGGTACACCTAAGATTGTCCTCGACAATTGCTTAATCAAATTATTCATATCCAATTCTAGTACTTTTTCCCTCTTAATGCTCAAGGCATTTGGAAAATTTTAGAACATATGAATATTATAGCACATGCAATTGATCCTATATCCGAAGCATATGGAACACGATTCATGATGTATCACATAAGATATGATGCTAGACCAGTCTTTTGCTATAATATTTGTATTTCTATTTGTCAAGTTCTTATAATTCAGATTATGAAAAAGGGATGTCGTAATCATAATCGAATTTTAGAATGCAAATAATGGACCCATATATGGAATTTCCTTATGTTGAGCCATTCCAACATAAAATTCATATATATATATATATATATATATATATATATATATATATATATATATATATATATATCCTTGACTAAAGATGATTAAAACCTCAATCTAAGCTTGTAGAATTGAAATGAAGTATAATATCATCTCCCTTAATTATAGCAAAACAACTTTTCCCAATTGAACTTTTGTTTTTCTATAATTAACATCGCTAACTTTCAACACTTATCATAATTATCATGCTCCCACTAACATGAGAGTTATCAGCATAACACTTATGCTCCTACTAGCTTTGACATGTAATCAGAAATAAGGTGGATTTCTAGAACTCAATACTTTATTGAATTTCTTACCAAAGTTCAGACTTTTGATATGAGATGCTTTGATAAAACTTTATCAAAATTCATACAACTTTCCTTAGATACCTCTCATGTGTATCTAAACAATTTCTAGAACTATGAAAAGGGATGCCGTAATCATAGTGTAACGCCTGTGTTTTTGGGCTTGTCATTAATGTTGGTATAATAGTCTAGGTTAACCTTTGTAACCCGTTTTGAAATAATAGAAGTGTATTATTTGAGTATTATGTGTTATGTGCTTAATTGTGTGTCTTAATTTAATTAAGAATAAAAATAAGAATCAAAATGAAATGTTAGATAAAGCCTATATTTATGGATAATGTTGTAGTAGTTGAAACGAGGTTTCCGAATATATAAAGAATGCCGAAATCCGAGTTATAACGAAGAAGTTATGACCTATCGAAGTTTCGCGACAGAACCGGGACGACACAGCGCGATGTAAATAGTGAATTTAAGGTAGATAGATATCTATCCTCAGTGATCTAAATGAGAATTGAAGATCTCATCGATAGTAGTGCAACGACGGAAAGACGGACGGAATCAGAGTTCAGATGAAGGAGTTATGAATTTCGAACGGAGTTTTCCTATCCCGGCCTACTAAAGATAATATATAAGTAATATACTTATAATATATTAAAAATAAATTCAAAATTATCCAATGGAGTCTAAACGAGAGTTGTAGAGCATAATCTCACCTTCGCGGCGATATAAAGAACGTCGAAAACGGAGTTCTTATGCGAAAGTTATGAATTTCTGAAGTTCGGGGCGCGAAACCCCAAAACTATCAGAGACCACGACGTGGCTAGCAGTGCCACGACGTGTCAAGTCTCCAGACACCTCCGGGAGGCCCCCATATGCAACTTGGGATGATGCATGCAGTGACGACCAAGCCCACGACGTGGAAAAAGGTTGCCACGACGTGGCAAGGACCAAATTTGCCCTATAAATAGATTTGAAGGGCCAGCCGTTTAGGGTTGCTATTTTCTCTCCCGAAGCCCCGGTAATATTCCCGAGTCCCGAAGCAAGTCTTGAGATCCCGAAGATCCCGAGAAGTGCGGTTTCCGACCCGAAGCTCTGCCCGCGAGATGTTCAATTTTTGTAGAGATCTTCCAAATCTGTTGAGGATTACTACTTCTACGAGCCGTAGTGCTGTCCGATTATCTTCTGATCAAGTGAGTGTATACTACCTTTCATAAACACGATAATAATACAAGTATGATTTGAGTGTATTAAGTATATTGTTGTTTATATGTGTGAGTGTGTAGTTAATTTCTTCTAACGCATAATTATGAAGTATTTTATACGAAATACGTGTTATGTGTATAATTTTGTTGTTACGTGCATGAATGTATATTCACTCTCTTTAAACTCATAGATCTGATTTGTTTTCTATGAAATACATGTTATGTGGGTATGCCTCATCTGTTATGTGAAATATGTATCGGATGAAAATGCTATACAGGTTTTAAACTATGTATATAAATATATATTTTTATCTACTAATATGTTGGGTAGAACATGGGTAGATAGTTGGTGTGTAATAAACAGATGAGAGGCCTCGATGTTGTTGTTGTTGACCTAGTTATTCAGATGAGTATGGATAACGACCATAGACTCCTTCTAGACAGTCTCATGGAATGCTAGCAGGTTCATAACTTGTAGGTATTGTGAACGATGTGTTGACCGGTGTACTCTATCCCCATCATGGTTGCCTTTAGGATATCTATTGTTGAGGAAACCCCTTAGAAGTAATGTCCGTCTCGACGAAAATCCTAGATTAAGTCCCTTGAGATAGATGTGGTATTAGGGACGTAAAGTGAGGATAACGGGAATGAGTAATCGAGATAGTGATTGGTTGGTGAAATTAAATATAATTTATTTATTGTGGGTTGAAAACCCTATATGCTCACCAGGCTCCCAAGCCTGACCCACTCAGTTTTATTTGTATTACAGGAAGTGGCGCAAGGGCGTAAGATGGATGAACCATCAAGTTGTTTTGTTTACAAGTCTGTATATGTATATATTTGTTGAATGACTTGTAATGTTATCGTTTATGCTTATTGGTCTGTATCGGAACATGACACCCCGAGTTTTGATTATATAATGAAAATACATTTTTTTTATGAAATGCTTTGGTAAACATTGTTTTATCATGTTTTGTTTTTGGGAACAAATTCCGCAACTCTTTCAAATCAAAAGGATTTACTCTGAAATTATTTTAAAAGCCTAAATGAAAATCGGTCTTTTCTGGCCGAGATTTTGGGGATGTCACAGTTGGTATCAGAGCATTAGTTTAAGCGAACTAGGAATTTGTAGGATTTCTAAACTTAAATTTAGAATGCTAAGTGGAGATTGCGAGGTGTGTGTCTGTTAAATTTTAGACACAAGCACTAGTTTATTTTAGGAAAATTGCCTAAAATGCTTTTATGTGCTAAATGTTATATGTTGCCATATATGATATTATTTGTTCGGATCTACGGTTTGTTGCCAACCAGATCTGAAGGTTTATGCTTTTAGGATTCTTAGCGTATGTATACGATATTAGAACTAGCATGTAATCGTTTCGGAGTGATAAGGATGATTTGAAATCTATCATGAACGAAGATCTAAATTTCACCTTATTCGGTGTATAGATAAAAAATGGTGAGAACAAGAAGCGGCGTTGGAAACGCGGATGAAAACAGGAATCAACCGCCAGTGATTGAGCAAATACCTGTTGTAGCAGCAGCACCAGAACCAATAACGATGGTTGGGGTGCAAGCCATGATTCGGGCTATGTTAGCCGAACAAAGGGAGGAGATGCGACAAATGTTGCATAATAATAGGGACGAACCTATCATTCCTATTGAGGAACCTGAATTGATTCCCGAGCAATTGGAGGAAGGGAACAATAGTCGCATTATGAGTCAAGTTGGGACTCAAGAAGAACGAAGGAACAATCCGGAAAGGAGAAACAACAACGATGGGCGAATGTACAAGAATTTCTTGGGCGCCAAACCGCCAAGTCTTTCTGGGAGCCCAAAGCCTGTTGAAATAATGGATTGGATCTCCGAAATGGAGATGGTATTTGAAAGTTGCGACTGTAGCAACAAACAGAAGACTGTCTTTGCAGTCAGACAACTGAAGACTGGAGTATTAAGTTGGTGGAAGTTATTGGCAGATACTATGCCACGGGGAGAAGCTTTGAAAATGTCATGGGAGGAGTTCTTGGAACAGTTAAGGGTGCAATATTGTTCAGAGATAGATCTGATTGATCTGAACAATGAGTTCCAAAACCTAGTGCCAACGGAACTCTCCAAGATTGAGAGGTTTGCTAATGGATTGCCTGCCAACTTTGGTCCGACCGTCAAGATGGCAACTACTCTGAAAACGACTGTTCGTGCAGCTAAGAATGTGGAGGCCCAGCAGAAGGAAAAGGGTCTGGAAAGGATAGATGTTGGTGAAAAGAGGAAGTTCGATGGAACTTCAGGGTCCAATAAGAAAAACAAGTTCTCGAAGCCTGGTTCGAGGGGAAGTGGAGGCGAAGCGAAATTGTGCGACAAATGTAAGAAGAAGCATCATGGAAAATGTGAGGTAGTGGCCACATGCTACATGTGTGGAAAGCCATGTCACTATGCCAATGAATGTACCCTCACCAAGAAAGTTTGTTATGGCTGTGGTGAGGAGGGACACATGTCGAGGGACTGCCCGAAGAAGAAGGAGGCAGCTAGACCCAACATTCCGCCAAAGCCAAAGGCGAGAGCATTCCAGATGACACTGGAAGCCGCTAAAGATGAAGTTGATGTCGCTTCAGGTACCTTTCTCGTAAACAAATTGCTTGCCCAAATTTTATTTGATTTTGGAGCCAACTACTCCTTTATATCGCATGAATTTGGTAGAAAACTAGCTTTGCCTGTTGATAGACTAGATAATGCTTTATTAGTCGAAGTTGCTAGTGGCAAGTTTGTACCTGTTAGCCATCATATGAAAAACATCTTAATCGATCTGAATGGGAATAAGTTCCACGAGGAATTATTGCCTATCGAACTTAACGGTTTCGACATCGTTTTGGGAATGGATTGGCTTAGCGCCAATTACGCCGAGATATTGTGCAAGTAGAAGATAGTTAAAGTGAACCCACCTGGGAAGGAATCGTTTATGGTGTATGGGGACAAACGCCGAGTGAATTCTGGAATCATTTCCCTAATGAAAGCCAGAAAGTGTTTGACCAAGGGATGTACACCATATTTAGCATTTGTGATTGATGCTAAGAAGGAAAAGAAGGTGATGCAGAGTATTCCTATGGTGTGTGATTATCCGGAAGTATTTCCCGAAGATCTTCCTGGATTACCACCTGATAGACAAGTGGAGTTCAGAATTGACTTGTTACCAGGAACAACTCCAATAGCAAAAGCACCTTATCGATTAGCACCGACGGAGATGAAGGAGTTGATGATGCAACTTCAAGAGTTATTGGACAAAGGTTTCATAAGATCTAGTTCATCACCCTGGGGAGCTCCGGTGTTATTCGTGAAGAAGAAAGATGGAAGTATGAGAATGTGCATTGATTACCGAGAGCTGAATAAGGCAACAATAAAGAATAGATATCCGTTGCCGAGGATTGATGACCTATTCGATCAACCACAAGGTTCGAGCTATTTCTCGAAGATCGACCTAAGGTCATGATATCATCAGCTGAAAGTAAGAGAGCAGGATATAGAGAAGACTGCGTTCAGAACTAGATATAGACACTACGAGTTCTTGGTTATGTCGTTTGGACTAACCAATGCTACGACAACATTCATGGATTTAATGAATAGGGTTTGTAATCCGTTCCTTGATAAATCTGTTATAGTGTTCATAGATGACATTCTGATTTACTCGAAAAGCCAGGAGGAGCATGGCAGATACTTGCAAGAAGTGTTAGAAGTCTTGAAGAAGGAGAAGCTGTATGCTAAGTTCTCCAAATGTGATTTTTGGATTCGTGAAGTCCAATTCTTGGGTCACGTGGTCAACCAAGAACGGATAATGGTTGATCCAGCAAAGATTGAAGCTATAATGAAGTGGGAACAACCGAAAAGTCCCATGGAGATCCGAAGCATTTTGGGATTATCCGGATATTACCGAAGGTTTATCGAAGGTTTTTCTTCGATTGCTACTCCATTGATAGCTTTGACCCACAAAGGAGCTACTTATGCTTGGAGTGAGAAGCATAAAGAAGCATTCGAGAAGCTAAAGAAGAAACTATGCGAGGCACCGATACTTTCTCTACCCGATGGAGTTGAAGACTTCGCTGTTTATAGCGATGCGTCTGGGGTTGGATTGGGTTGTGTTTTGACCCAAAGAGAAAAAGTGATAGCATATGCGTCTCGACAACTGAAAGAGCATGAAAAGAACTACCCGACTCATGATTTGGAGTTGGCAGCGGTAGTTTTTGCTCTGAAGATATGGAGGCATTACGTCTATGGCACGAAGTGCAAACTTTTCACTGATCATAAGAGTCTCCAATATCTCTTTAATCAGAAGGAATTGAATATGAGGCAACGACGCTGGCTGGAATTACTCAAGGACTACGACTGTGAGATACTTTACCATCCCGGTAAAGCTAATGTTGTTGCTGATGCTCTCAGCCGGAAAGTCAATCTTGAAAGGAAAAGGCCAAGAGCGTTGAGAATTAAAGTTGTCTCGACCATTGTGGAAAGTATAAAGAAAGCTCAAGAGGAAGCTTCTGCGAAGAATGACCGAAAGGAGGAACGTTTGGGTAAAACGTTGGTGTTCGGTGTAAACAGTCATGGACTAAAGGTGTTCCAAGATCGGATTTGGATACCTAAGACAGGAGGAGTCAGAGATCTTCTGATGGAAGAAGCTCACAAGACCATGTACTTGATTCATCCCGGTAGCACTAAAATGTATAGGGACCTGAAACCCTACTACTGGTGGCCGACGATGAAGTTTGACATTGTGAAGTATGTGGCTGAGTGTGTGACTTGTGCAAGAGTCAAGACACAACATTAGAAACCGTACGGGAGTTTAGAACCATTGCCTGTGCCTATGGGTAAGTGGGAAAACACTGCTATGGATTTTGTCACTAAACTGCCCAGAACAAAGAATGGTCACGACATGATTTGGGTGGTCGTTGATCGATTCACTAAGAGTGCGCATTTCATAACAGCCAAGGAGAAATGATCTATGGAGAAGCTTGAAAATTCTTACGTGAAGGAAATTGTGAGGCTTCACGGTGTTCCGTTAACGATTGTATTGGATCGTGCTAGCCGTTTCACCTTAAGGTTTTGGAAAAGTCTACAAGAGGAAATGGGCACCAAGTTATGTTTAAGTACAGCTTACCATCCGCAGACTGATGGTCAGAGTGAAAGAACGATACAAACACTTGAAGATATGCTGAGAGCATGTACCTTGGAATTCCTAGGTAATTGGGATGAACATTTACCATTGGTAGAATTTTCCTATAATAATAGTTTTCACTCGAGCATTAAGATGACACCTTACCAAGCTTTGTATGGACAAAAGTGTCGTACGCCGTCTTGTTGGCTTGAGGCTGGGGAAAAGCAGTTTATGGGACCGGAGATGGTTCATCAAACTGCTGAAAAGTTGAAAATAATTAGGGAAAGAATGTTAGTGGCTCAGGATCGTCAAAAGAGCTATGCTGACAAAAAGCGAAGACCGATAACTTTTGAAGTTGGGGATTTGGTTTTGCTTAAAGTCTCGCCGTGGAAGGGACTTATAAGATTTGGAAAAAAGGGAAAATTAAGTCCAAGGTTTATTGGACCGTTTAAAGTTCTTCAGAGGATTGGGAACCAAGCTTACAAGCTCGAACTACCAGAAGAACTTAATGGAATCCATAACACTTTTCATGTGTGTTATTTACGGAAGTTCACGGGGGAAGTTCCCGACATGATTCCACTTTCGGAGTTGAGAATCGATGAGAACAAAAGGTTGATTGAAGAACCAAAGGCAATTGTTGACCGAAAGACTAAGAAGTTGCGACGCAAGATGGTCGAGTTAGTGCTTGTCCGATGGAAACACACGAATGGGCCGAATCTCACCAGGGAGACGGAGAGTGACATGATGGGTTGCTATCCGCATTTGTTTGTTGATGTGTGATTCCAGGAACGGAATCATTCTAAGGTGGAGAGAATGGTAACGCCTGTGTTTCTGGGCTTGTCATTAATGTTGGTATAATAGTCTAGGTTAACCTTTGTAACCAGTTTTGAAATAATAAAAGTGTATTATTTGAGTATTATGTGTTATGTGCTTAATTGTGTGTCTTAATTTAATTAAGAATAAAAATAAGCGTCAAAATGAAATGTTAGATAAAGCCTATATTTATGGATAATGTTGTAGTAGTTGAAACGAGGTTTCCAAATATATAAAGAATGCCAAAATCCGAGTTATAACGAAGAAGTTATGACCTATCGAAGTTTCGCGACAGAACCGGGACGACCCAGCGCGACCCAACGCGACGTAAATAGTGAATTTAAGGTAGATAGATATCTATCCTAAGTTATCTAAATGATAATTGAATATCTCATCGATAGTAGTGCAACGACGGAAGACGGACGGAATCAGAGTTCAGATGAAGGAGTTATGAATTTCGAACGGAGTTTTCCTGTCCCGGCCTACTAAAGATAATATATAAGTAATATACTTATAATATATTAAAAATAAAGTCAAAATTAGCCAATGGAGTCTAAACGAGAGTTGTAGAGAATAATCTCACCTTCGCGGCGATATAAAGAACATCGAAAACGGAGTTCTTATGCGAAAGTTATGAATTTCTGAAGTTGGGGGCACGAAACCCCAAAACTGTCACAAACCATGACGTGGCAAGCAGTGCCACGACTTGGAAAGTCTCCTGACACCTCCGGGAGGCCCCCATATGCAACTTTGGATGACGGATGCAGTGACGACCAAGCCCACAATGTGGAAAAAGGTTGCCACGACGTGGCAAGGGCCAAATTTGCCCTATAAATAGATTTGAAGGGCCAACCGTTTAGGGTTGCTATTTTCTCTCTTCTCTCTCCTGTTTTACCTCGATTTGCGTGCCAAAAGTACCCCGAAGCCCCGATAATATTCCGGAGTCCCAAATCAAGTCCCGAGATCCCGAAGATCCCGAGAAGTGCGGTTTCCGAGCCGAAGCTCTACCTGCGAGAAGTTCGATTTTTGTAGAGATCTTCCAGATCTGCTGAGGATTACTACTTCTAGAAGCCGTAGTGCTGTCCGATCATCTTCTGATCAAGTAAGTGTATATTAGCTTTCATAAACACGATAATAATACAAGTATGATTTGAGTGTATTAAGTATATTGTTGTTTATATGTGTGAGTGTGTAGTTAATTTCTTCTAACGCATAATTATGAAGTATTTTATACGAAATACATGTTATGTGTATAATTTTGTTGTTATGTGCATGAATGTATATTCACTCTCTTTAATCTCATAGATCTGATTTGTTTTCTATGATATACATGTTATGTGCGTATGCCTCATCTGTTATGTGAAATATGTATCGGATGAAAATGCTATACAGGTTTTAAACTATGTATATAAATATATATTTTTATCTACTAATATGTTGGGTAGAACATGGGTAGATAGTTGGTGTGTAATAAACAGATGAGAGGCCTCGATGTTGTTGTTGTTGACCTAGTTATTTAGTGGAGTATGGATAACGACCACAGACTCCTTCGAAACAGTCTCGTGGAACGCTAGCAGGTTCATAACTTGTAGGTGTTGTGAACGATGTGTTCACTGGTGTACTCTATCCCCCTCATGGTTGCCTTTAGGATATCTATTGTTGAGGAAACCCCTTAGTAGTAATGTCCGTCCCGATGAAAATCCTAGATTAAGTCCCTTGAGATAGATGTTGTATTAGGGACGTAAAGTGAGGATAACGGGAATGGGTAATCGGGATAGTGAAATTAAATATAATTTATTTATTGTGGGTTGAAAAACCCTATATGCTCACCAGGCTCCCAAGCCTGACCCACTCAGTTTTATTTATATTACAGGAAGTAGCGCAAGGGCGTAAGATGGATGAACCATCAAGTTGTTTTGTTTACAAGTTTGTATATGTATATATTTGTCGAATGACTTGTAAAGTTATTGTTTATGCTTATTGGTCTGTATCGGAACATGACACCCCGAGTTTTGATTATATAATGAAAATACATTTCTTTTATGAAATGCTTTGGTAAACATTGTTTTATCATGTTTTGTTTTTGGGAACAAATTCCGCAACTCTTTCAAATCAAAAGGATTTACTCTGAAATTATTTTAAAAGCATAAATGAAAATCGGTCTTTTCTGGCCGAGATTTTGGGGATGTCACACATAGTCTCAATTGCTTAGACATTTTCCATTTCTCACAAGTCCATGTTAGTGTGCCGGTTAACCACACACGCTCTGCTAATGATTTTGAGAATGCAAATATCACAATTGCTATCTACTTAAAATCTACTTAGTGAAAACATTTCCTTACCATTATTTTCATGAATCAGAAAGAAACCTTATGTCACTTAGATTTTATGGTGTATGTGTTCCTATCCATGTGAATTTTTCAAAACCATCATCACAAGACAAGGTTAGTGACAAATCCAAACTCATATGGATTGAACTTGTGCATTCTTAACTTCTTGCCACCTGACAACACAAGAGCCTGCCATTGCTTCCAAGTTGTTATGCAACCAGTTGAGAACTCTCAAAACTCATATACAAAGCCAACGTTAACTGGAATGGTCATAGAAGTAGGAATATGGCAACACGATAGGTTATAAACCTCAAGTCGTGTGCTAGTGATAAACTTTAGGTTTTATTCTTGATTAGACCTTGAAATTCTTTTAGGATCTTTAAGACCCCCACTGTCCTCTTGACATATAAGACTCTCTTGCCAAGACCCATTCTTTGACAAAAAAATATTCAAGAGATAGTGCGGATTCTTATCAAGACAAACACTTCACACAATTGGCCTAAGTTGGTCTCTGTTTTATCCAAAACATCACAAACTTACCAATTTCAAATGTACAAGAGTAGGACACATTTTATTCTTACATTTGACAAGTGTTAATAAACCTTATTTAAGATGTATCACTCAAATTACAATCTTGGAGTATGACTCTAAGACTTGTTTTAGAACGAAGCATGACTCATCTTCTTGATTTTACCATTTCAACAATTCACGATTTCTCTTCTTAGCCATAGGAATGCACTAAGATGTCCTTAGTGAACCAATTGTGACATGGTTTCTTAATCATTAAGATGATCACAAAATATGATACTAAAGTACTTTCCTATCTTTTTAGATTTGAGAAACTTTTATCTTTCTGCTTAATTTGATTCTTCCCATTCAGCGAAACGTTTCCAATGTTTCAGAATCATACTTAAACTGTTAAGTATTACCACATTTACTAAACTGTAGTAAATCATGAAGAATAGTCTTATCGATCTTTTGTGGTGGACTTGACCAGTGCACACGAATGTGTACTCGATCCCTTAGTCCTTCACTTGACTCACATATACATGTGAACAAGGAATTAGTCTTAATTTTCCAAAGATGAAAATTCTCATTCATCATACTATACAACTTGCATGATTCCAAGTTTCGGTCCAATTGAAACCATGCGTGATGAGAATCTTTCTATATTTGGTAAATTTAGACACTACCATAAATGAAAGAATCAAATTCATATTTCCATTACTGCAAGAAACATACAAACATCAATCTTCCATAAATGCCATTTCAAGGAGATATAAAAATAAAACAAAATTTTATTTATTTTTAAAATGCGGAAAACTCTTCCTTAAAATGAAACTTTAAATGGAAACTATGCTATTACATATTTTCTAGCAATCTATCATAACTCCTAAATAGTAGCTCAAGAATCCGATCTTCGAACCATGCGATTGAAATCCATCTTCGCGATCATATTCAACATACTCTTCTTTTAAGTTTCCTTCCCTTTTCTTGATCCTACCATACATCAAAATGTATTAAGAATATTCAAATAGGAACTTAAGAGAGTTAGATAGTGGACTTACCTGAAGCAGAGTCAAACTTTTTGACTTGATCTTCTCTCAAATCTTTCAGGTAGTTGGGGCAGCTTTGCAACCAATATCCCTTCCTTTGGCAATAGAAACATATGGACCCTTTGAGAATGGTGCATGGGACTATCTCAGACTTAGCCTTTCTCTTTACCATTTGGTCAACCGAGTTGACTATGGCCGATCCCTTTCCATTTGGAAGAGAAAGCTTTACTATATATCCAATGTTACCATTGTCAATGTCCATGGTAGTTTGGGAAGTTGATCTTCTAATCAAATTTGCTTTACCAGTGCTCCAAATCATTGCTGATTCAGCAGCACCAAGAAAATAGATAAGTTCATTAAGGGTCATGTCACAGTCTGTTACATAGTAGTCCTAAAAGAACTCACTATGTGACTTAGAAAGTGATTAGTCAACTTCCAACTTCTTCAAGACTTTGACACGCAACTCTCCCGGCTTGTCAATATGTGACTTCATCTCCAAGTTGTGAGCACACATAGACCTTGCTTGCCAATAGGGCTTGAGTGACCTTGAATTTGTGGGCTAGGGAGAATAATTGGGGAGGTGGAGGAAAAGAAGAATGATTTCTATGAACCAATCGCGGGAAATCATCTTCATTAGGAAAGCTTTTTCCAATAGATTTGGGAAGATCATAGTTGTCTGAACCAGACATCTACAATGGGAGAAATTCAAGTTAGTTGATTTAAGTCCTTAATATAGCACCCTATATGAAATATTAAGGCTAGGACCCAACACAATATTTTATAACTTGGAAGAGGGATGCCGTAATCCAAGCTATAAAATATTTGAATGTAGGCGAATGATGATTCACCAATTTCCACCATGAAAAACGAAATAATTTATTAGGTTTTAATTGGATTTGAAACTCCTAGATCTTTTTAGATTCATTTAACTTTTCAATGGCATGTTTCAATCTCGATTGTGCCCTCTCAAGTTTTGTGACCGGGATGCTGAGGATCACAAAACAAGGTGTGAATAACCATGCAAATATAAATGGTACCTTTAGTATTTATCATTTAATTGATGTGCTGGTTAACCGCACGTGCTCCATCGATCCTATGATAAACATTAAGTTATCCTTTGCCTACCTTGTTAAATCTAGGTTGGTGTGTCGGTTAACCACACACGCTCCATTAACGACTTAAGCAAAGTGCAAAGTGTAATATCATGGGTTAGCACAAAATTCACATTTTCCTAAAGTAACTAAGATTGAGAATTTATAAAAGGTTTAGTTACTTTATATTTGTCATTATACTTATAATGAGAAGTATAGTCCTTGTCCTACCCGTTCGGCTAACGACCCTCCACCAGTCAAGGAAGCGATGAGTGAGAGTGGACACCATTAAGCTGCCATTTTATAGGCAAAAACCCGATACCCCCCTTATAGACCGGCTTCGTGAATGAGACCTACTAACGGTAAGACTTACTTGCTCTTATATATATATATATATATATATATATATATATATATATATATATATATATATATATATATATATATATAAACTTATAATACTATAAAGTATATGCGTTGAATTTTAACTTTTAAAATTCTAAGGGTTTAACTTGGAATTAAAGTACTCATGAGGGGAAACTTTACAAATTCCAAAACTTGAGGGAAAGTTTTGAACTATTAAAAAAATTTCAATTCCATAAATTATGTGTTTAAAGTAGTTTTAATGAAAAACTCTTCAAGCTCCATAACTTGAGGACAAGTTATGGAAGACTTTAAAACATTTTTAAAATGAAACTCTCCATTTTTCATAACTTATGGAAATCTTATGAGTTTTAATAACCATAAATGTGACTTTTCATATAACTTGAGGACAAGTTACAAAACACATATTATGAACAACTTTTAGATCAATTTGGATTGAAAACATATTATCACATAACTTTTCTATTAATCCAAATCAACTCATAAGAACAAGATAATTCAAATCAAACAACTTTCATGTAAATAGTCTAATCATTAAACTATACAAACATGAATCTATTGACAATTATCTATGAAATTGGATTAGCATGAACATTACCACATCAAAAACAGGTTTACAAGTTCAAAAACAACTTAGGGTAATGTTCCTAGTCCAATTCCAGCCAAAAACCTCGAATATATGCTGTCTGGGTTGAATCGGCGAGTACCCAGCCCAGAACACAAAAAGACTTTGATTTTCAACAATTTGCATCAAGTATAATTGAAAACAAGCCTAGGATCTGATACCACTGAAGGGTTTTGAGCATTCTAAGACTCCTAAAGGTGTACATGCAACCCTAAATACCTTGGATCTATGTTTTCTCTATTATACATGCAAATATCAATTTCCAAGGTATAGTTCTAACTAGCATAATATGAAGTATATATAATATAAATTCTAGTAAAATTACATACCTCTTTGTTGTAGCTTGATTCCATGGAGCTTAAGAGCCTAGTGCCTCAAGTTTGACACCTCAAATGGTTCACACAACATCACCAACATCTTGGAATAACTTGAGAGAAAAGGTTCCTATGCTCAAATTGGCTAGCCCTCATGTGTACACACACTAGTGCCAATGTCTTGAACCATGGGGTCCTTATATATGGTGGCTATTAGGGTTACACCATGTAACTCATGTCTTTCCATATTCTTCATGATCCATGGGTTAAAAACTCCATGGAGTATCCATGGGTTACTCCATGGGTTTAGCCCAACATGAAGAACTATGGATCATAAGCCCACATATAAGAATGAATGATTTACACAATCAATCCCCATATATTTAATTAGTCTCCTTTTGATCACAAAACTAATTCCAAATTAATTCTTGATCAATACTAATTAAATAATATGATTTCATATTAATATATTAGAACTTATAATATATTAACAAATCATAATTATCCTTTTCTCACAAAATTCTATCTAAATTGTTCCGATGCCATGCAACCCAAATGGGCCATGCCAATCGGGTCAAATACATACCAATTATAGTTATGGACTTAGACACTAATCCAACACTACCATGACCGAGTATCTATGTTATTCACTTCCGAGATCACACTTCCTTTTGAGGACGTGTGCTAGTAGAGTAAAAGGTTCTCAATCTCTCATGTTCAGTTCAGATGATGACTTAAGGATCGCCAGAATGATGCAGGGTTGCGAACTTGATATAATAGCGTCCATGTGGAGAGATTTGTAGGTCCATTTGATCAACATCTTGAGTTGGAAGATTGAAATACATTAAGGGAACAAATGTATACAATGAAGAATCCCTTATTGGAAGAGAGGAAAAATGCCCAACATCGGATTTGGATTTTCCTTGAAAGCTTGAATCTTAATGCTTTCTTCCAATGCTTGTTGTATGTTACGTCCCAAAGCTTATAAGGTAAAAAAGCTCATTTTTAGCTCAACCATAAACACCATTTGATCATTTCAATCATTCAAAAGTATATCATGTTAAAATAGTTATCAGAGTACAAAATCCCAAAATCACATAATGCGAAACACATGGGCATATATGGTGCAATCAAGTCGGGCCCTTCCCTTTCGAGTTGGAAGTACTCGAAACATAAAATGAAAACCGTAAGCACAAAGCTTAGTGAGCTCCCCTAAATACCCCATATCATACATACATAATAGTAAAAGAAACATATTGGTTGTATTTCACCCCCTTCGGTATCTTTCAACTGGTATTGGGTCTATTTCACCCCCTTCGGTATCTTTCAACCGATACTGGGTCTATTTCACCCCCTTCGGTATCTTTCAACTAGTACTTGGTCTATTTCACCCCTTTCAGTAACTTTCAACCAGTATTGAGTTTATTTCACCCCTAAAAATAGCATATAATCATAACAGTAAGATTCATAGAGATAACAAGCACATATAAGCATAACATGAAATTGTCACAAAGATAACCATCAATCTCTAAACATAATTCGGTGGGCCGACATTGGTACCTTCGACCCATGAGTATAGTGAAGGAAACTAACCTCAATTCACTGTAAATCCAACTGATTATCGCGCCGCCAGCCATGCAGAACAGCTGGACTTGAAATGACCAGGCTGGTGACAATGAAAACATATATGATCCTTCTTACGATCTTGATGCACATGACCTCTTTCCCTACACTTGAAACACTTGAACTTGTGACAAGCAAACCCATGAGTTCCCCCACACTTGCCACATATCTCATAGTTCTCTTAACCTCCAATACCCGGGTCATCTGTATCGAACTCTCTACCTCCCTCCAATCGTCTTGAGTTGTGTGTCTGCCATCTCTTTCCTTGATGTGCCTCCACATCCAAATTTCCTTTATTAGCAGTTTCACCAACTTTTCTTGCAACACACAAGATTATGGTCCGCTCGTCGAACTTGACAATCATCCTGTTAGTGATCCAACCAATGATACCGGGCAACGCTTCCAGTAAGATATGTGAAACCTTAGTAGTAATCCAGTCATGAAATCCTACGTTGTCTGTACGCATCTTAGAGGACTCCACTTCCCATATAGACATTGACATCCCATACATCAAGAACAAATTGTCATCTCATAACCAAAATGTTATCATTAATCCATCATGCTTTAACCATTAATCAAAAAAATTATGCACATCAACCCTCTACCAGTTTCTTAGATTCTTCGTGATGCTCCCTGATTCGAGTATGGATCATGTGCTTTCAGTAGTATGAGCCCAATACTACATGCCACATCTATCCATACTTTCCTCAAGAATCATTTTGAATCCTACAAGTAACCTTCTCAAACTGATACTCTAAATACCTGCTAATAAGTGCAATTAGCTCACTAAGCACTTCCTAGGCTCTCCTAGGTTCCCGACCTCGCCTTACCATTAGCTGTTGAAGAACTCCCATTAATGTTAGCTAACTATTTCATGAATACAATCACATGCAACAAAGCTTACATAATCTTTCGAATGAAACTCTCAGCCCTACAACGGTTAGACTCATACAAGTGTTGCATAATAGGGCCAAATTAATCACTATAAGAATATTTAACCCATGCAACATGTGAATTAACATATTACCCCAATAGTTAACTCATACAATCAAGAGTCCTTCAAGGCACAAAGCAAGCAACATTCGTGTAGTAACACTGTAACATCCCAAAATTTCCAATAAAATTGAACTTTTGTTTTTACATAAATCATCCATTTGATATATTTTATTCAAAAGAAGTGAAATAGTAAACCCCAAGATCAATTATGTTTCCAAACATTATAAGTTATAATTCTAAAATTTATGAAAACACAACAAATTCAATATTAATTCCAAAAACCCACCTCAAGCTAGTGTGTATAATCATGCCCGACCATCATGTGTACCCGAAATAGTATTTTTTAAGGGAAAAAGGGTAAGCACAAAACTTAGTGAATTCCACACATACACAGTATCATATCATATAATCCTTACCCCTATACACGGATACAAACGGTATCAAACACATAACCACGCATGCATGTCAAAGAACGAATCAGTAACAGACATACTCCTACTCGGACACTTTAGCTATGCCCAATCGCCTTTGCTCAATACATCGAGCCCTTGGGACACAATGGCTAAGCCTGATCCCCTGTACCCGAACCCATTGGGAGACATCGGCAATGCCCAATCCCCCTTGTTCAGTTCATCGAGCCTTTGGGACACATTGGCTACGCCCGATCCCCACTCGGATGCATCGAGTCCTACCATGCATAATCCTCAATACGTGAGGGAAAACTACTAGACTCTACCCCTCCTAGTACTACCCGCATAAACAAAACATAGCACACATGAGCTAATGTAAAGAGAATATAACACAACACGGTGTAGTGAAGAACTCACCTCCAAAAACAAAGCAACCTCCAAAGCAACCCGAAACTCACTCACACCTGATTTCCCTTCACACTTCCTAATAATAATAAATTGATATGGTTTTAGTTATTAAATTTCCAGATATATGAATATAACTAATGGGGAAATTTTCCAAATTTCTACATAAAAATTAGGGTTAGTTTGGGACCAGTGTTGCCCACCTTAATCTCCATGTTTGTCAAAACTATATTAGTGAAGATAGATCATGTTCTTATCTTTAAAATTAGTACTTTCACACCTTCATATGATTTTTCTACGCTTTATGACAAATTTTACAAAACGGCCTTGCATAACAGATCATTCCGGACCAGTCTGGGTAAATAGTCGTTTTTACCCTAGCTACATACATTTATGGATTTCGGTCAAAACTAATGAAATGTAGTAGACTTGAATATGAAACATTGGACATTAGTTTCGTCCAAAACTGATGTCTCTAAAATTAGTTATGATATTTACAAAAATGGTACAGAACAGTGGATTTTTCAGAAAGAGAAAACTAGGGTTATGGTTCAATCCACTTAACCCATTAGGTCCCAAATTCAATTAAGACCTTCCAAGTATGTAAAAAATCAGCCCTAGGTCCTAAAGGACTTTTCCAATCAATTAGGAATAAATCATACCTATGTTTTTGAGATTGAAAGCTCCATACAAGCCTTGCACCGAAAACAATTTTGACAACAACCCTAAATCCTCTTCCATGATCGACGATCTGTAACTCAAGCTCCAGATATTGCAACTCAAATACCAACAGTAAAACTTGGATATATGCCTTTGGAGGAGGCACTCCAAATTTCATGATGATCCAACGGTTAATTCTCCAAGGATTATCCAAATAGTGCTGCAAGGTCTTCAAAAACAGGAATTCCAAAAATTCATCAACTTGGAGCCGTTTCCTCTTGCATGATCGAAGTCTCTCTTAGTGAGTGGCTAGGGTTTTAAGTTTTATATTAATTTATGTTCCTCGCTGGATTACTTTGATCCCTATGCTTCAAAACATTTACACCTAGGTCCTGCTCCTTAACTCCTTAGCAAACTTAACATTTTCTATTAATGTTATCTCTTTCTACCCCCCATATATACCTCGTACAAACTAATATGAATCCTTAAAATCATATTATTACTTTCAACTTGAAAATAATAACCCTTAACATTATAAATCAATTTCTCCTATAATTAATGATTTTAAAATATAAAACAAAAAATATGGGGTGTTAAAACTCTCCCCTACTTGAATTAGACTTCGTCCTCGAAGTCCCTATTAGTGAACCACTATAAGTGATGCTCCTACATCTCCTTCTCTATCTCCTAGCCCATTAAGAACCTTTATGTTTTTTTTTTCAATTGAACTTTCACTATCCCGACCACCTTGTTATGCAAGGTCTTTGTCTTTTTCTCAAGAATGACAATCGACTTTTCAACGTAGTTGAGCCGCTCATTGATCTAAATATCTTCCAGAAAAATCACCGATGTCTCATCCACTAAACACTTCTAAAGCTAAGACACATAGAAAGGTTTGTGCAGCAATCCTGACTCATCTGCTAGCTCCAACCAATACGCCACCTTACCAACCCGAGCAAAATCTTGTAAGGGTCTATAAGCCGGGGTTCCAAATTTCTCCTTTTGCATAAACGAATCACCAATTTCCATGGTGAAACCTTTAATAACACGTATCTCCATCCTAGAAGTCTAAATCGATCCTTTCTTGTTAGTGTATCTCTTATGGTGACTTTGTCTTTTAACCAATCTCTCTTGTACCATCTGGATAAAGTCATTGGTCTGAGCACTATCTTTATGCTCCCTATGACCTAATGACCAACTTCGTCGCATCAAATAGGCATCCTACACTTCTTGCCATACAACAGATCAAATGGTTAAATACCAATACTGAAATGAAAGTTGTTATTATTGGAAAACTCTGCTAATAGGAGATATTGATCATAAATACTTCCAAAACCGGTGACACAAGCTCGAAGCATATCTTCGAGTGTGTGGGTTGTCCTTTCGCTCTACCCATTTGTATGAGGATGGAAAGCTATACTAAGCCGCAAACTAAGTACCCAACACCTCCTAGCACTTCTCCTAGAACCAAGACATAAACCGAATGTCTCTAACAGAGATAGTACAAATTGGCACCTCGTGCCTGGCTATGATTTCCCTAATATAGATTTATTCTTGATACCTCCTATGTAGGAACATATACCTAATAATAAAATTTCAACTAACCCTGAATATCCTAATCATTAGTCAGATTCTCTCTTGAAACTCTCTCATAGCTGGCATTCTCTCCTACAAACGCCACTTCCTACACTTTCATGCACAAACCAACTAATCCATTAAGAAGGAATTTCACCACTCCGAAAAGAAGCAATATCTTGATCAACACTTCTTCAATATCTCGACGAGTACAATGGTTATGAAACTCATCCATAAAACTCCTCTTCCTGGAAAATCAAGAACACCCATTACATGAATGAGGCATACTCAATACAGTAGCTAGCGATCTTCCAACGATACGCCTAATTTACACTCCTATATTGTTCCACATCACACCGAAGGTCTCGTATCTTGCATGAACCATACACCCGGGTATCCTCATCATTCAATTGCTGAATAATCAGATTAACTAGTCTAAACACGCATACAATACCTACCAACTGTAATAATTTTTTTTGGTCTTGCTATCATCTAAAACGAGCCTACTTGGCTTACGACCAACATCTTAATAATCCTAAAGGTATAAAACCATGATCCAACAAAACTGAAGGAACCCAACCATCGTCTCACATCCTATAACAGTAGCATCCAAGAACAAAATGAAATATCGAACCCTAAGAACCTAGATCTATATGGTCTTCGGACCATGCCACGAATCTCCAAGTCTTCATCAAACAAGAACATGCAAAGGAATTCTCACCAAAATCCTAAACCAGAGCCTATCCAAATGCATAATACATGAATCGATGTTTATGACTCTAAACACCTGACGAACACTTACTCAAACAAGCTGCACCCACTAAAGATGAACGAATCCACGACATTCTTGAATACATAGTAGGCATAAATGATACACCATTCTCGAATCGAATCATCCATATGTAAGATTTGTCTACTCTTTCTCTTCCCTAAACGCGTTGCTCAAAATCACTAGAGTTTTCAAAAAATCTTCAACAATTGTCTTAAGTCTTTCCTTCTATACTGAGATATGTGTAGTCCCTAGACTATTCCTTGGATGGGTAACTCTCCCTTACTTGGAGTCCAATGAACATTTGATACTGCCCTTCACTAACCAATCCCCTAGTTATGTTGAACCAACCATATGGTTCGTACTCTATGTGCTAATGCTTAATATGGAAATAGGTAGAAATCTCTATTCATGAAAAAAAATCTCAGATCTTCTCAAGGATATTCCTGCAAACTCCCATACAACCGAAACATCATCATCTATCTTCTCTTCTACATTGTTGTAGATATCTACCATGAGTTCTTGAAACTAGATGTAGTGATTGTTGGAATAGTGTCTAAGATTTGGAAAGTACTTGACCCGATTGAGCATGGTCCTTTTAGGTTGCCTTCACCATATCAACTTGATAGGATGATTTACAATGAGAGTTGAAATATTATAAGGAATAATATTTTGTTATTTGATTAATATAAGTCATAAATTAATTAGGAATTAATTTGGTGACTTAAGGAGATTAATTAAATAGAAGGGCATAAACTATCAAGTGTTTGATAGTTGTACTTTAGGCTATAATTCCTTATGGATAATGTGGTGGACGATTTTAGGGCTTAGGATAGACCTAAAATTCGTCCAAGGTTATCATGAAAGGGATTAGGATTGCTTAGGGCTTAAGTTATCCAATTAGGGTTTAAAGGTGAAACCCTAGGAGCCTTACAAGTATATATAGACCCTAGGGGTCGTGGAAATCGGCACCATTGTATCTAAGGAAACCCTGGCCGATTTCTAAGTCCCTCCCCACTCTCTTAAATCATCCTCTTGCTAGTTGGTGTTTGTAAGCCATTAGAGGAGTGACAATTGTGACTCTAAAGCTCCAAGAACAAGAAGATCAAACAACTGATTCAAGGTAAACTTATAACTCTGATTTCTCGTTGTTATTATGATAGAATAACCATTAGAAGTCTTGGATTCATGCATGTTCAATTAGAGAAACCTAGATCCAAGCATTAGGGTTTGTATGTGCACATAGGAATGTTCATATGGCCAAAACTCATCAGTGGTATCGGAGCCTAGAATGATTTCTATTGAACTGATGCATTGGTTGCTTGTTTGATGCTTGCAAAATTTGAATTTCGTGTTTCTGCCTGATGAACTCGGCGAGTCCCATAGTGGACTCGATGAGTAGGCCTCAACTCGGCGAGTCCATTGTGGTACTCGACGAGTTCGAGCGTCAGAAAGAGCTAATTTCAGGATTTCTTGCTGTTTATCCTTTTGATACTTACCTTAATCATATTAGGTCAATATAAATCCGATTTTTTTGATATATTTGAGTATATATTTGACCTAATTGAAGATATTTATCAATTAATTAAATATTAGTTTCCTTATGTGATAATTGATTAATTATTTTAATTAAATTGGTAAATTGTTTTGCAAGAAATAATTAAATAAATCAAATATGGATAATTATGTGATTAAATGTTAATTTAGATTATTTGTGATTTGATCCTCTATGTTTTGAAAAGTTTAAAACCCGCCCTCAAGTTTTGAAATTTATGTTATGTGATTAAAAGTTTAATTTGGACAATTTAAATTTCAAACCCTGGAATATTTTAAGTTTAAAATTCAACCCTATACTAATATAATCTTACAAGATAAATATATATATATATATATATATATATATATATATATATATATATATATATATATATATATATATATATAATTAAAATGCTAGTCTTATCGTTAGTAGGCCTCATTCACGAAGCCGGTCTATAAGGTGGGTATAAGGTTGCTGCCTATAAAATAACGCTTAATGGGTGTATATTCACACCCACCGCTTGATTGATCGGTGGAGGGTTGTTAGCCGAACGGGTAGGATAGGGCAACCTCATCTCCTCATTAAAAGTATAATATGAAATACAAAGTAACTACATGTTTTTCAAAATTCCCAATCCTAGTTACAATAGGAAAAGTGAATCGATGCAATCCCATGAAATTACACTTTGCACCCTTGCTAAGAAGTTAGTGGAGTGTGTGTGGTTTACCGGCACACTAATTGGTTCTAAGCGAAGGTGGAAAAGGGTGATTCATTGTTTATCATAGTTTGATGGAGCGTGTGTGGTTTACCGACACATCGAATAGGTGATTGTTACAATGAAGGCACCATGTGAATTTGCATGGTAATTCACACCCACTTTGTGATCCTCGGTATCCCAATCACAAACGAGAGGGGTATATCGAGATTTAAACATGTCATTGAAAAGTTTCAATGAATCTCATCCAAACCTAGGAATTTTAAATACATTTAGAACTTAAAGTTATGTTTTCATGGTGGAGAATTAGTGAATCGTCATTCACTTACCTTCAAATTGTTTGCATGTTAGATTACAGCATCCCTTTTCTAATATGTAAATATTGTTGTTGGGTCCTAGCCCTATTTTTCTTATTGGGTGATAATTAGGGATCCAAATTCTAATCTATCTTTGTCCTTTCTATTTGTAGATGTCAAACGCGAACAACGCTGATGCAAGCTCGTTCACATTGATGAGCCTTTGCCAAAAGGTGACTTTCGATGGAACGAACTTTAGCGAATGGATAAGATACATTCTCACGATTGCTCGCTACGAGGACAAGGAGTATGTCCTCGATGAGAAGCTCGAGAAGATCAATCCTGAAATCGCTACACTGGCTGAAATCACCGCTTTTGAAACTCATGAGCGTGATGCAACGAAGGTTCATTGCATCATGATAGCAACTATGAACTCCGAATTCCAAAAGTCCTACGAGGACATGTATCCGTACGAAATGCACCAAGACTTGTTGAAGAGATACCACCAAAAAGCGAGGCAAGAACGTTACGAGATCTTCACTAACATGATCTCCGCTAAAATGGGTCATGGTGAATCTCTAACCGTGCACCTGCAAAAGATGCAAAGGTATTTCGATCGTCTTCGCAAGTTGAATGTTGACTTTGGGGAAGACTTGGAAATCGACGTGGTGCATCCCTCATTGCCTCCATGTTACAACCAATTTAGGATGACCTACCACATGAACATAGAAGAGGTCACCCTAAGTAAGCTCCAAGGTCTCCTTAGGGTTGCTGAGAGCAATCTCAAGGACAAGTCCATTGCACACACTCCCAATCCACCCGCTGCTCCTGTTTTGGCCATTGGGCAAGGAATAGGCAAGAAGAGGAAGGCTCCGTCTAAGAGCCACCGCAAGGGAAAGTCCCGAGATGGTTCCTCCTCTAGTGGGACAAAAGTTGATCCCGCTAAGCGTACTTCTAACCCAAAGGAGGCATAGTGCCACCATTGCCACAAAATAGGGCATTGGAAGAGAAGCTGCCCAGAGTACCTGAAAGCTATCAAGGAAGGAAAGATCAAGCCGTCTTTTGCAGGTATATATACAATTAAATCTAATGATTCATCTCATGCTATTTCTTGGGTCCTCGATACCGGGTGTGGTTACCACATTTGTTCTGAATTGCAGGGACTAAGAAGAAATAGGGATGTGGAGCATGGAAGAATAAATCTAATCATGGGGAACAGAAGATCGTCGCCTGTGACCAAGATTGGAGTGTATTCTCTAATGCTTAGGAATGGTTTATGTTTAGATTTGAACTATTGTTGCTATTCGCCAGAAATGGAAAGAAACATCATTTCATTTAATGGTTTGTTTAGACAAGGATTTAGATTTTCTTTTAATAATGAGAATGGTTCTATTTGTGCTTATCTAAATAGTGTCTTATATTTTGAAGCGATACCATGTAATGGAATTTATGAAACTATTATGATTGTAGATAACCTAGGAAATGATGTTTTATGCATGGATTCTTTCAATAGTATGGATAAAGCATCCTTGTGGCATTGTCATCTTGGACATGTCAACAAGAAGCGCATAGCCCAACTCCAAAAGGATGGAGTGTTGGAGTCATTCGAACTTAGGGAAGATGACACGTGCGAATCTTGTTTAATTGGAAAGATGCGTAAGTCACCCTTCACTAGCACATGTGAAAGGGGTGAGGGTTTATTGGACCTAATACATACCGATGTATGTGGACCGTTTAGATCAACCACAAAGGATGGAAACCGCTTCTATGTGACTTTTACCGATGACTATAGTAGATATGGGTATATCTACTTAATCAAGCAAAAGTCAGAAACATTTGAAAAGTTCAAAGAGTTTAAGAATGAAGTGGAGAATCAATTGGGCAGGAAAATCAAGATGCTTCGATCCGATCTAGGAGGAGAGTACCTAAGTCTTGAATTCCACGACTATCTAAAAGAGTGTGGAATAGTTTCACAATTGACGTCACCTAGGACACCACAATTTAATGGTGTGGAAGAAAGGCGTAATCGAACCTTGTTAGACATGGTCCGCTCTATGATGAGTCGTGCTTCACTATCTATCTCATTCTGGGGGTATGCCTTAGAGACTGTTGCCCATATCCTTAACCGAGTCCCTACTAAGAAGGTTACCAAAACACCTCACGAGATGTGGACAGGGAAAGCTCCCTTGTTAGCACATATCAAGGTTTGCGGTTGCTAGGCTTTCATAAGACGAGATACTCACGACAAACTCGAACCTCGTAGTGAGCGATGTATTTTCATCGGCTACCCGCAGAAATCCTTTGGATATCTCTTCTATAGACCGAAGGACAATGTTGTCTTTGTTGTGAGGAGAAGAGTTTTCCGAGAATGAGAACTCATAAGCCAAGGAGACAGTGGGAGGAAAATCGAGCTTGAAGAGATTCAAGAATCGATAGATGAAGGAACCTCTACCGCTGGCCCTCAACCCGAGGAGGAAACTCCGGTTGAACCGATTGACGAGTCCTTACCTCTTAGACGTTCTGAAAGAGTTAGATTTCAACCCCAGTTATATGGTTTTCATATTACTACTGAAGGGGACACGTATATTAGTGATAGTACACCAATAAATCTAGATGAACCTAACAGCTATAAGGAAGCCATGGCAGGCCCGAAGTCTGCAAAATGGAAAGAGGCAATGGACAGTGAGATCCAGTCCATGTATGACAACCAAGTTTGGAATTTGGTTGATAACGTGCCCGGACGTAAGACCGTTGGGTGCAAATGGATCTTCAAGAAGAAGACCAACGTGGATGGAAACGTACACACATATAAGGCGCGATTGGTTGCGAAGGGTTTTACTCAAACTCTTGGAGTTGACTATGATGAGACCTTCTCACCAGTTGCGAAGATAAAATCTATTAGAGTGATGCTAGCGATTGCCGCATTTCATGATTATGAGATTTGGAAAATGAATGTAAAAACCACTTTCCTTAATGGGAAGTTGGCTGAGGATGTTTACATGGCTCAGCCAGAGGGTTTTGTTGATCCGAAGCATCCAAATAGAGTGTGTAAGCTTGAAAAGTCCATTTATGGACTTAAGCAAGCGTCTCACAGATGGAATCTTTGCTTCGATGAGAAAATCAAAGAGTTTGGATTTGTACGAAGTGAAGATGAATCATGTGTATATGTCAAAGCCAGTGGGAGTATAGTTAGCTTTCTCGTTTTGTATGTGGATGACATACTGCTCATAGGAAACGACATCCCGACACTGCAGGAGATAAAGTCTTGGCTCGGGAAGTGCTTCGCTATGAAGAACCTCGGAGAGGCTTCCTATATTCTGAGAATAAGGATAGTGAGAGAACGAAGTAAGAGAATAATAGGACTTAGTCAGAACACTTACTTAGATAATGTACTGAAACGTTTTAGTATGGAAAACTCGAAGAAGGGAGAATTACCGATACAATATAATGCCAAGTTGAGTAAGACTCAAAGTCCGAGTACCAAAGCCGAAATAGGATAAATGAGCCGAGTACGATACGCTTCCGCAATTGGCTCAATCATGTATGCTATGACTTGTACTCGCCCTAATGTAGCCTTTGCTTTGAGCATGGTTAGTAGATATTAAGGGAACCCTGACAGAGCCCGTTGGATTGCGGTGAAGAATATCCTTAAGTACCTTCGGAGGACCAAGGAATGGTTTTTAGTCCTCGGAGGGAGTGGTGACTTGAAGGTGCGAGGGTATAGTGACGCCAACTTTCAGACCGACAGGGACAACTACCATTCGCAGTCGAGCTGGGTCTTTACCCTGAATGGAGGAGCAGTAACTTGGAAAAGTTCCAAAGAAGAAACCGTAGCTGATCCAACGTGCGAATCAGAGTACATCATAGCGAACGAAGCGTCGTAAGAGGCAATATGGTTAAAGAACTTCATTGGTGATCTTGGAGTTGTACCTACCATAAATGAGCCCATGGATATTTTCTGTGATAATGAAGGAGCGGTTGCCTTGACCAAGGAACCAAGGGATCATGGTAGATCTCGACATACCGACTGAAAATATCATTTTATAAGACATCGTGTAGAAGAAGGACAACTCGTAGTGAAGAGGATATTATCAGAAGATAACCCAGCAGATCCGCTTACGAAGGGACTGAATAGGGTTAAGCACTTGCAGCATGCTAGGAGCATTGGGCTTAAGGATGATATTAGTTTAGATTAGATAGTGTTAGAAACGCGTAATATATAAATGTAATTAACATTTGATGATTAAATAAAAGAGTATTATTTATGAGTAATGTTACTGTCTTATGTTAATTGTTTAACTATTGTTTCATTTTGCATGTTTTAACTTCTAGAATAATTGAGTTTATTAAGAATAATCGAATTATTCAAATTGTCCACAATCATTCATATGTTGGAAGTAGGTATGAATGAAGATTGTCATGAATTGGTGTGTAGATTGTCTAAATGGTATTAGGCATAGCAAAAGTTTGTTGCAACGTTCATGAGTGCTTATGAACTAGTTTTGAGCATTGGAACAAACCCGCGCTTGTTGGAATCACCTTATGGAATATGAGAAAAGGGTGATCGCAAGACGATAATATCTTATGGTATTAAAACCTAGATATATGGTTTGTTATTTGTTAATTGGTTGTACATTGATGGTGTGAAACCGCATCAGTAACGTGATGTTATAAAATGCATTGTTGTGTATAATTGGTTAATGAATAAGTAAATGCATATAAGTCGAATTTTATCTATTACTTTTATCCTAAGAAGGTAAAAGCGATATCTCGGCCGCTCGATGGTTTGATTTGACTTATGTGCTAGGCCCGGTTAGAACTAAATTGATGTGTTCGATTAAGTTCTATGTCAAATAAATCTGAAATCGAGAAACCAAATGCTAGACAAATAGTTCCATTTGAATGTCTACATGATATCTAAACAGAGGAGTGTACGATCCCTTATCTAAAGGAAAAAGTTGATTAGATCAGAGTTTGACAGCATCTTTGAGAGCTACGATTGCTAATCAGTGTATATAGTTACTAGAGTTATCCAAGTGGGAGACTGTTGGAATAGTGTCTAAGGCTACAACTATATTTGGAAAGTACTTGATCCGATTGAGCATGGTACTTTTGGGTTGCCTTCACCATAGCAACTTGGTAGGATGATTTACAATGAGAGTTGAAATATTATAAGGAATAATATTTTGTTATTTGATTAATATAAGTCATAAATTAATTAGGAATTAATTTGGTGACTTAAGGAGATTAATTAAATAGAAGGGCATAAACTGTCAAGTGTTTGATAGTTGTACTTTAGGCTATAATTCCTTATGGATAATGTGGTGGACGATTTTAGGGCCTAGGATAGACCTAAAATCCATCCAAGGTTATCATGAAAGGGATTAGGATTGCTTAGGGCTTAAGCTATCCAATTAGGGTTTAAAGGTGAAACCCTAGGAGCCTTACAAGTATATATAGACCCTAGGGGTCATGGAAATCGGCACCCTTGTATCTAAGGAAACCCTAGCCAATTTCTAAGTCCCTCCCCACTCTCTCAAATCATCCTCTTGCTAGTTGGTGTTTGTAAGCCATTAGAGGAGTGACAATTGTGACTATAAAGCTCCAAGAACAAGAAGATCAAACAAGTGATTCAAGGTAAACTTATAACTCTGATTTCTCATTTTTATTATGATAGAATAACCATTAGAAGTCTTGGATTCATGCATGTTCAATTAGAGAAACCTAGATCCAAGCATTAGGGTTTGTATGTGCACATAGGAATGTTCATATGACTAAAACCCATCAGTGATATGCCCCTCCTACGTCATCACCTTGTACTATTGTTCTCCCCCGATTGGGTTCAAACTCATATTTGTTTGCGACGACAACAAACTACACATCAACCATGTACTTGAAATCTATCTCCATTGTAATACATAGTTCCCTCATCCCTAGCCAAGTCGATCGGTTACCTTTTGCTTTTGAAGGTGGTCCACAACGCTCATTACAACATCATCTTCCAGCTAAATGTAAATGATCCTAGGAGAAGCTTGTTCCTAAGTCGGAATCGGCTTAAGAAATCACACACAATACAAAATCAAATATATAGTCAAAATTAATTCTAAGACTATGCACCCTACTCGTATAACTTCCCAACTCGGTCAGGCTATAATGTTACAAGGCTGGCTATTTTTACCGTACGTATGTGATTAGGACAGAATAACCACACTAACATGAAGAAAACATACTAAACAACATCTCGATTAATGTGATCATGATGATGACCATGGTGACATATCTTCATCGCCAATATGCAATCGTGAAAAGCATGTCCTCCCTATATGTACTTGCCACATTTAGACTTGTAGGGCGCGAACACCTGCGACCTTCCACCCTTACCCCAAATGTTGTGGTTCTTCTGACCTCCAATTATTGGCACACGAATGTCATACCTTCTTGATAGTTGTTAACAAATCACGGCCTTGTATCCCCTTCCCCCTTCCCAGTTGTATCTTCCAACTAATCTCTCTCTCCTAAGACATCTCCACTATCTCATCAGGAGTCTAAATTGCTGCAAACCACTCCTCGAACTGGACAACCAATCTATCAATGATTTGTCTAATGATACCAGACAACTCTTCTAATAAGGTCTTACGATACCGCAACAACAATCCAATAATGTAGGACCACTTTGTCCAAGTCAATCTCGGAGCTCTCTACTCGACATTGTGTAATAGACATTGTATTTAATATAAACAAGATTCATCACCACATATTCAAGTGTTACTTTCACACTATTCCCTATCTACTCGCTCACTAGTATCCACAATCACTCTTCCCCATAGCATACATCATCACCATCGTAATCGTCTTTGGTATCTCATCAAAATACAATCTAGTAGTAAATTCCAAAGTACCCTTTTCCATACACACCATTTCGCAGTTAACTAGGGAAACCTTAAGATTAATATAGTTTAATAATAAACATGTAAACATTACTACACTCAAGCTGCTTAGATTCCCCCTGACATCTCTTGACTCAGGCATGATCTTGTGTTTTTGATAGCAGGGCCCCTACTACTATCATCCACACCGATTCATGCCTTCTCCAAGGTCCATCCCGAAGCAACCAAGTCACTTCTCATCAACAATTCTAACGATGTGATTTACACTAGCACATGCTAACACTCTTCCTAGCTTACTAGGACTCCCATCCCACCCTGTTATTCTACCGGAAAGAAACTCCTATTAATGTTAATTAACTATCTCGCGAATACTATTACATGCAACTAGAATTAAGTAGCATTTTGACTGAAGATCTCATACTACAACGATTTGACTCAAACAAGAGCTGCGAAATAGAGCTAAATCGACAATCTAAGGCCACTTAATTCTAGGGGCATGTAACTTAACATATTTGCTCGGTAGTTAATTAATATTAACAAGAATTCCTAAAAGCACAAAGTAGTTAGTCTAACATGCAATTTTATCACATTCACTCAATACTAGCATTTGCGATAATTTTCCTAGACCCATAAGAATCACTCTCACCCTTCTACTCTACATATCATGGATTATTCACCAGTCCTAACATGTTGTCTTGTGAATGCATAAGCATACACAATGTAAAACTAGATAGTCATTTGAATAAAAGATCCCGCACCAGAATGGTTGGACTCAAACAAGAGTTGTGCATTAGGCTAAACCAGTCATTCTAAGTCTATCAAGTTCCTATTGTATACAACCTAAAGCATTCAATCAACAACCTATCAGGACTAGCACAAATTCTAAATAACACATAACATGCATCCAACATAGCATGTGAAGAATCAAGTTATCTAGCACACATAATAAAATCTTACATCTGAGAATAATAAATAAGATTTGAACACTTTCCCTTTTTCCTCTGGTACCAGTTGACTGTACACACTGTGCTTGCGTTTACCTTTTCTGAACTACTTCATTTAGTTTCCATAAAATTTTATTTTAGAAAAATAACTCTTGAGTCGCAAACTTGAGTTCAGAACTCACTAAAGTGAGCCTGATTCTCTGAAGCTGGGCTCTGATACCAACTTGTAACATCCCAAAATTTCCAATACGATTGAACTTTTTTTTACATAAATCATCCATTTGATATATTTTTTTCAAAACAAGTGAAATACCAAACCCCAAGATCAATTATGTTTCCAAACATTATATGTTATAATTCTAAAATTTATGAAAACACAACAAATTCAATATTAATTCCAAAAACCCGCCTCAAGCCTGTGTGTATTATCTTGCCCGACCATCCAGTGTACCTAAAACAGACATACTCCTACTTGGACACATTGGCTATGACCTATCCTCTTTTCTCAATACATCGAGCCCCTGGGACACATTGGCTATGCCCGATCCCCTGTACCCGAACCCATTGGGACACATTGACCATGCCCGATCACCCTTACTTAGTTCATCGAGCATTTGGGACACATTGGCTACGCCCGACCCCCATTCGGATGCGCCAATTCCTACCATGCATAATCCTCAATACGTGAGGGAAAACCACTAGACTCTACCCCGCTTAGTACTACCCGCATAAACAACACATAACACACATGAGCTAACGTAAAGAGAATATAACACAACACAGTGTAGTGAAGAACTCACCTCCAAAAACATAGCCACCTCCAAAGCAAACCGAAACTCACTCACACCTACTTTCTCTTCACACTTCCTAATAATAATAAATTGAGATGGTTTTAGTAAAATAATTGCCTTAATTATGAACATAACTAATGCTTAAATTTTCCAGATTTCTACATAAAAATTAGGGTCTGTTTGGGACCTGTTTTTCCTACCTTAATCTCCGTGCTTTTCAAAACTGTATTAGATGAAGATCGATCATGTCCTTATATTTAAAAGTAGTACTTTCACACCTTCATATGATTTTTCTACGATTTACGATAAATTTTACAAAACTGCCTTGCATAACAGATCATTCCGGATCAGTATGGGTAAATAGTCGTTTTTACCCTAGCTAATGACATTTATGGATTTCGGTCAAAACTAATGAAATGTAGTAGACTCGAAAATGAAACTTTGGGAATTGGTTTAGTCCAAAACGGATGTCTCTATAATTAGTTATGATATTTACAAAAATGGTACAGAACAGTGGATTTTTCATAATGATAAAACTAGCGTTATGGTTCAATCCACTTAACCCATTAGGTTCCAAATTCAATTAAGACCTTCCAAGTATGTAAAAAATCAGCCCTAGGTCATAAAGGAATTTTCCAACCAATGAGGAAGAAATCATACAAATTTTTTTTAGATTGAAAGCTCCATACAAGCCTTGCACTGAAAACGATTTCGACAACAACCCTAAAACCTCTTCCATGATCGACGATCTGTAACTCGAGCAATAGATATTGAAACTCAAATCCCAACAGTCCAACTTGGACATATGCCTTGGGAGGAGGCACTCCAAATTTCACAATGATCCAACGGTTAATTCTCCGGGGATCGTCCAAATACTGCTGCAAGGTCTTCAAAAACGAGAATTCCGAAAATTCATCAACTTGGAGCCGTTTCCTCTTGGATGATCGAAGTCTCTCTTAGTGAGTGGCTAGGGTTTTAAGTTTTAAAATTAGTAGATGTTCCTCCTTGGCTTACTTTGATCCCCATGCTTCAAAACATTTACACCTAGGTCCTCCTCCTTAACTCCTTAGTAAACTTAACATTTTCTATTAATGTTATCTCTTTCTAACCCCCCATATATACCTTGTACAAACTAATATGAATCCTTAAAATCAAATTATTACTTTCAACCCGAAAATTATAACCCTTAACATTATAAATCAATTTCTCCTATAATTAATGATTTTAAAATATAAAACAAAAAATATGGGGTGTTACAAACACTCCAAGCCATAGACCAATCAAAGGACTTCTCAAGCTCATTAGCTACCAACGTCTTCGATGTACTAGCATATTTCCTAGGTTCTCCTAGGATTTCTCATCATAACCTACCATAAATTTCTGAAGATCCCATACTAATGTTAGTTAACTACTTCATGAATAGAATTGCATGAAACAAAGCTTAGATAATCCTTCGACTAAAATACTCAACCCCACAACGGCTAGACTCATACGAGAGCTACACGATAAAGCCAAATCAATCAGTCTGAGATTATTTAATCTATGCAAGAACTTAACATATTCATGAAACGATTAGCTCACATCAGTGTGAGTCCCACAAAGCACAAATCAAGCAACATTCGGGTATCGGAGAGTCTAACCATTGTACCAACTAATCAATCCATTCTATCAAATTATATGAAAACAATAGTAGTATGCAATTCAAAAGCTGAATAATAGGCATACAAAGACATCTCTCCTAATATGAAATCATGAGCAGATCCTTAGCCCTAACGTAGCATATAGATCTCATAACATATAACATAACAAACATGTATGGGTATTATGGGTAGGGCTGCAAACGAGCCAAGCTACTCGCGAGCTACTCGAGATCGAATCGTTAAAAGCTCGACTCGAAATCGATTTTAAATGAGCCCGAGCCGAGCTCGAGCTTAATATTAAGCTCGTTTATTAAACGAGCTCAAGCTCAAGCCTATGTCATTAAGCTTGATTAGGCTCGCGAGCCTAAACGAGTCTTTATATAATATAATTTAATATTATTTATATTTATTAAAATAAAAAATATTAGGGGAATTATGGATTTAGGTTATTAGTAAACGAGCTTCTTAACGAGCTCGAGCCGAACTTAAGCTTATTTAAATACGTTAGATAAAAACGAGTCGAGCCCCAGCCCGAGCCGAGCTTGTATAATTCTTTACGAGCTCGAGCCGAGCTCAGTACAAGGAAGCTGGAATCGAGCCGAGCTCGAGCTCGAGCCTTATCAACTTAAACGAGCCCAAGCCGAGCCTGACCAGGCTCGAGCTCAGCTCGGCTCGTTTGCACCCCTAATTATGGGAATCACTTACTTAGCTCGACTGATTAATCGCATCACACCCCTTTATTTTATTAGAAATCCTTTAATAAACATTTACTTTTATGGAAAATCAACCAAACCCTTAGTTTGAGTTCAGACACACCCGATAGTATGCTCGAATCCCTCAAACCAAGGCTCTGAAACCAACTTGTAACGTCACAAAAATTACAAGGTAAAAATTTCATTTTTCGCTCAATCATGAAAACCATTTAATCATTTCAATCATTCAAAAGTATGTCAGTGTAAAATAGTTATCAGAGTATAAAATCCCAAAATGTAATATCCCCCTTCGGCACGTATTATAATATTGTATGCTTTGGGCTCCTAGCATGAAAACTTCCTAAGGGGTCACCCATCCCTGAATTGTTCTCACTCGGGCACGTTTAATTGCAAATTTCTTATAGGATCTATTGTCCTCACGGCTTTAAAATATGTTATGACAAAGAATGTATCCACATCCCTTTTAAGGAATGCTTAGTTCTCATTCCCAACCGATGTGGGATAAGGTGAAACTAACCTGCCTGCATTCACCCTTCATTATAGGTTTCGGCATCCCCATCGAACACATCGACCCGTGCTCTGGCTCTAATACCATTTGTAACTCCCCCCTCCGGCACACATCGCAATATTGTCCACTTTGGGATACCGACATGAAAACTTCCCAAGGGGTCACCCATCCATCAATTGTTCTCATCCGGGCACGCTTAACTGTAGAGTTCTTATGAGATCTGATGTCATTACATCTTTAAAATGTGTTGTAATAGAGAAGGTATCCACACCGCTTTTAAGGGATGCTTAGTTCTCTTGCCCAACTGATGTGGGATCAGGTGCAACTAACTTGCCCGCCCTAATTGTAACAACCTGAAAATCTTTCTGTAAACGATATTAACCTCCTGTTACTTGAGTATTAGTGGTTGTAAGCTTATTTCGATTCTAAGTATACAAATTGAAATAAATTAAAAAATGTTAATCAGAAATCTAAAAGAAGTAATTTATATTTGATGGGTATATAATCTAATTAAATGGTTTTATGGGAAATTGAGGTAAATAACTTAATTACATGGATTTATGGGATTTTAGATCAAATATAATTCATTTAATAGGTGTAAATGGTGTTAAGGGACTAAAATGTCATAAAATAAACTTAATTTGTTATTTTATTAGGGTTAGGGGTGTTTGGAATTAAAACATAAGAGTGTGGGGGCAATTTTGAAAAAAAAGCATACAACCTCTAAGGGGCTTGGAACGATGAGATTTATGATGTTTAATGAAATATCCCTTTTTTTCACGAATGAAATAGAGGAATTAAACTAAATTAAATTAGTTCTTGAGGTCGTTAATGTGTAATTTCATCGATTAGTAAAGAAGAGGAGTGAGGCCGATCGTATTTCCTTGGGCCTGAAGTTGCGATCGGTTTATGCTAGGATACAAAAAAAAAAAAACCGGATGTGAGGAAGTGAGGAAGGAGGCGCTAGAAATCATTCTTGGTAAGCAATTGATCTCCTTCATGTGAAATTCATGCACCAATTGATGATAATTGGTTAATAGCATTGTCAATTTCTCCCTTTTGGATGTTATTGATCATCTCTACTTCATCACAATCTTCGAATATTCATAGGGTTGAATTTTAGTTTTCTTAAGTGTATTTTGATGTTTTCTTGCTCTCAATTTCAAGTATGAACTCTCCCAAGAATGATATGCTTCATGTTCTTAAAATTCTCCAAGTTTTTGAGAACATTGTATTCTTTGGTGATTGATAAAACTTATGTCATTGATACCTTGATTCAAGAGGCTAATTTTCTTATGGGTTACTGATGGACCCATGTGTGGGGAATCTTCCTTGTGGGTTAATGATGGACCTAGGGCTAGGAATAATTATTAGTTATCTAATATTAAAAGATAAATAATAACGGTAGACCCTAATGATACTGTAGTGAAGAACATACGATGTGTGTGATGTGTATGGTATGTGTGATTTATGTGATGTATGTGTCAATGTGATTCATGAGATGTATGTGATGATATGCTTTGCGTGTTTTCCTAACAATGTACTTATGGTTGACTCACTTAGTATTTACTGACACTTGTTTCTTTGCTTGTTGTTGCCTTGCATTGGTACATGTAGCAATGCTTGACGGCTTGGTGAGGATAGGGAATTTTGGTAGTTACAATCCAATTTATGTATTAGTATTGATACCGTTTGGACATGTCATGGAGTTTACTTAACACTTGTTTTTGATTTGGTTGGTGAACTATATTTTGATGAATGACGTTTTTGAAAATAAAAGTAACATTGGTGATGTTTCCTTTAAACTTTAAATAAGACTTCTGCTAACTTATTATGTTAAATAAATGTTTTAAAAAAAAATTGGGTGAAAAATCACGATGTTACACAAAATCACATAACGCGGAAAACATGGGCGGATACGTTGAGATTAAGTCAGATCCTTCCCTTTTGAGCTAGAAGTGCCTGGAACATAATCTAAAAACTGTAAAAGTTTAGTGACCTACCCCAAAATACCCCATACCATACATACCTAGCATTAAAAAAACATATTGGGTCTATTTAACTTCCTTCGGTATCTTTCAATCGGTACTAGGCCTATTTCACCCCTTCGATATCTTTCAAATGGTACCTGGTCTATTTCACCCCCTTCAGTATCTTTTAAGTGGTACTGGGTCTGTTTCACCCCCTTCGGTATCTTTCAACCTGTATCGGGTCTATTTCACCCCTAATGCTAGCATATTGGGTCTATTTAACTTCCTTCAATATCTTTCAACCGATACTAGGTCTATTTTACCCCTTCGATATCTTTCAAATGGTACTGGGTCTATTTCACTCCCTTCAGTATATTTTAACTGGTACTGGGTCTATTTCACCCCCTTCGATATCTTTCAACCAGTATCGAGTCTATTTCACCCTAATGCTAGCATATAATCATAAGATTAAGACTCACAGAGACAACAAGCACATACAAGCATAACATGAAATTGTAACAAAGACAACTATCAACCTCTAAACATAATTCGGTGGGCCGACATTGGTGCCTTTGACCCACAATTATAGTGAAGGAAACTCAACTCAGTACACTATCAATCGAACTGATGCTCGGGTCACCAGACTGGAGAATCCTCACGCTAACCAATCAAATACAATCTGTGACAACCCAAATTGTCCCGTTACATTTCTCCGTTACCGTTAACAGAATTTTCCACTGTTCAAAAGTTCCGTTAATAAGAAGCCGTCAAATTTAATAAACATTTCAATTGTGTATGTTTACATGTCGTTAAGTCGTGAAAAAGGAAATAAAACACAGGACACACATTTTCATTCATTTGGAAAATGTCAAGTTTTATTATTACGACCACTAAATCGGGTGCGACCAAAAGCCCCGTTTAACGGCAGTATCGGCTAAAATTTCCACTGTGCCCCGACTCAAAACCCTATATAAGGGTGAGTGGAGCCTATTGGAGACTTTTTACACTCTCTCTCTATACTCTCTCTCTAGACCCGTTTTCGCCCCGAATCCGTAACCAAACGCTTCCAAATTGTAAGTCCGCTTGCCCTAGCCGATTTTAAACGTATTAATTTATGTTTATAGCCCAAAAATCATCCAAGAAGACATGGTATAAGGAGTTTACGGCCCAAGAACACTCTAGGGCCGTAAACCCCTAAAATGGTGCCAAACATGCCTCTAAACTTATCCATAAGCTTGGAAATAATTAGGGGATATAGCCTAGGAGTGTTTAAACATTAAAAGGCATGATTTTAGGACTCAAACAAGAGTTTACGGCCCAAGAAAAAGCTTAGGCCGTAAACTCCTTAAAATCATGTCAAAATGTCCCAAATGTGCACCAAACTCATCCTAGGGCTTATTACATAATTTAAGGACTTATCCTCTTGAGTTTAGACACTTGAAACACTCCAAAATGATTTAAAGAAAGGAGTTTATAGCCCAAGCATTTATCTAGGCCGTAAACTCCCCAAAACCCCCTCAAATGTTGGTTTTAATCACCCAAAATAGCATCAAACTTCATTAGAAATCACTAGAAAGGCATTAGGGGCTTGAAACATCACCAAACTCAATGATTTAGAGTTTACAGCCGTAAACTCCTTTAGGAGTTGTTCTTAGGCCGTAAACTCCATTATAAGGCCCTTAGGAACCTCAAATCCACTCATGCCCTTTAGGAAAAATGCTTAGAATAATTCAATGAACAAGCTAGAAGCATCAAACACCCAAGAATAGGACCTTGGGAGTTTACGGCTGTAAACTCCCTTAGGTTGGGCCGTAAACTCCTTGTTTGGTCCATGTTGGTGTTTTAAATCCATTTACACACTTGATATGTGAGTATAGCAAAGTCCCATAACTGATAAAAGACCCTTAGCACCCGTAAACGCTACCCGGGACCCCAAACACTCAACCAAAAGTGTTTTACACTCCTTTGAGTGTGTATAATTGTTTAATTAGTATATTATATGCTAATTTTATGTGAACATATGTTATCATATGTTAAAATAGGTCCTTGTGTGTGTTCAAGTCCTTGCGTGACCCCGAACGCCCAATCGGCACTTTCGTCGGACCTACTTACACCAGGTGAGTTCATACCCCTGAATGAACCTTTTAAATGCTTTTAAATGTTTTATAGGGGGGAATACAAGTTAAAAATGCCAGTTATCATGTCAATCGCATATGATTGATAACCCGCATGCACAAGATTTTACCACTTTTACACTGTTTTACCGAGTGGGACACTAAAATGACTTTTACCTGTTTCATAACTTTTACTTATACTGATTTATTCAAATTCATCCTAAATTGGTTTATGAAAGATCCTCTATGGTTTTAAATATATTTTACAAAGGAATACAATTTGTGATTTTCTCTGTACATAAAGGCTTTTCATTAAAGGTTTCCCCTTTTCGACGTATACTTTTACTTATAAAATACTGCTGCTTCACTTATACTTATTTTATACTCTGACTCGGTAACACTTTCACTTATACCTATAGTCGCTTATACTTGATGACGCTTATACTTATTCACGCTATTACTTAGTGATACGATTTCTCCTTCACTTATACTGGATAACGACTTTACTCCACTTATACTTGATAGACGTTCTTACATCACTTATTGTCGTCTCTGCTTTGTGATACACTTATACTTGGTACGCTTATACTTCATGGTTCGATTATCCCACACTGTACACGTATACTTGACGACTCGGATGTTCCACTGTACTCTTATACTTCACGACTCAGATGTTCCACTGTACACTTATACTTCACGACTCAGATGTTCCACTGTACACTTATACTTCACCGTATGATACACACTCAAGCGTAGTTAGATGTATGTTTATGCTTGTATAGATGTATATAAATAATGATTGAAGGACTTAGGAAGGCTTGTCCGCCCTATTTCCTTTTCTTCGTTGAGATGTGGTCTGGTGGGATCGGATGTCCATCTGAAGGTTGTTCGATTCATTAGTTATATATTACGTATACAAGCATAGACATATGAGTTTTCTTCAGTCAATTCAGTTAAGAGTCTATACCTCTAGTCTACACTTACATAAGAAACCCACTCCCTCCTAGTAACACACTATCCTCTATTTGGGATGCATCTTCGGGACGCGGCCTTCTCCGTCGTCTAGTTGGTAACCAGAGTCTCCTGTAGGGAGAGCGGACATTGTGTGTATAGGCCTATACGAGATTGGCAACCCCGCACCCTGACTGCTAGCTACAGTCCACGGCCTACTAAGCCAAGGGGTGACAAATGTCACATTATATAGATGCTTGTAGGGCGTCTAGTACTCTAGTCAGTATGGTTACGAGTATCCTGGGTTGCCTTATAATTCATGGCTTTAAGGTAACAGTATTTCGTCAGTGATTTACACTGTATGCTGATGTCACCTTTTTCAGAGTCACACTGTTGTGACCTTGCTAGATGTATCTTTCATTTGATACCGTCTGGGGTCTGTTATCTCTATTTGACCTTATAAGATGTATCTTTCGTTTGATACCGTTTGGGGTCTGTTATCACTGTTTGACCTTTCAAGATGTACCTTTCATTTGGTATCGTCTGTGGTCTGGCTTCACTGTTTTGACCTTGCAAGATGTACCTTTCATTTGGTATCGTCTGCGGTCTGTCTTCATTGTTATGACCTTGCAAGATGTACCTTCCATTTGGTATCGTCTTCGGTCTGCGTTCACTGTTTTAGACCTTACTAGTTGTACCTTTCATTTGGTACCTTCGGGGGTCTGTTTCTCCATTTGTTAGACTGAATCAGGCGTGTCGTTAGTTCGACACTTTCCTGGAGTCTATGACTCTTTTGCCTTAGTCAGCAGTCCTTACTGCTGAGGCATATGTTATTCCCTGATGCCTCTGCTTTCTTTAATAATCAAATTCAGTATTTTGATATTATTAGCAATTAAGGGAAACTTCTTCTTACCACAATACACTGACCAGTCTTGGTAGAAGGCTGCTTTTATTAAAGAAAATATAGGATTTTCTGGAAAGAACACTAATACACTGAAATCACTTAAACTACTGCTTTATAAAGTTATTTGACTAAATGACACTAAATACTTATGAACTCACCAGCATTGTAAAAATGCTGATACTCACTTTTCAAATAACTTGTATTCTCAGGTTAGCATTAGACAGGTACATCCCCGGAGCTGTTGATGAAGATAGCTTTGTACCATGCTGTATTTATTCTATTACTTGTATTACTTTAAATTGTTGTAATGTAACCTTGTAAAACTATTACTATTAAATCAATGTTTTGTTGTACTTTGATTACTATAATGCATGTGTTGTGATACTTGACATGACGTCATCCACCCCAGAACGTTTCCGCCGTTCCGGTTTTGGGGTGTGACACAATCATGTCTTAAACTTACTCAGGACATAATTCAATAATCCTGAATCCTAGGTAAAACACTATTTTACCAATCCCCTCAAATGTCCTAAAGACCAAGGCCCAAACTCAATGGAACTAAAAGCCTAATAATCGGTCCAAATCCAACAAACACCCAAGGCCCAATTCTATAAAGACCCAACTAGAATCCCAAAATGTAAACTATCCATCCTCATGTCGTGACCAGTTCTTGGTCACGTCGTGAGATCCTTGGCCAGGTCATGAGATCTTACTAGATCCGATTCCAAATCATCCTGAATCAACTCAGTCAATTTGGAATTGAAAAGTCACCGAAGTTGACCTTACGTCATGAGAGCCTCCTCCCACATCGTGAGGTCCAAGAAGGTAACCAAAAATAGGGTCATTCAATCCTCACATCTTGAGCTCCATGTCTCATGTCGTGAGATCAGTCTGAAGACAAAGTTTGACTTTTAAATCCTTAATCCATTAATCCATGAACTCTAACTTTCTATAAGGTCTTATAACTCCATAATGCACAGGAAAGTCGATGCTTTTATGACATGTATGTCCAATACATGTCTAGATCTCATTTAGGTCAAAAGTTGAAGAAAAGACATCCGACTTTCATGCAAGGTTCTGAAACTCAATCATTCCCTATATTTGAACTCCATAACACTCTTAACACCCTAATGACATATAAAGTTGCCAACTTTATGGTTTCCATTCATCGAACTTTCACATTCAATAGGAAAAGTGGGACAAAACCTAGATCTAGCCTCATAGAATAATAAAAGAGGAATCTTTGATACTTACGATGATCCAAAAACAATGTAAGATGATGATGATGATGAAGATTCCTTAAAAGCCTCACGTCAAGATCACATTCTTCTTCTTCTTTTCTCCTTTTTCCTAAACATAGAAAAGCTCCAAAATGACCAAAGATCAAGCAAGGATGAAGACTAGAGTGTTTCTGAGGTAAAATAGGGTTTGGGGCTGATAAGAAACCCTTAAATGAGTTTAAAGATTCTTAAATACGAAGAAAACCCTAAAATGATCATGGGCTTGGGCTATATCGGCTCTCATGTCGTGAGTTCCATGTCTCACATTGTGAGATTAGTCTCGAACAAAAGTTTTCATGCAACCCATCTCACGCCGCCTTGAGCCTCCAACCTCACATCGTGAGGCTTCTTTTCTTCCAAAATCCAAACTTTTGACTCCTCGAAACCCTAATTTGATTCATCCTAGAAAAATGGGTGTTCCACTGTAATTGTTCCTTTGACAAGCTCTCAGACTTTTGAACAACAACATTGGGCTTTCAGAATTAGTGACTATCCGTTTGCCTTTGTCTGTTGATAGATTAACTTGAGATGATATGGAGGAGATGACTCATGGTAATCTCATCCGATTTTATGATTGGAGAACCTTGGTCAATCTGTATGATTTTTAGAGATGGAATGGGAGGAAGCATTGATTGAGTGGCTCCAAATGCATCAATAGTCATTTTGGTTTTAACCTTCTCCATGTATCGACTCCTTTTAAATGTTCGGAAAATGATGATGGTCAGGAGACCAACGACCATTTCATAATCTCTACTTCGGAAAGGACTTTGGTTGGAGGTTCTCTAATGGCTTGTAATCCAAGAACTACATCAACAACAAGGTCATCTACATCATCATCATCATCACCTTCAAAAGTATTTACTTCCACAACTTCTTTTTCAGAGTCTTCTTCTCGGTAAACAAATTCCGAGATTGATCTCCATTGTATTGTTCGTTATTCTCCTACATGTTGTTCATTTCCCTGATTTTCTCCCCTCTTGCATGGGAAATACCTACCCCATATGCAAGTAATTGATCATACTTGAGCTCACTTAGGCATTCAAAAACTCATTGAAAGCTTGTGTTGATTTTCCTGGAAAGCGAGTCCTAGGCTTCGGCAGTAGGAGCTTGAGCTTTGAGGTGATTAAAGGTTTCATCAATGATGTGAAGCATTTCATCGAACTTGTAGTTTGGAACATCTAGGTGATGTTGAGCTGCATGAATGACCTTGATAAACACTTCTTGCATAACCATCTTCATGGCATCTTTGTGATGAATTTCATTCTCCAACTTCTGAATTTGTTTTTCATGTCAGACGTGAGTTTTCTTGATTAGAGTGTTAGTGGCAGAAAGCATATCATCATGAACTTTGAGCATAGTAGTGATTGTGGAGATGTGATAATCCATGTTTTCCTTATAATGTGCTTCACAATCTTCAAGAGTGTGACTTAGATGAAGTGAGATAAGCTGATCTAATTGATTTGCACGGTCAAGGTCAGATGGCCTAAAACTTGGTCAAGTTTTCACTCAAGGCCTAAAACTTGTTGAGTTACCTTGTCGAAGTTGGAGTTTAACGTTATCTTGGAGTTCCAACAATTCAAATGGACGTGCAATATTTTCGTCAGAGGAACTGGTAGTTGAGGTGGAACTTTCAGACTTGTGATGAATATCATCTTTTCTCTTGTCATTATCATGTGGAGCTTCTTGAGTAGGAGAATCTTTATGACCTTCAGGTGTGATTTCTAAGGGGAGGAAAAACATCATTGTTCTCAGGTCCATCATTTTCATTTGTATAACATCCCGATCATAAGGTACTTCTAGTTTTAACCCTATAATTTTATTATATTTCAATTTGGATCCTAAGTAAAAGAAAGAGCGCAATGAAGGCCCTAGTGGAATTTTTGTAATTTGGGTGTTAGGGCAGTACGCCATGCATATGCGTGTATGCGGAGCATACTAGGGTGCGCCCTAGTACACTGGGTGTACATATGTATGTAGGGCGTACGTGCCAGGCATGAAAACCCTAATTTTTAGGGGTTGGTTCATATTTAAACCTCATTATAGGCTCATTTCCACTCACTTCATTAGCCTCCATCCTTTTAGAACGTTTTTGCAACCCTAATACATCTTGTGAAGCATTTCTAAGCTTCAGTATGTGTCTTTTGAACTTTTGAAGAAGAAGGAAGGAAGTAGAGATCACCTTTTGGCACCATTTGGAGGTATACAGTACTAAACTTGGTGAAGTTTCATTTAGATCTTGTGTTGGAATGATATTTGGTCCTTTTTTCCCAAATATGGAGATTCATGAACATTGCATGTTCTTGAGCCATTAAGCTGTCCTTTCAGAACTTTGGAAGGGTATTGAGTCATGAAAATGGGTTCCAAATGGTTGGTTTTGCTCCATGCATTATTTATAAGGTATTAATGGATTAAGAAGTTGAGTTATGCACTTAATGGACATGCAAAGTCAGAAAGTTGGAAACTTTATGACTCTTGAGGGTATTTTAGCCATGGATCTGAAATATGGACCATTAAGCTCTTAATGAGAATTTGGGAATCTGGGAGTACGCACCGTGTACGAAGTAAGCCACCCTGATGGTGGTTAACGCTCGAGTACGCCCAACGTACATTTGGAGTACACCTTGTGTACACACTTTGTATTGACTCGGTTGGGTTGACTCAGTTGATTTAACCACTTTGACTTTGAATTTGACCAAGTTTGACTTAATTGTATTTTAGGATTTTGATTAAGATTAGTCATTTGGTTAGATATGTAATAGTTAGAGATGAGATTCAGAGTCGAGATGTGACACCCATAAAAATCAGAATAAATATAAACTTTAAAAATCAACTGAAGTTCATAACATGTTTACAAATCATAGTTTTCAAAACATTTTCCAACATCATAGTCTCTTAAAATCATAACCCATAAACAAGAGAATTTGTACGGTCATGCCTTCGCCTTCTTGCGGTCATCCAAAGTACCTGAAACATAACCCAAAAATGTAAGCCAACGCTTGCTGAGTTCCCCCAAAGTACCAACACATAAACATATAACATATACAATAACAACATGTCGGATTCAATCAACCTGTTGTTGGAATACCCCAGGCCCAATCAACCATTGAGTTGGAATGCCAATATACTATGGGTTCAGTCAACCATCGGGTTGGAATACCCCAGACCCAATCGACCATTGGGTTGGAATGCCAATATACTATGTTTCCAATCATCCTGTGGATGGAATTCGGGCCAGTCAACCATCGGGTTGGAATGCCCCTGACCTGTTGGCTCACACACAAAGCAGTAAAGCCTCAACCACTAACCAAACATGTGTACACATAATAGACAGACATATAACCAGTTTATAGAGGTTTGGGAAGTTCTATATATCACTAAGCATAACATCATCCTATTTACCAGGATATAGATCATGAAAACATACTATCATATAACAGGATATCAATCCAGTGGGTCGGCCTTGGTACTTTTGACCCATAAGTACAATGAGGGAAACGTCACCTCACAAACTCGACAAAAGCTAGTGAGGCTCAACTCCGAATATCAGCTCTAATACGCACCTTCGAGATGTTGCAAACCAAGAAGAAATCCCAAATCCAAAGTGCTCTCAAATCCAATATTTTCTGACCGCCTTCTTCTCTCTTCCAAACCACTCCAAAACTCTTTTTGAAGGCTCAAGTTTTGCTCTCTCTTTCTCTAAGGCTGCTTAAGGGTTCAAATCACAGAATTAGGCTGGATAAGAAGAGGATATGAGTCCATATGGTTGCTTAAATTTAAGTCAAAGCCTTAAAAGTAGTGTTTGCATGAAATCCACGTACGCCCTATGTAAACATGTATGCCTAGCGTACTAAGTTGTTCCTTAGTATGCTTATCATACACACACGTATACATGGCGTACTCAACAATTTCCAACTTTAACCAAATTGTCACTATGGGACCTTTTCACACTTTCTAACACTTAAGGACCAAAATGCAATATAATTCATTTATATGGCCATATTTAGAAGTACCTCATCATCGGGATGTTACATGAGACCTCATCAGCTTTTGTCCAGTCTGTGGGGTGAGTCTTTCCTCACTGTACTTACGGGTCAAAGGCACCAAGGCCGGCCCATTGGATTAGATATCCCATTATGTGATAGTTTGTTATCATGTCGTAGTGATCTGTTAGATTGGTATCCTGATATATAGTATGATGTTGTTCTTAGTGGTCTGTAGATTTTCCTGATAGTCTCATGAATGATCATATGTTTATTTGTTATATGTGCACATATTTAGTTGGTGGTTGAGGCTTTACTGCTTTGTGCGTGAGCCAACAGACTGGGGGCATTCCATCCCGATGGTTGATTGGGCCCGAGGGTATTCCATCCCGTGGATGATTGGACCCATTGTATATTAGCATACCAACATAGGGTATTCCATCCCAAGGACGACTGATCCCGAAGCTAGATTGGGTCTGGGGTATTCTAACCCGATGGTTGATTGGACCCGACATATTGGTGTATATGTTATCTGTTTATGTGTTGGTACATTAAGGGAACTCACTAAGCTTTTGCTTACAGTTTTTAGTTGTAGTTTCAGGTACTTCAGATGATCGTGTGAAGGAGAAGGCATGACCGTACATATCTTCTTTTTTATGTACTTCTGATCTACGAGATACTCTGATATGGAACAATACTTTGAAAACAATGGTTTTGTAAACATTCTATGATTTGGGGTTGTTTTAAAAGGTTTAAATTTCTTGTGATTTTTATGGATGTTACAAGTTGGTATCATATCCTTGGTTGGAGTGAAATGGAGGAACACCTGTGTCAATCTAGTCTCAAACTAAGGAAAAGGTTTTAAAAATGATTTTCAAAATAATCAAAAGAAGATGCAATGTGTACGATCAAACGGGGCCAATAAGTAGACCCCAAATTACCACATTATTATTTGATATTATGATATGTTAGAACAACATGCTAGTGATAGGCTAGGGATCTTTAGGAATTGCATGATAGAATTGCTTGATTATATGACTGTTGGTAGCTTAGGTTTTGCTTCTTATATAGAATTGACATCATAACTATAGTTGCTTAGTGTATGCAACATTGTTGTACATAACTAAGATTCTATAGCTGAGAATGTTTGGTTTATCCTTTTTTTATTATTCTTGTTTGATGAAGGACTTAGGGTAGAATAAAGTATTCGACTGTTTATAGGATCCAGTGTTATGTATGATTAGCATACACGAGTGCAGTAGGGTAGGTGGAAGTTTCATGGATAAGTTCTGTAGGGTCAGCGCACCAGTTGCGTAATGTTTAGCGTTCCTTTAGGAAGTGATGATAGAATGTATATGTATGCTAGTTTGTATTGTTAGGGTTGTATTCATGATCCTCTGAGACAAATATGGGTAGGTGTGGAAGATTGTATGGGCCCATACTACTGGAAGCACAGGACCCGTACGTGTAACACGGAAGTCACAACCACTAGGGTTTTATTGGGAATTGGTCCCCATGGTGTTATATGCGTTTTATTTGATATCTCCCTAGTTTATTTTGAGTATGGCGATTACGAGATGATTTGTGACAGGATCCGGATCAGGATCAGGGACAAGTGGCCAGGATGGGGCATAATTAACTGAGGACTGGGTTATGGAGATCATTCAGGAAGAGGTTGTTTCCCTCTTCTGGGCATAGTTACCAGAAATGTGTGGGTCTATTAATTCCATTATGATGGATTACTTTGACAAGAAATATGTTTCACTTTCTAGGACCGCTACTACTGCAACCACCGTAGTCGTTACTACTGCGGGGATTAGCGATGGGAGAGCCTTCCAGTATTGGGACTTCGACAATACAAAGCCCCCGACATTTGATAGAGTTTAGGATCTGATCATAGCCATGAGGTGACAATCTGACATCGAGGGAGGCTTCTTTACTTGCTCTTGCCCAGCTAACCAGAAGGTCAAGTGTGCTCTGAACCTTCTTCGGTTCAGAGTGAAGGATTGTTACTAGCTCGATTACCCTGAGCAGAGGGTTGCTGTGAATTTGGAATAGTTCTCTGAGACGTTTTGTTCTAGATACGTTCCACTGGTGGAGCAGGAGAGGTTAGCCCGTGAGTACTTAGATTTGAGATAGGGGACTGAGTCGGTGATGGAGATCACCACGATGTTTACGGAGTGATCCATGTTTTTCCCTGAGTGTTTTGCTTTTGAGCAAGCTCAGATGACTCGGTACTTGAGCATGCTCAAGACGAACATCCGACAGTTTGTGTCCATGCAAGGCTATGGTTCATTGGTCGACTTTAAAGAGGCCGCTAGGCGGCATGAGATTGGGATGGAGCTCCAAACGAGGGAGCAGACGCAGACCACAACACAGTCACAGCCTGCGTCGAAGCGGTTCAAGGCCGATGATGGTAGATCTAGGAGTCATCGGGGGTGCTGTAACATCCTGACTCCCAGTTATGAATTTCAATAATTTTTATACATCATTTAAGACCTACTCGACTAGTTGGAGACCCCAACACATCGTGTAGAAACTAATCAGACCTTGTGGTTTATGGAACCTACTTGACGAGTTGGAGGACCCCAAATCGACGAGTTGAGGTTGTGCATGAAAACCCTAATTTTTAGGGCTTGCACCCTATTTAACGGACCTTAAGTCCCCCTCGCCAGCTTCCCTTTTCACTGTATAGTCCAGAGAAACCCTAATAGAGTTAACCTTCCATTTTGACAGTGTGTAAGGCTAAGGAGTGTGTGTTTGGTCTATTTATTGAAGAAGCTTGAAATGGTGAGTGCATAACTGAAGGGAGGGGTTGTAGATTTGGCTTCTACAATATTGTAGTAGCCATCATTACGTATAAAGCTTCTACCTTGACATTTCATTGCTTAGATCTCCTATCTTGAAAGAAAACGGTCATTTTTGGTACATCTTGGAGTCATTCTTGGATTTAGGATTGTTATGTGGACATGGCTTTAGATCTAAACCCCTTTAGGCCTCCTTAAGCCTAAAGGCTCAAGATTTGTCAAGCTTTGGCCAACTTCCATGACCTAAACCTCTTATTTAGCTTAGTATTGATGTTTTGATCCCTTTTATGCCTTGCATGTACGTAAAGTTAGCAAATTTACATGGTATCTTAGTCCTAAGAGGCTAGATCTATAGTTTGGGGCCTTGGAGTCGACTGGAAAGGGATGAACACATTAATACATGAAAAACTGACGAGTTGCTTAGCCAACTCGACAATTTGGATAAGGGTTTTCCCGCTTTTAGGATTATGAGTGAGCTCGTTGAGTTGGTGAGATAAATCGACGAATTGATTAAGGTTTTCCCAAACTTATGGACACTACATGGAATTGATGAGTTGTTTGGCAACATGGTGAGTTAACTCGAGTTTTCACGGTCTCTGAGTTCTGAAGGAACTCGACGAGTCAGTAAGCTGCACTCGATGAGTTGGATCAACATGGACTGTTGACCTTGACCGTTGACTTTGACGTTGACCATGGTTAACCAAGTTTGACTTTTAGGGGTATTTTGATAATTTGGGATTCTAATGGAATAATTCATATGGGGGTTACAGGTAGTTGAGTTTGGAGCTGAGATTTGGGTTTGATCTTCTTAGTTAAGTACTACTTGTAAGGTGAGTTTTTCTCACTATACTAACAGGGTCGAAGGCACCAATGTCAACTCTTTTTGGATTGTTATCAGGGTTGTCACATGATAATATGCTTAGTGGTCTATTAGATTTGTATCCTGATATATAGGATGGTGGTATGTTTAGTGACCTGTTAGGTCGGTATCCTGTTATATAGGATGATGGTATGATTAGTGATCTGTTAGATCGGTCTGACTGTTTATACATGCTATCATTTGTTATCTATGTGTTGATTGTATGATTGGGGTTGGGTTGAGGTGGTCCTGCTTTGTGCTGTAGGTCAATATACCCAGGGCAACTCGGATAGACTGAAGGACCAATGGGGCGTACCAATTATGCCGAAGGCCCGAAGAATGGTCCAGAAAGGCTGAAGGCCTGGTAGGGCGGACCAGACATGTTCAAGGTTCTGAGAGTAGGCCAGATAGACTGAAGGCCCGGTGTGGGCGATCCATTCATATTGTAGACTCTATATGCATGCTGTTTGTTATGATATACTTATGGTTTGTATGGTGTTGGTATTTTGGGGGAACTCACCAAGCTTTGGGCTTACAATTTTGGATTTTGTTTCAGGTACTTCGGATGATCACAGGGAGGCAAAGGCTTGATCGGGCACCTCCTCACATTGTATGATTTTAATTTCTGGGATACTCTGATATGAAACTATTTTGAAAACATTTTGTAGTAAATAATGGGTTTTGGATGCTTAAAAAAGTTTTAAATTTTCATGAATTTTATGGATGTTACATGTTCGTATCAGAGCCTTGGTTTGAGCGAAATGGAGGAACACTCGTGTGAATCCAGTCTCAAACTAAGGAAAAGATTTTCAAATGGTTTTTAAAATATTAAAGGAGGATGCATAGTGTATGATTAGCCAGAGGCAGTAAGTAGACCCCAAAATACCATATGGCTATTTGATATTGTGATATGTTCGAACAACATGCTAGTGATAGGCTAGGGATCTTTAGGGATTACATAATAGAATTGTCTGATTATATGATGTCTGATAGCCTAGGCTTTTCCTTATATGAAATTGACATCATTACTGCAGTTGCTTAGTGTATGCATCATAGTTGTACATAATTAAGATCTTATAGCGTGAGAATGTTTGGTTTGGCATTATTTCATGTTCTTGTTTGATGATGGGCTTAGGGTAGGATTCGATATTCGGATGTCTATAGGGTCCAGTGTTATGTATGACTAGCATACATGAGTGTTGTAGGGTTGGTAAAAGTTTCATGGATGAGTTATGCGGGGTCAGTTGTCCAGTTATGATATATTTAGCCTTCCTATAGGAGTGAGGATTGAGCGCTTGCCTATGCTTATGTATATTGTTAGGCCGTTGTGATGATACTTGAGACAAATATGGGTAGGTGTGGAAGGTAGTATGGGTCCGTACTAATGAAAGCACAGGACCCATATATGTAGCAAGGAAGTTACAACACCTAGGGCTTTGTTGGGAGTTGGTACCCAATTATTATATGGAATGTCTGATATCTTCCTGGTATATTTTCAGCATGGTGGTTACGAGGAGATTTGTGACCAGATCTGGATCAGGATCAGGAGATGGAAGTCAGGGTAGACCAGCAGTGCCCAAGACTATTGTCCATATGAGTTGGATGCCAAGATTCATGAGATCATGCATGATGAGGTTGTTACACTCTTCCGGGCTCAGTTTCTGGAGATGTTTGGGTCTATTAAGACAACCATGGTTGAGTACTTTGATGAGTGCTATGCAGCCATTGCTGAGATGGCTGCCGCTACAGCCTTCGTAGTTGTAGCAGCCACTGGTGGTGGGACCATTCAAGCTTTTCAGTACCGAGACTTGGATAACATGAAGTAGCTGACTATTGATGGGATTCAAGACCCGATCATAGCCATGAGGTGGCTATCTGACATTAAGGGATGCTTTTTCACATGATCATGTCCTACTGACCAGAAGGTTAGGTGTGCTCTGAACATGCTGAGGTCCGGAGCAAAGGACTGGTGGAGAATGATGATAGGGTCGTATTTTGATGATCAGAGAGCTGCGGTTACTTGGGATCAGTTCAGGGAGATATTCTGCGGTAACTACATTCCACGGGTAGAGCGGGAGCGGCTGCAAGAGGAGTTTCCGGAGTTGAGACAGGGTACGGAGTCGGTGACGTAGATCACCCATATGTTCACGGAGAGGGCGATGTTTTGCCTAAAGTTTGCTTCTGAGCAGGCTCAGATGACACATTATCTGAGCATGCTGAAGACCGAGATCTGATAGTTTGTTGCTACCCAGAGTTGTGATATATTGTTGCAGTTATAGGAGGCCGCTAGTTGGTGTGAGCTTGAGATTGAGTTAGAGTTGCGAGAGCAAAGGCAGGCCCCGTGGCAGTCACAGCTTGCGCCAAAGCAGTCCAAAACCACTGATTCTAGGTATGGGGGCAGTGTGGCCACACTTGTGGGAAGTGCGGGAAGGTTCATTCTGGAGTTTGTAGATCCGGTAGTGCATGCCGCAAATGTGGAAAGGAGGGGCACTGTGCGAGGGATTGCCGCCGGTCAGCCTCGTTTTAGGATATGAGGATCCGTAACCACTGCGATCAGGTTGGTCATGTGAAGACCAAGTGTCCATTTCTCACTGCCCAGCCGGTGCAGGCTCCAGCGCCAACTACATTGAGGATTACTGATGGGAGTCGGGGTGGCTCGGGGATGTGCCTTTCAGCTTACAGCCAAGGAGGCCAGGACAACACCGCATGTTGTGGATGGTATGTTTCTCTCATTTATCTTATTAATTATATATGTTTTATGCTTATCTGTTTGTAGGTATGTTAGGTACGTTCTTAATGAACTCGTTGCATGTGTTGTTATTATTTGACTCCAGGGCGAGTCGGTCATTTGTCTCTCGATCATTCAGTAGGGAGTTCATTTTTCTTGTAGGAGAGCTAAAGTGTCTGTTGCGAGTCTCTATCTCCAGCAAACACAAGATTTCTTCTTCTTCTTCAGTCTATCAGGGTTGCGTTCTGGAGATCTTCGGGGTATCCTTCCTGATAGACTTGATTCCGATTCCCATAGGGGATGTATGTGTGATTGTGGTTTGTGGGTATAGACTGGCTTAGTTGTTTCGGTGCCATGATTAACTACGAGGGTCAGCGGGTGGTAGTTTGAACCCCAAGTGGGGGAGAACTGGTTATCTACGGCGAGGGAACTAGATTGGATTCGGGGTTTTGCTCAGCTACCAGGGCTTGATAGTACATTCAGTACGGGTGTACGGGCTATTTGGCGTATGTGGTGGATACGTGGGTTAGGGATCAGGTTTCAGTTTTGGATGTGCCAGTTGTCAGAGAGTTCGTTGATGTGTTTTCGGAGGACTTACCCGGAGTTCCTCAGGAGCGGCAGGTCGAGTTCAGGATCGACCTAGTGCCACGTGTGGCCCCTATCGCCAAGGCACCGTATCGATTAGCACAACCCGAGATGCAAGAGTTGTCATCTCAGCTGCAGGTACTATTGGGCAAGCAGTTCATCCATCCGAACAGTTCTCCATGGGGAGTGACGATTCTATTCATCAGGAAGAAGGACAATTCACACCGGATGTGCATTGATTACCGTGAGTTGAACAAGTTAACGGTGAACAACCGTTATCCACTCCCGACGATAGACGATTTTTTCAATCAGTTGCAAGGAGCATCTTGGTTTTTAAAGATAAACTTGAGGTCCGGATACCATCAGGTCAGAATTAGGGAGGAGGACGTGGAGAAGACTGTGTTTCAGACTTGTTATGGACATTACGTGTTTGTGGTGATGCTGTTTGGGCTCACCAACGTGCCGACAGTGTTTATGGGCCTGAAGAATCGGGTATGCAGACTGATGCTCGATCGCTCACTCATTATGTTTATAGATGACATCTTGGTATACTCCCAGACCAAAGATCAGCATGAGGAGCATCTATGTGAGCTCCTAGGAGTTTTGAGGTGAGAGCGGATTTATGCCAAGTTCTCGAAATGCGAGTTTCGGTTGCAACACGTTCAATTCCTTGGACATCTCATTAACTAGGAAGGGATTTTGGTCGATCAGGCCAAGATCGAGGCAGTTATGCAGTGGGAGGTTCCGAAATCTCCCTTGGATATCAAGAGCTTCTTGGGATTGGCAGGGTACTACCGGAGATTCATACATGATTTCTCCAAGATTGTGGTACCCTCACTCATCTAACGAGGAAGGGGGTGGATTTCTGGTGGGGCCCTAAGCGTCAGACTATACTTGAGACTTTGCGAAAGCGATTCTGCGAGGCACCAATTTTGACACTCCCTGAGAGAGTTGAGGATTTTGTGGTGTTCTGTGATGCATCGATCACCGTATTGGGAGGAGTCCTTATACAGAGAGGATATTCGATAGCCTATGCATCGCGATAGATGAATCCGCATGAGACGAGACATCCCACACACGATCGGGAGTTGGGAGCGGTGGTATTCACTCTCAAGATTTGTAGACATTATCTCTACGGGGTCCATTATACCGTATGCACAGACCACAAGAGTTTGAGACACATCATGGATCAGCCGAACCTGAACATGAGTCAGTGCAGGTGGCTGGACGTAGTCAAGGATTATGACTATAATATCCTTTTCCATATGGATAAAGAGAATGTGGTTGCAGACAATCTGAGCCGCAAGTCACTTGGATCTTCTATTTCAATGACATGTGTGAGGATATCAGTGGATTCTCTAACTGTGAGTTTGATCAGGGAAGCTCAGGTCGAGGGCGTGCAATAGGAGAATTGGAAGTTGGAGAGGATTATAGGAGAGATCACCAGAGTCATGCATGATAGTCGGGGATTTTTGACTCATTGTGGTCGGGTATGGGTCCCGATGTCTGGTGGGGTCAGACAGATTGTACTGGAGGAGGCTCATAAGTCTCTCTTCTCTATTCACTCAGGGCCACCAAGATGTATCGAGACCTGAGACTGAGTTACTGGTGATCATGCATGAAGAGAGAGATCGAATGGTACGTCGAGAGGTGCTTGACCTGCAGGATGGTCAAGGCTGAGCATCAGAGGCCGCATGGCAAGCTGCAGCCTCTAGAGGTTCCCATGTGGAAATGGGAGCAGACCACGATGGATTTTATCACCAAGCTACCAAGGATGACAAAGGGATATGATGCTATATGGGTCATTATGGATCAATTGACTAAGAGTGCCTATTTCCTACCTATTTGGGAGAGCTCATCGGCCAAGAATCTAGCTGATATGTATATCTGCGAGATTGTTGCTCGCCAAGGGGTACCGGTCTCAATTGTCTCAGACCGTGATGTTTGATTCACCTCTCGTTTCTGGCAGAAGTTCCACGAGGAACTGGGAACACGACTGCATTTCATTACAGCTTATCATCCACAGACAGACGGTCAGAGTGAGCGTACCATACAGACCCTCGAGGATATGTTGCGGGCCTACATTATTGACTTTGGTGTGAGCTGGGACTCCCAACTACCGCTTGTAGAGTTCTCCTACAACAACAACTTTCATTCCAGTATTGGTGCTCCACCATTTGAGCTGTTATATAGACGAAGATTTCGTACCCCAGTCTGTTAGGGTTAGCTCGGTCACGGGGTGATGGGTCAGACAGAGGTAATACTGCAGACTACCGAGAAGATTCAGTAGATCAGACAGCGGTTGCAGACTGCTCAGAGTCGGAAGAAGAGTTACATCGACCGATGCTGATCTGAGTTGGAGTTTCAGGTTGGTGACATGGTGCTACTGAAGGTCTCACCCTGGAAGGGTGTGATTTGTTTCAGAAAGAGGGGGGGGGGAGTTGGGTTCCCGATACATTGGACCCTTTTGGGTTATTTCCAGGGTTGGCAAGGTGGCGTATAGACTGGATCTCCCGGAGGAGCTCAATCAGATTCACAACACTTTTCACATCCCGCAATTGCGGAAGTGCATACTAAATGAGGAGGTAGTGGTGTCATTAGATAATATTTAGGTCAATGAGCACCTGAATTACATGGAGAAGTTAGTGGTCATTTTGAAGAGGAAAAGTGAAGGTTCTACGGAACAAGGAGGTACCTTCAGTAAAGGTACAATGGGAGTATTGGAGGGGATCCGGGTGGACTTGGGAGCCGGAGGCCAAGATGCAGGAGTATTATTTGGAGTTGTTCACTGCAACAGACTTCGAGGATCAAGTATAGTTCAAGTGGGGGAGAATTATAACATCCCTACTCACAGGTATGAATTTCAAGAATTTTTATACATCATTTAAGACCTACTCGACGAGTTGTAGGCCCCAACTCGTCGGGTAGAAACTGATCAGGATGTGTGGTTTATCGAACCTACTCGACGAGTTGGAGGAACCCAACTCGACGAGTTGAGGCTGTGCATAAAAAACCTAATTTTTAGGGCTTGCACACTATTTAAAGGACCTTAAGTCCCCCTCACCAGCCTCGCTTATCACTTTAAAGTCTAGAGAAACCCTAATCGAGCTAACCTTCCATTTTGAGAGTGTGTAAGGCTAAGGAGTGCGTGTTTGGTCCATTTCTTGAAGAAGCTTGAAGTGGTGAGTGCATAACTGAAGTAAGGGGTTGTAGACCAGACTTCTACATTGTTGTAGCAACCATCTTGAGGTATAAAGGTGCTACCTTGACCATTCATTTCTTAGATCTCCTCTCATGAAAGAAAACAATCCTTTTTGGTACATCTTGGAGTCATTCTCATATTTTGGCTTGTTATGAGGACATGGATTTAGATCTAAACCCCTTTAGGCCTCCTTAGGCCTAAAGACTCAAGCTTTGTCAAGTTTTGGCAAAATTCCATGCCCTAAACCTCTTATTTACCTTAGTATTGGTGTTTTTATCCCTTTTATGCCTTGCATGCACGTAAAGTTATCAAATTTACGTGGTATCTTAGTCCTAATAGGCTAGATCTATAGTTTGGGGCCTTGGAGTCGACTGGAAAGGGCTGAACACGTTAAGACAAGAAAAATTGACGAGTTGCTTAGCCAACTCGACAATTTGGATAAGGGTTTTCCTGCTTTTAGGATTCTTAGTGAGCTTGGTGATTTGGTGAGATAACTCGATGATTTGATTAAGGTTTTCCCAAACTTATGGACACTACATGGAATCAATGAGTTGTTTGGCAACTCGGTGAGTTAACTCGAGTTTTCACGGTCTCTGAGTTCTAAAGGAACTCAACAAGTCAGTAAGCTGCACCCGATGAGTTGGGTTAACGTGGACTGTTGACCTTGACCGCTGACTTCAACTTTTACCATGGATAACCAAGTTTGACTTCTAGGGGTATTTTGGTAATTTGGGACTCTAATGGAATAATTCATATGGGGATTACAGGCAGTTGAGTTTGGAGCTGGGATTTGGGTTTGATCTTCTTGATTAAGTACTACTTATAAGGTGAGGTTTCCTCACTATACTAACAGGGTCGAAGGCACCAATGTCAGCCCTTTTTGGATTGTTATCGTGGTTGTCACATGATGATATGCTTAGTGGTTTGTTAGATTTGTATCTTGATATATAGGATGTTGCTATGTTTCGTGACCTGTTAGGTCGGTATCCTGGTATATAGGATGATGGTATGATTAGTGATCTATTAGATCGTTCTGACTATTTATACACGCTAGCATTTGTTATCTATGTGTTGATTGTATGCTTGGGGGTGGGTTGAGGTTGTCCTGCTTTGTGCTATAGGCCAACATACCTAGGATGGATCGGATAGACAAAAGGCCCAATGGGGCGTACCTGTCAGGCCAAAGGCCCGGAGAATGGTCCAGACAGGCTGAAGGCCTCATAGGGCGGGCTAAATCTGCTGAAGGTTCTGAGAGTGGGCCACATAGACTGAAGGCCCGGTGAGGGCGGTCTACTCATACTGTAGACACTATATGCATGTTTTTTGCTATGATATGGTTATGGTTTGTATGGTGTTGGTATTTTGGGGGAACTCACCAAGCTTCGGTGTCACAACTAGGAATTTTGATGCCTTGAAAACATTAAACAATGATAATAAATGTGAACCAACAATGTGAAATCTTAAATGGGCTCTAATTAAACAACAAAAATTCAAACACTTCATACAAAGTTCAAATAGTCAACAAAGAATTGGAAAACCCTAGAAATCCTTGTTTAAGTCCATTTTGGACTAGAATTTCCTTATTGGGCCCAATGGACCAAGAAGCTTCCAATTTGACTACTTTGGGCTTAGAAATCTTAAATGGGCTCCAATTGGACCCACTTCTATTTATTTTAATATTTTGGGCCATATTGGGCCTAGAATGAAATAAAATACTTTAATGGACCTTATTGAGTCATAACTAACCCAATTAGCCCTAATGGGCCATAAAAATCATTTCTTGATTTATTTTGGGCCAAAAGTTATCTAAATTATCTTTAATTTGGGCTTAGGCATTTAAGGGCCCAATTCTTTCCTTTTCCCTCTCCAATCTTGGCCCAAGCCCACAAAGAAAGAAAGTTGACTTTTTCTTATGCCACCTCACTATTTTTCATGGGGTAACCATGCATTTTTCTCATGTTCCCATGCATGGTCACTTCAAAACTCTCTCCTCTCTCTCGATTCTATCCTTGGCTGAGAGCAAGGAAACACACACACATAAAAAACACTTAAAACTCTCTCTAAGTCTTCAAGAACATCTTCTCATTTATCTTTCAAAACTTTCAAGATTTAAGAGCTTTCAAGGAGATTTTTCCCACAAACACATCCTCTAAGGTAAGTTGATGTTAAATCCATGATCTATCTACTTCATTTCATCCAAAAATCTCTTCTAAATCCATTCAATCTTGTGATCTTACACCTTAAAAATATCTAAGTTCGAGATCCTCCAAGAAAGCTTGCTAGGATCGAATCTTCTTCATCTTTTCCTTCAAAACCCGAAACTACAACTCAAGGTGAGCTTCATACCCCTTTCTTTTCGATTTTCAAGTGTTTTATGGGGGAGAATACAAGAAAATGTATAGATCTATGTGTATGTGTATTCTATGTGTGATTTGATGTATGTATGTGTGTGATTTCATGTGTTTTGTGATGAATATGTTACCAAAAAGGGTGTAAACTCGAGATCTATGACAATGAGAAAGGAAACAAACATAATATAAGCTATTTTTCACAAGAAAAGTCAAGAATAATAGCTTATAAGGTCATAATGAACATATTCTAACATAAAATCCATTTTTGGGTTTAAATTGTCAAAAATACAAAACTTGGGATACAAATCGACAAATCACGGTTTCTTGAAGGTCAAAAGGGTCAAAATAGTTTCTATAATCATTTTTGTGAATACAAATTTTTCAAGGGACTTAAAATGTAAATTTTTAGCTTAATGGGCTAATTTTTGGGCTTTTCGGCCCAATAAGCCTAAAAATGCAAAAAAGGATAAATTGTAGGGGCTGAACTGAAACTTTCTGTTAAACAGGGGGTAATTAGCATGAAAAAAATCATTTTATGAGTAAAAAATGTTTTTCACTATAAAAAAGGACCAAAAATTTAAAGTTTTTAGATTTTGGGCCAAAACTGTAGAAGTTGTGAAAAATGGGGCCCTAACCAAGAAACACTATTCTGGAAGGGCTGAAGATGTCAACAAAATAAATTTTGGGTTAAAATTGGGTTTCATCAAATAAATACTACAAAAGTGTCAAGAAAAGGTTTTATGGACTAAAAATGAAATTCTTCTATATAAAAGGACCAAAAGTGTTATTTTTATATAAGAAGGGTAGTGAAAAGATCAAATCCCACTTTTAAACAAAATAATTCATTAATACAAAACACAAAATCCACAAATACTGAAAAAACGGAAAACAAATACACTCTCAACAACAAATCTCGTTACAAACGAAGTGATTCGGTCTCGAATCAATACAAAACAACAAGCGTTGAACAAAACCATCTAAATAAATATGCGATAACTACGATGAGCAAACTTACAAACTTTGGGCTTGGAAGTTTCAAATCATGCTTGTTGGGCCTTGCTAGCCCATTAACATGATCTTTGGGCCCAAAGGGAATATGCTTATGTGCTATTGGTCCTCCTATGACCCGATTTCACGTAAAAGGACTTTCAGTGGCTATGATGGGCTATTGGGCCCTAGTGGCCCATTAGTATTGCTAGCGAGGTCAAGAAATCAAATGCGAGTTGGGACAACGTGTCTTTCGCATTCCCGACAGCCTAAATAACTCACGGAAGTAACGGGACTTCGTACTCCCCTTTTTCCGCGTTTGTTAGGCTTACGAGAAATCAAGGTAAACAAATTTAGAACGTTAATCAAAAGTAATCATGGTTGTTGAATTAAGTGAGTAGTAACGGGCGATGCCTTTAAGGATCATTCGAAACCTGTAGTTATAAACTAGTCATTTTCTAATGCATGATTATAACGACTCACAAACCCTAATTAATCCAACTCCACGCGAGAAATCAAAAATCATTCCTCGTGATGGTATAACAAATTGAGAATTCACTTTATTTTATGTATTAGGGAAAACATCGGGTTTTCCTAGGAAGTTCAACATTTTCACTTGCGCGATTAATACTAAGGTTCAACATTTATACATGTTTTAAAAATCAACAAGCATATATTTACGGATCTCCACACTTTTTATAAACAATGGTCTTTTCAGAAAATATTGGATTTTCTGGGTTTTACAAACTACACAAAATCATTTTATCACAACATTGCTTATGAACTCACCAACATTTCATATGTTGATGTTTTTCCAAAATAACTTGTATTTTCAGATAACAGGTAAACCGAAGAATAAGTACCAAGTAATGTCAGGGTGTTTTTCTTATGATATCTATCAGACAATTATGTTATGAATTTGTAATGTTTAAAAACAAAGTACTGGATGTAAACAATATCAGTTGTATTATTTTAATGCATGGTGATGATTTATGTTATGATTCATGTATATTCATTGTTGTGATATTCAATTTAAGTCACAAGAGCCCTCAGACGTTTCCGCCGTCTGGTTCGGGGGTGTGACATTCGGGCTTACAGTTTTTGATTTTGTTTCAGGTACTTCGGATGATTGCAGAAAGTAAAGGTTTAATCGTGCACCTCCTCACATTTTATGATTTTGATTTCTAGTTACCCTGATATGAAACTATTTTGATAATATTTTGTAATAAATAATGGCTTTTGGATGCTTGAAAAAGTTTTAAGTTTTCATGAATTTTATTGATGTTACAGCCGCACTTGCGGGAAGTGCGACAAGGTTCATGATTGAGCTTTTGATCTCCATCTGGATGCCACAAATGTGGCAAGCAGGGCCACGTTGCGAGGGATTCCCAGCAACAACATCCAACATCCGACATCAAGATTTGTTATAATTGTGATGAGGTGGTCCATATAAAGCCCCAATGGCCCTTGCTTGCTGCTAAGTCGGCGCAAGCTCCAGCGTCAGCTACACTGAGGATCACTAATGGGAGTCAAGGCATGGCGAAGCCCCCGAGGGCTCGAGGTCGTGGTTTCCAGCTCATGGAATAGGAGGCCAAGGCTGCTGCCGACGTCGTGACTGGGATGTTTCTATTTATTATTCATGTTCAGGTTCGGCTGATCCATGATATGTCTCAAACTCTTGTGATCTGTGTATATAGTACAATGGACCCCATACAGATAGTGCCTCCAAATCTTGAGAGTGAAAACCACCGCTCCCGACTCAAGATCGTGCATAGGGTATCTCGTCTCATGCGGCTTCAGCTTCCGCGATGCGTAGGCTACCACTCGTCCCCTTTGCATGAGGACTGCCCCCAAGCCTGTAATGGATGCATCACAAAATACCACGAAATCCTCCACTCCCTCGGGGAGTGTCAACACTGGCGCCTCTCATAAACACTACCGTAGGGTCTCAAATGCCCTCTGTTGCTGAGGGCCCCACCTGAAATCCATCCCCTTCCTCGTTAGACGAGTGAGGGGTACGTCAATCTTGAGGAAATCACGAATGAATATCCGATAATACCCTGCTAAGACCAAGAAACTCCTGATGTTTGAGGGAGATTTCGGAGTCTCCCACTACATTACCGCCTCCACCTTGGCCGGATCGACCAAAATCCCCTCCTAGTTAACGAGATGTCCGAGGAACTAGACCTCTCGTAACCAAAACTTGCATTTCAAGAACTTTGCATACAACTTTTCGTCATGTTGCTATGGAGACTTGGAATACACCAAGATATCATATATGAACACAATGACCGAGCGATCGAGCATCGGTCTACAGACTCGGTTCATTAGATCCATGAACACCGCTGGCGCGTTAGTGAGCCCAAACGGCATCAACACGAACTCGTAATGACCATAACGAGTCCGAAACATGGTTTTCTCCACGTCCTCCTCCCTCACCCTGACCTAATGATATCCTGATATCAAATCAATCTTGGAAAACCAAGACGCACCCTGCAGCTAATCAAAAAGATCATTTATCCTTGGGAGTGGATAACGGTTCTTCAACAGTAACTTGTTCTGCTCCCTACATTCAATACAAATCCTGTGCGTACCGGCCTTCTTCCCGACGAAAAGGATCGGCGCTCTCTAGGGTGAACTACTCTAATGAACAAACTGCTTTCCCAGAAGCTCCTACAACTGAGATGATAGCTCCTGCATCTCTGGCGGTCCCAGTCGGTATGGCGCCTTGGCGATAGGGGCCGCTCCTGGCACTAAGTCAATCCTGAACTCACCTGCCTCTCCGAAGGCACTCCAGGTAACTGTTCCAGAAACACATCAACGAATTCCCTCACCACCGGTGTAACACTCTAATAATTCAAGCCAATTTAAACTTTTTAAAAACATCCCATTTCATTAAGTTATTACAAAAAGGTTTTCAATACATTTATTATCACAGTATTCCCAGAATCATAACGTAAAACATAAACATGAGGAGCGGTACGATCACGCCTTCGCCTTGCCATGGTCTCCTGAAGTACCTGAAAAACATTAAACCACAACTGTAAGCCCAAAAACTTAGTGAGATACCCCCAAAATACCAACCACATAAACCACACATAACATATCATAACCGAACAGAATAGCCATGCACTTCGGGTCTACTTTGTCACTTGTCCACCGCACCGGGCCTTCAGTCCACCTGGTCCACCCTCTGAGTCTAGCCACATCCCTCAAGTGTGCAGTGTGGTTGGTCCGCCCGCACCGGGCCTTCAACCCACTTGGTCCACTCTTTGAGTCTACAGTACTACTGTTCCGCCCGCATCGGGCCTTCAGTCATCCTGGTCCACTCTCCGAGCCTCGGCACGTCTGGTCCGCCCTCGTAGGGCCTACAGCCTATCCGGACCGCTTGCTGGGCCTTCGGGATAACCGGTGCACCCTGGGTATGTTGGCCTACAGCACAAAGCAGGACCTACTTCAACCCAACCCCAGTCAAACAACCATGTGCACATATACATATAATCATATAACAAATTCACATTCAATCAAACCGATCTAGCAGATCATATAACATAACATACTCGAAACAGGATACTGACCTATCGGCCACTAGCATAGCACCATCCTATATACTAGGATACCGAACTTAACCAAGTCTCTAACATATACCATCCTAACTACCAGGATGCAAACATAGCAAAGCAACAACATAACAACAATACCCAGATTACAATCCAATAAAGGGCCGACCTTGGTGCCTTAGACCCTGTTTATATAGTGAGGATAAATCACCTTGCAACTGCTGACTGAAAAGATAAGATCACGTTGCTCCAACGTCCGACACGAACTCCGCCCCTGATAATACCAAAAGAACGAATCCAATAAATACAAATAATTACCAAAATGCCCTTAGAAGTCAACTGGTCAACTCTTGGTCAAAGTCAAAGTCCTCAGTCAAGGTCAAACTTCTTGACTGACTCTACTCGCCGAGTCAGCCCGCTGACTCGCGGAGTCCCCTAACTCTGAAAATCCCATCTCAACTCACTGAGTCATCCCTTGACTCACCAATTCTCAGTTTAACCAGAAAAAGCTAGAACCTCGAGACCAGACTCGCCGAGTCTAAGGCTATCTTCAACCAATACATCGAGTTATTCTTCCAACTCGTCGAGTTCCTACCCACCTTCATGCAACTCGCCGAGTACACCCTTGTGACTCGCCGAGTACCCCTAGATCTTAATCCATACAGAAGCTTTCCAGGCCATGCAGATGATCCAAACCATAGATCTACCCTTCTACAACCCATCCATCACGTAAAGTGGCAAACTTTACGTGAATCCAAAGAGATCTAAGCATATACCACTCTAGAGTTAGGGTTTGGGACAAGATGGCTTCACCAATCACTCAAGAACAGGGAATTTAATGCACTATAGACCTTCTCCATTCCAGATCTGAGGTAGCAACCCTAGATCTAACCTCCAAACTAGGAATATCACAATCTATTCTTTCCATATACTCCAAAATGATGAATCTAGATGAATAAAAACCCAAGCAACGAAATAATACCTCAAAAGGAAGCTCCAACAGAAGAGAAATCTGAATCCTAGCAAAGCTCCTTGCTTAAAGCCTCTTAACTCTCCAAGATCTCTTCCAAAATCTCCTCTCCAAGGTTCAAATGCTCTCAAAACACTTACAAACGCGCATTAGGGTTTTCTGGACTTCAAGAGAGGGTAAAGAGGATGGGGAGAAGGTATAATGCCCTTTATATAGGGCTCATCCCCTGACATTAGGGTTTTCTCCTCACAACACCAACTCGCCGAGTCCGGCCGCCGACTCGCCAAGTTGGCCACTTAACACGCGACTAGACTTGCGACCCTGCTCGCCGAGTCCACCCATGGACTCGCCGAGTTGCTATTTCACATTTACACTTTGAACCCTGAATTTGCACTCCTGAACTCGGGATGTTACAACTAGGACCTCAGAAATTGAGAGTTGCTCTCTAACCCGTGCATCTACCACATACGCCAAATAACCCAACATACCCATGCTGAATATATTGTTGAGCCCTGGTTGCCAAACAAAACCCTGATCCCAACCTGGTGACCTCACCATATACTACAATTTCTCCCCCACTTGGGGTTCGAACCACCACCCGCTTTCCCTCACAGTCAATCATGGCGCCAAAACGGCTAAGCCAATCCATCCCTAGAATCACGCATACATCCCCCATGGGGATAGGAATCAAATCTTTCGGGAAGGACACCCTGAAAATCTCTAGCTTGCATCCCCGGTAAACCAAAGAAGCAGAAACCCCATGCTTGTTGGCGATCGAAACTCTCAACGGACACTCAAGATCATCTATCGGCACTCTGAACCCTGTAGAGAAGGTCTGAGATACAAACGACCGACTCGCCCCCGAGTCAAATAATACCAAAGCGGGCAAAGAATTTACTAAAAACATACCTAATCACAGGTACAATCAATAAGCATGGCACAATTTTAATAACTGATACAGAGAATAGAAACGTACCAGCAACCACATCTAGTGCTGACTTGGCCTCCTCGACCGTGAGTTGGAAGGTGCGACCCTGAGCCTTCGGAGGCTCCACCTTAGCTGGCCTCCCATCTCCAATCCTCGCAGCAGCTGGCGTAGAACCCTGTGCCGGCTTGGCGGCGAGCTGCGGACAGTTGGTCTTCTCATGACCAACCTGATGACAATGGTAACAAATCCTCATATCTACGGGAGGGGCGGACTGGCGTCAGTCCCTGGCATAATGCCCCTCCTTGCCACATTTGTGGCAACCCACCTCCTGTTCTACAAACTCCCGGATGAACCCGGCCGCACCTTCCACAAGTGCGGCTCTGCTGACCTCCAAACCGTGTATCGACGGTCTAAGACCGCTTAGGCACCGGCTGAGACTATGCCGGTGCCTGAAGCTGCTCCTTCAGATGTAGCTCTATCTCCAACTCACGCCGCCTTACGGCTTCCTGAAGGCCTAGGAGGGTATTGCATCGCTGTGTAGACACAAACTATCGAATATCAGTCTTGAGAATACTCATATAATGAGTCACCTGAGACTGCTATGAAGCGAACTCCGGGAAAAACATAGCCCTCTCCGTGAACATACGGGTGATCTCCATCATAGACTCCCCATCCTACCTCAAAATCAAAAACTCATGAGCAAGCCGCTCCCATTCCATGCGCGAAACGTAGCGGGTGCGAAAGATATCCCAGAACTGCTCCCAAGAAATAGCAGCCCGCTGATCATCAGAATATGAACCTGTCATCAATCTCCACCAGTCCTTTGCCCCGATTCTGAGCAGGTTCAGGGCAGACCTGACCTTTTGGTCAGCAAGATGTGAGCACGTGAAGAAACAACCCTCCATGTCAGACAACCATCACATAGCCCTGATCGCATCCTGTGTACCATCAAATGTCGGGGGCTTCGTATTATCGAAGTGCTAGTACTAGAAAGCCCTGCCAGCTCCTCCTCCAACCCCTGCCGCAGTTACAACCGAAGTGGCTGCAGCGGCAGCTGTCTCTACTAGAGTTGCATATTGCTCATCAAAGTACTCAGCCATTGCGGTCTTTTTCGACCCAAACATCTCTGGCAGTTGCGCTCGAAATGCAGCAACAATCTCGTCGTGCATGATCTCCCGGTTCCTGGCATCCAACTCCTCGGTCCCTATTTGAACCACAGGCTCAGGTGCTACCGGCACCTCCAATCCTCCGTCTCCCAACCCCAATCCTGATCCTGACCCTGATCTGGATCCCGAAGCAACACGTCTCGTCACCACCATACTGCTATATATATATATGTATGTATATATATATATATATATATGTATATGTATGTATATATATATATATATATATATATGTATATACAGGCCATCAGATAAATAACATAATGTCGGGGGACCAAAACCAGAAACCCTAGGGGTTGTGATTTACTTGCTACGCGTATGGGTCCTGTGCTTTCAATAGTACGTCCCCATACTACCTTCCACACCTACCCATATTTGTCTCAAGTATTACCACAACGCCCTAACAATATCATCAACATAAAATAATGTGCCCAACCCTCACTTCTAGAGGAATATCAACTATCTCGCATCTAATCCCACCACTTCTCATGACTCATACAGCCATGAAACTTCCATCATCCCCTGCAGAGCTAGTGCATGCTAACTGCACATAACGCAGGACCCAATAGACTTTCGAGTATTCAATCCTACCCGAAGGCCGAATCAACATTCTCAGGCAATAAGGTCTTTATTATGCACTGCCGTGATGTATACACTGAACATCTATAATTATGATGTCAATTCCACATACCGGAATGTTTGTCGTTTGTTCTTTGGAATAATGTGGGATTGAGAACTCCTATTTGAAAACCTAAATGCTTCAGAAAATTAATGAGAGTCTCGTACCAAACGCGTGGAAGTTGCTTGAGGCCATAAACAACTTTTTGCAGTTTGTAAGTAGTAACTCATACATTATTTAAAAACCCAGGAGGTTTTTGAAGATATACTTCATTATCGATTTCACCATTGAGAAAAGGACTCTTAACATCCATTTGGTAAACTTGAAATCCTTTGTGAGCAACATAAGCAAGGAAGACTTGGATAGCTTCAAGACGAGAAAGAGGAGCAAAGGTTTCATCATAGTCAAGACCTTTGATCTGCGTAAATCCTTTAGCCACCAATCTTGATTTGTTTCGGATAATGATTCCAGCATCGTCGAGTTTGTTTTAGAATATCCATATCATACCTACAAATAGGGTGATTCTGAGGATCAGGGACAAGAGTCCACACTTGACTTTTGTCAAATTATGCTAACTCTTCTTGCATGGGTGTAATCTAATCAGAATGTTCTAAAGCTTCTTTGATGGATTTGGGTTCAACCATTGATATGAATTCTGACATTTGACACTTATTTTGATTTCTAGTTGAAGAGAGAGTTTGAACTACAACATTAAGACTTCTAATGACTAGATTTAGAGGATGATCCTTTGTCCAGATATGCAATCTCGGAAGTTCTTGAGCGAAAAATGATTTGATGTCAACAATGGATTTTTGTTACTCCCCTTGAACAACTTGAATGTGAGGATGATGCTCCCCCTGAACTTCTGAACTGGATATGTCAGCATCGTCAAAGTCTGGAAAGTCAAAGAAATTAACATCATCTTCATTGATGTTCGGACATGGATCGAGTAATTGATCTGTTGCATGTTGAATTCCATCCACATTTGATTCGAGGGTTTGGTGGCTATTCTCTCCGCCAACCTGAGAAGGTTGAAATGTATCAGAATCAAATGGACGAAATGTTGGAGTTGCATTAGAAACATTTTGAGAAACCAGAGCGGTAGATGAGGATGGTCCTGATTGGGATTCCGAATCATGAGTAGTTTCTATTGGTCCGAAGAAGATTTCGATGTCAACTTCAATGATAATTTGATGATTCAAAGACCCAGGAGGTGGAGCATCGGACTCCATGATGTGTTGTAAGATGAGTGGGCTCTGAGTTTCCCAACAAATTATCATCAAAAGTAATATCGAAGCTTTATTCGATAACACGTGTCCGATGATTCAGAAATATGTAAGCTTTAGACTTTACTAAGTATCTCAAAAAGATGGTTTCATCGGATTTTATTTGAAACTTGGTGAGTTGATCATGGTTGTTTTTGATAAAAAATCTACATCCAAATACGTGTAAGAACGAGATACAAGGCTTTCGACCATTCATTGCTTTATATGGTGTCGTGTTGAGATGACGATTGATGATGCTTCTATTTTGAGTGAAGTAGTCTGTAGAGACGGCTTCGACCCAAAGATAGAGAGGATGATATGAAAAGTTCAATATCGACCGAGCAACTTCAACAAGAGTTCAATTTTTTCTTTCAACAACACCATTTTGCTGAGGAGTGTTGTAACATCCATAAAATTCATGAAAATTTTAAACTTTTAAAAACAACCCATAAATCATCATTGTTTACAAATAGTTTTCAAAACGGGTTTAATATTAGGGTTTTCAAAAATTCATAAAACAAAACACGAGAAGGTGTACGATCACACCTTCGCCTTCCCGCGATCCTCTGAGGTACCTGAAACATAATCCAAAACTGTAAGTCTAAAGGTTAGTGAGTTCCCCCAAAACACCAATACACAACAAATGGAACATATACAATAAAAACATGCAATGGGTCCACAGCTAACAGACTGGATTACCCTTGAGCTCACATCATAAGTCTGGCGTCCCCTTGGCCCACAACATATGCTTGGCTTGCTCCCTGGCCTGATTAGTCCTCAGACTGAATATTACTATGCCCTTAGTATGAGTCTGTCATGACCTTCCCGACCCTTAGCTCGTATTTGGAATGCTCAAGAGCCCTCAGTATGAGTCTTGCATGCCCTCCTTGACCCTCAGCTTATATATGGCTTGCTCCTGGATTTGTTGGGTACAGCACAGAGAAGTACAACCTCAACCCAACCCACACAATATGTTGACATATAACAGATAATAACATACATAGGTAAACAGACAGTATCACAGGTAGTCCTACAGATCTACCAAACTAGCATATCAAAACTAGCATGCATATTTATTCCATACTCAACATATGAACGGATATCAAGTTATCAAACCAATGGACCGGCCTTGGTGGCTTTGACCCGTAAGTACAATGAGGAAAACTCGCCTCATAAACTGGTCAAAACCGATAAGGCCCGACTATGAATCTCAACTATCTACTCAATATCTACATCCATCAAGTGACCAATTCCATCAAATTCCCAAAATACCCAAAATGCCCTCAAAGTCAAACATGGTGAAAGTTGGTCAAACTCAAAGTCAACTGGTCATACCCACTAAACCAATGAGTTAACCCAGTTGAGTCAACTTAACAAGGGCTGACTCATGCGAGTACGCGGGGCGTAACCCAGAGGTACGTAAGCGTACGTGAAGACTCGCATTGACCAACTTACAGGGTGGATGGCCGAGTATGTGGAGCATACTCCCACCTACGCAAGGCGTAACCTCACAAACTTCAAATCCTAATTAAGTGCTTAATGGCTTAAGCACTTACACTCATACTTCGAATCTGCGGTCCAAATGCACTCTAAAGTCATAAAGTCTCTAACTTTATGACTTTGCCCATCCATAAAGTCCTTAATACATGGTATTAATCCATTAAGACCCTCTACAAAGTGCATGAGACAATTCTAGCCATTGGGGACTCATTTTTATAGCTTAGGACCCCTCCTAGGGTCTGAAAGGACAACTCAAAACGAACAATCCAAACATAAAGGTATAGACTTTATACCTTATGGAGCTTCACAAAGGGGTAAAGATCTTAGATCCACAAGCTTGGTTCCACTTCAAAGCTTCTTGATGCAACTCCTCCTTTGTAACATCCGGATTTCCAAGTATTATATTTTATCATTTATTTTTGGAGTTAAGAGAGGGACTCGAAGAGTTGACGCCTAAACTTGTCGAGTAGGATCGTGATTTGCTGACTGGATAAATGAAGGGACTCGACGAGTCGGTAAGGGTGGACTCGACAAGTCTATGCTGATGACTGAAACCCTAAATCCCCGGGCTTGTGCCTTATTTAAAGGACCTTATAGCCCTCATTTGCGGCTACCAGTCCAGAGAGAGATAACCTACTGATCTTGAGCGAGTTGTGAGAGAGTTTGAGCCTCTTTGATCATTTTTAGTGTGATTTTGCAAAGGAGAAAGTGTTTCCAGCAAGGGGAGGTCAAGAGGATTGCATTTCAGTGGGTTTTCAGCCCGGATCTTCAGTTTTGAGGTAGCTATTCGATCCTATTCTTTTGTTTTGCATAAGGACATTGAATCTAGGGTTTTCTATACCCTTTTATGGCTTGCTTAGTTATGTATAGTGTCCCATTGGGTTCCAAACTCTAGATCTGGACCTTTTGAGATCCATAGAGCCTGAACCATTCTGCTTTTTGTGGTTCTATGGAGGAAATGGACATAGGTGGCCATGTTAGAAGGGATTTCATGTGACATCCCCATTTTCACAGCCAGAAAAGACCGATTTTGTTTATGCTTTGTTTAAAAATCAGAGTAATATTTTAAATAAAAGTGTTGCAGAATTTGTCCCAAAACAAAATATGATAAAGATTTATCAAAAGCATTTCCGTAGAAATGTATTTCATTAAAAAGACTCGAGATGTCATGTTCGATACAGATCATAAGCATAAACAATACAACATAGGCCTTACTACATTATTTCGTATTTACAGGCCTAAAATCCATTAATCTCTCATCCCAAGACATCACATCTATGCTCATGCGCCACTACCTGTAATACAAGAAACTAAGTGGGTCAGGCTTGGGAGCCTGGTGAGCACATAGGGTTCTCAACCCACAATAAATAAGTTTATTAACTTTATCAACCAAACAAACCCGACTACCCGTTCCCGTTATCCTCACTTTACGTTCCCAAGACATCTAACACAAGGAACCTAGTCTAAGGACTATCATCGGGATGGACACTACTACTAAGGGGATTCCTCAGCAATAAATGTCCGTAAGGCAACCATGTGGGGGGTGAAGTACACCTGGTGAGCACACAGTTCAAATAAACACTTACAGGTTGCGAGCCTGCTAGTGTTCCACTGGACTGTCTAGAATAGTTCGTAGTCATCATCTATACTCCGCTAGATGACTGGATCATCAATAGCATCTATAACGAGGCCTCTCATTATTTTATTTTGTCACACAGCAACTATTACATCTACCCATGTTTTACCTAACACATTTTGTAGATATAAAATACATATACAATTTAAATCATTTAAAACATGTATAAAATTGTTAATCCAACATAGATAGCAAGTATACAGATAATATGCACACACAACACGTAATTTATATAAAATACTTCATATCTATGTGTAAGCTGAAAGTAACTATGCACTCACCTGAAAAGGTGGTGATTCTGCACTCGGACAACACTTCGATACTTTCAAAACAATTTTCCTTCGATAAAACCTAGTATTAGTACCACTAGGGTTTAGTCTAACGTCAACCGTGACTAATTAATAGTCTAGCTATTATTATTATTATATAAGCATTAAACAACACTCTATGTAGCTGATAATAATAGCCCAAATAATTATTTTAAGGTCCTAATAATGTTAGTATATTAAAACATAAGCTATACTAAAGATAGGTTAGGCGTAGCTCACTTACAACGGGTTTTTCTCAAAACCGGGCTTCGCTGGAGCAGCGTTTCCAAGCCAAAAGGCTCTTCTCTCGGGGCTTCCTTTGGGTGCTAGGTGGTTTACTTAGGATTTAGGGGGCTTAAGAAGGCTTAGAGAGAGAGTGTAGAGAGAGAAGGAAGGTTTGGGAGGTGTGAAGAAAAGGCTAGACCCGACACCTCTATTTATAGTGAAAATATTTGATGGAGTCGCTGAGTAGGGGGATCTACTCGCCGAGTTGGTGCATGTGGTGGCCTTGTGGTGGTGCCACGTGTCCAATTCTGGTGGTGCCACATCACCCCCTATGGTGTATCAGCCTTCAAACTTAGAAAAATCATAACTCTCGCATACGAGCTCCGTTTTCAACGTTATTTTTCTCAACACGTAGGTAAAATCAAGGTCTACAACTTTCGTTTAGACTCCATCGGCTAATTCTCGACCGATCTCAGTTTTAACAGTACGAGGCGTTTAGACTGTTAAATGACCGCGAAGAATTCGTAACTCCTTCATACGGACTCCATTTTCGTCTGTTCGTCTGTTCAACTCTCATTTAGGTCGAGTAAGCCAAAAACCGCTGGAACTAAAATTCGAGTTTCGGGCTGTGCACTGCTAAGCTGAATCTTAGAAAAATAATAACTTCTTCATACGAAGTCAGATTTGGCCGTTCTTTTTATGGATTTTCTTGGTTTAAAATATTTTATGACTTTCGTTTAGATCACTAAGGCTAAAAAGTCTTCCATCATAAATTCACTATTTACGTCTTCTGGTGCAGAGCCGGTTTTACCGTAAAACTTTGGCGGGCCATAACTTCTTCGTTATAACTCGGATTTTGGTGTTTTTATATCCCCAGAATCCTTGTTTTGAACACTACGACTTTATGTAAAGATATCGGACTTATCTCACACTTTAATTTTGACGCTTATTTTTATTCTTTATTAAACATATATTTATAATAAAGTAATAAGCACACAAATACACATAATTCACATAGAATTAAAATATTTCATCTTTATTACATCAAAAGAGTTACAATAGTTGACCTAGACTATTACATCGTCTAAAAATTCTTAGCCCCGAAATGTGGGCATTACAATTCTCTCCCCTTAGGATGATTCTGTCCCGGAATCATACATCAACAAACAGATGTAGGTAGCGACTCATCATGTCACTTTCTGTTTCCTAAGTGAGATTCGGCCCATTCGAATGTTTCCATCGGACTAGCACTAAGTCGACCATCTTGCGTCGTAGCTTCTTAGTCTTACGGTCAACAATTGCCTCGAGCTCTTCGATTAGCCTCTTATTCTCATCCATTGTTAACTCTGAGATTGGAATTATGTCGGGAACTTCTCCTGTGAATTTCCTCAGAGAACACACATGGAAGGTGTTATGTATACCATCGAGTTCTTCGGGCAATTCCATCTTGTAAGCTTGGTTTCCAATCTTCTGAAGAACTTTGAATGGTCCAATAAACCTTGGAATCAACTTTGCTCATTTCCCGAATCGTATAAGTCCCTTCCACGGTGAGACTTTAAGCAAAACCGAATCTCTAACTTCAAAGGTCATCGGTCGTCTTTTCTTGTCAGCATAGCTCTTCTGACGATCCTGAGCTGCTAACATCCTTTCCCTAATCACCTTCAACTTCTTAACTGTCTCATGGACTATCTTGGGGCCCATAAACTTCTTCTCTCCGGCTTCAAGCCAACAAGACGGCGTACGACACTTATGTCCATACAAGGCTTGATAAGGTGCCATCTTGATGCTCGAGTGGAAACTGTTGTTGTAGGAAAATTCTATCAAAGGTAAGTGCTCGTCCCAATTCCCTTGGAACTCAAGGGTACATGCTCTTAGCATATCTTCCAGTGCTTGAATCGTTCTTTCGCTCTGGCCATCGGTTTTCGAATGGTAAGTTGTACTCAAACACAATTTCGTACCCAATACCTCTTGTAGGCTTCTCCAAAATCTTGACGTGAAACGACTATCACAATCTGATACAATCGTAAGAGGAACACCGTGAAGTCTTACAATTTCCTTCACATAAGCATTTGCGAGCTTATTCATTGACCACTTCTCGTTGGCTGCTATGAAGTGTGCAGTCTTGGTGAAACAATCCATGACTACCCAAATCATGTCGTGTCCGTTCTTCATCCTGGGCAGTTTAGTCACAAAATCCATGGTGATGTCTTCCCATTTACCCATGGGTATAGGCAAAGGTTCTAAACTCCCATATGGTTTCTGATGTTGTGCCTTAACTCTCGCACATGATACACTCTAGGCCACATACTTCGCAACATCGAGCTTCATCGTCGGCCACCAGTAGTAGGTTTTTAAGTCCCTGTACATTTTAGTGCTACCGAGATGAATTGAGTACATGGTCTTGTGTGCTTCTTCCATCAGAAGATCTCTTATTCCTCCCGTCTTAGGTACCGAAATCCGATCTTGGAATATCTTCAGTCCTCGATTGTTTGTTCCGAACATTAACGTTTTGCCCAAACGTTCTTCCTTTCGGTCATTCTTCTTTAAAGTTTCTTCTTGAGCTTTCCTGATACTTTCCACAATCGTCAAGACGACTTCAATTCTCAACGCTCTTGGCCTTTTCCTTTCAAGGTTGACTTTCCGACTGAGAGCATCAACAACAACATTTGCTTTAACTGGGTGGTAAAGTATCTCACAATCGAGTCCTTGAGTAGTTCTATCCAGCATCGTTGCCTCATGTTCAACTCCTTCTGATTAAAGAGATACTGGAGACTCTTATGATCAGTAAAAAGACTGCACTTCGTGCCGTAGAGGTAATGCCTCCATATCTTTAAGGCAAATACTACCGCTGCCAACTCCAGATCATGAGTGGGGTAGTTCTTTTCGTGCTCTTTCAATTGTCGAGATGCGTATGCTATCACCTTTTTGTTGGGTTTTAGCCATAAGAACTTTCCTATGTGCGCATGCAAAACCCTATTGCTTGGATCTAGGCTTTCTAATAAACATGCTTTTGAATCCAAGACTTCTAATGGCTAATTAGGTTAAACAATAATATTAAAACAGATCTAGAATCATACCTTGAATCCCTTGTTGATCTTGTTTGTCTTGGAGCTTCTAGAGTCACAATTGTCACTCCTCTAATGGCTTACAAACACCAATAGCAAGCAAGATGATTTAGGAGAGAGGAGAGGGGAGGAATTCGACCAGAGGTTCCTTGCTTAAGGTTGTGTCTCGAATTCCCTCACCCATAGGGGCTATTTATACTATTAGACTCCTTAAGGGTTTCACCCTAAACCCTAATTGGATAATCTTCTCTTAAGGCTATCCAAATCCATTCCATAGATAACCCTATGGATGATTTTGAGCTATCCTAAAGCTCTTAGAATCCGTCCAAGGTGTATCCTAATGGATTTATAGTCTAAAGTCTAACTATCAAACAATTGACAGTTTATACCCTCTTATTTAATTAATCTCTTTAAGTCACCAAATTAATACCAATTAATTTATGACTTATATTAATCAAATAGCTAAATATTATTCCTTATAATATTCACTCTCTCTTAATAAATCATCCTTCAAGTTGCTATGGTGAAGGCAACCCAAAAGGACCATGCACCACCGAATATAGTTATAGCCTTAGACACTATTCCAACAGTCTCCCACTTGGATAAGTCTAATAACTATACAAGTACAATACGGTTTGCAATCGTAGCTCTCAAAGACGCTGTCAACTCTGATCTAATCAATCTTGTCCTTTAGATAAGGGATCGTACAGTCCTCTGTTAGATATCATGCTGACAATCCTATGGAATGGTTAGTCTAGCATTTAGATTTCTCGATCTTCGATTTATTTGACATAGAACTTAATCGAACACATCAATTTAGTTCTGACCGGGACCGACACATAAGTCAAATCAAATCATCGAGTGGCCAAGATATCTCTTCTATCCTCTTAGGATAAAATTTACAGATAAACTTCGACTTATATGCATTTACTTATTCATTAACCAACTATACACAACAATGCGTTTTATAACATCAAGTTACTGATGCGTTTTCGCATTATCAATGCACAATCAATTAACAAATAATAAACCATATATCTAGGTTTTAAGACCATATGATATTATCGTCTTGCGATCACCTTTTATATCGTATTCCATAAGGTGATTCCAGCAAGCGCGGGTTTATTCCAATGCTCAAAACCAGTTCATAAGCACTCATGAACGTTGCAGCAACCCTTGCCATCTCTAACACCATTTAGACATTCTACACACCAATTCATGACAATCTTCATTCATATCTACTCCCAACATATGAACGATTGTGGACCATTTGAATAATTCGATTATTCCTAATAAACTCAATTATTCTGGAAGTCAAAACATGTAAAGTGAAACAATAGTTAAACAACTAACATGTGACAGTAACTTTACTCATAAATAAAACTCCTTTATTTAATCATCAAATGTTAATTACATTTATCTATTATACGTTTCTAATACTATCTAATCTATACTAATATCATCCTTCAGCCCAATACTCCTAGCATGCTGCAAGTGCTTAACCCTACTCAGTCCCTTCGTAAGCGGGTCTGCTGGGTTATCTTCTGATGATATCCTCTTCACTACGAGTTGTTCTTCTTCTACACGATGTCTAATGAAGTTGTTGGGCTTAAAAGATTGCGTCTTTTGGGCTCGTTTGTTTATAATTTTTTGTATGACGGTTTGGGCCTGTCCAACCGTGTGTCTTTTATGCTTTGTATATAAGCTTATGCTTGCATGCATATTAGGTAAAGGTTTTAGAGATCTGAGAATACGATATTTTCCAGACGACTAAAGGTTTATTTGATCATACTTGTAACCTTCCAATCCTCTACAGTTGATGTTCTTAATCGAGCTCTTCTGAGGATTTTGTTTTAATCATTCAACTCGTTTGATTCAATCTTGTTCTATTATTTTACTGTGTTTATACCGTCATTGTTTATTTACTTGTTCAAGATCTAATCGATCTTCATAGATTAAAAGAAACTTTAATCTCATCAATTGGTATCAGAGCAGGAGGCTGTGTAATTGATACACATCTTTTCTGTGAAAAAGATTTTCATTAGGGTTTTTCCGCAATCATTAATATTTATTGAGCCGTCATCTCTTTATTGACGTATCTTCATATTTATTATTTTGCCCTAATCTGCTTTATTACAAGTCTGATCTTTGAACAGGTTTTTTCGATCATAATGGACGCGACACAATCAAACGTTATTAATATTTCAAACAGCATTGGTTCGACGACAAGGATTCCGATCTTATACACCAACGATTATGAAGTATGGGCACATCATTTCGAAGACTACGTTATTGGGTCGGAGGAAAATGGGTATTTGATTTGGGAAGCCATCACAAACGGACCGTTCTCTCATTCTGCAACGTCCAGAATCATTAAAACTCAAAAAGAATACAATGATCTGCTCAAGGACGTGAAAGACATTGCACAAGATGAAAAGGACAAGTTCCAATGCAATATCAAAGCACTAAGATTGATCCGGTTCGCCCTTCAGTCCGATACATTCAGATTGGTTAGCTCATGCACGACGGCGAAGGATGTTTGGGACAGACTTCGTGAACTGTACTCTACAAACGAAGATCTCGAACCTTCTATTCAAACTCTGCTTCTATCTGAGTTTGGTGAATTCAGACAAGGGGCTGAAGAATCTGTGACCCAGGCGTTCGATCGCTTCAATCATCTTCTCAGCAAGATGATCAAACATGATATCGAAAGGAAGCTCATTGAACAGAAGGTTACATTCCTGAATGGTCTAAGGTCTGAGTGGAGAGCAGTAGTTTCCACGGTTAAAGCCCATGAGCAATTTAAATCATACTCCTTGGCGAAACTGGTGGGAATTCTCAAGTCTCAAGAGAAAAACGTGGTGCAAGAGAAGAATGTCGTTTCCAGTCTCGGTTCGTTGGCTCTCGTGTCAAAAAGTAAAGCCATTATGGAGGATGAAGACCTCAGCCTGGAAGAATATGATCTCACATCGGAAGATTATGCCTTGATGGTATCCAATCCCAAAAGGTTCATAAAGAAGAAATTTCCCAGCAACAAAAACCGAAACTGGCAGGGAAGTTACAGCTCTGAAAAGGTGGTTAATGAACCGAAAGTTGAGGAGCACAAGAAGGAACCGAAGGTTGACGACGACTCTGCAGTAAGCTGTTTCTACTGTGGTGGGAAAAATCATTATGCTAAGGACTGTGTCCTCAAGAAAATGGCTGAGAAAGATGATGGGAACGATGAGGAAGCTGTGTTGCAGAAAAGGCTGGATGAGTTGAGAAAGAAGAAGTCTGCTGCTAACCCGCCTAGTAATGCTCTTATTGTGCAGGGTTCTGTTCCAGGTGATGAGTTCGGTAGCACGGAAGTTTGGTCTACCGACTCAGAAGACGAGGAAGTGAGGCAGCCTACTCATGGAAAGGCGTTCGTGTCTAAGAAAGAAGGCAGTGGTGGTAAATGCCTTATGGTTTCTGACGTATCTCAATTGAGGGGATACAACACCGATGGAGGCAATGATGGACAGAATGCAAAGGAGGACATGTGCTTCACAGCGAAACCACTCAGCCAGCAGTTCAATGAGCTTGATGAACTGATAAAGAAGGTACAATCTATTTTTGTTTCATGTAAAGTACCATCATCCTCTTATGAGAAAGAACTAAAAAGTGTCAATACAAGAATATCTCATCTAGATAGTAGCTTAACTCAAACTCGAGTCACAAATTCTAACCTAACTGATCAATTGAGCAGGACAGCGTCGAAGAGTGAGGAGCGGAGAATGTGGATAGAGTTGAAGGAATCAGAATTAGTCAAAGTTAAAGATGAAAACATTTATTTGCAAAGAGACAATTTGAAATTGTTAAAACAACGAAATGTTTTTTGTTTAATTGCTAAACGTCTGTATTCTAATATTACTCAGCTTCACTTGGATTGTGAAATAGGCCAAAGGATTCACCGCATGATCTTGCCCTTCCTAGAATTTAAGGAAGATGAAATCGATGCCGAAGCCTATAATTGTGAAAGTGTGATATCGTCTGATGACATAAATCCCACCTACATGTATGGAATGGACAAAATTGAGTCCTTCATTAAATCTAAAGACCACAAGCTCATGCTTAAAAATCTTTTGGATGAAAATGACAGACTTAAACTGAGGACCGAAACCATGCAAAAATTTGACTCTTTAAACGCCAACGTAAGCTCAGAAAACAAAATTGATGTTGAAAATGCATCTGAGCTTAACGAGGACAACAATATGAGTGAAATTTCTGTAGAGGACACGGTTGACTGCTCAGAATTTATTAAAACCGAGCCGGAAAATCACAAGAATCTAATTTCTGAAAATTCTGTAGAATTCGCTCGGTTGTCCCATCAAAAGTCCCCGAAATTAGTTGAGAAAGCTGTTGTCTATCAAAAGGTCAGGACTACTCCAAATCAAGTATAAAAGGTAACAGGAGTAACCGAACATCAAACAGCTGAACTTGCAGCTATTGTAAACGAAGACAATGCTGATGGCTGTGATGAATACTTCTGGGAAGCTCCCATTGATAATGCAGACGAAACCATTGGTTTATCTGAAAGAACTTCCTGGAAGAGCAAAAGAAGATACATACCCGAACCATTGAATAAGCCAAATAACTTCAATGAGCCGAGCACTAGTGGTACAAAAGACACTCCTCAGAAGGATGTTCACTCACCAAAAGTAGACATTCCTAAGGCTCCTTCAGCTCAAAGTAACTCTACCACAGTTCAAATGGAACCGGTCAAGGATTCAGCAAAATCGAAAGCAAATGTTCATCATCAACCTTCTCAGATGCGGAACAGGAAGATAGAAAGGAATAATAGATACCGGAAGAACCTTTCTGAGAGGAAACAATTCTGGCGTTCCCAGAATGCATACTTCACTCATCAAGACAAGAATCTAAAGTATGAAAACATTCCTACTGGAAAAGTTGAAAGTCACAAAAACCGAAAGTCAAGTTTCGGTTCACAAGAAGACATCAACCGAAAGCCAAGATTCGGTTTACAAAAGGATAACAACCGAAGGCAGATGTTCGGTTCCAAAGGTAGCTCCAACCGAATGCAAAGATTCGGTTCTGAAGACAAAAGAGTGCAAAACTCTAAGGTCGGTCCCTCCAATGATCAAAAACAAAAGGGTCACCTAGAGTCTCCTTCTAAGTCTAATTCTTCTCTTTCTTCTAATTCTTCTTCACCCTCTGTTTCATATCGATCTCGTTCTAAATCTCATTCATCAACTGAGCAAAAGTGGAAGCAGAAGATCAATAAATCCACACCAGAGACCGAAACTAACTCTACTAATCTTAACAAAATAAAAGTTTACACCATTAAAAGGAAAGATAACACAACTCTCGTAAAAAGAACTTATCTTGTTGATATCTCTCTCTGTGCTCCTGTTTCAATGCAAAGCTCACGTGGACCCAAGAAACTTTGGGTTCCTAAATTTGTCTAAATTTTGCAGGTTATAAGTGACGAGCAGTTCGACGAAGAATGGTACATTGATAGTGGCTGCTCACGTCACATGACAGGGAGGAAAGAGGAGCTTAGGGAGTACAGATCGCTTGCAAATGGTGGCAATGTCAAGTTCGGAAACAATTCTTTCGGCACCATAAAGGGATACGGGATGATAACCAATGGGGACTTCTCTATAAGGAAGGTGGCTTATGTGGAAGGACTCCAACACAACCTCATTAGTGTATCTCAACTGGTTGGAGGTACAGGTCTCAAAGTCTCATTCGATGATGAAGGTTCAGAAATTATAGAGAAAAAGTCAAATAAAATAATTCTCAAGTCAGAGCGAAAGGGTGATATGTTTCCCTTAAACATGAAACCCATCAAAGGAAACCCAGCTGTATGCTTATTGTCAAAAGCGCAATCCGATGAAAGCTGGTTGTGGCACCGAAGATTATCTCATCTTAACTTCAAAGATATCAATCGTCTTGTTACAGGAGGTCATGTAAGGGGCCTTCCATTACTCAAGTTCGACAGGGATCATCTATGTGCTGCATGCGAAATGGGAAAGCAGAGTCGTCAAAGTCATCCATCTATAGTCAACACAAAAGTTGTTGAACCACTCGAATTAATTCATATTGATTTGTGTGGTCCTTCATCTATCGAAAGCATCGGTGGTAACAAGTATATTCTTGTTATCATTGATGACTTTTCACGATTTACATGGGTGTTCTTTCTAAAGCTCAAATCTGAAGCGACTCAAAAGCTGAAAATGTTTATCAAGCAAATTGAAGTACAGCTCAAGAAGGTTGTTCGCAACATCAGAAGCGACAATGGTCTCGAATTCAAGAACAGGGAGTTTGAAGAGTTTCTTGCAGAAAAGGGAATTAGTCATAATTTCTCAGCTCCCTACACACCACAACAGAACGGAATAGTCGAAAGACGAAACCGATCCTTGTGTGAAGCTGCCCGAACTATGCTAAGTTTCGCTTCTTTACCTCTTTATTTTTGGGCTGATGCTATATCTGCTGCTTGTTTTACACAGAACAGGTCATATCTCAACAAAAGGTTCGCACTCACCCCATATGAGATATTGAACAACAGGAAGCCAAATGTGAAATTTTTCCATGTGTTCGGCTCAAGGTGTTTCATCTTCAACTCTAAAGAACACCGCAACAAGTTTGATGTCAAAGCCGACGAAGGAATATTTTTGGGTTACTCTCTCACATCCAAGGCATACAGGGTCCTAAACAAGCGTTCAAGAAAAATTGAAGAGACGTATTATGTGACCTTTGACGACAACTATGTCAAGAAGCTGCAGGCTAAAGAATATATCACTGGGGAAATCTTTCCTCCAAATGGCATGGTTAAAGTCTCGGTTGCTAATCTATTCGAGACATTTCTGGGGCTCTTTGACGAACCAGAGAATGCTTCACTTTCTGAAGCTGGTGCAGCAGATAACAAAGTTGATCACATGGAGCAGATTGTTGAAGATGCTGCAAGGAGAATGTATGAAGAAGAATCAATCTGTAACGACTCTCCTTCCAACGAAGCTCAAATCGAGGGGGAGCCAAGTACTCAAGTTGAGGGGGAGCCAAACGCTCAAGTCGAGGGGGAGCCAAACGCTCAAGTCCAGGGGGAGCCAAATTCCACAACTTCAACCGAAGAGGTCTCAACACCAGCAAGCTCAGGCCCACTAGAATCACACGAACCTCATATCTTCCAAATTACACCAACTGAGGTAGAACATGATGATGTGACACTCGGTTATGATAGCCAATCTGAGCTAGATGAAATAATGAATGCTGAATTAGACCCAACTGTTGATCCAAATTACCCTCCTCTTATCAAATGGACCAGAGATCATCCTGTCTCTCAAGTAGTTGGGGATGTATCTGAAAAGGTTCTGACCCGATCACAACTGAAGGCAAAACAAACTTCCTTATTTTCAAAGGTAGAGTTTTGCATGTTCAATTCATTCGTATCAAAAGTTGAACCAAAGACAGTTAACACTGCTCTCGATCACTCTGATTGGGTTCAAGCAATGCAAGACGAGTTGAACGAATTTGAAAGGAACAAAGTCTGGCGCCTAATTCCAACTCCTCCAGATGCTTCGGTTGTTGGTCTCAAATGGGTTTTTAGGAACAAAATGGACAAGGAAGGTAATGTTATACGGAACAAGGCTCGTCTGGTGGTAAAGGGATATTGTCAGGAGGAAGGGATAGACTACGAAGAGACTTTCACTCCAGTAGCTCGGCTAGAATCTGTTAGAATATTTCTGGCTTATGCTGCTCACAAGAACTTTGAAGTTTTCCAAATGGACGTCAAGTGTGCATTTCTCAATGGAGAACTTGAAGAGACGGTGTACATAGAGCAACCTCCTGGGTTCGTGAACGAAAAGCATCCAAATCATTGCTATATTCTGGATAAAGCTGTGTACGGCCTTAAACAAGCTCCGAGAGCCTGGTATGAAACGCTTACAAAATTTTTAAAGATGTCTAAATTCAAACAAGGTTCGGTTGACCCAACCTTCTTTCGCAAAAAGGAAGGTAACCACCTTATGATAGTTCAAATTTATGTCGATGATATCATCTTTGGCTCCACGAATCCAAGCTTAACGGCTGAATTCAGAAAGCTGATGGAGACTAAGTTTGAAATGAGCTCAATGGGTCCAATTAACTTTTTCCTTGGTTTAAACATAAGACAGGGACCCGAAGGCATCTTTATTAATCAGGAAGCTTACACGAAGACTCTCCTAGCAAAGTTCGGTATGATGGGAGACTCAAAAGTCAAAGTCCCAATGGCATTCGGCACTAAGCTTACCCCATCTCTAGACAAACCAGCTGTTGATATCACGCTCTATCGTCAAATGATTGGATCGTTAATGTATCTTACTGCTAGCAGACCTGATATCATGTTTTCCGTGTGTTATTGTGCTCGATTTCAGGCAAACCCTCGTGAACCTCACATGCTTGCAGTGAAGAACATCCTACGATATCTCAAGCGAACCACCTCCTTAGGTCTATGGTATCCATCCAACTCAGGCTTCTTCGTTCAAGCCTATTCTGATGCTGACCTTGGAGGATGTGGACTCGACCGAAAAAGCACGACTGGTGGATGTCAATTTCTTGACGGGAAGTTAGTCAGCTGGCAATCTAAGAAACAGACATGCGTGTCGCTATCCACAGCCGAAGCAGAATACATTGCAGCTGCATCATGTACATCACAAGTGATTTGGATTCAAAGCCAACTTCGAGACTATGGACTCAATATGAAGAAGATCCCACTATATTGCAACTCCGAAAGTGCAATTAGGATCTGTCATAACCCAGTGCAGCACTCCAAAACCAAGCACATAGCACTAAGGTATCACTTCATCAAAGATCACGTGGAAGATGGAAACGTCGAAGTTCACTTCGTAAGAACCACTGATCAACTGGCTGACGTCTTTACAAAAGCTCTTCCTGAAGCATCATTCAATAAAATATTGCAAGGACTTGGTATGATGGAATCTGAATCAGTACCAAACTTAAAGATATCAACCGAACGTTAGGGTTCGTCTCAACTATCTAACCCACTCTTTTCTTCAAAGATAGTTTCTCAATGTTGTGTATTGGCTGTACTATTCTGTTTTTACTATTAAAAAAAAAAAAAAAAAAAAAAAAAAAAAAAAAAAAAACTCTTAACTGACACCAACCAAAGGTTCAGGTTCGGTTTTTCAAAATTTTCGAAAAACCGTTAACTGACACCAACCAAAGGTTCAGGTTCGGTTTTTCAAAATTTTGTAGAACCGAAACCAACCGAACGTTCGGGTTCGGTTTTTCAAAACTTTTCTCAACCGAAACCAATCGTAGGTTCACGTTCGGTTTACCTCAAAAATTCTAAAATTTTTTTTGTTTTTATTTGTTTATGTAGTTACACTTTATGGATTTCCTACTTGTCCCTAGAAGCATGCTGCTGTATGTGTCTCAAGCCTCATAAGATTTTGAATAAAGGCCTTCACGACCTGGTATACACAAACCTTGTCTTCCCAACAAGGCCACTTCATTTATTCTAATCATGAGCTACCTCATTCTTTTCTCACATGAGTTAAGAACTTCCTGCTTGGTCCTTCTTCTTGCAGTAGAGGTACTTTTGTTATCTTACACCATCTCCTATTACTTCTCCACTACACTCATTCCATCATGGTAACCCTTGAGACTCTCAGCACTTACCACTGAGGTTTATGGTTGCACAACATCTGTGTTTATGATCTTAGTTTTATGACCCTACGAACTAAGTGAAACCCAAAATTCAACACCTAAGGAATTGACGGTGAACGATTATATTGTTCAAGCTTTTACTACCGAATTGATGAAAATACCATATTAAAATCTCCAGTTTTATGTGATTCCTATGAAAATGTTATTAACCCATAACTTTTCTTCCCCTGGGATCTTATCCTTATCTTTCTTTCTGAGATTTCATTTAGCCGAATTAAAAGAAGCCTTTCATCATTTCTCAATAAATGGTTGATCGTATTAATAACGGACATTCCTTTTGAAATCCTAAGTTTTTCTTTGTCCTATGGCATTTAATGCGCGTGGTTAAACAGTAACGGCTTGTCCCTATGAAACGGCGATTATTGGGCGGCGTGATCCTAGGAATCTGACACTCTCTCTCCTACGTGATCATCGTCCGTCCCAACTGTCATCCATAAGAGATTTGAAACGATCTTTCTCTCTCTTCCCTCCCACTATAAATAGCCCGTTATACCTCCTTTTACCTCTTTACCACTCTCAAAATTTCCAAACCACAAACTCTCCCATACAGTTTCCTGTTCGTCATCTTCTTCACACCTGCATCCATGGCTGACTCTTCTTCAGTTCATGCTACATCCCAAATCCTTCCCATTTGCCCACAGCAATGCTTAGTTATTGATCTTAACCCAAAGGCATACGATCCTTACATGTCGCCGGTTATAGAATGCCTAAAATACTCTCAACTCGAGCCAGCACTATCCAGAATCGCATCGGTGCCAATGGCGGCTCTATCGCAGGTCTACGCGACTGCATATTATGACAAGGTTGTCGACCGAGTATTCTTCGAGATTGGAGACCACAAAACCTCCGTTTCTCGCCCTCGTTTCTGCTCTCTACTCGGATTTGCTTCTGACTCATCCAGAGTCCATCCGGAGTCCATACAAACCGGCCATATGTATAGCATGTTTTACAACATGGGATACACGGAGGTTCTTACATCCGTTGCCAGATTCAAGAAGTCCTGCTTACCGCCTCAATGGAACGGTTTATTTACAGTCCTGTTCAAGGGACTGTCGGAGAGAAGCTCAGGTTCAGACGGTGCCAGTCGTCTGTTCCTTTCTATTCTGTATGGAGTTTACAATGGGATCAACCTGGATTATGGGTTCGTTCTATGGCAACAACTTCTTCAGAGCCTCTCATGTTCATCCAGACACTCTGAAGTTTCATTGGCCCGATTCTGGATTCTGATCACTAAATGGGCCATGGACAGATTCGACGTTCCCATTGCCGAAGGTGCATCGATGACTTCCGTTGGTACTTTTCACACCAAGAAGATCATCATCTCCGATGCCTCCAAATTCTCCTTTATTGGCTCGATTCCGGAGTCCATGTATGGAAGCGTACCTTCGGATAGTAGGCTGATCAGAAAGCTTAAGGAGCTAACACCTTCTGGTCCAAGGGTTCTGACCCCGGACATGCTCAGATCTATCCACGATGCAGATAAACCATTGAGCAAAGGTAAAAAGGCGGATAAAGGAAAGCAAGTAGACAAACCTTCAAAGGGGCCTTCACCTAAGAAGAGGAAACAAACAAAAGCTGCCACTTCCCCCCCACCGAAGAAGAGGAAGACTCAACCAAAGCGAAAGCTCATTATACCCTCCTCTTCGAGTGACTCTGAGGGTGAGAGTTCGGATTCTGACGACTCTCAAGGGGATGCTTCTCCTACACGAGGCAATACACCACCTCGATCCCCTACCCCAGAGATTCAAATTCCCAATTCCCCAATTCCTTCTCCTCCTCAAATCTTTACTACTACCACTGAATCACCCCATGTAGCCGAACCTCCTCAACCCAAAACCCACACAACCGAAACTACCCATACACAACCACCAACCGAAACTACCCATACCGAACATCCAACCGAAACTACACCTTCACCCACTCTACCTTCTCCTAATAAACCCTCTACACCCCCAACCTCTCCACCCTCTTCTTCTCATGGCAATGCCTCTGAGGGTGAAAACCCTTATCTCGGGGGAGAAGACATGGTCTTTGATTCGGTCTACTATAGTCCGTTTCAAATTCAGAGTGATGAGGAGGATGATGCACCTGTCACTAAGAAACATCTAAAACAGCTCAACGAGAAGATTGATCTCCTTCTCGCCTCCTCGTCCAACCAACAATCAACCCTGTCTGAAGCTGCACGTCAGAAGATCGTAGATGCCTTCACCAGCGCCCAACATGATTCAGCAGCCTCAGCAACTGCTGCAATTCAGGCATCTACCCGAGCATGTGAGGCTGCGACCGAAAAAGTCGATAAACTATTTTCTGATGCCTCTGCTCTACTGCAGTCAATGCAACAAAGTGCAGCTGACACAAAGGCATCATTAGAACCGATTGTCCAACAATTGGTCTCCTTTGTCACATCGGAGTTGCCATCGTTCGCCAACCTACGTAAAACCATAAGCGACGACAACTCGGCTTTTACAGCCTCCATTGAAGCTCGTCTCGTCAAGCTTCAAGAAGATCTGACATCCGAGCGTTCTTTAATGGACGATCTGGCATTAAAAACAACGGCTCTTGAGGTCAAGACCACTCAACTCTCTCAATCTCAACAAGAGCTGGAAGATCTTCGCTCCGAACGGGAGGTGGTTCAGACATGTGTTTCGGATGTCCACGCTGTCATCTCAAACATCCTGGAAGCACATGATCCAATATTAAACTTTTCGGTGAGGCGATCCCTTGCTGAAAAGCTCTCTCCAGCCATTGATCTACTAAACAAGGTCGAAGGCCTCCCAAGTTTCGTGTCCATTCCGAAACAAGGGGGAGATGAGAAGACAAGTTCAAAACCACCTCCTTCCTCAAAAGCTTCAAAACCACCTCCTTCCTCAAAAGCTACTCATTCAACTGAACCATCTTCAACTCATCAAATTTTAAGTTCAGGTATGAAGAACAAAGGTAAAGATATAGCTGAGGACGAAGATGAAGAAGGCGACAAGGAGACCATTGCCGACATTTTGAAACGAAAGAAAAGTCGCAAGGTTGGTGATGACGCCAGTCGTGAGGCACGTGAGGTTGCTGTAGCCGAACGTAAGCAAAAAGAAGCCCACGATCTCCTTGAGAGCCGAAAGACTCTCTTGCCTGCCTGGACCAGGGAACGCTTGATCAAAGAGGCCATCGAAACTCCCAGCATCTTATGGCTCGAGCCGGTCATATCGTTCGACTGCAGCAATTCTGTCGATTCGCAGTTCGATATGCCGCTGACTCGAAAAGCGTTTATCTTTCACATCTTCTCTAATATTTTTGATGTCCCTCACCCGAACGCTGAGCTTGACAGGGAGCTCATTGACTTTTACCTGAAGGCTGCTCATCCTCAATTCCTTACATGGAGCGCTCAGAAGATTGTCAATGTTCGGGTGCTAAAGCCTTACACTGAGGGACGCTTCATAAACGTTCGGTTCAAACTGATTCGGGGATCTGCAAAATCTGTTCATCTCATCTCTCTAGTAGATCTACCGAATCTAAATCCTCATGATTGGATCGTCTTGTATAACATCCTTTTGACCAATGAAGCTAAATATGGTCCCATTCTAGACCATGTCAAAAGGATGTTAATCTGCTATATCATGGAGGTTGCCCTTATGGATCAGGAGGTCGCCACAGTCTTCAAGAAGAAACCCAAAATTGCTCATGTGGGATCGGCCAGTGATCTAAATCAAATGCAGCTGGGCAAGATTGATCCGAGACGTAACACAGTTATGTTCACTAGAGCGGAAGGACAGAAATGTCTCTTCGCTTTAGTTGATAAGCATCTTTACACCACAACTTGCTTGGAGCATGTGCTTTTTATTGTTAAACGGTGTAAAGAGAATTCGGCTGATGATGTTAAATATTTTGAAGATACGATCAACTGGTACATCCGGTTTAGACAGACAATTCTTTCCATCACCAAGTGTCTGTTTAGTACCGTGAAGAAGGTACCAGTCTCGGCTGCTGGCCCAAGTAATAAATAAAGATCTCGCTCCAAATTGACGCAAAGGGGGAGATTGTTGGGCTTAAAAGATTGCGTCTTTTGGGCTCCTTTGTTTATAATTTTTTGTATGACGGTTTGGGCCTGTCCAACCGTGTGTCTTTTATGCTTTGTATATAAGCTTATGCTTGCATGCATATTAGGTAAAGGTTTTAGAGATCTGAGAATACGATATTTTCCAGACGACTAAAGGTTTATTTGATCATACTTGTAACCTTCCAATCCTCTACAGTTGATGTTCTTAATCGAGCTCTTCTGAGGATTTTGTTTTAATCATTCGACTCGTTTGATTCAATCTTGTTCTATTATTTTACTGTGTTTATACCGTCATTGTTTATTTACTTGTTCAAGATCTAATCGATCTTCATAGATTAAAAGAAACTTTAATCTCATCAGAAGTGATACTTTCTGTCGATATGTCGAGATCTACCATGATCCCTCGGTTCCTTGGTCAAGGCAACCGCACCTTCGTTATCACAGAAAATCTCCATGGGCTCCTTTATGGCCGGCACAACTCCAAGATCACCGATGAAGTTCTTCAGCCATATTTCCTCCTTCGACGCTTCGCTCGCTGCGATGTACTCTGATTCGCACGTTGAATCAGCTACGGTTTCCTGCTTGGAACTTTTCCATGTCACTACTCCTCCATTTAGGGTAAAAACCCAGCCCGACTGCGAACGATAGTTGTCCCTGTCGGTCTGAAAGTTGGCGTCACTATACCCTCGCACCTTCAAGTCATCACTCCCTCCAAGGACTAAGAACCATTCTTTCGTCCTCCGAAGGTACTTAAGGATGTTCTTCACCGCAATCCAATGTGCTTTGCCAGGGTTCCCTTGATATCTGCTAACCATGCTCAAAGCGAAGGCTACATCAGGGCGAGTACAAGTCATAGCGTACATGATTGAGCCAACTGCGGAAGCGTATGGTACTCGGCTCATTTCTGCTATCTCAGCTTCGGTACTCGGACTTTGAGTCTTACTCAACTTGGCATTTCCTTGTATCGGTAGTTCTCCCTTCTTTGAGTTTTCCATACTAAAAAATTTTAGTACCTTCTCCAAGTAAGTATTCTGACTAAGTCCAATTAGTCTCTTACTTCTTTCTCTTACTATCCTTATTCCCAAAATGTAAGAAGCCTCTCCGAGGTCCTTCATAGTGAAGCACTTCCCGAGCCAGGACTTAACCTCCTGCAGAGTCGGGATGTCGTTTCCTATGAGTAATATGTCATCGACATATAGAACGAGGAAGCTTACTATACTCCCACTGGCTTTGACATATACACAAGATTCGTCTTCGCTTTGTACAAATCCAAACTCTTTGACTTTCTCATCGAAGCAAAGATTCCATCTGCGAGATGCTTGCTTAAGTCCATAAATGGACTTCTCAAGCTTACACACTCTATTCGGATGCTTCGGATCCACAAACCCCTCTGGCTGAGCCATGTAAACATCCTCAGCCAACTTTCCGTTAAGGAAAGCGGTCTTGACATCCATTTGCCAAATCTCATAATCATGAAATGCGGCAATTGCTAGCATCACTCTAATAGATTTAATCTTCGCAACTGGTGAGAAGGTCTCATCATAGTCAATTCCGGGAGTTTGAGTAAAGCCCTTCGCAACCAATCGCGCCTTATATGTGTGTACGTTCCCATCCACGTTGGTCTTCTTCTTGAAGATCCACTTGCACCCTACGGTCTTACGTTCGGGCACGTAATCAACCAAATTCCAAACTTGGTTATCGTACATGGATTGGATCTCGCTATCCATCGCCTCTTTCCATTTCGCAGACTCCGGGCCTGCCATGGCTTCCTCATAGCTATTAGGTTCATCAAGATTTACTAGTGTACCATCACTAATATACGTGTCCCCTTCGGTAGTAATATGAAAACCATAAAACTGGGGATGAACTCTAACTCTATCGGAACGTCTAAGAGGTAAGGATTCGTCAATCGGTTCAACCGGAGTTTCCTCCTCGGGTTGAATGCCAGCGGTAGAGGTTCCTTCATCTATCGATTCTTGAATCTCTTCAAGTTCGATTTGCCTCCCACTGTTTCCTTAGCTTATGAGTTCTCGCTCTCGGAAAACTCCTCTCCTCGCAACAAAGATAACATTATCTTTTGGTCTATAGAAGAGATATCCAAAGGAAGTTTGCGGGTTGCCGATGAAAATACATCGCTCACTTCAAGGTTCAAGCTTGTCGTGAGTATCTCGTCTTATGAAAGCCTCGCAACCCCAAACCTTGATATGTGCCAACGAGGGAGCTTTCCCCGTCCACATCTCGTGAGGTGTTTTGGCAACCTTCTTAGTAGGGACTCGGTTAAGGATATGGGTGGCAGTCTCTAAGGCATACCCCCAAAAGAAGATAGGTAGTGAAGCACGACTCATCATAGAGCGAACCATATCCAATAAGGTTCGATTACGCCTTTCTGCCACACCATTTAACTGCGGTGTCCTAGGAAGCGTCAATTGCGAAACTATTCCACACTCCTTGAGATAATCGTGGAATTCAAGACTTAGGTACTCTCCTCCTCGATCGGATCGAAGCATCTTGATTTTCCTGCCCAATTGATTCTCCACTTCATTCTTGAACTCTTTGAACTTTTCAAAGGTTTCTGACTTTTGCTTGATTAAATAGATATACCCATATCTACTATAATCATCGGTAAAAGTCACATAGAAGCGGTTCCCATCCTTCGTGGTTGATCTAAAAGGTCCACATACATCGGTATGTATTAGGTCTAATAGTCCCTCACCCCTTTCACAAGTACTCGTGAAGGGTGACTTAGTCATCTTTCCAAGTAAACAAGACTCGCATGTGTCATCTTCCCTAAGGTCGAATGACTCCAACACTCCATCCTTTTGGAGTTGGGCTATGCGTTTCTTGTTGACATGTCCAAGACGACAATGCCACAAGGATGCTTTATCCATACTAGTGGAAGAATCAATATTCAAAACATCATTTCCTAAGTTATCAACAATCATAACAGTTTCATATATTCCATTACATGGTATAGCTTCAAAGTAAAAGACACCATTTAGATAAGCCAAAATAGAACCATTCTCATTATTAAAAGAAAATCTAAATCCTTGTCTATATAAACCATGAAATGAAATGATGTTTCTAGCCATTTCTGGCGTATAGCAACAATTGTTCAAATCTAAAACTAAACTATTCTTAAGCACTAAAGAATACACTCCAATCTTGGTCACAGGCGACGATCTTCTGTTCCCCATGATTAGATTGATCCTTCCTTGCTCCACATCCCTACTTCTTCTTAGTCCCTGCACATTAGAACAAATGTGATAACCACAACCGGTGTCAAGAACCCAAGAAATAGCATGATTAGAATCGTTAGATTTGATTGCATATATACCTGCGAAAGATGGCTTGATCTTTCCTTCCTTGATGGCTTGCAGGTAATCCTGGCAGCTTCTCTTCCAATGTCGTATCTTGTGGCAGTGGTGGCACTCTGCCTCCTTCGGGTTAGAGCAGGGCTTAGAGGGATCAACTTTGGTCCCACTAGAAGAGGAACCATCTCGGGCTTTCACCTTTCGATAGTTATTTGAAGAAGCTTTCCTCTTCTTTCCCTTCCCTTGACCAATAGCCAAGACAGGAGCAGCGGATGGATTGGGAGTTGGTGCAACAGACTTGTCCTTGAAATTGCTCTCAGCAACCCTCAAGAGACCTTGGAGTTTACTTAGAGTGACCTCCTCTTTGTTCATGTGGTAGGTCATCCTAAATTGATTGTACATCGGAGGCAACGAGTGAAGCACCATGTCGATCGCCACGTCTTCGCCGAAGTCAACATTTAACTTGCGAAGGCGGTCGACATACCTTTGCATCTTTTGCAAGTGCACGGTAAGAGATTCTCCATGACCCATCTTGGCAGAAATCATGTTAGTGAAGATCTCGTAACGCTCTTGTCTCGCGTTTTGGTGGTACCTCTCCAACAAGTCTTGATGCATTTCGTATGGATACATGTCCTCGTAGGACTTTTGGAATTCGGAGTTCATGGTGGCGATCATGATGCAATGTACCTTCGTTGCATCTCGCTCATGAGTTTCAAAGGCGTTGATTTCAGCGGGAGTAGCAACTTCGGGGTTGATTTTCTCGAGCTTCTCATCGAGGACATACTCTTTATCCTCATAGCGAGCAATGGTGCGAATGTATCTTATCCATTCGCCAAAGTTCGTTCCATCGAAGGTGACCTTTTGGCAAAGGCTCATCAACGTGAAGGAACTAGCAGCAGCGTTGTTTGCGTTTGACATCTATAGAAAGGACAAAGATTGATTAGAATAAGAATCCCTAATTTTCACCCAATAAGAAAAATTAGGGCTAGGATCCAACAATAACATTTACATACTAGAAAAGGGATGCCGTAATCTAACATGCAAATAAATTGAAGGTAAGTGAATGACGATTCACTAATTCTCCATCACAAAACTTAAACTTTTAGTCCTAAGTGTTTTTGAGAATTCCTAGATTCGGATGAGATTCATTGAACTATTCAATGGCATGTTTAAATCTCGATATGCCCCTCTTGTTTGTGACTGGGATGCCGAGGATCACAAAGCGGGTGTGAATTACCATGCAAATTCACATGGTGCCTTCATTGTAACGATCACCTATTCGATGTGCCGGTAAACCACACACGCTCCACCGAACTATGATGAACAATGAATCACCCTTTGCCACCTTCGCTTAGAACCAATTAGTGTGCCGGTAAACCACACACGCTCCACTAACATCTTGGGAAGGTGTAAAGTGTAATTTCATGGGATTGCATCAATTCACTTTTCCTAAAGTAACTAAGATTGGGAAATTTAAAAAAATTTAGTTACTTCGTATTTCTTATTATACTTTTAATGAGAGGATGAGGCTTGCCCTATCCTACCCGTTCGGTTAACGACCCTCCACCAATCAAGCAAGCGGTGGGTGTGAGTGTACACCCATTAAGCGCCATTTTATAGGCCGCAACCTTATACCCACCTTATAGATCGGCTTCGTGAATGAGGCCTACTAGCGGTAAGACTAGCATTTAGTTATACATATATATATTAATCTAGTAATATCATATAAGTATAGGGTTACATTTTAAACTTTTCATAATTTAGGGTTTGAAATTTAAGATGTCTAAATTAAAACTTTTAATCACAAATATAAATTTCAAAACTTTAGGGTAGGTTTTAAACATTTAAAACATGAAGGATCAAATAACAAATAATTCCAATTAACAATTAATATTCTAATTATCTTTATTTGATTTATCTTGATTTCTTTGAAGATAATTACCAAAATAATTAATCATTATCATATAAGGAAATTAAATATTTTATTGGATGATAAATATCTTTATTTAGATCAAGATAATAGTCATATTTATCAAAAAATCGGATTTACATTGATCTAATATGATTAAGGTAAGTTTCCATAAGATAATTATGAAAAAATCCCGAATCTGGCCATTCCTGACGCCTAGACTCGCCGAGTGCACAAGGGGACTCGCCGAGTCAGGCCTACTCGACGAGTCCACCTTGGAACTCGACGAGTCAGTGACTCAAAACCCAAAAAATCGAATTTTGCAGGTCTGTTTTAGTTAATCAAGCAACAATTTAAAGAAAACCAATCTAGGCTCTGATACCACTGTTGGGTTTTAGCCATAAGAACTTTCCTATGTGCGCATGCAAAACCCTATTGCTTGGATCTAGGCTTTCTAATAAACATGCTTTTGAATCCAAGACTTCTAATGGCTAATTAGGTTAAACAATAATATTAAAACAGATCTAGAATCATACCTTTGAATCCCTTGTTGATCTTGTTTGTCTTGGAGCTTCTAGAGTCACAATTGTCACTCCTCTAATGGCTTACAAACACCAATAGCAAGCAAGATGATTTAGGAGAGAGGAGAGGGGAGGAATTCGACCAGAGGTTCCTTGCTTAAGGTTGTGTCTCGAATTCCCTCACCCATAGGGGCTATTTATACTATTAGACTCCTTAAGGGCTTCACCCTAAACCCTAATTGGATAATCTTCTCTTAAGGCTATCCAAATCCATTCCATAGATAACCCTATGGACGATTTTGAGCTATCCTAAAGCTCTTAGAATCCGTCCAAGGTGTATCCTAATGGATTTATAGTCTAAAGTCTAACTATCAAACAATTGACAGTTTATACCCTCTTATTTAATTAATCTCTTTAAGTCACCAAATTAATACCAATTAATTTATGACTTATATTAATCAAATAGCTAAATATTATTCCTTATAATATTCACTCTCTCTTAATAAATCATCCTTCAAGTTGCTATGGTGAAGGCAACCCAAAAGTACCATGCACCACCAAATATAGTTATAGCCTTAGACACTATTCCAACACTTTTCTCTTTGGGTCAGAACACAACCTAACCCGACTCCAGATGCGTCACTGTAAACCGTGAAGTCTTCAACTCCATCGGGTAGAGAAAGTACCGGTGCTTCACATAACTTCTTCTTTAGCCTCTCGAATGCCTTATCGTGCTTCTCACTCTACGTATACGTAGCTCCTTTGTGGGTCAACACTGTTAATGGAGCAGCTATCGAAGAAAATCCTTGGATAAATCGTCGGTAATATCCGGCTAATCCTAGAAAGCTTCGAATCTCCGTGGGACTCTTTGGACATTCCCACTTCATTACAGCTTTGATTTTTGCGGGGTCAACCATTATACCTTCTTGGTTAACCACATGACCCAAGAATTGGACTTCATGGATCCAAAAATCACACTTGGAGAACTTAGTGTAAAGCTTCTCCTTCTTTAACACTTCCAACACTTCCCGTAGATGCTTGCCATGCTCCTCTTGGCTTTTTGAGCAGATCAGAATGTCATCGATGAACACTATGACGGATTTATCGAGGAATGGTTTACAAACCCTATTCATTAAATCCATGAATATTGTTGGAGCATTGGTTAGTCCAAATGACATAACCAAGAACTCGTAGTGTCCATATCTCATTCTGAATTCAGTCTTTTTGATATCCGGATCTCTCACTTTCATCTGATGATATCCCGACCTAAGATCAATCTTTGAGAAGTAGCTCGAACCTTGCAGCTGATCATATAGGTCGTCAATCCTCGGCAATGGATACTTGTTCTTCACCGTTGCCTTATTCTGCCCTCGGTAGTCTATGCACATCCTCATGCTTTTGTCCTTCTTCTTCACGAATAACACCGGAGCTCCTCAAGGTGATGAACTAGGTCGAATGAAACCATTGTCCAACAGCTCCTGAAGTTGCATCGTAAGCTCCTTCATCTCCGTTGGTGCTAATCGGTAAGGTTCTTTTGCTATCGGTGTTGTACCTGGTAACAAGTCTATCCGAAACTCCATTTGCCTATCAGGTGGTAATCCGGGAAAATCTTCGGGAAAGACTTCCAGATAATCGCACACAACCGTTATATTCTGCACCTATTTCTTTCCTTCTTAGCATGGATTACGAATGCCAAGTACGATGCACATCCTTTGGACAAACACTTCCTGGCTTTCATCTGGGAGATGATTCCAGAATTCACGTTGCGTTTGTTCCCGTACACCATAAATGATTCCTTTTCGGGTGGGTTTACCCTTATTATCTTCTTTCGGCATTGAATCTTAGCATCGTTGGTGCTAAGCCAATCCATACCCAAAACGATGTCGAAACCGTTTAACTCTATGGGTAATAGCTCCTCATCGAATTCGTTTCCGTTTAGGTTAATGACAACGTTCTTAATATGATTACTAACAAGTACAAACTTGCCACTGGAAACTTCTTTAATTAGGGCATTATCAAGTTTTTCTACAGGTAATGCTAGTTTTCTACCAAATTTACACGACACAAAGGAGTAGTTTGCTCTGGAATCAATTAGTATATTAGCAGACAAACCATTTACAAGAAAGGTACCTGAAGCGACGTCTGCTACCTCCTTTGCAACTTTGAGCATCATCTGGAAGGCTCTCACCTTCGGCTTCGGTGGAATGTTGGGCCCTCCCGCATCTTTCTTCTTTGGGAAATCCTTAGCAATATGCCCTTCTTCACGGCACTCGTAGCACACCCTCTTTTTTATGGTGTGCTCATTGGCATAGTCCCCCTTTTTCCCACACTTTTAGCATGTTACTTCATCGCTACATTTTCCTGAGTGCTTCTTCTTGCACTTCTCGCACCATTTCAATTCATTTCCTCATCCCCTGAACTTCTTTGATGTAATGCCTGTGTTTCTGGGCTTGCCATTTTTAGCAATATAATAGTCTAGGTTAAACTTTGTAACCCATTTTGAAATAATATAAGTGTATTATTTGAGTATTATGTGTTTTGTGCTTAATTGCTTAATTATGTGGTTTGATTAATTAAGAATAAAAATAAGCGTCAAAATTTAAGTGTAAAATAAACTTCATATCTTTAGATAATGTTGTAGCAGTGGAAACAAGGTTTCCGAAGATATAAAGAATGCCGAAATCCGAGTTATAACGAAGAAGTTATGACCTGTCGAAGTTTCGCGACAGAACCGGCAACGCTGAATGACATAAAAAGTGAAATTTACGTTAGAGCGATATTTAGCCTTAGTGATCTAAACGAGAATCGAAGATCTCGTTGTTAGTATCAAAACGATAAAAAGTTAGGCGAGAACGAACGTCATACGAAGAAGTTATGAATTTATAATGAAATTTTCTGTCCCGACCTATTAAAAATAAATAATAAAAATAAAGTCAAAAATAGCAGACGGAGTCTAAACAAAAGTTGTAGAGCGTAGTCTCACCTTCACGTGGATATAAAGAACGTCGAAAACGGAGTTCGTATGAAGAAGATATGAATTTCCGATGTTTATTAAATAATTAATAATTAAATTTAATTATTAAATCCGGCCTTATCCGAAGGCGAGTCCCGGGGCTCATCCGGAGTACGCCCCGCGTACAGCGAAGAGTGTCGACACTTTGGATGACGCATGCAGTGACGATTTTGGATGCCCGTACGCCCCGCGTACAGGCGTACGCCCTGCGTAACTGAATCTCCCAGCCTCCTATAAATAGGATGCGAGGGCAGCCAGCTTCTTTGCTATTTTTCTCCATTCTCTCTCCCGTTTTGCCTCGATTTGCATGCCAGAAGTACCCCGAAGCCCCGGTAATATTCCCGAGTCTCGAAGCAAGTACCGAGATACCGAAGATCCCGAGAAGTGCGGTTTCCGAGCCGAAGCTTTGCCCGCGAGAAGTTCGATTTTTGTAGAGATCTTCCATATCTGCTGAGGATTACTACTTCTACGAGCCGTAGTGCTGTCCGATCATCTTCTGATCAAGTGAGTGTATACTACCTTTCATAAACACAATAATGATACAAGTATGGTTTGAGTGTATTAAGTATATTGTTGTTTATATGTGTGAGTGTGTTGTTACTTTCTCCTAACGTATAATTATGAAGTATTTTATACAAGATACGTGTTATGTGTATATTTTGTTGTTATGTGTGTGAATGTATATTCACTTTCTTCTATCTTATAGATCTGATTATTTCTATATGAAATATGTGTTATGTGTGTGCCTCATCTGTTATATGGAAAATGTATTGATCAAGCATGCTATACAGGTTTTGAAAATATGTATAAAAATGTATGTGTTTATCTACTAATATGTTGGGTAGAACATGGGTAGATAGTTGGTGTGTAATAAACAGATGAGAGGCCTCGTTGTTGTTTTCATCCAATCATCTAGTGGAATTTAGATGATGACCACGGAATTTTCTTGACAGTCTAGTGGAACGCTAGCAGGCTCATAACCTATAGGTGTTAATGAACTTGGGTGTTCATTCGCTGTATTCCATCCCCCTCATGGTTTCCTTATTTAACTTATATTGATGAGGAACCCCCGCAGCATGTGTTGTCACCCCGATGAAAATATTCTTAGATTAGGTCCCTTGTGTTAGTTATTTTAGGGACATAAAGTGAGAATAACGGGAATGGGTAACTGGGTTATTGTTGGTTGATAATAATTAATTTAATTATTTATTGTGGGTTGAAAACCCTATATGCTCACCAGGCTCCCAAGCCTGACCCACTCAGTTTTATTTGTATTACAGGAAGTGGCGTAAGGGCGTAAGATGGATGAACCATCAAGTTGTTTTGTTTACAAGTCTGTATATGTATATATTTGTTGAATGACTTGTAATGTTATCGTTTATGCTTGTTGGTCTGTATCGGAACATGACACCCCGAGTTTTGATTATATAATGAAAATACATTTCTTTTATAAAATGCTTAGGTAAACATTGTTTTATCATGTTTTGTTTTTGGGAACAAATTCCGCAACTCTTTCAAATCAAAAGGATTTACTCTGAAATTATTTTAAAAGCATAAATGAAAATCGGTCTTTTCTGACCGAGCTTTTGGGGATGTCACATTTGAACCGAACTTGCTCTTCTTTTTGTTGGGTTTAGCAGACCCTTCAAATTTCCTCCTCTCTCCAACCTCAACTTTGTTGGCAGCTCTTCCCTTAATCATACCCTCCACAGATTTGGCAGCCCAGATAGCTGCCTCCAGAGTAGGTGCCTGACGCACTGACACCGTGTACTCCCATGGAAGTCCTTTTGTGTACTTATCGATTTTTGTCAGCTCATCCGGAACAAGATGCAAGGCAAAATCCATCTTTTCTGTGAAATTGTTCGTGTATTCATCAATTCACATGCTTCCCTTCTTCAGGGTTAGAAACTAGTTCTATAGCTCGAGCAGGTTTTGAGCTGAGTAGTACTTTCGTTTGAATTGCACCAGAAATTCTGTCCATGTCAGTTGTAGGGGCTCGTTGGGGCTTAAAGTCTTCCCCAAGGTATTCCACCAACGTACAGCGCCTCCTCGAAACTGACGCATTGCAAACGTAGTCTGTAGTTTTCGTCTACAACCACACGTCATGAAAGCTAACTCCATCTCCGAGATCCAATCCATGACCCTGATCGGATATTCCTTTCCTGTGAAATTCGATGGCTTGCAAGTCAGACACTCCTTGTACTTGCATCCATTCCTCTCAACTTTGTCACCTTGGTTGTTTTGTTGACTATTGGTGGGTTGGCTTGACCAACAGTCCCACTGTAGTTTCCCTCCTCATTTTGCCGTTCGTTCAACTCGAGCTGTTCGATTTGAATAGTTGCTTCCTCTCGATTTTGTTGGAGCAAAAGTCTAATTTCCTCCATTTAACGATCCACCATCGCCTTGATCATCGCTTGCACTCCGGCCATCGTTATTGGTTTAGCAGCGGCTACCACAACCGGTATTTGTTCAATCACTGGGGGTTGGTTTCTATTCCCATTTGCATTCACGTTTCCACTACGGGTCCTTGCCATCTTGATCTATACACCGAAAAAGGTGAATTTAGATCTTTATTTAGGACTGATGTCCAAATCATCCTTATCTCTCCGAAACGTTTACATGCTATTTCTAATATCGTAGGCGTACGTTTAGAATCCTAAACACATAAGGTTTCCAGATCCGGTCGGCATCAGACCATAGATCCGAATAATTAATAGCATATAAGGCACAAAGCATTTAGCACATAAAAGCATTTTAGGCATAATTCCTAAGTTTAAGTCTAGAAATCCTACAAATTCCTAGTTCTCTTAAACTAATGCTCTGATACCAACTGTGACATCCCCATTTTCACGGCCAGAAAAGACCGATTTTGTTTATGCTTTGTTTAAAAATCAGAGTAATATTTTAAATAAAAGTTGCGGAATTTGTCCGAAAACAAAATATGATAAAGATTTATCAAAAGCATTTCCGTAGAAATGTATTTCATTAAAAAGACTCGGGATGTCATGTTTGATACAGATCATAAGCATAAACAATACAACATAGGCCTTACTACATTATTTCGTATTTACAGGCCTAAAATCCATTAATCTCTCATCCCAAGACATCACATCTATGCTCATGCACCACTACCTGTAATACAAGAAACTGAGTGGGTCAGGCTTGGGAGCCTGGTGAGAACATAGGTTTCTCAACCCACAATAAATAAGTTTATTAACTTTATCAACCAAACAAACCCGACTACCTGTTCCCGTTATCCTCACTTTACATCCCTAAGACATCTAACACAAGGAACCTAGTCTAAGGACTATCATCGGGATGGACACCCCTACTAAGGGGATTCCTCAGCAATAAATGTCCTTAAGGCAACCATGTGGGGGGTGAAGTACACCTGGTGAGCACACAGTTCAAATTGTCACACCCCCAAACCAGAATGGCAGAAACATTCGGGGGTGGATGACTTCACGTAGTATCACAACGATTGAATATTGCAAAGAAAGTAACACAACCATCATATATATAACAATGAAAACGTGTATTGTTGCGTTATACATGTTGTCAAAAGAATATTACAATATGATGAATAAATGTTTAATGATAAAATCATCCTTTGTGTTCCTTCTTCCAAAAGCTGGTAGTTTACCTGTATCACTGATTCCCTGAGAAATACAAGTGGTTTTGAAAAGTGTCAACATTTAAGTTGGTGAGTTCATGAGTGTTCCGAGTTGAAAAGTATATTCCTTTTGGTAGTAATTTGGTAAGCGAGATCTTTAGAAAATCCAATATTTTCTTGTAAAATGTAAAAGGTTCCAAAGTTGGACTGTGTTAGTAACTTTTATAAACAATTGATAACAATAATTTAGTATGAAAATATAATGTAGAAATACTGCGATGCACATATGACCCTTGTAAATCAACCTTGTTTTATACTTTTTATGTGAGTTTTATAACCATACTATTGACACTGACGGCCTGTAACAACATTCTTCAAGTGTTGTAGTGTTATGACATTTGTCACCCCAGACCTGCCGGTCTAACTATAGCTAGTAGTTTAGGTGCGGGATTGTCAATCCCGTATAGATCTATACACAAGTATCACGCTCTCCCTCCAAGAGATTATGGTATATAATACAGGACTTGAAATGCATACAAAAATGTACGTTGAAGTTTAAATGTCTCACATTACCTAGTATAAATAGATTTACAATGAAATGACTTTACTCCTTTTTGAACGTGTTTCGTTTTCAAATTGTATAAAAATGTAGGATTGACTTGCTAACTATACCCATTATAGTTTTTCAGATAGTATGTTCCATTTCGTAGACATAACTTAGTGATATAATTGCCCTTGTATACATAAGATGTTTGTATCGATATTCGAAGTTAGAAATTTCATTTATGTTTAGAAAACGATACTTTTAACGTGTAATGTACTTGTATTTCCCCCCCTAAAACATGAAAAAGAGTTGAAAAGTAGGGGTATGAACTCACTCGTTAAGTTTGAAGAGAGGAGCTAGAGTTGAGCAGAGTTTCGATCGCGGATAGTTGCGTCGTCGGGCTCTGCGGGAACTTCTGCAACGTAAATCTTTCGTCGGGGCTCGAGTGCGGAAACCGAGGTGAGAAAAGGGTCTCTGGAGCTGGGAGAATGTCTGAGAAATGGTGAAGGTGTGCCAAAACCCGAGCCTTATGCCCTCTATTTATAGGGCTGAAAACCCCCGTACGCGGCGCGTACTGCCGGAGTACGCGGGGCGTAGTCAGTACGCGGGGCGTACTTCGGTTACGCGGGGCGTAATAAGGCGTCATGGCTTACGACTCCTGGCTAGCTAGGCGTAGCTTGGGCGGGCCGATGGGACTCGACCCTGGGTCTAGTACGCGGGGCGTACTCCCAGATTACGCGGGGCGTAATCCCTGCTTCCAACTTCTAAATTCCGTAACTTTCGCGTACGAGCTCCGTTTTTCGCGTTCTTTATATCCCTGCGTAGGTGAGATTATGCTCTACAACTTTCATTTAGACTCCGTCGGCTAGTTTTGACTTTATTTTTAATGATATAATTTTAATAGGCCGGGCCTCCTAAAGTTCGTTAAAATTTCATAGGTTCTTTATTCGACGTCGGCTTTCGTTTGTCTTTTTATTGTTTTATTACCACCGAGGAGATCTTCATCTTCCGTTTAGGTGGCGATAGCTAAATAATACTCGATCTTCAATCCGAGTTTTTAGCCCTTTACTACTGTTACGAAACTTTGAAAATTCGTAACTTCTTCATACGAGGTCCAAATTGGGCGATCTTTTTATGCACGCTCATCTTTCAACGAGATCTACGACTTTTGTTTAGATACTTTAAGGCTAAAATGTATTTTATAGAGATTTCACTTTTTACGTCAAATTATGTTTTAACGTCGAGTCGTAATTATACGAGTGGTTATAATTTCTTCAATATAACTCGGTTTTGAGTGTTCTTTATGTCTTTGGAAACCTGGGCATGATATCTAATATTCGATGCATCCCAGCTTAGATACCTGAACACTTTATTTTCGAGGTTAATTTCGTTGTTTTTAGCTTTCGAGTGTTTACAATGCTTTTGGGAAAAATAGGGTTGTCACATCATCCCCCTGTTAAGGGAATTTCGTCCCGAAATTTAATCTAAGATCAATATTACAAATTAGGAAAAAGATGCGGGTACTTTTGTTTCATTTGATCCTCTCTTTCCCAGGTGTATTCAGGTCCTCGCTTGGCGTTCCAGCGGACCTTCACGATAGGTATGCGGCTTTGTTTGGTCCTTTTGACTTCCCGATCCATGATCTCTACCGGTTCCTCTACAAATTGGAGGTTTTTGTTTATTGCGATTTCGTCTAGAGGGACGACAAGGGTCTCGTCGGATAAGCATTTCTTTAGGTTTGATACATGAAAGGTAGGGTGTACATTGTGGAGTTCCTGAGGTAGTCTAAGTTTGTAAGCCACTGGACCGATCCTCGCAAGGATCTCGAATGGTCCGATGTATCTGGGGTTCAGTTTCCCACGTTTTCCGAAGCGTATCAATCCTTTCCAAGGCGAGACTTTTAGTAGGACACGGTCTCCAACTTGGAATTCCAAGGGTTTTCGTCTCTTATCTGCATAACTCTTTTGTCTATCCCTTGATGCCTTTAGACGTTCTCGGATTTGAACAATCTTCTCCGTAGTTTCCCGTATGATTTCTGGCCCAGTAAGTGTGTTGTCAGTTGCTTGTCCTTTTGCTAGTTGGGTGTCTCCCACTTCGGCCCAGCATAAAGGTGACCTGCACTTGCGGCCATAGAGGGCTTCGAACGGGGCAGCTTTGATACTGGTGTGGTAGCTATTGTTGTACGAGAACTCGACCAAGGGTAGATGTGTGTCCCATGCTTTGCTGAAATCGATTACGCAGGCTCTCAGCATGTCTTCTAAGGTTTGTATGGTTCTCTCGCTCTGGCCGTCGGTTTGAGGGTGATAGGCGGTACTCATGTCTAGTCTTGTCCCCAAAGCTCTTTGTAGCGACTGCCAGAATCTTGAGGTGAATCTACTATCTCGGTCCGAGATAATGGATACGGGCACACCGTGCAGTCGTACAATTTCCCTGAGGTACGTCCTTGTTAACTTCTCCAATTTATCCGTCTCTTTGATCGGTAGGAAATGCGCTGATTTAGTTAACCTGTCTACAATTACCCAAATGGTGTCGAGTCCGTTTGTCGTTTTGGGTAACTTGGTTATGAAATCCATAGTTATCCGCTCCCACTTCCATTCGGGTATTTCTGGTTGTTGTAATAAACCTGAAGGGTTTTGGTATTCTATTTTGACCTTAGCGCACGTCAGACATTTACTCACGTAGGTAGCAATTTCGGCTTTCATGTTCGGCCACCAGTACAACTTCTTGAGGTCGAGATACATCTTGTCGGAGCCGGGGTGTATGGAGTATCGTGTTTTATGGGCTTCGTTCATGACGATTTCTCTGAATCCACCAAACTTTGGTGTCCATATTCGATCCATGAAATAACGAACTCCGTCGTTCTTGGTTTCAAGATTCTTATCCCTTCCCCTTAGGGTTTCTCCTGCCACATTTTCAGCTTTCAAGGCTTCCATTTGGGCTTCCTTGATTTGCGTGGACAGGTGGGAATGGATCGTCATAGTTAGGGACTTCACTCGGCGACCTGAGTATTCCTTCCTACTGAGTGCATCCGCCACTACATTAGCCTTTCCGGGGTGATATCAAATTTCGCATTCGTAATCACTTAGTAGCTCTACCCACCGTCTTTGTCTCATGTTGAGTTCCTTCTGGTTGAGAATATGTTGAAGGCTTTTATGGTCAGTGAAGATCGTGCATTTGGTGCCGTAGAGGTAGTGTCTCCATATCTTTAGAGCGAAAACGACTGCTCCTAGCTCAAGATCGTGCGTTGTGTAGTTCACTTCATGCGTCTTGAGTTGTCTTGAGGCATAGGCGATGACCTTCCCTCGTTGCATCAGGACACAACCGAGTCCTTGGTTTGATGCATCACAATAGACCACGAAGTCCTCTGTCCCTTCTGGCAGGGTTAGGATGGGTGCACTACATAATGCTCGTTTTAACGTTTGAAATGCGGCATCTTGTTTTTCTCCCCAGTCGAAGGTCACATTTTTCTGAGTCAGTGTGGTGAGTGGCTTGGCAATCTTGGAAAAATTCTGTATGAACCTTCGGTAATACCCGGCGAGTCCTAAAAATTGTCGGATCTCTGTAGGGGTTCTTGGGATCGTCCAATTCTCTATTGCCTTGATCTTCGAGGGATCCACATGTATTCCTTCCTTGCTTACTACGTGTCCTAGAAAATCCACCTCTCGAATCCAAAATTCGCACTTGGAAAATTTTGCATAGAGTTTCTCTGCCCTTAATGTTTCTAGAACTTGGCGGAGATGTTGGCTGTGTTCTTCCTGGTTTCTAGAATAGATGAGTATATCATCTATGAACACGATCACGAATTTGTCCAGGAAGGGGCGACATACTCGATTCATCAAATCCATGAACACTGCTGGCGCGTTTGTCAATCCGAAGGGCATCACTACAAACTCGTAGTGACCATATCGTGTTCGGAAAGCCGTTTTGGGGATGTCTCCTTCTAGTACTCGTAGCTGGTGATAACCGGATCTTAGGTCGATTTTCGAGAAGTAGCTCGCTCCTTGTAGTTGGTCAAAAAGATCGTCTATACGTGGAAGGGGATATCGGTTTTTGATTGTCAGTTTGTTCAGTTCTCGATAATCGATGCACATGCGAAAAGATCCGTCCTTTTTTTTCACGAACAGGACTGGTGCACCCCATGGTGAGAAACTTGGCCTAATGAATCCCTTGCTCAACAGCTCGTTCAATTGACTGGACAGTTCCTGCATCTCGGCTGGAGCTAAACGGTACGGTGACTTTGCTACCGGGGTGGCTCCGGGAATCAAGTCGATTCTGAATTCGACTTGACGTTCTGGTGGGATTCCTGGGAGATCTTCTGGGAAAATGTCTGGGAAGTTGCAGACTTCTGGAATATCTTTAATGTTCTTTGGTTCTTTCTTCCGGTCCACTACGTGGGCTAGAAAGGCATGGTATTCCTTGCGAAGATATTTTCGTGCTTTAATACAGGAGATGATTTGTAATTTTGCACTAGGTTTGTCTCCATATATGATGAGATTTTCGCCGTTGGGAAGATTGAGACGAACGGCCTTTTCATGGCAAAGAATGTCGGCATGGTGAAGACTCAGCCAGTCCATACCGATGATTATATCAAAACTTCTTATCGAAATGGGCATAAGATCGATTGGAAATAAATGTTCGTTTAAATTTAATGTGCACCCGACGTACATATCACTTGTGCTTTCTGTTTTTCCATTAGCCATTTCTACAGTGAATATTTTATTAAGTGGTTGGGATCTCTGGTTAAGTAGATGTTTGAATTTATGGCTCACAAAACTTCTCTCCGCACCGCAATCAAATAGTATGCATGCATAAATGTTGTTGAGGAGAAACGTACCCGTAACTACTGTTGGATCAGTTATTGCTTCATTTTGACCTATCGCCAGCACTCTCCCAATACCACCAACATTCCTTGTCTTGGGGCAGTCCCTCTTGAAATGCCCGGTTTCTCCACATCCATAACAGGCTTGACTTACCCCAGTACTAGGAACTTGAGAGAATGGCCGCGCTGGTGCCTTACAGAAACGGGTTGTGTGCCCTTTCCTGTCACAGTTCTTACAGTACATTTCGCGGCAATTACCGTGGTGATGGTAGTTGCATTTGCTGCACTTTGGCAAGTTCCCTGCATATTGTTTTGTTGGCGTCGAAGTTGTAGGAGTTGTGCTGGGAGTAGTAGCAGCATGAACCGCCACCATTTGTCTCTTTGAAGGTTCTTGCGAGGTTAGTCCCTTCCTCTTGTTCCAATACTTCTTCTTGCTGTTGTTATTGTTGTCATTGTTCCCTTTGGTTGGTTCAGTTTCGATAGTCGCGACTCCTTGGCAGACGCCATGATCCACAAGCGATTGCGCCAGTTCTTTGGCACTGTCGAAGGTCATGGGCTTTGAAGCTAGCACACTTCCTCGCAGTTGGGGTGATAATCCCCAGACGTATCTCTCCACTTTTTGGCTTTCTAGAATTAACATCCCAGGACAAAGCGTTATCAAATCGCTGAACCTATTGGTGTAGCCTGCGATGTCCGATCCTTTCATTGAAAGGTTCCACAATTCTTGTTCCAGCTTCTGAATTTCGCCCCTTGGGCAGTATTCCCGTAGGAGCATTCGCTTCAAATTCTCCCAACCCATGGAGTTTGCCACCACCAGGGTTAGTGTCTTGACGTGGCCGTTCCACCATGTCAAGGCGCGTTCAGAGAATGTACAGGCAGCAAATTTTACTTTGCTTTCTTCCGGGCATGCGCAAATTTCAAATACGGCTTCCGTCTTCTCTATCCATTGGGATAGAGCCAACACTCCTCCAGTTCCATAAAAGGGAATAGGTTTTCCATTAGTGAAGTCTTTGTAAGTGCAGACTCCAGTACGGCCTTGGCTTGGGCCGTTGGTAAAGCTATTTATTCCACCTCCCGACCCATTGTTGCTCATTTGAGCCATCGCCGCGGTTACAGCGGCCGTTACAGCAGTTTGGAACATAGCTGCATCCATAGTCGGAGGAGGTGGTGGAGGTGGTGCTGGAGTTGAGTTTCTGCGTGTTGTTCTACGAGGAGGCATGTTCTGGTAGAGAAAATAAGAATGAATACTATAAGTTTCTATTGTTTTGACAATCGTGTAATTGAGGGTTAGTCGTATCTTGTAATTTGTTTTGGCTTTAGTTTTTGGTTTCAAGTTAGATATAACAATTTAATTAATTTCGAGAGGTATATAAAGAGGCACTGCATATATATATATATATATATATATATATATATATATATATATATATATATATATATATATATATATATATATATATATCACACCTAAGGTGTGTTTCATTAGGCTTCTAGGAAAATTTGACCTATTTAAGAGGTCTCCGTTTTACAGATACAAAAGAAAATAAGAGAAAAACTTTATCCGCGGTCCTAGTCTATATCAAAATTTGTTGGAGCTTGAACAAACTCTACTTGTGGCGTTTGGAGCTGGATTCGGCATCTGGCCGTTTGACTCCCATCATTCGCCTCTCGAATTCCGCTTGTTGTTCTTTCATCTCTCTTATGTCATCTAGCGCTGTTATCATTTGGTTCTGTAGTGTCCCCGTGTAGATTTGGAGATTCTCATGTAGTCCATCCAAACGGCTGATGTCGGAGGCGTTACCTTGGGTAGCAGCATTGATTTCTCGAATTCTGGTTGCTTGTTGTTCTGCCTGGTAGTTCTGGTTAGCTATAGCGTTCACGACAACGGGAACTGCCCGATCAGCGGAGCCTCCTCCACTGACGTTGTAAAAATCCCAACACATGCCAAATGGAGGACGCACGCCTTGCTGACGGCTCCAGTAGTAAAGGTGGCTTCCCCATATGGGAATGGGTCCCGGTTGATGTGGCCTGATCACTGGAGGATGGGGGATGGGAGGGTCAATTACTTCTGGTTCGGAATCTGTTCCGCTAGAAATTTCCACGATCTCCTCGTCGACTTCGTATTCCTCTCCGACTTCGATTTCGAATTCTTCTTCGACCTCTTCTTCGATTTCTTCTTCGATTTCCTCTGGGTCTTCCTCCGGGTCTTCTTCTATCCAGCCGCCATTACCTTGATTTAGGTAGTAGGGGTCTCCCGGTAAAGGAAATCCGGCCATTTGTCTGTACTGGGATAGAGGTATGAGATTTTTATAAGAAAAGAATTTCTAATTAACGAATTCCTAAGCCTATTTATATCTTTACTGAGCGCAATGTTTTATCGTTTAATAATAGACTTATATTATTTCAATTTAGCGAATTTAGATTTTATAAGTTTTTGGCTTGTTGACTACTACGACCATTCCTCGACGTATATTGGTCAAATCTAGGATAAATATAGTTGATCAGGCTATATTTATTCTTGATTTGATTACATACCCCAAGGCTCAATCGTGGTATTGCAACTTGCCATACTACTTTTTAGAAAAACTTGTCATGACGCGAGACTGATATGTGCGGTAAAAATGTATATATTTAAAAGAAAATATATTTCTATGAAAATGTTGTTATCAGAGGGTTTTTGGTTCCCGTTGTATTTATAGTTTGTATATCTTATGTGGTTAGATATACTTAGTTCACTATAAACAATGCTCTGATACCAATCTGTCACACCCCCAAACCAGAATGGCGGAAACATTCGGGGGTGGATGACTTCACGTAGTATCACAACGATTGAATATTGCAAAGAAAGTAACACAACCATCATATATATAACAATGAAAACGTGTATTGTTGCGTTATACATGTTGTCAAAAGAATATTACAATATGATGAATAAATGTTTAATGATAAAATCATCCTTTGTGTTCCTTCTTCCAAAAGCTGGTAGTTTACCTGTATCACTGATTCCCTGAGAAATACAAGTGGTTTTGAAAAGTGTCAACATTTAAGTTGGTGAGTTCATGAGTGTTCCGAGTTGAAAAGTATATTCCTTTTGGTAGTAATTTGGTAAGCGAGATCTTTAGAAAATCCAATATTTTCTTGTAAAATGTAAAAGGTTCCAAAGTTGGACTGTGTTAGTAACTTTTATAAACAATTGATAACAATAATTTAGTATGAAAATATAATGTAGAAATACTGCGATGCACATATGACCCTTGTAAATCAACCTTGTTTTATACTTTTTATGTGAGTTTTATAACCATACTATTGACACTGACGGCCTGTAACAACATTCTTCAAGTGTTGTAGTGTTATGACATTTGTCACCCCAGACCTGCCGGTCTAACTATAGCTAGTAGTTTAGGTGCGGGATTGTCAATCCCGTATAGATCTATACACAAGTATCACGCTCTCCCTCCAAGAGATTATGGTATATAATACAGGACTTGAAATGCATACAAAAATGTACATTGAAGTTTAAATGTCTCACATTACCTAGTATAAATAGATTTACAATGAAATGACTTTACTCCTTTTTGAACGTGTTTCGTTTTCAAATTGTATAAAAATGTAGGATTGACTTGCTAACTATACCCATTATAGTTTTTCAGATAGTATGTTCCATTTCGTAGACATAACTTAGTGATATAATTGCCCTTGTATACATAAGATGTTTGTATCGATATTCGAAGTTAGAAATTTCATTTATGTTTAGAAAACGATACTTTTAACGTGTAATGTACTTGTATTTCCCCCCCTAAAACATGAAAAAGAGTTGAAAAGTAGGGGTATGAACTCACTCGTTAAGTTTGAAGAGAGGGGCTAGAGTTGAGCAGAGTTTCGATCGCGGATAGTTGCGTCGTCGGGCTCTGCGGGAACTTCTGCAACGTAAATCTTTCGTCGGGGCTCGAGTGCGGAAACCGAGGTGAGAAAAGGGTCTCTGGAGCTGGGAGAATGTCTGAGAAATGGTGAAGGTGTGCCAAAACCCGAGCCTTATGCCCTCTATTTATAGGGCTGAAAACCCCCGTACGCGGCGCGTACTGCCGGAGTACGCGGGGCGTAGTCAGTACGCGGGGCGTACTTCGGTTACGCGGGGCGTCATAAGGCGTCATGGCTTACGACTCCTGGCTAGCTAGGCGTAGCTTGGGCGGGCCGATGGGACTCGACCCTGGGTCTAGTACGCGGGGCGTACTCCTAGATTACGCGGGGCGTAATCCCTGCTTCCAACTTCTAAATTCCGTAACTTTCGCGTACGAGCTCCGTTTTTCGCGTTCTTTATATCCCCGCGTAGGTGAGATTATGCTCTACAACTTTCATTTAGACTCCGTCGGCTAGTTTTGACTTTATTTTTAATGATATAATTTTAATAGGCCGGGCCTCCTAAAGTTCGTTAAAATTTCATAGGTTCTTTATTCGACGTCGGCTTTCGTTTGTCTTTTTATTGTTTTATTACCACCGAGGAGATCTTCATCTTCCGTTTAGGTGGCGATAGCTAAATAATACTCGATCTTCAATCCGAGTTTTTAGCCCTTTACTACTGTTACGAAACTTTGAAAATTCGTAACTTCTTCATACGAGGTCCAAATTGGGCGATCTTTTTATGCACGCTCATCTTTCAACGAGATCTACGACTTTTGTTTAGATACTTTAAGGCTAAAATGTATTTTATAGAGATTTCACTTTTTACGTCAAATTATGTTTTAACGTCGAGTCGTAATTATACGAGTGGTTATAATTTCTTCAATATAACTCGGTTTTGAGTGTTCTTTATGTCTTTGGAATCCTGGGCATGATATCTAATATTCGATGCATCCCAGCTTAGATACCTGAACACTTTATTTTCGAGGTTAATTTCATTGTTTTTAGCTTTCGAGTGTTTACAATGCTTTTGGGAAAAATAGGGTTGTCACACTAATAAACACACAGTTCAAATAAACACTTACAGGTTGCGAGCCTGCTAGTGTTCCACTGGACTGTCTAGAATAGTCCGTGGTCATCATCTATACTCCGCTAGATGACTGGATCATCAATAACATCTATAACGAGGCCTCTCATTATTTTATTTTGTCACACAGCGACTATTACATCTACCCATGTTTTACCAACACATTTTGTAGATATAAAATACATATATAGGTTAAATCATTTAAAACATGTATAAAATTGTTCATCCAGCATAGATAGCAAGTATACAGATAATATGCACACACAGCATGTAATTTATATAAAATACTTCATATTTATGTGTAAGCTGAAAGTAACTATGCACTCACCTGAAAAGGTGGTGATTCTGCACTCGGAAAGCGCTTCGATACTCTCAAAACAATTTTCCTTCGATAAAACCTAGTATCAATACCACTAGGATTTAGTCTAACTTCAACCGTGACTAATTAATAGTCTTGCTATTATTATTATTATATAAGCGTTAAACAACACTCTATATAACTCATAATAATAGCCCAAATAATTATTTTAAGGTCCTAAAAATGTTACTATATTAAAACATAAGCTATACTAAAGATAGGTTAGGCGTAGCTCACTTACAGCGGGTTTTTCTCAAAACCGGGCTTCGCTGGAGCAGGGTTTCCGAGCCAAAAGGCTCTTTTCTCGGGGCTGCGGGAGCCTCGGGGCTTCCTTCGGGTGCTAGGTGGTTTACCTAGGCTTTAGGGTGCTTAAGGAGGCTTAGAGAGAGAGAGAGAGAGAGAGTGTAGAGAGAGAAAGAAGGTTTGGGAGGTGTGAAGAAGAGGCTAGACCCGACACCTCTATTTGTAGTGAAAATATCTAATGGACTCGCCGAGAAGGGGGACCTACTCGCCGAGTTAGTGCATGTGGTGGCCTTCTGGTGGCGCCACGTGTCCAATTCTAGTGGTGCCACGTCACCCCCTATGGCGTATCAGCCTTCAAACTTAGAAAAATCATAACTCTCGCATACGATATCCGTTTTGACGATCTCATTCTCAAAGCGTAGGTAAAATCAAGATCTACAACTTTCATTTAGACTGCATTGGCTAATTCTTGACCGATCTCAGTTTTAACAGTGCGAGGCATTTAGACTGTTAAATGACCGCGATGAATTCGTAACTCCTTCATACGGACTTCGTTTTCGTCTATCTTTTTACTGTTAATTTCCTATTAATGAGATCTTCAACTCTGATTTAGGTCGCGTAAGCCATAAACCGCTCGAACTAAAATTTGAGTTTCAGGTCGTGCACTGCTAAGCCGAATCTTAGAAAAATGATAACTTCTTCATACGAAGTCAGATTTGGGCGTTCTTTTTATGTATTTTCTCGATTTAACATATTCTACGACTTTCGTTTAGATCACTAAGGCTAAAAATTCCTCCATCGTAAATTCACTATTTACGTCTTCCGGTGCCGTGTCGGTTTTGTCGTAAAACTTCGGCGGGCCATAACTTCTTCGTTATAACTCGGATTTTGGCATTCTTTATATCCCCGAAATCCTTGTTTCGACCACTATGACTTTATGTAAAGATATGAGACTTATATGACACTTTAATTTTGATGATTATTTTTTATTCTTTATTAAATATATATTTATAATAAAGTAATAAGCACAAAAATACACATAATTCACATAGAATTAAAATATTTCATCTTTATTACATCAAAAAGAGTTACAATAGTTGACCTAGACTATTACATCGTCTAAAATTGCTTAGCCCCGAAACTTGGGCGTTACATTTCACCAAAATAAGCCTTGTGTGCAATGCATGTGTAGCAAGATTCGACCTTTACGTGGTTATTGGATATGGGGGAAGTCAGATCTATGGATTAGAGAAGCAGGAGGTCATAAGTGGACTAGACGAGTCGAGTTCATAAGTGGGCTAGATGAGTCGAGTCGGGGTTGCCCTGCGATTCATTACAGAGTAGTCCGGCGTGTGGAGAGGGAACTCATCGTGCCAAGTGAGGCTTAGAAGGATTCAGAGGACCAGTGTGGACTCGCCGAGTCGCCCGAGTGCACTCGACGAGTCTGGTCAAAGTTTGACCGTTGACTTCGTTGACTTTTAAGGATTAGTCATTTCTTGGACTCTTGAACCATTATAGGGGTAGAATGGTCCTTTACCCTTCTTAGGGAACTTAGAGGGGAATTAGTCTAGCCTTTGAAAGTCATAATGATTAGAGTAATTATTTATGTGATTTGGCTGAGACTAGTTCAGTATTTCCGAGTTCGAGATTCTTCGAGATTTCCTGAGGTGAGTCTTCTCACTATACTTTACCTTGAGTGGTAATTAGAGTTATGTGATAGAGTATCTTGTATGCTATTTATGTGGCGTGTTGCACCGCATTATTTCTATGTTAATTATGTTGTGTGTATATCAGATTTCACAGAGTTAGGACCGGAAGGTCCACCGAGTTTGTACCAAAGGGTCCACAGAGTTAGGGCCAGAGGGCCCACAGAGTTATAGCCTCAAGTGGCTATTATGTGTTACATGTGGTATTTTGGGGAACTCACTAAGCATTTATGCTTGTAGTGTTGTGTTGTGTCTTTCAGGTACTAGTGAGGATCGCGGGAAGGTATCGACATGATCAGTACACACATGAGGAGTTTTCTTTTATATTGTGATCTTGGGTTGTGTTTAGATGGATTGATATGTGATACAATGAGATTTTTATAATATTTATGAATGAAAGTATGTTTTTACAAATGTGAAAAATTGTTTGAAAAATTACGATGTTACATCCTTCCTCTAATACACCAAGAACACACTTTAAGGCTCGAATAACACTTTAAGTGACCAGTGTTTTGCATGAATGGCTCTAAGACGTTGGAGGCTGGAAAGGTGGGGATAAATGAGCCATAAGGATGATTAAATACCCCTCAAACCCTAAAACTTAGGGTTTCATCCGGACATGAGTACGCCCAACGTACTAGGGTGCGCCCTAATATCCTAAGCGTATCCTCATGTACGCTTAGCGTACTCCTCCTGTCCCAAAATTACAAAATTGCCACTAGGGCTTCTCATAGCTACTTCCTTCTATTACAGGGACCAAAATGTCATAAATTAAAACCAAATGATGAATTTGAAAGTACCTGAATACCGGTGTGTTATAAGTATAGGGAACGGTGAAATTATTTTCACTACCTTTGTCAATGAGGAAGTTCTCAATTGTGGAATTTGTAAATTCGGAACCATTGTCACTTTGGATTCTTGCGACATGAAGTTTAACCAGAACCCCAATTCCTTTGATGAAATTTATGAGTTCGGAGGCGGTTTCTGAATTTAGCCTTTGGAAGAAGACCCATGTAAACCTTGTGTAGTCATCAACAATCATAAGAATGTACTTTTTCTGATGCAAAATTTCTATGACAGATGGTCCACAAAGATCAATATGAAGAAGTTCAAGTGGTTATGAGATCGAATTTTCAATTATCACGGGATGACCTTTCTTTGTTTGCTTCCTAAATTCACATGCAGCACATAGATGATCGTTTTCAAATTTGAGGAGAGGAAGACCTTAAACCATTTTACCAGACACCAGATCATCCATGTATCGAAGATGAGCAAGCCTCCGATGCCATAGTCCACTAACGTCAGGAATAACTTTTGATAGAAGACAAAGTTGAGGCTTTCCGATGATCATATTGATGTCCAAAGGATACATGTTCTTAATGTGAATAGACTTGATGAGAAATTCTTTTCGATCTTCTATCCTAACGTAGCTATGCTTCTTGAAGAATTCAACTCTTTGATTTGCATCAGTAAATTGAGCCACACTGATTAGATTATGATGGAGATCGGAAACATAAGCCACATTGGAGACAGAAAAAATGTCGTTGATCAGGATGCAATAAACTTGAATTTGAGAGTTTGAATTATTTCCAAAAGTAACGTAACCAACATTTGGAGGTAGTTTGAGATCACGCAGAAAATCTTTCTATCCAGTCATGTGCATAGAACAAGCACTATCAATATATCATATTGTATCTTGTTCCGAAACACAAAAATTCAACAAAATCAATGAGTTTTGGAGTTTTTAGGCTCTAAATTAAATTTAGGGACTTTAGCAAGGTATTTGGACTTGGTTTGAGATTTCTAAACAAGTGGTATCTCGGAATGCTTTTTCCGAGATTCTGTTGGAAAGAAGCAAAATGTCAAAGTCCTTTTGTTTATCCAAAAGTCATATTCAACCATTGGTTGTTTGGGCACAACTTTCTCCAGAAGAACATTTGTCTGACATGTTGCTAGAAGAAGTATGTTTAGAGGTGTTTCAGTTGAGTTTTCATACTTTTTCACTTTCATTGAAACTTTTGTTATGAAACCTTAGAAGGTTTCTGAACACTAGTGTTTGAACATCTTTTTCTTTGTTTATTACATTTGTAGGCACATTTAATTTTGGAAATTGTTGTGATTTAAATTTTTTTCCATCCGAGATAGCAATAAAAACAAAAGAGGATGTTTTCCGAGGAGATTCTGTTTTCTTGGATAAGGTCTCAACAATAACGTTTTTTCACATTTTTTATAGATGTATTACGAATGTTTGAGCTAACATGAATAGATGGTCTTTTAAGAATCTTAACAGGCATGAAGGTATTGTGATTCCTAGCAGTTGGACTAATTGGTTGAGACATTTTCTTTTCATATTTTTCAAGGAACCTAGAGCATTTCCTAGACATGGTTTCCTTTTCAAGAGCTTTCCTTGCTTCGGTTTTTAGATGAAAAATATCATTCTTGTTCAACTAAAATTTATTTCGAGACTCATATGATGACTTGGAAGTGTTTCCAACTGATGGTCATTGAAATGAGGCTTAACTAGAACTAGAGTCAATTTTGAGACCATATTAGAGTTGGAGACATTGGATTCGGATGAAGCGTCGCTATCAGTCTTAAGATCTACATCACTATCAAAGGAAGCCAAAAAAGAGTTGAATGGGTCCGATTTATGTCCATTTGTCGCAGGAATGATTTCATCAATAACATAATTGTTCAGAGGACAGTAAACAAACTTGAGTACTGCCTATGTTACGTAAGGATTTTGAAGATTGATTTAGGTCTACGAATATCAGAGGCAGAAGTCGTGTGGAATTAGGACATTTAATAGTGATTGGTTAGAACTCAGGATTTAGATATTGATATTTTTCAGAGGTCTCATGAAGGGAATACAATGGTGAGACAAGGGTATCCGAATAAGTGTGTTTCAGAATACATCCCATGAACGTTAGGTTTTGAAGTTCCTTCAGGGGATGGGCAACTGACTTCGAAAACTCGCTTCCGAGACCATGTGCTTTGGATTAGGGATGAAAAAAATTTGTGATTCATTCTTTCATTAGCTTGAAGAACATGAATCGAATTATGCAAAGCATCAATTTTAGCATTCAAATGTTTATTAACAGTAACCAAGATGTTTCTTTCACTAAGAGTAATTTCATATTTTTCATTAAAAATGATACATTCATCCTTAGCCATTACAAGTTCTCTCTCTAATGATTCAATCTTAAGCTCGCAGTCTTCAAGACATAGTCTAAGTCTAGTGAATTCACTTTCCAACTTCTCATTAACTTCTATGGTAGATTCATAAGATTTAGAGATAACTGTCATATCTGATTGAATTTGAGTCAGATAAGGTTCACAAACAGATAAATCCAAATTATTATTAGTAATAATAGATTTTACATGTTGAATGATGCTACAACCAGGTGGATCATTTGTAGCCATGTAGCAATAGTTTGACTCAACATCGTCATCATCAAGATCCAAATCAAAAGACCAGTAACCCTCTTCACACTCAATTGATTATCTAGCCATAAGACACAAGTTCCCTATAGACTTATCATCACCTTCATCACAAGATGACCAATACCCATCAACTGTCACACCCCAGCCGCCGATGGAAACATTGGGGTGCGCGACGTAAATCAGTAATCACAGTTATTGAGCATACATTGAACAGTACCAATATAATCTCCTATTATTACCAAAATAGAAATTACATTGAAAATAACTATCAGTAAGTCATGACACACGCCTAACAATCTAGCATTTACAAAGGTATAATAAAATAACGAAGAGCCTTCTAAACGAGCACTTCTGACCCCTTAAATAATTTGAGAATACATGCATTAAGATACTTAAAAAAATTGTTGGTGAGCTCTACAGGTTTTGACACAAGATACTTTATAATAAAAAGTGTATTTGTAACAATTCTCTGGTTAACCAACTTTTATAAATATGTATCTATCGATCAAAAGTATAAAAATAAATTGAGTTTTAAAAGTGTATTTGTACTCATTTAAAAATATCTTTTGCTCAAATCTAAAAATTCACCATTGTTGAATCTATAATTAAATCAATCTTATAATAATTTTTTACTGTTCTCATGACCAAAATGCTTTTTATATACGGATTTTGAATACCAATTTATATAAAATAGAGTCATATCACTCTTTGTGAAAACATAAAATAGCTAAACTTACCCTTGAAACCTTGTACAAGCATATGTATAGTTTATATGCAAAAATCATAAGTTTTGAATTTAAAAACTTGGTAAATATGTGTCGTGGTATTTAATTAAGTATTATCTTACTTAATTTGGGAATCGACACTTAACCAGTTAGGCAAACTCTTCCCACATACATATTGTGTTTTCGTGTCAAAACAAAGGGTATATAAATAACTTATTAATTGCAAGTTAATAAACCTTGTTCGGCCGTGTCATGATATTAATTAAGTATTATATGACTTAATTTCGGATATTGACACTTATCATTATGAGTCACAAGTTATCCCATTTCATACAAACTCTTTCAACTAGTATAAGTGGACAAAAAAATCTTCGTATATATCCTATTTCAATCCTATACGGTAATGGCAGTACTTTCGGGGTGTAAGATGAGGTCATAACTGAACTGGGACGAACGCCTCTGCACCAACACTGGAAGACTTTGTTGAAAACCCATACCACGTATTCAATAATGTGATAAAAATTTAGTGAAGGAAATGCCAACGCCCAAACTCGACTCGTCAACCAATGGTTGTAGTTAGCAATCGGTGGCGGGATGTAAATCCATATAAGTATGTGATCCTGAACTTATACTCGATGTTCCTCGTTCCCTACGAATTAACGGTTATGACACATAGGACTTTCTACTAAGATGTATGGTCTTAGAATTGTAACAAACATAGCCCATGCAGCTTAGGAAATAATCAACTCATAAAGTTTTTAGAATAAACGTAGTTCATACAGAATGTCCCGTGGGTGTGATGGATCCTAACAATAAGTCTAGGCATCCTAATCCTAAACTTTCCAATATAAGTATATTGGACACCTATAATTCTTTGATGTTTAGGATTAATTATTGATTAAAGTTTTATGGTATTTGAGATTTGTAAGACTTAACACATTTCCAAACTTTTATTATTTTTCGTGACGAAATTTGGGTCGCATAACCACTGCTTATATAATATTTTTCAGGTTTCAACCAACGTGAAACCAACAATTCCATAATATTTATAATTCACTTGATTAATCCAATGTAAATATGTAACAAATAATGACTCTTAACTTCTGAAGTCGATCATGTTATTTATTGCAATGAAATTCATAACTTAGTAGAATGAGTTATATTTTTATATTTAACATAAAAATATACTAATTATTTTTTTTTGCAATCATTTATGCACAACTTATATATATTAAAAGTTAGTTTTCAATAATTTTAACTTTTAATTATATATTTTCATAAATCTTGATTCGTTCATCAAGTATGGCAATGTACTTTCGTATTATACTCGAATAATATTTTTGGTAATTTGTATAGCTTTTAATATTACCAATCGATACTTTAACTTATACATATAAAATCGTCATTTTTGTGATTTACAATACCAACCCTTATTTTATATATATATATATATATATATATATATATATATATATATATATATATATATATATATATATACTCTTGTGATTTTTATTAATATTAATTAATATATCACAACAAGGTGTATTTATATAATTTATAGCATTCTACTTTAACTTATATGATTTTTATAATTTAGATTACTAACTCATAAGCTTTCAACCAAATATAAAGTACGATGCTATTTTAATGTATAAAAATATGCAAATCATCAAAACTTAATTAGACACGCATGTATTCTCCCCCAAATATTAAAACACTAAAGAGGAGTCGTAGAAACTCACCCTTGAAGCGAGAGTTCCATTTGTTTGAATTCGTTTTCTTTTGAGAACTTGTTGTGTGAATCGCAAATCCACCATTCTCGAACTTTGAAGTACTCTCGGGACTGTTTTGTAATGAATCAAACTATTGGAGGCTGTGTGGTAATTTTATTAACCGAAGTGGGACTGATTTGGTAAAAATAGTTTCAAAGGAGGGGCTAAAGTGGTTATTTTTATTCAAAGTTTGAAGATTGGGATTTATTTTGTTAAAAATAACTAAATGAGGGGCTGTTTGTGGATAAATGGAATCATTGTTTATGGGTTGGGACTATTTGATAAAGTTTTGTAATGTTGAGGGTTAGTTTTGTTTAATTTAAATGAAAATTAGATTTATGCCTTGACCTTTGACTTGGTCAAAATCAGGAACACGATTTAGGTTGAAGTTCCTTCCCGTCGATCAAAAGGCTCCAACAACAAAAAGAGGCGTCGTCTTAACGGAACCTAAAGCTTTGGACGAACACTGTGAGAGGGGAAACACGAAGGCTCGCAGGCAAGACTTCGTCGATCGACCGCGAGAAGGTTCATCTCCGGGGTTCGACTAGACTGAAGAACGAAGGGAGAAGCAGTGGATGCGTTCTTCTCGGTCGACTACTAGGTGCGAAGGAGACGAATCGATCTGCGACGTGGGCGATTGTCTCTGGGGTTTGACAAGGCCGAAGAGAGGGAGAAGCAGCGAAGCGGCTACGGTCTCGGTGGGGCAGCGATGAGGCGATCGGCGGTTGAGGAAGGAGGTCGATTGAAGGTAGTGGCAGGTTGGATCGATGGTGGCTGAGAAATTTCAAAGGGAATGGGGAAACTCGGTCATCGGCAACCCCTTTGTGGGTCTAATCTTCGTCACCAACGGAAGTAAATCGGAAGGAAGGAACACAACAACATCAGTCGACATTTGGGGGGTAGGAAGAGGTGAAGGCAGCCGGTGTTAGCTGTTATCGATTGCAGTGGCGTCGAGGGGAATCTCCGACGGCTCTCAGTCGTCGTTCTCCCATCAGGCAGAAAACACAAAGAAGAGGGGGGTGATCGGAGAAACAGGGCAGATCAGCAGCTAGTAGGGGTGTTTGGCTTTGTATTCGACTCACAAGGTGGAGGGTGGGACTGAAACAGATCTCCGTCGAGCCCTCATGGCTCCTTGTCGTCGGTAGCAGTAACTTGGGAAGGAAATCCGAGCAGCAACAAGAGTTTATGGTGGAGTGGTATTTGGTGATTGCTTGAGTTCACGGGGGAAGGGGGCTGCCATGGTGGCTACAATCCGAAGGGCAGCAACCCTTACTTTCTTTCTTGTCCTTTCGGATGAACAAGAGACGAGAGAGCGGGAGGGTTTGAGAGGGTGAGGAAGATAGGGAGCGAGATAGAGAAATTGACTGATCTTCATTTGATTGGCATGTACAAATGTGATTTTCATGTAGAAGATTTTGATTTAAGATATGAGAGATATTTTGACAATATATCATGTGTAAAATACTTTTTTATATGATGCTACTTCATTTCTCGATTTCCGTGCCATCATTTCGTTGTGTCAAAATTTTCTGAAAGTGCATGTTTATTAATGTGGTCGTGATGATTCCAAAAATGCAGATGAAATTCAATTTTGATATGCCAAACTCTATCAATTAACGTTTAAAGTTTCGCGATTAATAGGATCTCGACTAATTTTTTAAATCTGATTTTGATCGATGTTAAAAATATTATAAATATATAATAAATTAATAGGCCATAGTCTGAATTCGAAAACGTGCTCAAAAATGATTTTCGAGGTTCGTAGCTATTCCAAACGAAGCAGTGCAAAGTTTGTTTCAAGAAAAATCAAATAAATATTGATATCGGTAACTTTAAAGAGTCATAACTTTCTCATATGACCTTCAGTTTGGACGCTCTTTATATCCACCAAGATTAGAATAACGTAATCTATTTAAATTTCTTATCCGTAAGTCTCAAATATATCCATGAAAATTTTCATTTTGAACGCTGCAAATAAGTTTAATTTTTGATGGTTTTCGATTCGATATTCAACAATAGATGCTATGAGATGTTTTACAAGAAATTATAAATATAATATATTTAACATACATTATAAACATAAAATTACACATAATTGTACATTAACACATAGCGGTTCGCGGTTGGTTGACCACCGAACTCTGACCAATTTTTTTTACCAATTGTTACATCAACATTTTTGAAACCGTAGTGACAAACGCCTTTTGACTTTTTGTACGTTCTTGTGCTCAACGAGCATAATAGGCAAAATCTTTCGCTTTTGGTTTTTAAGGAATTTCAGTGAAACAGTATTTAGCATAGTAGTTTCCGAGGCAACATTTTTGACACACAACCTTAGGTTTGACTGAGTTTGGAGCTTCCGGAGGTTCCGAAGAGCGATTCAGAATGTTGGGTCGGTATGCAGGTGAATTTTTTGTGGGTTTAGGGTGGGGTTGAAGGTTACTTTGATAAGGAGCTTAAAAATGGTTTTGATGAGGTTTTTGACTGGGATTCCATGGGTGTCTGTACTTTATAGACAGAAGTGCAAAATTCATGTTGGAAATGAAGTTCGGAATCAGTAGAATATAGATTAAGGTTTTCTTCGAATGGATAGTTTGGAACCAGAGAGGTTGGTGCAACAGGTTGTGTAGGTTGAACAGGTGGTGTAGGTTGAACATGTGCAATAGGTAGGATGACTCCAAAAGGATCCGAAATAGATGGGTTCGAAATAAGTGGACTGACTGAACTGACTAAAGCGAGAGGACCTCTTGAAATTTCTCTCAATGTTTAAGCAACATTGGATTCATGACCTTGCAGTTCGTCACATAATGATAAAGATTCAGTTTATTTAGAGATCCATTACTCTGAAGACATTTCCCCATCCTTTTATTAGGCTGGTGATGAACATGAGGTTGTACTCGAGTGGAGTTCAGAATAGTCCATGTGTCGTCAAGTTGTTCACTATGATCCTATACCAATTTCATGCAGAGGCTACATATTCACCAACAGATGTTAAATGCTTATCCTTCATTTTATTTGAACCTTTAAACAAATCTTGTAGTGTATCCCAAATTTATTTAGTAGATTTCCACAACATAATGTGCTTAAAGAGAGATGGGGGTACACCAAAATCCATTTCAAAGAAGGCGATTTGATCTGCATGAAGCTTCTCGATGTCTGTTGCAGTCAGTGGTGCTTGTTGAGTCTCCTCTTAGCATATGAGAGTCAAAACGGAATCTCTAACCACTTATCTTACTGGAACATGAGAACCTTCTTTCACCACTCTCCATATTGATGGGTTTTGAGCATTCTAACACTTCCTAAGTGTACATGCAACCCTAATAACCTTGGATCTATGTTTGTCTAATTATCATTCAAAGTTGAATTCCAAGGTTATATTCCTATCTAGCATACATGGGGAACAATTTTAACTTAAAGTATAGATAGAATAACTTACCTTGTTGTTGTTTGTGTTCCTTGAAACCTTGTGAGCCTAGCACCCCAAGTGTGATGCCTCAAATGCTTCACACAACACCAAATGCTCTTGGAAGAACTTATGAGAGAACACACACTTCTCAAAAATCGGCCAAGCCCTCTTGTTTCTTAGTGTAGCCGATTTTGGTGGAGAATATGTTTCTTATATAGTGTTGACACATCTAGGGTTAAACCCTAATGTGTCATGATTCTTCATTTCCATGACCCATGGGTTTGTAACTCCCATGGAGCATCCATGGAGCATCCTATGGGTGGAACCCAACTTGATAATCCATGGAGCCTCTTAGCCCACTATACAAGATATGGATGATTTACATAATCAACCTATATATTTAATTTGTTATCTTTTGATCACATAATTAATTCTAAATTAATTCTTGATCAAACTAATCAAATAATATTATTAATATATTAGAACTTATAATATATTAATAATCTCCAAGTGTTATTTCTCTCATTTAGTCTATCCAATTGCATGGTGCCATGCAACCCAAATGGACCATGCCGGGTCGGGTCAAGTACATACCAGAAATAGTTATGGACTTAGACACCTTATCCAACAGATATTTCTTCACCTTTTTCTTTTCCAAGGAAAAATATCTACATTCTAACTTTCCAGTGATCATACTCTTCAACAACTAGCAATGGGGCATGCGTTGAGCAACCTACGTGATTTGCTATTTGCATTGAGTACATTTGTTGAGATTGATTAGAAGCAGCCATTGAAGTTAAGATATTAGAGATGAAGTGGTATATAGAAGAACATTGATCCTAAACACAAAAATGATTGAGATATGAAGGTAATCTTCAACTAACTATAATAAGTTCTTATGGATTCATTGGACAACCACTTAAGCTCTGATACCAATTATGAATGCAAAAATGAGTGCATGGACTAGGTTTGAAAACTCAAAACTTGATTTAACTTAAGATCAATGTATGCTAATAATAAGGATCCAGTAAAGTCTGGTAAACCAGTTTTGTCTTGGAATTACATGATTCGACAAAGTGCTCAAAAGTATAAAAAGATTAAGTATAACAATGTAAAGCAATACAAGGAAAATAAGAATGTAAGAGATAATGATTGACTTAATAATTCTTGATTGATGTGAGAAAGGTGTATGTTCCACACTATAATACAGAGGTAACTACTCCTTAAATAGCCAAGGAGCAACTGAAAGACAAACTGAAAAAGGTAAGCATGGACTAACAGACTTCTGAAGATCAACAGATTGCCACAGTCGCTTCTGTTGATGTTGTCTCGTGTACTATACTATCAAACAATAAGAAAAAAATAGTACTTGTAATAATAAATTCTCATTACAGACTCAGAAACATTCTATAATAGGGATGCATCTCGGACTGATCTTCTTCATCGGAATAGTCTGTACTTCGGAACTTATCATCTCAAACTCTTCTCCACTTCAGATTACACAAGGATTACTTTTCATGTTAGAAAATAATCAACACAAATTTCCTGCCTATGTAATGTCTTTATAATACAGGATATGACTAAACACTCTTTCTACTTAATTCGAACTAATCATCCTTTATAAGTATCATTTCATCACTAGGCAAGACTATAATGATTGTAAGCAACTTCTAAAACCATTTTCCTATTTATACCATACTATCGCACTACGACATGCGGCTACAATTTTATTCAACTTAATTGAAGCTAATCATCCTTTGTATGTATTAGTTCAAACTAAACGAGACCATAATCCTTGTAATCAAATTCTATACCAATCCCTATTTATGTAACACTATCATAATTTAATGTATATATTTAACATAAAGTATCAAGTATATACTAATCTTTTAAGCAATAATACTTCTATTAAGATTGTCATGTAATATACCATATACACTTAACACACATATAACCATATCTGGTTTGCACATTGGATGTTATCAAACATATGCTTAACACATAGTTAATAGTTTAAATAAATACTTGTATTAAAATCACGTTCATGAAAGTAACTATGCACTTACTTGGTTGAGGTACAAGATCCACGTGAAAGCTAGCTCTACAGATAATACTTTACTTTTCCCTTTTAAAAAACCTAAATATGAATACTACTATGTATCAGTATTCGTTCGTATAAGGTTATATTAACCATTTCTAGATTCCTCAATAATCCCAATGAATACTTCGAGTACAAGCTGATAAGGAATAACTTGTTAAGATCATGTCAGAGGTAGGTAGGATCCGTTTGGTATACATAGTATACTATTTGGAAAATCCACTTTAAACACATCACTAGATCTAGCCTAGACATCACTTCCGTAAGTAGATCAAACAGTATTTTGACTTAGAATCACTGATAAATCTTATTTATTAATTCATAATAACAACTATGAATATAAATATAAGTTACACGTAAAGAATACTAAGTGCAACTTAATTTATAGAGTTTTCTGACAAAAGTTCGGGACAATTTCTAGGCAGAACTTCGACTCTATGTAACATCCCAAAATTGAGACCCAAATTTTTTTTCATTTTTAGAGTATATTACTTAAAAAACTAGTTAAGGGAAAACAACATTGATATCATTTCAACATAAAGTCACAAATCACAAGTCTTAAAACCATATGATCAAATAGTGTAATATCAGAGTACAATCCCATGTTTCATAAATACGGAATATCACATGTGAATGTGTGATGAAGAGGTACCTGAAACCGAAACTAAAAACCGTAATCACAAAACTTAGTGAGTTCCCCCATCATACTCATACCAAATAATGCATAATCTTCGGTATCTATCAACCGATATCTCTCCGGCATAGCCAGGAGCTGGGCTCATCCTCGGTATCTTTCAACCGATAACTGGGAACTAATCTCCCCTTCCGTATCTCTCAACCAATAACAGGGAGCTACCCTCCCCTTCGGTATCTTTCAACCGGTAACCGGGAACTATTTCACCCCTACTAATGATAACATATATTAAGCATAGTAAACATATCAAGCACAATAATCATATCAGGCACAATAAACATATCTCATATCAACCCTAGATAATTATCACAAAGACAATCATCTATCCAAAACTCTTACTTGTGGGCCAAGATTGTGGTCGTAGACCCACTCCTACTAGAAAAAACTCACCTCAAAGTCGTATGGTGTCTACACTGATCTCGGTACGAAAACCAACTCTCCTCGAATCCTTAATCAATATACAACAACTTTTCTAACTAATCAATTCATACTCGTAACCCTTACAAGGGCCAACTCAAGTCCAAGACAAGTTCAAGGTCACCACCTTGATCAATGGTCAATCCTCTGGTCAAAGTTAACATCTGGTTGACTCGACTTGCTGAGTTGGTCTGCCAACTCGCCGAGTCCCCATGTTCACCAACTGCCATAATCCCGTCCTTACTCGCCGGGTCTAGCAAGAGCTCGACAAGTTCTCCTTCAACAACACGTCAGACTATCTTCAACTGACTCATCGAGTTCGTCCTTAAACTCGTCAAGTTCGAATTCATCCACATCAAGTTGTTTAGTCTATGAATCTCCGAGTTCCCCTTGAACTTGCCGTGTCAGTCTTCATGTGGCTGGGACATTTCCTTGAACTCATCGATTCCTATGATTTCCAGGTCCCTAGTGAACCTAAGCAACTGGGGAACCTTTGATATTAACATTTGGTCCATAAACAGAAAGGGTTTGGTGGAAAATACACCCGACTCACCGAGTCCCATGAACGAATCATCGAGTCCCTCCTTGTCCAAAACTATACAGTCGATTATAATGGGTCTTAACGTATCCAAAATATAGATCTATCCTCCTAGGGTCCATTTTACACGTAAAGCTACAAACTTGATGTACATGCATGGGGCCTTTGGCTCAAAAAGCCATAAAAGGAGGTCTAAAAGATGCATGGGGTGTTTATGCCAACAAAGTTGGCATCTTTATGCCATAAGACCCCGAATAGCCCCAGATCCGAAGTGCAACTCAAAGCACACCCACAAAATCCGTTTTTGGCTTCTTTATACTCATAAAAAGGGTAGAATTAGCCCCAAATCAAAATCTAAGAGATAGATGTTCAAGGTTACAGCGTTTTACCTTGAATGAGCTGAAAATGAAGTAAAACTTATGGATCTCCTTGCTTCTACTTGAACTTCCAAGCTTTCTTCTTCTTCTTCTTCTTCAACTTCAAACACACACAAAAGGCACCAAAAAGGCTCAAGAACACTGAATAAGGGTTTAGGGTTTCAATCTAAGGTTTCTTTGAGTTGGGAGGGTGATGGAGGCTGGTTTGGGACGAGATAAAGTGTTTAAATAGGGTCCAAATCCTAAACATTAAGGTTTTGTCCAGACATCTCCTACTCACTGAGTCGGTCTCCCGACTCATCGAGTAGATCATTAAAACCCCTCGCATAATGTCGAGTCCACTCGACGAGTTAGGCCTCTAACTCGCCGAGTCCCAAAGTAAATTACAACAATACTTGAATTTAAATGCGTACCATGAACCGGGTGTTGAAAATATCCCCCACTTATTTAGACTTCTTCCTCGAAGTCTGCTGATGACCCATGAAAAAGCTCAGGGTAGTGCTCCCTCATCTCGTACTCCGGCTCCCAAGTCCATTCCGAGCCTTTGCGGTGCTGCCATTGTACCTTCACAAGTTCGACCCTCTTGTTCCTCAGAGCCTTCAACTTCCTGTCGAGGATAGATACTGGTCGCTCAATGTAATTCAGGTTGTCATCCACCTGAATATCATCGAAAGGCACTACTGCCAAATCATCCACCAAACACTTCCGTAACTAGAAGACGTGAAAAGTGCTATGAATCTGACTGCGTTCGGTTGGCAGGTCCAGCCTATACGCTACCTTGCCCACTCGATCAGCAACCCTGGAAGGTCAAATGTATCTGGGGCCCAACTTGCCCCACTTCCTAAACCGGATGACACCTTTCCAAGGTGACACCTTCAGGAGCACTATATCCCCGACCTGGAATTCCAGGTCCGAACGACGCTTGTCGTCATAACTTTTCTGCTGACTCTAAGAAGTCTGAAGCCTGCTCCGCACCTGTTGGATCCTCTCCGTAGTATTGAGTACCACTTCGGTACTCCCCATGACTCTCTGTCCAACCTCACCCCAGCATATCGGGGTCCTACACTTCCTCCCGTACAACATCTCGAAGGGAGGAGGGTTAATACTTGCATGAGAGATATTATTATAAGAAATCTCAGTAAAAAGAAGGTAAGTATCCCAACTACCTCTGAAATCTAAAACACACGCCTGCAGCATATCCTATAGAGTATGGATGGTCCACTCACTCTAACCATCCGTCTGCGGGTGAAAAGCAGTGCTGAAGTGAAGACAAGTACCCAACTCTTCGTGAAACTTCTTCCAGAATCTGGAAGTAAACCGCACGTCTCGATCCAAAATCACAAAAACTGGCATTCTGTGCCGAGCTACTACCTCTCGGATGTAGATATCGACCAACTTCACGGTCGAGATGCTCTCCTGAATCGGTATGAAATGGGCACTCTTGGTCAACCGATCCACGTTGACCCAAATCGAATCCACTCCCCGCACAGTCCTGGGAAGCTTTGTGATGAAATCCGTATTGATATCTTCCCATTTCCACAGTAGAATATCCAACATCTGGGTCTTACCGTGAGGCCTCTGATATTCGTCCTTGACCTTCCTGCAGGTCAGACATCTCTCAACGAACCAAGCTACATCCCTCTTCTAGTGTCTAAGGCTATAACTATATTCGGTGGTGCATGGTCCTTTTGGGTTGCCTTCACCATAGCAACTTGAAGGATGATTTGTTAAGAGAGAGTAAATATTATAAGGAATAATATTTAGCTATTTGATTAATATAAGTCATAAATTAATTGGTATTAATTTGGTGACTTAAAGAGATTAATTAAATAAGAGGGTATAAACTGTCAATTGTTTGATAGTTAGACTTTAGACTGTAAATCCATTAAGATGGACCTTGGACGGATTCTAAGAGCTTTAGGATAGCTCAAATCATCCATATGGTTATCTATGGAATGGATTTGGATAGCCTTAAGAGAAGATTATCCAATTAGGGTTTAGGGTGAAACCCTTAAGGAGTCTACAAGTATAAATAGACCCTATGGGTAAGGGAATTTGTAATACAACCTTAAGCAAGGATACTCTGGCCGAATTCCTCCCCTCTCCACTCTCCTAAATCATCTTGCTTGCTATTGGTGTTTGTAAGCCATTAGAGGAGTGGCAATTGTGACTCTAGAAGCTCCAAGACAACAAGATCAACAAGGAACTCAAAGGTATGATTCTAGATCTGTTTCATCATTGTTATTTAACCTAATTAGCTATTAGAAGTCTTGGATTCAAAGCATGTTTATTAGAAAGCCTAGATCCAAGCAATAGGGTTTTGCATGCGCACATAGGAAAGTTCTTATGGCTAAAACCCAACATGAAGGGCCACCAATAATTAAGGCGAAGATCCCCGTACATCTTCGTGGCCCTGGGATGGATAGAAAACTTGGATTTATGAGCCTCCTCCATCAATACATGGTGTATACCTCCATTATATGGGACCTACACTCTACGGTGTAGGGTCAATATGTTGGGTTTTAGCCATAAGAACTTTCCTATGTGCGCATGCAAAACCCTATTGCTTGGATCTAGGCTTTCTAATAAACATGCTTTGAATCCAAGACTTCTAATAGCTAATTAGGTTAAATAACAATGATGAAACATATCTAGAATCATACCTTTGAGTTCCTTGTTGATCTTGTTGTCTTGGAGCTTCTAGAGTCACAATTGTCACTCCTCTAATGGCTTACAAACACCAATAGCAAGCAAGATGATTTAGGAGAGTGGAGAGGGAATGGAATTCGACCAGAGGTTCCTTTCTTCAGGTTCTATATGGTTGTACACGAATTCCCCATCCCAAGGGCCTATTTATACCTTTAGACTCCTTAAGGGTTTCACCCTAAACCCTAATTGGATAATCTTCTCTTAAGGCTATCCAAATCCATTCCATAGATAACCATATGGACGATTTGAGCTATCCTAAAGCTCTTAGAATCCGTCCAAGGTCCATCTTAATGGATTTACAGTCTAAAGTCTAACTATCAAACAATTGACAGTTTATACCCTCTTATTTAATTAATCTCTTTAAGTCACCAAATTAATACCAATTAATTTATGACTTATATTAATCAAATAGCTAAATATTATTCCTTATAATATTTACTCTCTCTTAACAAATCATCCTTCAAGTTGCTATGGTGAAGGCAACCCAAAAGGACCATGCACCACCGAATATAGTTATAGCCTTAAACACTATTCCAACACAATAATCCCCAACTGTCATAATCTAAGGAGGAAATCTGGCCCATGATACGCTCACTCTTATGATGTTCCTCCTTCATAGCCTCCTGTTGGGCCTCTCGAATCCTCTCCAATAGCGGAGTCACCACGGTCATCCTCATGCAGATGTCTCTGATCGTTGCTACCTTGCGGCTAAGCGCATCGGCCATGACATTCTCCTTCCCCGGGTGGTAGAGGGTCTCACAATCTTAATCGTTCACCACATCAAGCCACGGACGTTGGCTCATGTTCAGATTCGACTGATCTATAAGGTAACTCAAAATCTTATGGTCCGTGTAGATAGTACAATGGATCCCCATAGAGGTAATGACGCCAAATATTGAGGGCAAAAAGAACTGCCCCCAACTCCAAGTCATGCATCGGATAATTCGCCTAATGAGGTTTCATCTGCCTCGAAGCGTAGGCGATAACATGCCCCCTCTGCATCAATACCAAGCCCAATCCTGAGATGGGCGCATCGCAATATATGAAACATCCCAAAAATACAAGCCAAAAATTTCGTTTGAGAACATTACTAAAACCCTAACATCCAAATATCATATAAAAAAGCCATAAGTCGTGTGTCACAAAATGTCATAAAATATGTCTTATATCAAACTGATGTCATGATTATGTCAAAAATATCAGAGTCTAACCCCAAAGCTAAAACTGTGGTGTGTGCCATGCCATCATCCTGAGCCCTTCCCCTTGCTAGTTGAAGTAGCTGAAACCAAAACTAATATTGTAAGCACGAAGCTTAGTGAGCTCCACCAAACTACCACATACCATGCAATGAAAAATCAAGCACATACTGGGCCTTTCCCACTGCATCGGACCGAAGTTTGGAACTGACTAGAGCCTTGCCCACTGCATCGGACCAAAGTCCAGAACTAACTAGGGCCTCGCCCTCTGCATCGGATAGGAGTTTGGAACTGACTAGGGCCTTGCCCACTGCATCGGACCGAAGTCCAGAACTAACTAGAGCCTCGCCCGCTCCATCGGACCGAAGTCCGGAACTAACTAGGGCCTCGCCCCCTTCATCGGACCGGAGTCCGGGACTGACTGAACATAGCACAACATAATCATGAGATATAACAATAACACATATACTGCATATTGCATCGGACCGCAGCCCGGAACACATAACACATAGACATGCCCGAATCACAGATACATCAAGCATACTGAACTACTGCTATCTAAATGGGTCGGCATTATGGAAGTAGACCCATTCCTGCTGGAAGGAAACTCACCTCGAAGAACTGACTGCTGAGATACTGAGCGGGAAATGTCTGATTGCTGCTCCGGCAACTCCTTAGCTACAATTCCCATAAAGACACTTATTCAAAAACTGATAACTAATCTTAGGGTAAAGTGACTATTTTACCCCTAGCTGAAGTCAATATCCTGGTCAAAGTCAATTTCCAGTTGACCGGACTCGCCGAGTTGGGCCGCCAACTCACCGAGTCCTTATCCTTTCTTCTACTCCCTACCCGGCTCTATTCGTCGAGTTTAGCAAGGACTCGATGAGTTCTTCTTTTAAAATTCATTGGGTCAATCTTCATCCGACTCGCCGATTTGTATGAACAACTCATTGAGTTTATCCTCATCATATGAACACGTCCAGGCTATGAGTTGCCGAGTTGTATGGACAACTCATCGAGACTGTTCTTATGGGTAAGAAGATTGCCTTGGACTCGTCGAGTGTGTTCTTGCATTCGTCGAGTCCCATAATTTCCAGATTATGGCTATATTTTAATACGTCGAGTCACTCCTCTGGACTTGTCTAGATCCCTACTATCACTTAGGTGGTTTCTTTGAACCACAACAGATTGGGGACTCAAGCCCCGGACTCGTCGAGTTCCAAGAACAGCTCGTCAATTCGCCTATTGACCAAGTCTATAACTCGATTTCTTGTGTACAACTCTCATCAAAAAGGTAGATCTAGGCTTCTGAGGTCGATTTAACACGTAAAGTTATGAACTTTACGTACATGCATATATCATTGGTGCTTAAAAGGCCAAAATGGAGGTTTTAGCATGCATGGGGTTTTGATGGCCCTAAAGATGGCACCTTTATGCCATGAGGACCCTTCAAGGTCCTAGATCAGATGGTGAATCAACTTAGGACATCCAAATCCCAAGAGTCAAGTTTCTTAGCCCAAGATAATCATAAGAATACATAGGAAATCACAAGTCAAAAGGAAAGCTTTATTACCATAAAGTGAGGGGGAGGTGATGTTCATTTTGGATCTGAACTCTTTTTTTAAAGTCTTCCCTCTTCCTCTTCTTCACCCAACTTCAAACACAAAAGATATCACAAGAAATGGCACTCAAATATGTTGGGTTTTGAGCAATCTAACACTTCCTAAGTGTGCATGCAACCCTAATAAACCTTGGATCTATGTTTGTCTAAATACATGCAAAATAATAATTTTCCAAGGTTTATAAACTATCTAACATGGCATGGGGAACATTTCAACATAAAAGAGTTAGAAGAGATTACATACCTTTTGGTGAGTTTGGTTCTAAGGAGTTTGAGGGCCAAGCACCAATAGTGTGAATGCCTCAAATGGAATCACAAACACCACAAACTCTTGGAAAACTTTGAGAGAGTATACACCTTGTATAAAATCGGCCACACACATGCACACACACACTAGTTCACTAGTTTTCTCTTAGGCTCCATTTCATGCTCCATAAGCATGCTTATACAGTGTGAATGGTTAGGGTGAAACCCTAATAACCCATGTCTTTTCCTTTTCCAAGGATCCATGGGTTAAAAGCTCCATGGATCATCCATGGACTTCCACATAAGCCTAGCCCATTAACAAATGAGTATTAGTCCACACTATATAAAACAAATAGCCCATAATTTAATTAGTCTTCCTTTTAATCTCTAAATTAATTCATAATTAATTTAAGACTAAAACTAATTAAATAACGTAACTTCATATTAATATATTATAACTCATAATATATTAATAAACATATGTGTATAACTCTCATAAAATTATCCATAATAGTTTGGATGAGATGCAACCCAAATGGACCATGCCAGTCGGGTCAAGTATATACCAAATAAGTTATGGACTTAGACACCTTATCCAACAGACTCCCACTTGGATAAGTCTAATAACTATATTTGCCTATAACTTCAGGAACCAACCAACAATCGTAGCTCTCGAAAACTCCCTCGAACAATGAAGACTCTGTCGAACTATGAAGCGCCATTTTAGATAAGTGATCACATAATCCTCTGTTCTCATGATATCAGTCGGACAAACACATGGAACTATGTCTTGCTTATTGTCTAGCAGTTGTTTCTCGATTTTCCAATTTGTTTGACGAAGAACTTCACTGAACACATCGTTTAGTTCTGACCAGGCCTGGTACATGGGTCAACACAAAATCATCGAGGGGCCCAGATATCGCTTCTATTTCTAGAAGGAACAGATAAACTTCGACTGATATGCTTGTTCTACTACTTATTGAATTGTACACAAAGGCACGTTTTATAACATCAAGTTACTGATGCGTTTACATGTAATCAATGCACAACCAACTCATAGGTAACAACTCCTATCTCTAGGTTTAAAGATTTATATGATGTTATCATCTCACGATCACTCGAGATAAATTCCATGAAGTGATACAAGTGAGCATGGGTTTATACCAATACTCATAACTTATGAGTACTCATGAATGTTGCAGCAACCATTGCCATGTCTAAACACCTTTAAGGCATCTAAAAACCCAATTCATGACAATCTTGATTCATACCTACTTCCGATGTATGATCGATTGTGGAGGTTTGAATAAATTAATTATTCTGGAAGTCAAAACATGCAAAACTGAAACAATAGTAAATAATTGACAATGATAGTAACACTTTACTCATAAATAAATCACAAATTTTATTCATCATCAAACGTCGATTACATTTTACAAGTTTCAGGAAAACTATCTAATCTGTAAAACTAATATCGTCCCTCAGCCCGATGCGTCTCGCATGCTGAAAATGCTTAACCCTCGTCAGTCCCTTCGTAAGGGGATCTGCAGGATTCTCATCCGACGATATCCTCCTTGTCAAAAGTAGTCCTTCTTCAATCTTGTGTCTTATGAAGTGATATTTTCTGTCAATGTGTCGTGATCTGCCATGATCTCTTGGTTCCTTGGCTAAGGTAACCGCACTATTGTTGTCACAGAAAATATCTATAGGTTCCTTAATAGCTGGTACAACTCCAAGGTCTCCGATGAAGTTCTTTAGCCATATCGCCTCCTTCGCTACTTCACTCGCTGCTATATACTCTGATTCACAAGTCGAATCAGCCACCGTCTCCTGCTTGGAACTCTTCCAAGAAATTGCCCCTCCATTTAAGGTAAAGATCCAGCCCGACTGAGAGCGGAAATTATCCCTATCAGTCTGAAAACCAGCATCACTATACCCTAATACTTTCAAGTCATCACAGCCACCAAGGGTAAGGATCCAATCCTTAGTCCTCCGTAGGTACTTGAGAATGTTCTTTACCGCGGTCCAATGAGCCTTGCCAGGGTTCCCCTGAAACCTGCTGACCATGCTCAAAGCAAATGCCACATCAGGACGGGTACAAGTCATGGCATACATGATCGAGCCAACTGCGGAAGCAGATGGTAATTGGCTCATCTCAGCTATCCCTGCCTCTGTACTCGGACTCTGAGTCTTACTCAGTTTGGTATTGCTTTGGATCGGTAAATCTCCATTCTTGGAATTCTCCATGTTGAACCTTTTCAACACCTTATCCAAGTAGATACTCTGACTAAGTCCAATTAGTCTTCTACTCCTTTCTCTTAATATCCTTATCCCTAGGATATAGGTAGACTCCCCTAGGTCCTTCATAGCAAAGCACTTCCCAAGCCAGGACTTAACCTTCTGCAAGGTTGGGATGTCATTTCCTATGAGTAGTATGTCATCCACATACAGTACCAAGAAGCTAACTATACTCCCACTAGCTCTGACATACACGCAAGACTCATCTTTGCTTCTCAAGAAGCCAAACTCTTTTACCTTCTCATCAAAACAAAGATTCCAGCTACGAGATGCTTGTTTTAATCCATAAATGGATTTCTCAAGCTTGCATACTCTATTAGGGTACTCTGCATTGACAAAACCCTCTGGCTGATTCATGTACACATCCTCAGCCAACTTTCCATTAAGGAAAGCGGTTTTGACATCCATTTACCATATTTCATAATCATGAAATGCTGCAATGGCTAACATAACCCTAATAGACTTAATCTTTGCTACCGGCGAAAAGGTTTCATCATAATCAACACCTTGAGTTTGAGTAAAACCCTTCGCAACCAGTCGAGCCTTATAAGTATGCACTTTTCCTTCCATGTCTGTCTTCTTCTTGAAGATCCATTTGCACCCGACTGTTTTACGGCCTGGTACATTGTCAACCAAGTTCCAAACTTGATTGTCATACATGGATTATATCTCGCTGTCCATAGCCTCCTTCCATTTAGCAGACTCCGGGCCTGCCATGGCTTCCTTAACACTGCTAGGTTCATCCAAATTTACTAGTGTACTATCACTAATAAATGTATCACCTTCCGTAGTAATATGAAAACCATAATAAAACGAAGGTGTGTTCCTAACCCGTGTGGAACGCCTCGGAGGTACAGACTCGTCAGCTGGATCAACAGGAGTTTCCTCCTCAGGTTGATTGCTAGTGTCTGAGGTTCCTTCACCAATTGATTCTTGAATTTCTTCAAGATCAATCTGATGGGTTTTGAGCATTCTAACACTTCCTAAGTGTACATGCAACCCTAATAACCTTGGATCTATGTTTGTCTAATTGTCATGCAAAGTTGAATTCCAAGGTTATATTCCTATCTAGCATACATGGGGAACAATTTTAACATAAAGTATAGATAGAATAACTTACCTTTTTGTTGTTTGTGTTCCTTGAAACCTTGTGAGCCTAGCACCCCAAGTGTGATGCCTCAAATGCTTCACACAACACCAAATGCTCTTGGAAGAACTTATGAGAGAACACACATTTCTTCAAAATTGGCCAAGCCCTCTTATTTCTTAGTGTAACCGATTTTGGGTGGAGAACATGTTACTTATATAGTGTTGACACATCTAGGGTTAAACCCTAATGTGTCATGACTCTTCATTTCCATGACCCATGGGTTTGTAACTCCCATGGAGCATCCATGGAGCATCCTATGGGTGGAACCCAACTTGATAGTCCATGGAGCCTTTTAGCCCACTATACAAGATATGGATGATTTACATAATCAACCCATATATTTAATTAGTTATCTTTTGATCACATAATTAATTCTAAATTAATTCTTGATCAAACTAATCAAATAATATTATTAATATATTAGAACTTATAATATATTAATAATCTCCAAGTGTTATTTCTTTCATTTAGTCTATCCAATTGCATGGTGCCATGCAACCCAAATGGACCATGCCGGGTCGGGTCAAGTACATACCAGAAATAGTTATGGACTTAGACACCTTATCCAACAGTCTCCCACTTGGATAAGTCTAATAACTATTACTGCAAGTATGACTTCAGGAACCGATCGGCAATCGTAGCTCTTTTCAAGGTTTCTCGAAACTGAGAAGATGATGGTACGCCATTTAAGATAAGTGATCATATAATCCTCTGTTCTAGATATCAGTCGGACAAATACATGGAACAATGTCTTACTTATTGTCCAACAATTTGTTTCCCGATTTTCGATTTGTTTGACAAAGAACTTCATTGAACACATCAATTTAGTTCTGACCGGGCCCGGTACATAGGTCAAAACAAAATCATCGAGGGGCCCAGATATCAGCTTCTAATCCAAGAAGGAACAGATAAACTTCGACTCATATGTTTGTTCTACTACTCATTGAATTACACACAAGAGCACGATTTTATAACATCGAGTTACCAATGCGTTTTTCATACAATCAATGCATAACCAACTTGTAAGTAACAAATCATATCTCTAGGTTTAAAGACTTATATGATATTACCGTCTCACGATCACTCGAGATAGAATTCCATGAAGTGATTCCAGTGAGCGTGGGTTGAGTCCAATGCTCAGAACTTATGAGCACTCATGATTGTTGTAGCCTTGTCCCAGACCTCTACAACCAAACATGACAGTCTTGATTCATACCTACTTCCGACATATGACCGACTGTGGAGGTTTGAATAATATGTTATACCAAACAAAATTATTCTGGAAGTCAAAACATGCAAAAGAAATATAGTAAACGATCGACAAGAGATAGTAACACTTTACTCATAAATAAAACACTTTTATTCATCATCAAATGTCAATTACACTTTACAAATTTCGAGGTTATCTAACTACTAAATCTAATATCATCCTTCAGCCCTATGCTCCGAGCATGCTGGAGATGCTTAATCCGAGTCAGTCCCTTCGTGAGGGGATCTGCCGGATTCTCATCTGATGATACCCTCTTTGCCACGAGGAGTCCTTCTTCGATCCGATGTCTGATGAAATGGTATTTTCTGTCGATGTGTCTGGATCTCCCGTGATCCCTTGGTTCCTTGGCTAAGGCAACAACACTTTCACTATCACAGAAAATTTCCATTGGCTCTTTAATAGCTGGTACAACTCCAAGGTCTCCAATGAAGTTCCTCAGCCATAAAGCCTCCTTTGCCGCCTCGCTAGCTGCAATATACTCTGATTCACAAGTAGAATCTGCCACTGTCTCTTGCTTGGAACTCTTCCAAGAAATTGCTCCTCCATTTAGGGTAAAGACCCAGCCCGACTGAGAGCGGAAATTATCCCTATCAGTCTGGAAGCTAGCATCACTATACCCTACAACTCTCAAGTCATCGCTCCCACCGAGGGTAAGGACCCAGTCCTTAGTCCTTCGTAGGTACTTGAGAATATTCTTTACCGTAGTCCAGTGTGCCTTGCCAGGGTTCCCCTGAAACCTGCTAACCATGCTCAAGGCAAAGGCTACATCAGGTCGAGTACACGTCATAGCATACATGATCGAACCTACAGCCGAAGCATAAGGTACTCGACTCATTTCTGCTATCTCAGCCTCAGTGCTAGGGCTTTGTGTCTTACTTAGTTTGGCGTTACTCTGGATGGGTAACTCTCCTTTCTTGGAGTCTTGCATTCTGAATCTCTTCAGAACCTTCTCCAAGTAGGTACTTTGACTAAGTCCAATTAGTCTTTTACTCCGATCTCTCAAGATCCTTATCCCCAAAATATAGGCAGCTTCACCAAGGTCCTTTATAGCGAAACACTTTCCAAGCCAGGACTTTACTTCCTGCAAGGTTGGAATGTTGTTTCCTATGAGTAGTATGTCATCCACATACAATACCAAAAAGCTAACTATACTCCCACTAGCCTTGACATATACACAAGATTCATCTTCACACCTAGAAAAGCCAAATTCCTTGACCTTTTCATCAAAGCAAAGATTCCATCTGCGAGGTGCTTGCTTTAATCCATAAATGGATTTCTCAAGCTTACACACTCTATTAGGGTACTCGTTGCTGACAAAACCCTTTGGCTGACTCATGTAAACATCTTCAGCCAACTTCCCATTAAGGAAAGCGGTTTTGACATCCATTTGCCAAATTTCATAATCATGAAATGCGGCTATGGCTAACAGAACCCGAATAGACTTAATCTTGGCTACCGGAGAAAAGGTCTCATCATAATCCACTCCAGGAATTTGAGAGAAGCCCTTTGCAACCAGTCTAGCCTTATAAGTGTGTACTTTACCATCCATGTCGGTCTTCTTCTTGAAGACCCATTTGCACCCTACAGTCTTTCGACCTGGTACATTCTCAACCAAGTTCCAAACTTGATTGTCATACATGGATTGTATCTCGCTATCCATAGCCTCTTTCCATTTAGCAGACTCAGGGCCTGCCATGGCTTCCTCGTAGCTGTTAGGGTCATCTTGACTTACTAGTGTCTCATCACTAATAAGTGTCTCACCTTCTGCAGTAATATGGAATCCATAGTAATGCTCAGGTGCACTCCTAACTCTCGTGGAACGCCTCAGAGGTACAGATTCGTCAATTGGCTCAACAGGAGTTTCCTCCTCAAGTTGAGGGCTAGAGTTTGAAGTTCCTTCATCACTTGACTCTTGAATTTCTTCAAGATCAACTTGCCTCCCACTGTCTCCTTGGCTTATAAACACTCTTTCTCGAAAGACTCCTCTTCTTGCTACAAAGACCACATTGTCACTAGGTCTGTAGAAGAGGTAACCAAAGGATTGCTGTGGGTAGCCGATGAAAATACACCTCTCGCTCCGGGGTTCGAGCTTATCATGAGTCTCGCGTCTCACGAAAGCCTCGCAACCCCAAATCTTGATGTGGTCTAGTTTAGGTACTTTACCAGTCCACATCTCGTGAGGAGTTTTGGCAACTTTCTTTGTAGGGACTAGATTAAGGATATGGGCGGCAGTCTCTAAGGCATACCCCCAGAATGAGATTGGTAGCGAAGCTCGACTCATCATGGAACGAACCATGTCCAACAAGGTTCGATTACGCCTCTCAGCCACACCATTCAACTGCGGTGTCCTGGGAGGTGTCAATTGAGAGACAATCCCACATTCCCTTAGATAGTCGAGGAACTCTGAACTAAGATACTCACCACCCCGATCGGATCGAAGCATCTTAATGTTCCTGCCCAATTGATTCTCGACTTCCTGTTTAAATTCCTTAAACTTCTCGAAAGTCTCTGACTTATGCTTGATTAAGTAGACATATCCATATCTACTGTAATCATCAGTAAAAGTCAAATAATAACGATTAGCATCTCTTGTGGCATGTTTGAATGGTCCACACACATCCGTGTGTATAAGGTCCAACAAACCTTCACCCCTTTCACACGAGCCTGTGAAGGGTGACTTTGTCATTTTTCCAAGTAAGCATGATTCGCAACTATCATTTGACTTTAGGTCAAACGACTCCAAGACTCCATCCTTTTGGAGTTGGCCTATGCGTTTCTTGCTTATATGTCCAAGACGACAATGCCATAATGATGCTTTATCCAAGTTATTATTATTAGTAGAATCAATACACAAAACATTATTTCCTAAGTTATCTACAACAGATACAGCTTCATACACACCATCACAAGGTAATGCTTTAAAATAAAGTACATTATTAAAGAAAGCATTAATCGAACCAACTTCATTATCAAACAAAAAGGTGAAACCTTGTTTGTACAATGCATGAAAGGAAATAATATTTCTTGCCATTTCTGGCGAATAACAACATTTATTCAAATCTAAATTTAACCCACTACTTAGCGATAAAGTATAAACTCCAATCTTGGTGACAAGTGTAACTTTCCTATTCCCCGTGATTAAGTTTATTCTTCCTTGCTCCACATTCTCACTTCTTCCTAGTCCCTGCAAGTCACAACAAATATGAATACCGCAACCGGTATCAAGGACCCAAGATTTCGAATGGGGTGAGTTATTAGAAATGATAGTGTAAATACCTGCATGGTTGGGTTTGACTTTCCCATCCTTCACATCCTGCTGGTACTTTGGGCAGTTCCGCTTCCAATGAGCTTTTTCATGGCAATAGAAGCATTCAGCCTCTTTTGGGTCAGAAGAAGGAGTAATGAAACCTTTCTTGGTTCCACTTGAAGAAGAGCCATCAAGGGTCCGAGCCTTGGTACCCTTCGAAGATCTCTTTCTCTTCCTCCCTCGACTTTGCCCAATTGCCAAGACCGGAGTTGAGTCTGGAGTAGGAGTGATAGCAACCGACTTCCCCTTAAGACCTGTTTCTGCGGTCTTGAGAAGTCCCTGAAGTTTGCTGAGGGTGACCTCTTCCTTGTTCATGTGATATGTCATGCGGAATTGATCATAGCACGATGGTAAGGAGTGCAAAATGATATCTATTGCAAGCTCCTCAGGGAAGTTCACATTGAGCTTCAGCAAACGATCCACATACCTTTGCATTTTCTGCATGTGGCTCGTGACGGACTCTCCGTCCTTCATCATGGTTGTTATCATGGAGCAGATGACTTCGTACCTCTCTTGTCGTGCACTTTGATGGTATCTTTCCATCAAATCATGGTGCATTTCATAAGGGTAGAAATCTTCATAAGACTTTTGGAGTTCAGTTGTCATGGTGGCCAACATGATGCAAGCCACCTTGGTTGCATCTCTTTCATGAGTATGAAAGTCAGCGATCTCCTGGGGAGTTGCAGTGGACTCGTCAATTTCCTTAAGCTCCTTGTCAAGGACATATTCTTTGTCCTCGTAGCGGGTAATCATCCTGATGTTTCTGATCCACTTATTGAAGTTGGATCCATCAAAGGTGACTTTCCCACACAAACTCATAAGAGTAAAGGAGCCATTAGGATTCGAGCCAGAAGCATTATTTGAAGACATCTGAAAGAGAAGAACGAGTTTAGTTAGATTTAAGAGAGTCCTTAATAAAACACCCAAATGTAATATTAAGGCTAGGATCCAATCACGATATAATATAACTTAGAAGAGGTATGCCGTAATCTAAGCTATACCATATTTGAAAGGTAGGTGAATGACGATTCACCAATTTCCACCACGAAAACCGAAATATTAAATATTTAGTTTTTATTGGTTTTAGAAATTCCTAGATTCTTTGAGATCCAATGAACTTTTCAAAGGCATGTTTCAATCTCGAGAGTGCCCTCCAGGTTTTGTGACTGGGATGCCGAGGATCACAAAACGAGGTGTGAAGTAACCATGCAAATCACTTGGTACCCTTAAAGTTTATCACTCAATCGATGTGCCGGTAAACCACACACGCTCCACCGATACTATAATAAACCTTAAGTCACCTTTTACCTACCTTGTTAAGTCCAAGTTAGTGTGCCGGTTAACCACACACGCTCCACCAACGACTTAGACAAAGTGTAAAGTGTAATTTCATGGATTAGCACCTTATTCACATTTTTCCTAAAGTAACTAAGATTGGGAATTTAATAAACATTTAGTTACTTTATTATATTCATCATACTTTGAATGAGAATTTATAAGTCCTTGTCTTACCCGTTCGGCTAACGACCCTCCACCAGTCAAGCAAGCGGTGGGTGAGAATATACACCCATTAAGTCACCATTTTATAGGCAACAACCTTATACCCACCTTATAGACCGGCTTCGTGAATGAGGCGTACTAGCGGTAAAACGACTTTATTCTTATACATATATATATATAATTATTAAATCATCATAATATAAGTATAAGGGTTGAATTTTAACTTTTAAAATTCTAGGGGTTGGAACTTAAAGTTTTAACTTAACTTTACTTGTTCCAAAACTTGAGGGCAAGTTTTGTAACTTTCAAAACTTTTCATTTCTTGTAACTTATGAGTTTAATAGAGTAATAAAATGAAGACTCTTCATTTTTCTAACTCTTGTGTTTTTCTTAATGGTTTTAACTCAAGTGTGACTCTTGGTTTTCCATAACTTAAGGATAAGTTATGGACTCCATTAAAACACATTATGATCAAGAATTAATCTACCAAATAGGTTACAAATAATTCCTATGATCATCTAAAACATCATAAGAACAAGAACATGAATATGAACACAATCAAAAATTACATTTAAAACTTTGTAATTTTGATAACTAGTTGATGTAAATGAATTAGCAAAGACATTACACCACCAAAAACAAGTTTTCAATTACCAAAACAGTTTAGGGTAATGCTTTAAAATAAAACACATTACTAAAGAAAGCATTAATACCACCACATTCATTATCAAACGAAAAGGTAAAACCTTGTTTGTACAAAGCATGAAAAGAAATAATATTCCTCGCCATTTCAGACGAGTACACACATTTATTCAAATCTAATTTTAATCCATTATTAAGCAACAAAGTATAAACTCCAATCTTGGAAACAGGTGAAGCCTTCCTATTCCCCATGATTAAGTTTATCTTCCCGTGCTCCACATCCTCACGTCTTCTTAGGCCCTGCAAATCAGAACATATGTGAATACCACATCCTGTATCAAGCACCCAAGAGTTAGAGTATGTTGAGTAATTAGACAATATAGTGTAAATACCTGCATAGGTGGGTTTCACTTTCCCATCCTTTAGATCCTGCAAGTACTTAGGGCAGTTTCGCTTCCAGTGTGCCTTTTCATGGCAATAAAAGCATTCAGCATCCTTGGGAATGGCAGAAGGAGTGACAGAACCATTCTTGGTCTTTGATGAGGAGCCTTCAAGAGACTTTCCCTTGGTACCCTTCGAAGGGTGCTTCATCTTCTTCCCTTTGCCTTGCCCAATAGCTAAAACAGGGGTAGATGTTGGAGTAGGAGTAGTAGAGGTAACAACCGCTTTACCCTTAAGACCGGTTTCAGCGGTCTTCAAGAGTCCTTGAAGCTTGCTGAGGGTAACTTCCTCCTTGTTCATATGATATGTCATTCGAAAATGATCATAACAAGAAGGCAAGGAGTGCAAAATGATGTCAATTGCCAACTCCTCGGGGATGTTAACATTCAACTTCAGCAAACGGTCCACATACCTTTGCATCTTTTGCATGTGGCCCGTGACGGATTCACCGTCCTTCATGCGGGTAGTTATTATGGAGGAGATTATTTCATACCGCTCCTGACGAGCACTCTAATGGTACCTTTCCATCAGGTCTTGGTGCATCTCAAAAGGGTAGAAATCTTCATACGACTTTTGGAGCTCGGCTGTCATCATGGCCATCATGATACATGCCACCTTAGTAGCATCTCTCTCATGAGTCCTGAATTCAGCGATCTCCTCAGGAGTAGCAGTAGACTCATCAAGTTCTTTTAACTCCTTATCGAGGACATATTCCTTGTCCTCGTAACGAGTAACCATCCTGATGTTCCTAATCCAATCCATGAAGTTGGAACCATCAAAGATGACCCTCCCACAAAGATTCATGAGAGAGAAAGAACCAGTTGGGTTAGAGCCTGAAGCATTAGTGTTGGAAGACATCTGAAAAGAGAGTAAGTTTAGATTAGATATTTGTAGGATCCTTAATAAGACACCCAAATGTAATATTAAGGCTAGGATCCAATCACAATATATTACACTTAGAAGAGGGATGCCGTAATCTAAGTAATAATATATTTGAAAGGTAGGTGAATGACGATTCACCAATTTCCACCATGAAAACGAAATGATTTATTAGGTTTAATTGGATTTGAAATTCCTAGATTCTTTTGAGATTCATTGAACTTTTCAATGGCATGTTTCAATCTCGATTGTGCCCTTCAAGTTTTGTGACTGGGATGCCGAGGATCACAAAACAAGGTGTGAATAACCATGCTAATTCACTTGGTACCCTTAATATTATCACCTAATCAATATGCCGGTTAACCACACACGCTCCATTGATATATGACAAACATTAAGTCACCCTTCATGATCCTTACTAGTCCTAGTTAGTGTGCCGGTTAACCACACACGCTCCACCAACGACTTGGTAAGGTACAAAGTGTGAATTCCATGGACTAGCACCATGTTCACATTTTCCTAAAATAACTAAGATTGGGAATTAAAAGAATTTAGTTATTTTATAATATTCATTATACTTTTAATGAGGATTTAAAGTCATTGTTCTACCCATTCGGCTAACGACCCTCCACCGATCAAGCAAGCCGTGGGTGAGAGTATACACCCATTAAGTCGCCATTTTATAGGCAACAACCTTATACCCACCTTATAGACCGGCTTCGTGAATGCGGCCTACTAACGGTAAAACGACTTATTCTTATACATATATATAATAATTAACCATTAATGTTATAAATAGTATAAGGGTTGAATTTTAACTATTAAAACTCTAAGGTTTGGAATTAAAGTTTATTAAAGTGTGTGAAACTTTACAAATTCCAAAACTTGAGGGCAAGTTTTGTAACTTTGCAAAACTCTTTATTTCATAACTTATGAATTAAAGGTTCATAAAAATGAAGACTCTTCATTTTCATGTAACTTATGTGTTTTAAGTGTGTGTTAAATGAAAGTGACCTTTGGTAATCCATAACTTGAGGACAAATTATGGACTCCATTAAAACACATAAATGATAAAGAATTAATCCTAAACAATTCAGCAAATAATTCCTATCATTTTCTAAATTCATAAGAACATGAACATGATCATCAAAAATTCAAGAATTATATGAACACATAAAATCATGGAATTTTGATATATGCTATTGTAAATGGATTAGAACAACCATTACACCAACTAAAATAAGTTTTATAACACCAAAACAATTTAGGGTAATGTTTCTAGTCCATTTCCAGCAGCAAAAGTCGAGAATCTGCACTCTTTCGATCCTACTCGTCGAGTGCATGAACTGACTCGTCGAGTAGGTTGAAGTTTGCCTTGGACTCATCGAGTCCCCCCAATGGACTCGGCGAGTCCACCATGCTGATAGCAACGATTTTGACTTTTTTCACTATTTTGCATCACGTATCAAACAAGCAAGCCTAGTCTCTGATACCACTGTTGGGTTTTGAGCAATCTAACACTTCCTAAGTGTGCATGCAACCCTAATAAACCTTGGATCTATGTTTGTCTAAATACATGCAAAATAATAATTTTCCAAGGTTTATAACCTATCTAACATGGCATGGGGAACATTTCAACATAAAAGAGTTAGAAGAGATTACATACCTTTTGGTGAGTTTGGTTCTAAGGAGTTTGAGGGCCAAACACCAATAGTGTGAATGCCTCAAATGGAATCACAAACACCACAAACTCTTGGAAAACTTTCAGAGAGTATACACCTTGTATAAAATCGGCCACACACATGCACACACACACTAGTTCACTAGTTTTCTCTTAGGCTCCATTTCATGCTCCATAAGCATGCTTATATAGTGTGCATGGTTAGGGTGAAACCCTAATAACCCATGTCTTTTCCTTTTCCAAGGATCCATGGGTTAAAAGCTCCATGGATCATCCATGGACTTCCACATAAGCCTAGCCCATTAACAAATGAGTATTAGCCCACACTATATAAAACAAATAGCCCATAATTTAATTAGTCTTCCTTTTAATCTCTAAATTAATTCATAATTAATTTAAGACTAAAACTAATTAAATAACGTAACTTCATATTAATATATTATAACTCATAATATATTAATAAACATATGTGTATAACTCTCATAAAATTATCCATAATAGTTTGGATGAGATGCAACCCAAATGGACCATGCCGGTCGGGTCAAGTATATACCAAATAAGTTATGGACTTAGACACCTTATCCAACAAAATACTCACAATACACAAAGGTGGCGAATTAGGGTTTTCTGGATATTGAGGGAGTGACAAGGGAGACCAAAGGGGCCCTATGTTCCTTAAATAGAGGAACCAACCCTTGAAATTAGGGTTCTCATTAGACAGTGACTACTCGTCGATTCGGTCTTCCGACTCGTTGAGTAGGTTACTTATTTCCCCGAACCGGATTCGTTCTGACTCGACGCGTTAGGCCATCAACTCGTCGAGTCCAATAGTGAAATTATAATATTTAAAAGCATACGTGGAACCGGGTGTTACAACTCTTCCCCACTTGTCTTAGACTTTGTACTCAAAGTCTATTGTCTCTGAAAATAACTTGGGGTAATTCCTCCTCATATCCCACTCGGGTTCCCACGTCCACTTCGAACCTTTTTTGCCCCTGCACCTTTACTAACTCTACCCTTTTGTTCCTCGTCTCCTTCACCTTTTGATCCAAAATTGCCACTGGTCTCTCAATATAGTTCAGGCTATCATCAACTTGAATGTCCTCAAGGGGTAGCACTGCTGAATCATCCACTAAGCACTTCCATAATTGAGAAATGTGGAAAGTGTTGTGGATATGGATGAGCTCTGCTGGAAGATCTAACCGATACCCAACCCAACCCACCGGACCAAAACCCTAAATAGACCAATGAACCTAGGGCCCAGCTTTCCCCGCTTCCGAAATCTGATGATATCCTTCCAGGGTGATACTTTCAGGATGACCATATCGCCCACCTGAAACTCCAAATCAGTACGCCTCATGTTGGCGTAACTCTTCTTCCGACTCTAAGCAGTCTGGAGCCGGCTACGGACATGTTGTATCAGCTCCGTGGTCTTGAGTACTACTTCTGTACTCCCCATGACTCTCTGACCAACTTCATCCCAACATACTGGGGTCCTGCGCTTCCTCTCATAGAGCATCTCAAAGGGAGGGCGGTCGATACTGGCGTGGTAGCTGTTGTTATACGAAAATTCCACTAATGGAAGATACGTATCCCAACTGCCACTAAAATCTAACATAAATTCCCGAAGCATGTCTTCGAGAGTCTGAATTGTCCTCTCGCTCTGCCCGTCCGTATGAGGGTCGAAAGCAGTGCTGAAATGAAGACGAGTACCCATCTCGTCATTAAACCGCTTCCAAAATCTAGAAGTAAACCGGACTAGGGATGAGCAAAAGGACCGAACCGATCGGAACCGGCCCGAATCGGACCGGAACCGAGAACCGGCTTCGGCTAAAATAAAGAACCGAACCGGCCCGGTGGTTCTATCGGTTCCCGGTTCTTGTCGTGTCTTCAAATGTTGGAACCGGTCCTTGAAAAATAGCATAATACGGTTCCGGTTTTTTCCGGTTCTACAGGTTCCGGTTATATCGGTTCCGGTTCCTACCGGTTCCCGGTTCCAAAAATCCACAAAAATAATGTCCCGGTCCCGGCCCGACGGTTCCATCGGAATCCGGTTCCGGTGCCGGTTCCGGTTCCGGTGCCGGTTCCGGTTCCGGTACCAGTCCGGCCGGTTCCCCGGTCCATTTGCTCATCCCTAAATCGGACATCTCAGTCTGACACCACTCAAAACAGGCACTCCATGTCGTGCCACTACCTCACGCACATAAATCTCGGCTAGCTTCTTGGCTGAGATGCTCTCCTGAATTGGTATAAAGTGAGCTCTCTTGGTTAATCGATCCACAACGACCCATATCAAATCAACCCCACGTGCGGTTCTGGGAAGCTTCGTAATGAAATTCATGGTGATATCTTCCCATTTCCACACGGGAATATCTAATGGTTGCATCTTGTTGTGAGGTCTCTGGTGTTAGGCCTTGACCTTCCTGCAAGTCAGACACCTCTGCACGTACCAAGCTATGTCCCGCTTCATGCAGGGCCACCAGCAATCAGGTCGAAGATCTCTATAGATCTTCGTCGCCCCTGGGTGGATGGAGAACCGAGACTTGTGGGTCTCGTCCATCAACACCTACCGTACTCCACCCCAGTATGGTATTAGACCATCCCATGCAGGTTCAACAATCCTAGATTTTCATAATCGAAGGAAGCTACTCGACCCACGATCTGCTTACACTTTTGATGCTCCTCCTTCAGGCCCTCAGCCTGTGCCTCCATAATCTGCTCCATCAGTGGGGTAATCGCTGTCATCCTCAAACATATATCTCAGATCGGGGCCACTACTGCCTTGCGGCTCAAAGCGTCATCCACTACGTTGGCCTCTCCCGGATAGTAAAGGATCTCACAGTTGTAATCCTTTACCAGGTCTAACCATCGACCTGCCTCATGTTCAGATTTGGCTTATCCATGAGGTACCTCAGACTCTTGTGATCCGAGTAAATGGTACACCAGACCCCATAGAGGGAATGTCGCCAAATCTTGAGCGCGAACACAATAGCCCCCAACTCTAAATCGTGTGTCAGATATTTAGCCTCATGTGGCTTCAACTGTCTAAAGGCGTAAGCTATCACATGGCCTTGCTGCATCAATACTGCTCCCATGCCAGTGATTGAAGCATCAAAGTAGACTACAAAGTCATCCACTCCCTCTGGTAGGGTAAGAATCGGTGCGTCGCACAATCGTTGTCTGAGGGTCTCAAAAGTTGTCTGCTGCTCAGGCCCCCAGCGAAATGCCACCGACTTCTTTGTCAGTTGGGTGAGCAGAACTGCTATCTTGGAGAAACCATGGATGAATCGCCTGTAGTACCCTACCAGACCTAGGAAGCTCCGAATCTCAGATGGAGACCTCGGGACCTCCCACTGCATCACAGCCTCAATCTTGGTCGGATCTACTAGTATACCCTTCTGGTTGACGAGGTGTTCCAATAACTACACCTCGCGCAACCAGAACTCACACTTGGAGAACTTCGTGAAAAGTTTCTCCCTCTTCAGTGTCTCTAGCACCTCTCTCAAGTGCTCCTCATGCTGCTCCTGATTCTTGGAATAAACCAAGATATCGTCAATGAACACTATCATAGACCAATCCAGCATCGGCCTGCATACGCGGTTCACGAGATCCATGAACGCGAATGGAGCGTTAGTTAGCCCAAACGACATAACTACAAACTCATAATGAACATAGCAGGTCCTAAGAGCGGTCTTCTCTACAACTCATGTAACAGCTCAAATTTTCAAATAATTTTTTTCATTTAAAACAAAACATCATTATTCGACAAAAGGGTTTATTCCGAGTTTATTTCAAAAGTATAAATAATAAATCTCCAGGATCTTCAACAGTGGCAGTGTGTACGTGTCACGCCGGCGCCTTCCCACGGTCATCACTAGTACCTGAAAAACATGAAAACAACTAGTAAGCATAAATGCTTAGTGAGTTCCCCAGTATACGACTTACCCACATACGCCTTCCGGCCCGGACCTTTCGGTCCACATATCATTGCCTTCCGGCCCGTAACATAATCGCCTTCCGGCCCGTTACATATCGCCTTCCGGCCCTTATTAATTTGCCTTCCGGCCCATAGTATTTTGCCTTCCGGCCCATAGTAGTATAAAACATATCACATGTAACATAACGCACATAACACATAAGTCATACATCATACCGTTCTTTCTATCACATTAAGTCTCGCCTTCCGGCCCGTATAAGCATACATCACATATAAGCATTCATCACATATAAAGCATCTACCTCTCTAGACATAGCATAAATATAACACATACGACCTTCCGGTCTCGCAGTCAAACCCTTCCGGGTGAAGTATAGTGAGAAGACTCACCTCGTAGTATGCAAGCTATAAACCCTTCGAGCTACTCGCACTCGATCCGCTAATCCGCAGGTTCCCTATAATACCACATACCTTTATTAATGATCTTATCAAACAAGACAACTGACCCTACTAAGTTACATGCAGGTCAACGGTCAATCTTGACCAGACTCGTCGAGTGCAAAGGGCAACTCGGCGAGTATAGGCACCCCGACTCCACTCGCCGAGTCTAAAGAACGACTCGACGAGTTCTAGTAGATCTTCAAGCTACTCGCTGAGTCTGAAGAACAACTCGGCGAGTCCTAGCCATGCAGTCAATCCGCTGCCTCCTGTATTTCGCATGATTTCGAAGTATATAGATATGGGGCTTCCTGGACTTTCACATATACTATTACAGGGGTTTTTAAACACTTATAACAACAGGATAATCTAACAATTCCTTAAATGGGTTTCCTAAACCCTAAATTCGCATACAACGCAAAAGCTACAGATTTTGATCCGAAGATTACCTGGAAACGTGTTCCCTGTGCCCCAAACTTCCAGTACTCTATTCCTTTGATCACCACCTTGCCCCTCCTTGTCTAACAATCTCTTCAAGCTACCACAAACTCCCAAGGTATCTTCAATCGGCCAAAAGACGCGACATGACGGCCATAAGATCATTATATACGATTCAGAAATGAAACGGCTAGGGTTCAGCTGAATCAGCGTCGACTCGCCGAGTCCCTATTTGGACTCGTCGAGTCCAGTCGCGTATCTGCGACTGCGACCAAGACCATGGCCCTACTCGGCAAGTCATGCACCAACTCGCCGAGTCCCCTCCTAAATGTGCCCCAAAAATAATTTAAAGAAATACCTGAAATTTCGGGCTGTTACAACTCTCCCCCACTAGAACTAGACTTCGCCCTCGAAGTCTCATTCTGCGAATAACTCCGGATGTTGCTCCCTCATTTCTCTTTCCGGCTCCCAAGTCATCTCCGATCCCTTCCGATGTTGCCACTGAACCAACACCAAAGGTATCTCCTTGTTCCGTAGAACCTTGATCTTTCGATCCCTGATAGCTACTGGTCTTTCGGCGTAATTCAGGCTCGCATCCACCTGAATATCTTCTAACGGAACCACTGCTGCCTCCTCGGCTATACACTTCCTAACCTGTGATACGTGGAAGGTATTGTGAATCTGACTCAGCTCCACTGGCAACTCCAACCGATAAGCTACCCGCCCTACCCTTGCAACTACCCGAAATGGACCTATGAATCGGGGCCCCAATTTGCCCCTCTTCCTGAACCGAATTACCCCTTTCCAAGGAGAAACCTTTAGGAGAACGAAGTCGCCGACCTGGAATTCGAGCTCGGACCGGCGTCTGTCCGCATAACTCTTCTGTCGGCTCTGGGCGGTCAATAACCTCTGCCTCACTCGTTGAATCTGTTCGGTCGTCTGAAGTACAATCTCTGTACTGCCCATCACTCTCTGTCCCACTTCTCCCCAGCAAATGGGAGTTCGACACCTCCTACCATACAACAACTCAAAAGGTGGCATACCAATGCTCGAATGATGGCTGTTGTTGTAGGAAAACTCAGCCAACGGCAGATGCGCATCCCAGCTACCCCCGAAGTCTAACACACACGCTCTAAGCATGTCTTCCAATGTCTGAATCGTCCGCTCGCTCTGACCGTCGGTCTGGGGATGGTATGCGGTACTAAAATGCAGCTTAGTACCCAACTCCTCATGGAATTTCTTCCAGAACCTGGAAGTGAAACGTACATCGCGGTCCGAAACAATCGAGGTCGGCACTCCATGCCGAGATACTATCTCTCTCACGTATAACTCTGCCAACTTCTCTGCTGATGAACTTTCGCTAATGGCAAGGAAGTGTGCACTCTTTGTTAGCCTATCCACAATCACCCAAATCGCATCGACTCCCCTGGCAGTTTTCGGCAATTTGGTGATGAAATCCATCGTGATCTGATCCCACTTCCACTCAGGAATCTCCAAGGGTTGCAACTTACCGTGCGGTCTCTGGTGCTCGGCCTTAACCCTACGGCAGGTCAAACACCTCTCAACGAACCAGGCAACGTCTCTCTTCATACAAGGCCACCAGTACTCCTTTTTCAAATCCAGATACATTTTCGTAGCACCGGGATGGATCGAGAATTTCGATCTGTGTGCCTCCTCCATCAAAGTAACACGCGTACCGCCCACGAATGGCACCCAAATCCGACCCTGAAATGTCAGAAGTCCCCGCCCATCCGTAACGAACTCTGAAATCAACCCGACGACCCGCTCCTGTTTCTGCATCTCAGACTTCACAACCTCGGCCTGTGCCCCACGAATAGCATCTAATACCGGAGTCATCACCGTCAATCTCAAACATACGTCCCGCAACGGAGTACTCTCCGCCCTACGACTCAATGCATCAGCCACCAAATTAGCCTTGCCTGGGTGGTATAGGATCTCACAGTCATAATCCTTAACCACGTCTAACCATCTCCTCTGACGCATGTTTAGGTTGGGTTGATCCATCAAATACTTCAAACTCTTATGGTCCGTGTATATGGTACAACGAACCCCGTACAGGTAGTGACGCCAAATTTTGAGGGCGAACACTACTGCCCCCAACTCTAAGTCATGCGTGGGATATCTCGCTTCGTGAGGCTTCAGCTGCCTCGATGCATAGGCTATCACATGGCCCCTCTGCATCAACACCGCACCCAGTCCCGAAATCGATGCGTCGCAATATACGACAAAGTCCTCCATCCCTTCCGGAAGAGCTAATACTGGGGCTTCGCACAGTCTCTGACGAAGTGTCTCGAAGGAATTCTGCTGCTCGGGTCCCCATGAAAATGTAACACCCTTTCGGGTCAATCTGGTGAGTGGCACCGCGATCTTGGAGAAGTCCCTAATGAACCTCCGATAGTACCCTGCCAACCCAAGGAAACTCCTGATCTCCGAAGGTGACTTCGGTGCCTCCCAACTCATCACCGCTTCCACCTTGGCCGGATCGACCAATATCCCTGCCTGATTTACAACGTGCCCCAGAAATTGAACCTCCCGTAACCAGAAGTCACATTTGGAGAATTTTGCATATAGCTTCTCCGACCTCAGTACCTCAAGGACCTCCCTCAAATGTCCCTCATGCTGCTCCCTAGACCGCGAATACACCAGAATGTCGTCGATGAACACAATCACAGACCGATCCATGAACACTGCTGGGGCATTGGTGAGCCCAAAAGGCATCACCACGAACTCGTAATTCCCATACCGCGTCCTAAAGGCTATCTTCTGGACGTCCTCATCCCGCACTCTTACCTGATGGTACCCTGATCTCATATCGATCTTGGAAAACCAAGATGCCCCTTGCAACTGATTGAATAGATCATCGATCCTCGGTAACGGATATCGGTTCTTGACCGTCACCTTGTTCAGCTCCCGGTAGTCGATACACATCCGGTGTGAACCATCCTTCTTCTTGACGAACAGAATCGGTGCTCCCCACGGCGAGCTACTCGGCCGAATAAATCCCTTCCCCAACAACTCTTGAAGTTGCGAGTACAGTTCTTGCATCTCTGGAGGTGCAAGACGATAAGGCACCTTCGCAATAGGCGCAGCCCCTGGAACTAGATCGATACCAAACTCTACTTGCCTCGCAGGAGGTACTCCCGGCAAATCCTCGGGAAAAACATCTGGGAACTCGCACACCACTGGAACCTCCTTCAGTGTCTTCGGTCTCTCGGAACTCTCCCGCGTATCCATCACATGCGCCACAAAACCGTTACATCCCCGCTGTAGGCATTGCCTCGCCCTAGCGGCCGAACAAAAAGCTGATCTCGAACGGGTACCCTCGCCGTATACCGTAAGAACTCCCCCACTAGGGTCTCGTATAGTCACCAGCTGACACTCGCAGTCGATGACAGCGCTGAATCGGCTCAACCAGTCCATGCCTACGATGACACAGACATCCCCCATCGCAATAGGAATTAGGTCAATCGGAAACGCGACCCCGAAGATCTCTAGTACACATCCCCGAAGAACCTCCGTAGCACAAATCACCCTCTCAGCCGCAATAGAAACGCTCAAAGACCGACTTAACGGCTCACGCCTAATGCCGATGTGCTGACTAAAAGCTAACGATACAAACGATCTACTCGCACCCGAATCAAATAACACTAGAGCAGGCATAGAGTTCACAAGGAAAGTACCTACACATACATTAACATAAGCATAGCATTTCGACCTTTAAGTAAATACGTGAATGATAACATACCTGCCACAACATCGGGCACAGCGCGGACTTCCTCCGCAGTCAGCTGAAAGGCTCTCCCGCGAGCCCTCGGGGCCTCGACCTTCGCCGGTCGGGTCTCAGTAGTCCGGGTAGTAGGTGTAGCTCCCTGACGAAGTTGCGGACACTCGGCCTTCCGATGGCCTGTCTGGTTGCAGTGAAAGCAAACCATAAACCCCTTAGGGCAATCCCTGGCAATATGTCCCTCCTTGCCACACTTGTAGCAACCACCAGCTCGACACGCCCCCTCGTGACTCTTGCCGCACTTCGCGCAAGTGCGACCCTTCGAACCTCCCATCCTCGAATCAGCGAACTTAGTCCGCTTGGCTACTGGCTGAGACTGGGCCGGTCGTCGATCCATCTGTCGAGACTCAGCCTCCTCCCTCGCTTGAGTCTCCAACTCGATCTCGCGCTTCCTGGCGTTCGCCTGAAGCTCAGTGAAAGTACGATAGGTGGAGTTCGACACAAACTCCCTGATCTCCCTCTTCAAAACACCCAAATAGCGGCTCATCCGTGACTGCTCCGTAGATACCAGCTCGGGGCAGAACATTGCCCTCTCATGAAACTTCCGTGTGATCACTGCCACGGAATCAGTACCCTGCTTAAGGGTCAAGAACTCCTGAATCAATCGCTCCCTCTCTACCGGGGGAACGTACTCGTCCCTGAACATCTCCGTAAACCTCTCCCATGTCACCGCCGTAATCTCTGCCTGAGTGAAGTTCGCCGTCACGAACTTCCACCAATCCTTCGCTCCCAGACGGAGCTGGTTCAAGGCGAACCGTACCCTCAAGTGCTCCGGGCATGAGCAAGTATAGAAGCACCCCTCGATGTCGGCGATCCACCTCATAGCTGCAATCGGATCCTGAGTCCCATCAAATTCAGGGGGTTTCGTGTTGCTGAATTCCCTGAATAGTAATGAATCACCCCCTTGCGGCCTGGCAGCAGCCACAGCTGCGGTAGCGGCAGCAACTGCAGCTTCAGTAAGTGCGGCGTACCGCTCCTCAAACTCCTCCATCAGCGTGGTCTTAATAGACCCAAACATCTCCGGGATCTCAGCCCGGACCGCCGCAGCTACCTCTTCCTGAATAATCTGCCGAATCTCCTCGTCACTCGCACCGCTCGAACTCGCCCCATTGCGTGTGATGACCATGATGTCTCTGAAATATAACATAAATTCATCAGAGACTCCACCAAGTACAATTGTACTTGATACGCGCCCTACTCAGTCTCCGATTTCCAGGGATTCTTACTTGGGTCTTCCACCGATCCAGTGTCTTCGGTAGTACGGGCCTAATACTACCGACCACACCGCATCAGTATTAGTCCCAAATCTTCCTCCCCAAATCCCGAATAATGAGTACTCTACCTCTAGTATGCACTATCTACTTGCACGCTACCACGTATCTCATAAAAGGGTTTATTCCGAGTACTCTACCTCTAGTATGCACTACCTCTAGTATGCACTATCTACTTGCACGCTACCACGAATAATGAGTACTCTACCTCTAGTATGCACTATCTCTGATACCAATTGTAACAACTCAAATTTTCAAATAATTTTTTTCATTTAAAACAAAACATCATTATTCGACAAAAGGGTTTATTCCGAGTTTATTTCAAAAGTATAAATAATAAATCTCCAGGATCTTCAACAGTGGCAGTGTGTACGTGTCACGCCGGCGCCTTCCCACGGTCATCACTAGTACCTGAAAAACATGAAAACAACTAGTAAGCATAAATGCTTAGTGAGTTCCCCAGTATACGACTTACCCACATACGCCTTCCGGCCCGGACCTTTCGGTCCACATATCATTGCCTTCCGGCCCGTAACATAATCGTCTTCCGGCCCGTTACATATCGCCTTCCGGCCCTTATTAATTTGCCTTCCGGCCCGGACCTTTCGGTCCACATATCATTGCCTTCCGGCCCGTAACATAATCGCCTTCCGGCCCGTTACATATCGCCTTCCGGCCCTTATTAATTTGCCTTCCGGCCCATAGTATTTTGCCTTCCGGCCCATAGTAGTATAAAACATATCACATGTAACATAACGCACATAACACATAAGTCATACATCATACCGTTCTTTCTATCACATTAAGTCTCGCCTTCCGGCCCGTATAAGCATACATCACATATAAGCATTCATCACATATAAAGCATCTACCTCTCTAGACATAGCATAAATATAACACATACGACCTTCCGGTCTCGCAGTCAAACCCTTCCGGGTGAAGTATAGTGAGAAGACTCACCTCGTAGTATGCAAGCTATAAACCCTTCGAGCTACTCGCACTCGATCCGCTAATCCGCAGGTTCCCTATAATACCACATACCTTTATTAATGATCTTATTAAACAAGACAACTGACCCTACTAAGTTACATGCAGGTCAACGGTCAATCTTGACCAGACTCGTCGAGTGCAAAGGGCAACTCGGCGAGTATAGGCACCCCGACTCCACTCGCCGAGTCTAAAGAACGACTCGACGAGTTCTAGTAGATCTTCAAGCTACTCGCCGAGTCTGAAGAACAACTCGGCGAGTCCTAGCCATGCAGTCAATCCGCTGCCTCCTGTATTTCGCATGATTTCGAAGTATATAGATATGGGGCTTCCTGGACTTTCACATATACTATTACAGGGGTTTTTAAACACTTATAACAACAGGATAATCTAACAATTCCTTAAATGGGTTTCCTAAACCCTAAATTCGCATACAACGTAAAAGCTACAGATTTTGATCCGAAGATTACCTGGAAACGTGTTCCCTGTGCCCCAAACTTCCAGTACTCGATTCCTTTGATCACCACCTTGCCCCTCCTTGTCTAACAATCTCTTCAAGCTACCTCTAGCCTTCACTCTTGCTCCAGATGCCCACAAACTCCCAAGGTATCTTCAATCGGCCAAAAGACGCGACATGACGGCCATAAGATCATTATATACGATTCAGAAATGAAACGGCTAGGGTTCAGCTGAATCAGCGTCGACTTGCCGAGTCCCTATTTGGACTCGTCGAGTCCAGTCGCGTATCTGCGACTGCGACCAAGACCATGGCCCTACTCGGCGAGTCATGCACCAACTCGCCGAGTCCCCTCCTAAATGTGCCCCAAAAATAATTTAAAGAAATACCTGAAATTTCGGGCTGTTACAACTCATCCGTGACCCGCATTTGGTGATATCCTAACCATAAATTAATCTTGGAAAACCAAGATGCTCCCTGAAGCTGGTCAAACAGATCATCTATCCTTGGAAGTGGGTAACGGTTCTTCACCGTTACCATGTTCAGCTCCCGGTAGTCTATAGACATGCGATGCGACCCGTCCTTCTTCTTCACAAACAGGATCGGGGTTCCCCCATGGTGAACTGCTCGGCCTGATAAAACCCTTGTCTAGCAGCTCTTGCAACTGCGTAGACAACTCCTGCATCTCTGGAGGAGCCAACCGATATGGTGCCTTGGCTATCGCACAAGGTACCAGTTCAATACTAAACTCAACCTTCCTCTCCGGGGGTATCCCAGGTAAATCCTCTGGAAATACGGTAAGTGGTTTGGCAATCTTTGAGAAGTTTTGTAAGAATATTCGGTAATAGCCAGAAAGGCCCAAGAATTGTTGGATTTCCGTTGGAGTTCTTGGAGTTGACTAGTTCTCAATTGCCTTGATTTTGGAAGGGTCCACGTATATCCCTTCTTTACTGACCACATGACCAATGAAATCTACTTTCCGAATCCAAAATTCGCACTTTGTGAATTTTTCATATAGCTTCTCTGCCCATAATGTTTCCAAGATCTATCGGAGGTGTTGACTATGTTCTTCTTTAATCTTCAAATAAATGAGTATATCATCTATGAACACGATCACAAATTTGTCCAGGAAAGAATGAAATACTTGGTTCATTAAGTCCATGAACACAATCGGTGCATTGGTTAATGCAAAGGGCATCACTATAAACTCGTAGTAACCATAACGAGTTCGGAAGGCCGTCTTGGGAACATCTCCTTCCAGGACTCGCAGCTGATGATACCAAGATCTTAAATCGACCTTTAAGAAGTAGCTTGCTCCTTGGAGTTGGTCGAATAGATCGTTTATGCATGGTAGGGAATATTGGTTGTTGATTTTGAGCTTTTTTAGTTCTCGGTAGTCGATGCACATGCGAAAAGATCCATCCTTCTTCTTTACGAATAGGACTCGTGCTCCCTAAGGTGAGAAGCATGGCCTGATGAATCCTTTATTGAGTAGTTTGTTTAGTTGGCTGAATAATTCTTGCATTTCTACCGGTCCTATACAGTACGACGATTTTGCTACTGGGGTAGCTCTAGGAATCAAGTCGATTCTTAACTCGACTTGATGTTCTGGTGGAACTCTTGGAAGATCCTCAGGGAAGACGTCAAGGAAATTGCCGACTTATGGAATGTATTTAATATCTTTTGTTTCTTTTTCCTTATCTACCAAGTGGGCTAGGAAAGCATGGTATTCTTTGTTCAAGTACTTTTGGGCTTTGATGCAAGAGATGATTTGTAAATTTGTACAGGGTTTATCACCATAAATGATAAAGTTTCGCCATTTAGCAGATTAAGGTGAACTACCCTTTCGTGACAAAGTATATCGGCATGGTGAAGACTTAACCACTCCATACCGATGATGACATCAAAGCTTCATATAGTGATCGACATTAGATCGATTTGGAATGAGTGTTCATTTAAATCTAGCGTGCAACCTATGTACATATCGTTTGCGCTTTCTGTTTTACCATTTTCCATTTCTACTGTAAATACCTTATTAAGTGATTGGGGTTTTTTCTTAAGTAAGTGTTTGAATTCATGGCTCACGAAACTCCTCTCCACACCACAATTAAGAAGTATGCATGCATAAGTGCTATTGAATAGAAACATACTCGAAACCACAGTGGGATCAGCTATCGATTCGTTCTGTCCTATTTCCAGCACTCTTACTACACCGCCAACATTCCTTAACTTAGGGCAATCTCTCTTGTAGTGCCCAGCTTCGCCACACCCATAAAACTCCTGGCCCACCCCGAATCTAGGAACTTGGGTGATTGGTTGTGCCGGTGCCTTACAGAAACGGGCAGTGTGACCTTTCCTTTTGTAGTTATTACAGTGCATCACCCGACAGTTTCCATTGTGATGGTAATTGCATTTTCTGCACTTTGATAGGTTTCCAGCATATTTCTTTGCTGGTGTAGGGGTGATAGGAACAGTGGTGGGAGTAGTAGCAGCATGAACTGCCACTATTTGTTGTTTCTTGGAAGGTTCTTGCGAAGATTGACCCTTCCTTTTGTTCCAAAACTTCTTGTTGTTGTTGTTGTTGTTGTTGCTCTCTACGGGTTGCTTCGGAACTGTAGTCATGAATCCTTGGCAGACACCATGATCAACGAGGTTATGTGTCAGTTGTTTGGCGTTATCGAAAGTAACTGGCTTGGAAGCTACTACACTTCCTTAAATCTAAGGTGACAGTCCCCAGATATATCTCTCAATTTTCTTGCTCTCTCGAGCAACCATTCCCGGGAAAAATATTGCCAAGTCACTAAACATATTGGTATAGGTTGTGATGTCCGAGCATACCATTGTAAGGCCCCAAAGCTCTTGTTCGAGCTTCTATACTTCGCCTCTCGGGCAGTACTCGTGGATGAGCATTTGTTTCAGGTTTTCCCATCCCATGGAGTTTGCCACTACCAGAGTTAGTGACTTGATGTGGCCATTTGTAACGTCCGTAGATCCGGGCTAGTCAATTTACAGGCAATAGGGGTCGAAACGACTTTTCGACAAAAGATTATTAAGAATAAATAATCTCAACGAAGTTTTCGTATATGTTACAAGGTTTTCGTACATATAAAGAGCGCCGAAATCCGAGTTATAACGAAGAAGTTATGACTCGTCGAAGTTTCGCGACGGAACCGACACGATACCGGGAGGCGTAAATAGTGAATTTACGATAGAGTGAGATTTAGCCTTAGCGATCCAAATGAAATTCATAGTATATGTTAAACCGATAGTGTGCATAAAAAGAACATCCCAATCTGACTTCGTATGCGGAAGTTATGATTTTTCTAAGATTTAGCATAGCAGTGCACAGCCCGAAATCTGAATTTTAGATCGGTCGATTTTTAGCCAAAATAATCTAAACGATAAATGAATATATCATTAATAGGAGTTAAACGATAAAAAGACAGTCGAAAACTGAGCTCGTATGCGAAAGATATGGACGAAGCATAGTCCCTACTCTTCGAGAGTTGTGAATTCGATATAGTTTTGTAAATCTGAGATAAAGTGAGAATTAGCCAACGAGGTCTAAATGAAAGTTGAAGGTATCATTAATAAGAACTCAACGGTAAAGATACAGACAAAAACTGAGCTCGTATGCGAAAGTTATGGACGAAGCTTAGTCTCTACTTTTCGAGCGCAGCGAATTCGATACAGTTTTGTAAATCCGAGATAGAATGAGAATTAGCCAACGAGGTCTAAATGAAAGTTGAAGATCTCATTAATAGGAACTCAACGGTAAAAATACATATAAAAACGGAGTTCGTATGCAAAAGTTACGGACGAAGCTTGGAGATTACTTTACTATACAATTCCTAAAAATAACAGATGAACTCTTCATAATTTCCTCACACCTTCAAACCTTTCTTTCTCTCTCTCTCTAACTTCTCTTTAACCTCCCTAAACCGTTCCCAAGTCTACGGAACCTCCCTATCACGAGAAGAAAGCCCCGGAGCACCCGACGGCTCCGAGAAGAAAAGCTTTCGGCTCGGAAACGCTGCTCCAGCGAAGCCCGGTTTTTAATAAAAATCCGCTGTAAGTGAGTTACGCCTATACTATATTTAATATAGCTTTTATTTAATTATAGTAACATTATTAGGACCTTAAAATAATTATTTGGGCTATTATTATGAGTTATATTGAGTGTTATTTAACGCTTATATAATAGTAATAATAGCTAGACTATTAATTAGTTGCGATTAACGTTAAAACTAAATTCTAGTGGTATTAATACTAGGTTTTGGTCAAGGAAAAAAAATTGTTTTAAGAATTAACGAAGTGTTGTCCGAGTGCCAAGTCACCACCTTACCAGGTGAGTGCATAGTTACTTTCAGCTTACACATAGATATGAAGTATTTTATATAAATTACGTGCTATGTGTGCATATTATCTGAATACTTGTTATCTATGTTGGATGAACGCTTTATACATGTTTTCAATGATTTAAACCGTATATGTATTTTATATCTACAAAATGTGTTGGGTAAAACATGGGTAGATGTAATAGTTATTGTGTGACAAAATAAAATAATGAGAGGCCTCGTTATAGATGTTATTGATGATCCAGTCATCTAGCGGAGTATAGATGACGACCACGGACTATTCTAGACAGTCCAGTGGAACACTAGCAGGCTCGCAACCTGTAGGTATTTATTTGAATTGTGTGCTCACCAAATGTACTCCATCCCCCACAAGGTTGCCTTAAGGACATTTATTGTTGAGGAATCCCCTTAGAAATAGTGTCCATCCTCATGATAGTCCTTAGACTAGGTCCCTTGTGTTAGATGTTTTAGGGACGTAAAGTGAGGATAATGGGAACGGGTAATTGGGTTTGTTTGGTTTGATAAAGTTATTAAACTTATTTATTGTGGGTTGAAAACCCTATGTGCTCACCAGGCTCTCAATCCTGACCCACTCAGTTTCTTGTATTACAGGTAGTGGCGCATGAGCATAGATGTGATGTCTTGCGATGAGAGATTAATGGATTTTAGGCCTGTAAATACGGAATAATGTAGTAAGTCCTATATTGTATTGTTTATCTTTATGATCTGTATCGAACATGACATCCCGAGTCTTTTTAATGAAATACATTTCTACGGACATGCTTTTGATAAATCTTTATTATATATTGTTTGGGGACAAATTCCGCAACACTTTTATTTAAAATATTACTCTGATTTTTAAACAAAGCATAAACAAAATCGGTTTTTTCTGGCCGTGAAAATGGGGATGTCACAGTTGGTATCAGAGCATTAGTTTAAGCGATCTAGGAATTTGTAGAATTTCTAGACTTAAACTTAGAATGCTAAGCGATGATTGTGAGGTGTGAGCACTGGCTTATTTTAGGAATTATGCCTAAAATGCTTTTATGTGCTAAATGCCTTGTGCCTGACATGCTATTATTTGTTCGGATCTATGGTCTATTGCCGACTGGATATGGGAGCCTCATGTGTTTAGGATTTTAAGCGTTTAACTACAATATTAGAACTAGCATATAAACATTTTGAATTGATAAGGATGATTTAAACATCAATCTTAAATAAAGATCTAGATTCACCTTATTCGGTGTATAGATCAAGATGGCAAGGACCCGTAGTGGAAACGTGAATGCAAATGGGAACTGAGATCAGCCCCCAGTGATACAGCAAATACCAGTCGTAGTATAAGTTGCACCCGAGCCAATCACGATGTCCGGAGTTCAAGCATTGATCCAGATGATGTTGGATCGTCAAATGGAGGAAACAAGGCGTTTACTTCAACAAGCTCGAGAGGAAATTACGATGCCTATTGAACAGCCCGAGCTGAATGACGATCAGTCTTAGGAAGGGAACAACAGCAGGACCGTTGGTCAAGCTGATCCCCCGATGATTAGGAGGAACAATCATGATGAAGGATTCGAAAGGAATGGATGCAAGTACAAAGATATTCTAACTTGCAAGCCATCGACTTTCACTGGGAACGAAGATCTTATCGGGGTCATGGATTGGATCTCAGAGATGGAATTGGCCTTCATGACATTGGTTGCAAAGGCAAGCTACAAACCACATTTGCAGTACGTCAATTCAGAGGAGGCATTGTTCGCTGGTGGAATACCCTAGGGAAGACTTTGAGCCCCAATGAGCCCCTGCAACTGGCATGGACAGAGTTTCTAGTGTAATTTAAACGAAAGTACTGCTAAGCTCAAAACTTACTTGAGATAGAGAAGCAGTTCCTGACCTTGAAGAAAGGAAGCATGTCAATTGATGAATACACCAACAACTTCACAGAGAAGATGGAGTTCGCCTTACGTCTTGTTCCAGATGAGCTGACAAAAATCGACAAGTACGCAAAGGGACTTCCATGGGAGTACGCGGTGCCAGTGCATCAGGCACCTACTCTAGAGGCAGCTATTTGGGCTACCAAGTCTGTGGAAGATATGATTAAGGGAAGAGCTGCCAACAAGATTGAGGTTGGCGAAAAGAGGAAGTTTGAGGGGTCTACGAGGCCCAAAAAGAAGATCAAGTCTAGCTTAAAGGAGTTTAGTGGAGGAGGAAACAAAGTGAAATGGTGCGAGAAGTGCAAGAAGAATCACTTTGGGAAATGTAGCAAAGAAGTGACTTACTACAAGTGTGGGAAGACCGGACATTAAGCCAACGAGTGCACCGCTAGAAAAAGGGTGTGTTATGAATGCCTTGAAGAAGGGCATGTTGCTAAGGATTGCCCGAAAAAGAAAGAGGCGGCAAGACCAAACATTCCGTCAAAACCAAAGGCAAGAGCATTCCATATGATCCTAGACGATGCAGCTGACGATGCAAGGAATCAAGAGTGAGGATGGATACATGGAGATCAAGTTATGAAGAAGCCATGTAGATAGTATCATATGGTGTAGCCTATTAGAGGCATAATCTAGGGTGAACTTGAACACCCATTTAATCGTTTCAAGGAATAATATAAAACCTTCGTTTTGATATTTTATGTGTTAAGTTTCTATGTGATTTTCTTGTATAGTGACTTGGAAAACTACGAGACAATACTTGGGACGAGTATGAGTAGGTGTGAAAGGTAGTAGAGGCCTATACTACCGGAAGCACAGGACTCACACTTGGATCAGAGAAAGTCACAAGGTTACCAAGAAACTAGTAATTGATTTTGTTTTATTCAAGTATTTCGTTACCAATGTTTCGGTAATGACTAAGAAGATTGTTGTTATCCCGACCCTAGTGGTCATATCACATTGAGTCCAACTACGATGAGTAGGTTACATGGTTTAGAGAACCAAGTTTGATGTAGCGTCCGACTTAAACCAAACGATTGAAATCAAAGCGATCAATAAAAGTATCATGCTCGTTGTTAAAGAAGTTGGTAGCTAGAAATGCTACATGTTAAAATGTGATTATATCACATTAGACGATGAAGGAAGGCATATTCCATTCCGGAATTTGACTCTACGAAACCTAAGTCTAAGCATTGCTACATACGATGATAGGTCATTAGAATATGACACATCGGTCAATTGTAGTAATCAAATTAAATTATCCTAAGTTTGTTAAGAAGAAGAAGAAGGAGTCTCTAATAAAGAATGATGTTGTGACACGAAGGTCATGATTAAAAGTCTAACGAGCAGGTGCAAGACCGAGCACCGCCTGCAATCAAGGAGTCCAAGAGTTAGATACTCGTTCGAAGCAACATAGAAGTTACAGTTATTACCTAGGATGAAGATACAATCCTGTTTCGTTGATGATTCCGGGACGTAATCATCCTAAGGGGGAGATAATTGTAATGCCCGTAGATCCGGGCTAGTCAATTTAGAGGCAATAGGGGTCGAAAACGACTTTTCGACAAAAGATTATTAAGAATAAATAATTTCAACCAAGTTTTAGCATATGTTACAAGGTTTCCATACATATAAAGAGCGTCGAAATCCGAGTTATAATGAAGAAGTTATGACCCGTCGAAGTTTCGCGACGGAACCGACACGATACCGGGAGGCGTAAATAGTGAATTTACGATAGAGCGAGATTTAGCCTTAGCAATCTAAACAAAATTTGTAGAATATGTTAAACCGATAGTGTGCATAAAAAGAACATCCAGATCTGACTTCATATGAGGAAGTTGTGATTTTTCTAAGATTTAGCACAACCCGAAATCTGAATTTTAGATTGGTCGATTTTTAGCCAAAATAATCTAAACGATAAATTAAGATATTTTTAATAGGAGTTAAACGATAAAAAGACAGTCGAAAACGGAGCTCGTATGCGAAAGATATGGATGAAGCTTAGTCCCTACTCTTCGAGCGTTGCGAATTCGATACAGTTTTGTAAATCCGAGATAGAATGAGAATTAACCAACGATGTCTAAATGAAAGTTGAAGATCTCATTAATAGGAAATCAACGGTAAAAAGACAGACAAAAACGGAGCTCGCATGCGAAAGTTATGGACGAAGCTTAGTCTCTACTTTTCGAGCGCGGCGAATTCAATATAGTTTTGTAAATCCGAGATAGAATGAGAATTACCCAAGGAGGTCTAAATGAAAGTTGAAGATCTCATTAATAGGAACTCAACGGTAAAAAGACAGACAAAAACGGAGCTCATATGCAAAGGTGACGGACGAAGCTTCGAGACTACTTTACTATACAATTCCTATAATAAGAGATGAACTCTTCATAATTTCCTCACACCTTCAAACCTTTCTTTCTCTCTCTAACTTCTCTCTAACCTCCATAAACCCCTCCCAAGTCTAGGGAACCTCCCTATCACGAGAAGAAAGCCCCGGAGCGCCCAACGGCTCCGAGAAGAAAAGCTTTCGGCTCGGAAACGCTGCTCCAGCGAAGCCCGGTTTTTAATAAAAATCCGCTGTAAGTGAGTTACGCCTATACTATATTTAATATAGCTTTTATTTAATTATAGTAACATTATTAGGACCTTAAAATAATTATTTGGGCTATTATTATGAGTTATATTGAGTGTTATTTAACGCTTATATAATAGTAATAATAGCTAGACTATTAATTAGTTGCGATTAACGTTAAAACTAAATTCTAGTGGTATTAATACTAGGTTTTGGTCAAGGAAAAAAAATTGTTTTAAGAATTAACGAAGTGCTGTCCGAGTGCCAAGTCACCACCTTACCAGGTGAGTGCATAGTTACTTTCAGCTTACACATAGATATGAAGTATTTTATATAAATTACGTGCTATGTGTGCATATTATCTGAATACTTGTTATCTATGTTGGATGAACGCTTTATACATGTTTTCAATGATTTAAACTGTATATGTATTTTATATCTACAAAATGTGTTGGGTAAAACATGGGTAGATGTAATAGTTGTTGTGTGACAAAATAAAATAATGAGAGGCCTCGTTATAGATGTTATTGATGATCCAGTCATCTAGCGGAGTATAGATGACGACCACGGACTATTCTAGACAGTCCAGTGGAACACTAGCAGGCTCGCAACCTGTAGGTATTTATTTGAATTGTGTGTTTATTTGAACTGTGTGCTCACCAGATGTACTCCATCCCCCACATGGTTGCCTTAAGGACATTTATTGCTGAGGAATCCCCTTAGCAGTAGTGTCCATCCCGATGATAGTCCTTAGACTAGGTCCCTTGTGTTAGATGTTTTAGGGACGTAAAGTGAGGATAATGGGAACGGGTAATTGGGTTTGTTTGGTTTGATAAAGTTATTAAACTTATTTATTGTGGGTTGAAAACCCTATGTGCTCACCAGGCTCTCAATCCTGACTCACTCAGTTTCTTGTATTACAGGTAGTGGCGCATGAGCATAGATGTGATGTCTTGCGATGAGAGATTAATGGATTTTAGGCATGTAAATACGGAATAATGTAGTAAGTCCTATATTGTATTTGTTTATCTTTATGATCTGTATCGAACATGACATCCCGAGTCTTTTTAATGAAATACATTTCTACGGAAATGCTTTTGATAAATCTTTATCATATAATGTTTTGGGATAAATTTCGCAACACTTTTATTTAAAATATTACTCTGATTTTTAAACAAATCATAAACAAAATCGGTCTTTTCTGGCCGTGAAAATGGGGATGTCACACCATTCCACCACGTTAGGGCTCGTTTGGAGAAATTATAGGCAGTAAATTTTACTTTGCTCCCTTCTTGGCAAGAGCAGATCTCAAATACCGCTTCCGTTTTCTTTATCCATTGGGATAGAGCCATAACTCCACCAATCCCATTAAAGGATATGAGTTTGCTGTTGGTGAAGTCCTTGTAAGTGCATTCCCGGGAACGACCTTGGTGTTGGCCATTAGTAGAGTTATTTATTCCTCATCCTGACCCGTTGTTTATCATTTGGGCCATTGTTGTTGTAACATCATCTGTTACGGCAGCCCGGAAAATAGCTTTGTCCATTGATCGGGGTGGTGGTGGAGGTGGTTTTGGTTTTCCTATGGTATTGAAGCGTCGGTGATTCCTTCTTGGCGGCATGATTCTGCCATAAGATAAAAGACAAATTCTTGATAAGTCTTCAGAGATGATTATGGAAAGTCTTAGTATTATATTCGTTACGTTCCAAACATTACCGAATTTATAAGTTAATTAAGAAATGAAAACCTACAATAAAAAGTACATGATTTCCTTAGTATTTTAAGAACTTAATGAAATACCCAATGAAATAATAAATGCGTTTCAATCTCATTGATATTAATATTCGATACATCGATCAGGAAAATTTGACCTTAGCACAGGTCTAGAGTACATCAATGAAAATGGGAAATTTTTACAGCATTCAGGCCCTCGAATTGTGTACTCACAATCCATCGGGTTTACATACATGAAAGAAAGAGTATCACTAATGGTCACTTGATAAGTCTATACATAGCACAAGAAGTACGCGCTCTACTCCGAGCGGGTGGTACGCTGCGGACCATGGTATGTTGTTGTGGAAGTCCGAGCTTGAGCTACTTGATGTTCATCATCGATGATGCGCCTCTCTATTGCGGCTTGGTTTTTTTGGAACTCCCTTACCTCGGCTCTATCAATGTTAATGTCCTTCTGAAGGGAAAAGGTGTGCTCTATTGTTCGATCATGTTCTTCGTCCAGGCGATGAAGACGTACCGTTGTGATTTGGGTAGTAGCATCAATGTCCATGATTTGGTTGGTGTTTACCCTTTCTTGCTCGCCTTGATTGGCGATGCGACGAACCATGACAAGGAGTGCTCTATCAGCCGAACCTCCATTACTGAGGTTATAAAAGCCTTGTCCCATGTGGTAGTGTGGACGTTGTCCTTGTTACTTGATGCATCGTTTCAGATCTACAGCCCAGAGGGGCATCGGACCCTGAAAGTTCCATCGGGGGTTTGGTACCTTTTGGGGAGGATTGTAGACCTCAGGCTCTGAGTCAGTTCCCTCATCATCCGCTTCCTCTACCTCTTCTTCGATATCCTCTTTTGGATCTTCCTCAGAAACCTCTTTGGGATCCTCTTCTGGATCCTCCTCAATCCAACCTCCATTAGGGGTCCCCAAGGATATGAAATCCTGCAATTTTTCTGATCGAGAATAGAACTAAAAGAATTATATATAGAATTTGAGTGTAAAGAGAAATTTTTATGATAATACCTACACCGAGTCTTCCTATAATTACCTAGTGTATACGATTTACATACAATTGAGATTGAATGGACCGTTACATAAGTAGCTTCACTCCAAGCCCACATCCAAACTAGGAAAAGAGCCTAAAGGGAAATCATGAATCCTAAGCCCATGCAACCTCACTCATGTGTAATATTAAAGTATGCACTTTGTAATTATAGCCCTGTCAGTGAAGGTTTTTGGTTTTTATAAGCTTAATTTTATTTTGATTGACGATCCTAGTCCTAACGAAATGTCGATGTTTACTCGCTTGTTATCTTTTTATTGTGTCATAAATACTCCTACAATATTTAAATTTGTAGGTTTGATTCTAGTGTTACTTTGGCAAGTTTTTGACTTGTTGCTCGCTACGACTATTCCCCGACATACATTGGTCATATCTCAGATAAATATAGTTGATCAGGCTATATTCATCCTAGATCTGATTACATATTCTGAGGCTAAGTCATAGTGTCCAACTTCTCTTAATACTTTTGTATAGTTCTAACTATGACATTAAACTCATGCATGTATTTGTACATTTATGAAAACTAACATTTTAATTTAATGAAGTATGGTTGGTGTGAAAGATTTTTTTAAGAGAGTTTTAGTCCCTTTGCATTTATAGTTTGTATATCTTATGTGGTTTGATATACTTAGTTCACTATAAACAATGCTTTGATACCAATCTGTCACACCCCCAAACCAGAACGGAGGAATCGTTCGAGGGCGGATGACTTCATGTAGTATCATAAACAGTTCAGTAAATAGTAAAGAAAGCAAACACAACCGTCATAAACATAATTTAAAAAGTTACATAGTTGATTGTAATACATGTTTCAAAAGAAATTACATTATGATGAGATACTAAGTTTGAAATTTGACGCCTTAGCGTTCCTTCCCCAAAAGTTGTGGTTTACATGTATTAATGAATCCCTGAGAAATACAAGTAGTTTTGAAAAAGTGTCAACAATTAAGTTGGTGAGTTCATATAGAGAAATCACTTGAGCTTTTACATATAGATCTTTGTGATCCATCTGTCATCGAGAACATTGGTGGTAACAAGTTTATTTTAGTTATTGTTGATGATTTTTCTAGATTTACCTGGGTCTATTTTCTTATAGAGAAATCATAAGCCACTCCTAAGCGCAAGGACTTTATAAAGCAAATCGATCTTCAACTACGATAATTGGTTCGTAACATTCGCACTGACAATGGTTTGGAGCTTAAAAAGAAAGCGTTTGAAGAATTTCTAAATGAAAAAGGAGTAGCTCATAACTTCTCAAATCCTTACACTCCTTAACAGGAAGGGGTCATTGAAAGGCGAAATCGGTCTCTGTGCGAAGTTACGAGAACCATGTTATCGTTTGCGAACATGCCACTTTATTTCTGGGTAGAAGCTATCGACACAGCCTGCTATACACAAAATCTATCTCTCCTAAACAAAAGATTTTCCATCGCCCCTTATGAAGTTCTTAATAAAAGGAAACCCTAATCAGGAAAAAGCTTACCTCAAAAAGCTAACCTAATGATTATTTATAGGGAACATAAAATATTTACAAAAAGTATAAAACCAATGCCTTAGAAGAGCTCGATGAAGAACTTCTACCGTAAAGGCACCGTAGGGAATCATAAAACTATTAAACCCTATAAAGGCTTCCTTAAATAACCAAACATGCCAAATCAGTTTCAATATCTCAAAAACTCAACAAATAAATGATACATGGTCGTCCGGGTCTCCAGAGTCGTCATAAGGCTTCACCATGTTTCCCTTTAAGCCAAACGGGATTGGGTATTGTTTATTTCGTCAGTAAACGGGGACCTAAAATTCAGTCTTCCGAACACTTTATGGTATTCCTTTGCATGTTCTGCCCTCAACAATACTTTCTTCCCTCGTTCATCACCCCTTCTTGTATCTTCATCTTTTCCCTTATTGTATCTGTCACTAGAACCGCTGGTTTGATCTGAGTGAACATATATGTGATTACAATCCTTCTCACTTCTTTTCCTCTTCTGGTTTTCCTTCTCTTCACATTGTTTCTTCATTTCTTTGTACTTATTAAAGGCCTCAAACTCCTCCATTTCCTTGTTTTCATCTTCACGATCCCTCGAATTACCTACTGCGGTGCATTTTTTAACGATAGTAGTCATCTGGGGTGTCTCTACTTGCACTTGCAAATCTTGCATTCTTGGTATTGGGCTTGCTTCGATAATTGGGTTATCGGAAGTGTTTCCGGTGGTAACCATTTGTTTCGGTGTCCGGCGGATGGCACCACTTGTTGAATATCAGATTTCTAATGTATTGAGAGTAGGATAGTTGCTCGGTTGGTCACGTCTCAAAGCAATTTGAATCTAAGAAACAAAACAAAATGGTAGGCGTTCAAAGGGTAGCTGACCCGAGAGAACGCTCTGATGCCAAAGTCAAAAGCAAATTGTGGAGATTTTGGAGCGAAATGTGTGAAAAGGGTGAGAGAATCATACACTTTTGCGGTCGACTTGATCTGCTTTTATACCTCATATGCATGGGGTAATGGCGATAGAGGGAGGCCGAGCAGGTTCGTTTCAACGTCATTAATGCGCCCAAGGCCCAGGGTACAAAAACGGTACTTAGGATGTGTCTGGAGTCTTGTCACTCTTCATACATGAGCTGTCACAAACCGTTGGTCTGTTGTAGACTATTGTATGTCATTTCTCATGGTTCTCTGATCTGAAACCTTTGGATACTCGTTCACGATGTATTTGATCACTTAAGTGGTTCTGTCAAAAGCACACTAATTCGGTCTATATGGTTGCATGACACACCAACTTGAGTGCATTGTCCATTCATTCGGGCCTCGGCCTCGGCTTGTCCGAGCCCATCATTGCGGAGGTGACATACCTCATTACCCACATTTACTATTTTGGGCCTATTTAATTCATGAATCCTTACAAAATATCAACAATCATATTGAAATTCGTTTTTCTGTGATTTTACCAAAGAACTAGATGAAGAACAAAATGTTCTCATATTCAATGGGTAAGTGTGTCTCTATATTTAGATCTATGTGTGTGCCTTATTTTCATGTGCAAGCTATAAACTGTTTTTATGTTATAGATATGTAATTTGTCTTTTGCTTATATTCTAGAACGTGTGGTGAGATGCATGAAGATTAGATCTGAGAAAAAGAACGGAAGTTTCAAAAAAAAAAAAAAAAAAAAAAAAAAAAAAAAAAAAAAAAAAAAATCAAGGTTTGCATTTTACCATTTTTTCTGATTTTTACACGATGTTCATAGTATGGTATTTTTCCTTTATAGGTTACATATATGTTATTTTCTATCTATAGAATATGTTAGTCTTGATTTACTATTGACGGAATGTGATTTACTAGAAAGAAGAGAAAGATAATTTACTAGAAAGAAGAAAGAGACTATGAAGATGAAGAATTTCATTAGATTAACTTAAAATGATTGTCGAGAAAATGATAGAATATAATATTATATATATTGTTGTGAGTTTTGCTCACGTTTCTTTAAAAGTGATTTGAAAAATACGGTTGTTGCCATCGTAATATGTCTGTTATTGTAGGAGCTTCATGTTGTTTAATTATGGAACTAAAAATGCAAAGTTATTGCAAAATAGTGAACGAATAAAAAGAAATATAAGTGAAAGGACAATATACGTGCTGTCACTTGCAAAGAAAATTTCTAGAATGCTTTTATTTAGTTCATTGTCAAGAAAAGTTATGAACATGATGGAGAAGATGATAGATCAAAGCATTAATAAAAAATATTGCTAGAATGCTTTGTACGTATTAATTATTTTTTCCAAAAAATGTTTTTATTATATCAATAAAATGATGATTTATAAAAAATAAGTTCATAATAAAAAGTAGACATTTGTCATCACAGGCTTACTAATATTACGCATATTTTATATTATTGTTTGTTTTAATTTTTATTGTATTAAATATAAGAATATAACAACTATATTTACTTTAGTATTAATAGCTATTATGTGATTTAATTTTCTGTTAATATATAAATAAATTTATAAATATATACATTAATTATGTTTTATATTTAATTATTATTTTCTTTAATTTAAACAAAGATAAAAATAGGATAATTCACCAAAACCTCCAAAAACTTATGATTTGTCGTGACTTGCATAGAAAATATAAATTCAGTAAAAATAAAACTTTGTAAGTTCTAAAATATTTCGTGTTAGAAAAATTAATTAATATATGTATAAATGATTTTGATAATATAATTATATAATAATAATTATAAACTTTAAAATTTTGGAATGTCAAAAATAAAAAGAAAAGAATGAATTGCAATAATAAATAGACTATATTACCTTTAGGCATGGTTAATAGAAGCTATGGTTTTAGATACTTAAGAAAGATAGACAATAGTTGTCCACTTTTACCGAAAGTTGAAAAGAAAGGCTTTCAATCACGGTTTTTATATTAAAAATCTATTTTCAATTAAAAACTTTTTAAATTCAAAATTTAGACTTATATTTCAAAATTTTAAAATATTCTTAGGGTATTTTTATCACAAGTTTGAACAGAAAGAATCAAATAGGCTAAAATATTCTCCGATAATTGGAAATGTAATATAATTTTTTTTGTTTGAAAAGTTGTTATTAAAATTTGTTTGTTTTGTTATAAAGCATGAGTGAAAATGTTTAGACTTGTCGTGTTATTTGTTTTGAATATTACACAACATGGATGCATTTGATTTAAAAACTGTAATCAAGTATGACATTCATCTAACCATACAATAAAAATAATATTGATAAACACTTATAAGATAGAGTTATGTATATAATGAAACTCTATCTAAAAGTTCATGAGTTTTGAAATGGCAAAAGGTTGTTGTGTTGGAATTAAAACCGTGACACTAAACATTGTAAGTGATGCAATAATAATATATTTATCATGTTTAGAAGGATGCATATCTAAGGGTACATGTGAAGTTAATTCTAAGCGATATGTGTTTTAAAGAAATTAACAACTGAAATAAAACTATTTATTGATAGAAAAATAATTTTTCGAAGGCACATTCTTCACGGTCTAACGACGAGTAATTGTTGAAACACTTTCTTCATAGTCTAACGCTAGCCGATTTACGAATATTCGCTGAAAGAAACTATTTTCGCCACGGCATTGTGCGGGCATCATGCTAGTTAGGTTCAAATATTTCCAACAAGTATTGTGTGCCTCTAACAACCAATCAGAATTAAGCAAAAATAAATTCAATAATAAATCAAAAAATGGTATAATTGTAATCTTGGCTACATTTAATTTCGTAAATATTTAAAGCATTTAATGTCCCTTAAATTAGAAATTTTAGTTTGTTAACCCTAGAAAAACACTCACCATTCTTCCTTAAACTGTTTCTTCAATCTTCACCACCGACTCCTTCATGATACCAAGAGAAGAAACCCACCATGTCGACCATCATCAGCCTGATGCACAATACAAACATGAACCCTAATGGCGCCGAATTCCAATTCACATTGAGCCCAAACTCTCTACAGTTTGAGCCCTAAACTCTCCACTATCGATCATTAAGTTTCTAGATCTATGACCACTGATAAATTTCTTGTCCAATCAGCCCGTAAGTTTCTTTTTCTTTTAATGAAATCGTTTTTTATTTAATCGATTTTATGTATTTGGTTTTGGATAAATGATTTTGTGAACGCCATTTCTAATTACATCGATGATTGCAATCTGTTTGGATGTATTTCTTTTCTTTTTATTTGAACCAAGCCGGAAAGTTCTTTCCGATTAAGATCTCCCAGTTCTGAAAATTCACTAGTTGAATCGGATATGCGTTTTCTTAATTCAAGTCCGGTATAGTTGCATTTGACTTCTGATTATCTCAACATGTGTAATCGATTTCCAATGATTTCATGAATCTTTCTCCTGCTTTTGGTGCAATTTCTTTTGTTGTGAAGGTGTTTGGTATTTAATACAACTTATTGAAGGTATTTGACATTATTTTTCAAGCTAAAGCTATGACAACTGGATAATGCATAGAACGTTTTTGATAGAATGCGTATGAGATGTTTCATGCCAAATTCTCGGTAATTAACTAATTTCATATTTAAAACATAGTTTCTAGTAATCTTAGACATAGATTCTATCATATTCTATGTATTCTGCCATATTCTATATATTTTGTGTATTCTATGTATTCTAAAATATATTCTATGTATTATGTCATATTCTATGTATTATGTCATATTCTGCAAGAATGTATTATGTCATATAACATGTATCTCTCAGAATTACTAGTAACATATATTTTATGCAATATTTATTCTCATAGAATGAATAGTCCTTAGCTGTCATATAAGAAACTTAATATAGAATAACATATGTGATAAATCATTAAAATTGACTCTTCCCACCCAATCATTTTCGTTCTAGAGTTGTTTAGGAAATCGAATGGATGAATGTTTGAGTGTGTACACAAAATAGTTGATTATTTGACATTAAAAAGTAAATTGATTAATTGCATTTAATTTTATAGTTTCATTATGATCAAATTTACATAAAAAGGTTTAATATCCATCACATTCTATTAGAATGTTGTATTGTGTACTTAAGAATAAACTACACTTCTTTATTCTCTAGCATATTCTATCAGAATCTATAGTTTTATTCTTTTATAATACACATAATTTAGAATACTCATGGTAAATGTATATAATGTTACTCTTACATATTCGATTTCATAGAATTTGTTCTCATAGAATGCTCGATTTTAAGGAAGTTATTCTCAAAGAGTGTATGAAAGTAACATGATGATCAAGTACTTAAAAGTTGGATGATGGCATATGGGATGAAGACGAACAATGATCAATGATCTTCACAAAAGAAAGCACTAACAGAATAATTTACAATATAATGATAAGACTATACGTTATAACATATTCTGGTACAATATTTAGTTAGAATAATCTACAAATTGTGTTTGTTTTGTTATTAGTGAGTGTTTCATTATTGATAGAATAGTATACTAAGATTTTTATTTTTAAGAATATGATGACAAAAATTGAACTTGTATCAAAAAATTTATTACTCTTAGAAAGTTTATTCAATCAAAAAATGTTGTTATTTTATTTGAAAAATGATATGATCTGCTATTCTAGCATTCTAAAAAAAATGTTATGCTGATAGAATAAATTTGGTAATTACAAAAAATGCTTTAGAATTAATATTGATTTCATATAAAAAACCATATTTATAAAAATAGGAGAACTAATTATCTCTAAATTTACGAAAATTTCATTTTTTTAAATGTAGTTAATTGTCCAAAATACCCTTGTGCTGAAATTTGTGTGATTGAATCGATTATTTCTAATTAATTAATAAATATAAAACCCTTACTTAAATTACCCTAATTGATTAGCTCATAATCAATTTCACAAACACACAATATTTAGTAAAACGCAATAACCTAAACCTATATATATATATATATATATATATATATATATATATATATATATATATATATATATATATATATATATATATATAATATCTCTGGGAGTTGAAATCTTCATATAATTCCCAAAATATCAACATTTTCTAAAATTTGTTTAATCACTACATGATTCATTCTTCGGTAAGGTCAGTTGCCACCTTATTTTCCTTCTCAACAAGATTCTTAATTGCATCATTTGGCACATTTTCTACTTCTTTCATCTCAACAAGTTTCTCAACAAGGTCAATTGCGGTTGTATTACTATTCTTAACAAATTTTTTAATATCATCATTTGCTGTAGCTGTCAAAGTATCTTTCTAACGCTAGCCGATCTACGAATATTCGCCGAAAGAAACTATTTTCGTTACAGCATCGCGCGGGCATCCTACTAGTATGTATATATATATATATATATATATATATATATATATATATATATATATATATATATATATATATATATATATAGGTTCAAAGGTTTCAAACAAGTATTGTGTGCCTCTAACAATCACTGAGAATTAAACAAAAATAAATTCAATAATAAATCAGAAAAGTGTATAATAGTAATCTTTGGCTACATTTAATTTTTTTAAATATTTAAAACATTTAATGTCCTTTAAATTAGGAAAATTAGTTTGTTAACCCTAGAAAAACACTCACCATTCGTCCTTAAACTACTTCTTCAATTTTCACCATCAACTCCTTCATGATACCAAGAGAAGAAACCCACCATGTCGACCATTATCAAACTGACGAATAATATAAACATGAACCCTAATGGTGTCCAATTCCAATTCACACTAAGACCTAAACTCTCTATGGTTTGAGCCCAAAACTCTTCACTATCAATCATTAAGTTTCTAGACCCATGACCACTGATAAATTTCTTCTCCAATCAGCCCGTAATTTTCTTTTTCTTTTAATGAAATAATATTTTATTTAATCGATTTTATGTATTTGGTTTTGGATAAATGATTTTGTGAACGCCATTTCTAATTAAATCGATGATTGCAATTTGTTTGGATGTATTTCTTTTCTTTTTATTTGAACCAAGCTGGTAAGTTCTTTTCGATTAAGATCTCCCAGTTTTGAAAATTCACTAGTGGAATCGGATATGCGTTTTCTTAATTCAAGTTCGGTATAGTTGCATTTGACTTCTGATTATCTCAACATCTGTAATCGATTTCTATCGATTTTCCATGATATCATGAATCTTTCTCCTGCTTTCGGTGCAATTTCTGGTGTTGTGAAGGTGTTTGGTGTTTAATACAACTTATTGAAGGTATTTGACATTATTTTTCAAGGTAAAGCTATGACAACTGGATAATGCATAGAACGTGTTCGATATAATGCGTATGAAATGTTTCAAGCCAAATTCTCGGTAATTGACTAATTCCATATTTAAAACATAGTTTCTAGTAATCCTAGAGATAGATTCTATCATATTCTATGTATTCTGAAATATTGTATGTATTTTGTGTATTCTATGTATTCTAAAATATATTCTATGTATTATGTCATATTCTGCGAGAATGTATTATGTCAGATAACATGTATCAGTTAGAATTACTAGTAACATAAATTTTATCTAATATTTATTCTCATAGAATGAACAGTGTTTAGCTTTCATATAAGAAACTCAATATAGAATAACATATGTGATAAATCATTAAAATTGACTCTTCCCACCCAATCGTTTTCATTCTAGGGTTGTTTAGGAAATCGAATGGATGAATGTTTGAGTGTGTACACAAAATAGTTGATTATTTGACATTAAAAAGTAAATTGATTAAGTGCATTTAATTTTATAGTTTCATTCCGATCAAATTTACATACAAAGGTTTAATATCTATCACATTCTATCAAAATGGTTGTATTGTGTACTTAAGAATAAATTACACTTCTTTATTGTCTAGCATATTCTATCAGAATTTATAGTTTTATTCTTTTATAATGCACATAATTTAGAATGTTCATGGTAAATATGTATAATGTTACTCTTACATATTCGATTTCCTAGAAGTTGTTCTCATAGAATGCTCGATTTTAAAGAAGTTATTCTCAAAGAATGTGTGAAAGGAACATGATGATCAAGTGTTTAAAGGTTGGATGATGGCATGTGGGATGAAGATGAACAATGGTCAATGATCTTCACAAAAGAAATCACTAGCATAATAATTTACAATATAATGATAAGACTATACGTTATAATATATTCTGGTAGAATATTTAGTTAGAATAATAAACAAATTGTATTTATTTTGTTATTAGTGAGTGTTTCATTATTGATAGAATAGTATATTAAGATTTTTATTTTTGAGAATGTGATGACAAAAATTGAACTTGTATCAAAAAACTTGTCACTCTTAAAAAGTTTATTCAATCAAAAAAATGTTGTTATTTCGTTTGAAAAATGATATGATCTGATATTCTTGTAAAATATAGCATTCTACAAAAATGTCATGCTCATAGAATAAATTTGGTTACTATAAAAAATACTTTAGAATTAATATTGAGTTACTATAAAAAAAATCATATTTTTAGAAGTATGAGAACTAATTATCTCTAAATTTCTGAAAATTTTCTTTTTTAAATATAGTTAATTGTCCAAAATACCTTATGCTGAACTTTGTGTGATTAAATCGATTATTTTTAATTGGTTAATAAATATAAAACACTTACTTAAATTACCCTAAATGATTAGCTCATAATCAATTTCACAAACACACAATACTTAGTAAACGCAATAACCTAAACATATATATATATATATATATATATATATATATATATATATATATATATATATATATAAGACAAAATTGCAAAAATGGTCCCTATGGTTGGCAAATTTATGTGCTTTTGGTCCAACACGAAACGTTGGTGCACTACTGGTCCAATTTAATTTACATTGTGTGGTTTTGGTACCTATGGTTGTATTTTTTTTTTCGTCCACATCACATCTAAAATGACTAATATGCCCCTTAATAATTATATTTAATTTCTTTTATTTATTTTCTTATTCTTATAATAAAATGAATAACGAAAACAATAAACCCACGACACACAATCTCTCTCTCTCTCTCTCTCTCTCTCTCTCTCTCTCTTTCTCTAACCAGATCACCCTCTCTACTACCATACCACACAAATACAATTATTGGTGTTCTCCATCGTCTTACTGTAACGCCCCATCTCTGGTATGTTGTTCCCGTGGCATTTATTTAGAAGTTTTATAGAGGGACTCGACGACTCTATGGCCTGACTCGTCGAGTAGGGTCGAGATTTCGAGCACGTGTTAGTCGGCGACTCGGCGAGTCCATATTCGGGATTCGGCGAGTCTGCCTGCCAGGATGAAACCCTAAATCCCTGGGTTGCTCACTATTTAAGCAATGTTATGTGCCCTAAACTCGCCTCCTTCACCCTCAGAGAGAGCTGTGAGAAACCCTAATCCATTCCTTGATTGATTTAAGTGTTTTTGTGTGGATTCTTGAAGGCTTGAAGAAGAAGAAGGAGAAAGGAACAAGGAGAAGTGGTGTAGAGCAAAGATCCAAGGTCAAAATCAGAGTTCATTGAGGTATTTCTCGGAATCCCTTTTTTTTATGCTTAAAAACTTCCATTAGATCATTTCTAAGGCTAGTTTGATGCCTTTTCCAACCTTATAGTTGTATGGATGCCTTAATAGGTCGAGATATCCATAGATCTGTTCATTTAGGAGTTATAGAGCCCGGATCTATTGCCTTTTTGAAGTTGCTTTGCATAAGAACCTTAGATCTAGCCTTTATCATGATTTTTGAGCCTTATAATCTTCATTGATGCTTTTGGACACGTAAAGATAGAATCTTTACGTGATAATCGGACTAAGGAAGCTCAGATCTATAAAGTGTATGCGGTGGTTTTGATCAGAATCGAGATTTTAGGATCTGCATGCATGTGACTCGGCGAGTCGTTCTTCGGACTCGGCGAGTCCGGTCGCAAGTCCCCGATCATTACCCTTTGAGTGATTCCGAGTGGAGGCCAGTGAGCGGTAGGGTGGACTCAGTGAGTCGAAGGGTAGACTCAGTTATGGTGGGACTCGACGAGTTGTTCATACAACTCGGTCAGTCCAAGGCAATCTTCATAGAGCGAAGAACAACTCGTCGAGTTGTTCATATGGTTCGGCGAGTCGGATGCAGATTGTCTGAGTTTTTGAATTGAGAGGGTACTCATCGAGTCGATGCCATGCTCGACGAGTAGTCACGAGTAGGGTTGAGAAGTGAGATTAGGGACTCGACGAGTTGGCGGCCCAACTCGGCAAGTCGGGTCAATTGTAGGTTGACTTGATCAGGAGAGTTGACTTTGACCAGGGGTATAAGAGTCATTTTACCCAATGCAGTGTTTAGTATCTGATTGTGTGTGTTATGGAATTGTAGCCGGGGAGATACCGGAGCAGCAGCAGTTAGTTTCCAGAGCCGTGCACACAGCAGCCAGTTCACGAGGTGAGTTTCCTTCCAGTAGGAACGAGACTAAGGCCACAATGCCGGCCCGTTCAGTTAGCCGTAGTTTTTGGACTTCGGTCCAATGTAGTAGTTAGTGTGTTTAACGCCTCCGTGGCTCAGACAGGATTTGTGTGCTTATGCTAGTTGATATGTTACGATATGCTGTGTTCAGTCGGTCAGCTTCGGACTTCGGTTCGATGTAGGGGACAAGGTCCCAGACATTCAGCTTTGGACTCGGTCCGATGTAGGGGACAAGGTCCCAGTCAGTCAGCTTCGGACTTCGGTTCGATGTAGGGGACAAGGTCCCGGCCAGTCAGCTTCGGACTTCGGTCCGATGTAGGGGACAAGGTCCCAGTCAGTCAGCTTCGGACTTCGGTTCGATGGAGGGGGCAAGGCCCCAGTATATGCTTTATATGTTTATATGGTATGTGGTAGTTTGGGGGAGCTCACTAAGCTTCGTGCTTACAGTTTCAGTCTTGGTTTCAGGTACTTCCGCAAGCAAAAGGAAGAGCTTGGGTTGATGGCATCGCACACACCACAGCTTTAGCTTTATCCTAGGAGTTGATTCAGTTTCTTGATATGTTTGGATACAGTTGTGATACAGTTATTCTCACAATATTTTATTGTGGTTCTTATTATGTGATACTCAGTTTCGTGGTTTTTGATATAATAAAAGTCGAAATTTTTGGGTAGTATTTTTGGGTCGCTTTAAGTTGGTATCAAAGCCTTGGTTTGAGGGATTCAGATATGCCTCCGGGTGTATCTGAACTCAAGCTAAGGGAAAGACAAAAGATTTTCAAAAAGGAAAAATGTTTTCGAATGAATTTTGAAAAGCACTTAGAGAGAAAAGAATTTTTAAAACAAGATAAGGGTGTGGTGCATGCGATCAGTCGAGCTCAAGTAAGTACTCCCAAATTACCAATACAAGTTTTATTATTATGATTAATCGTTCCAGTTCTAGTAGAACAACATGCTAGTATAGGACTAAGGATCTAGGAGGATGCCCTATGTGCCTGTTATATGTGTTTCAGCTCTATGAGAATTGCATGCTAGTATCAAGTAGACAGCAGTAGGATAGCATGTTTAGGTCATGCCTGGTAGCGCGACCTTAGCATTGTATGCTAGTTCAGTTTCTCGTTATGAGAGTAGAATTGCTTGGGTAGCTTCCGGTGTCCGAATGTTGCTTGCTTCGTGCTTTGTAGAACTCTTGGTGATGAGAGTTAGCCGTTAGGTGAATACGTCACGTCACATGTGATCAGGGTTAAATAATCTCAGAGTGATTGGATTTGGCCCTATTGCGCAGCTCTCGTTTGAGTCTAACCGTTGTAGGGACGAGCCTTTTACTCGAAGGATTATCCGAGCCTCATCACATGTGATGGTATTCAGGTGATGGCTAATTAGCATTACAAGGAGGCCTTCAGCAGCTGAAGACTGTTTTGAGTGGAGTCAAGATTTCCCTAGGGCAAGCCTAGGATGAGAGTGGCAGAGATCAGCAGTAGTAGAAGTGACTTGGTGGAGTCAAGGCAGTTCTTGAGGAGAGTACGGATAGATGTGGAAGGTAGTATGGGCCCGTACTACTGAAAGCAGAGGATCCGTACTCGAATCAAGGAAGGCCGAGACAAGACCAGGAAGCTAGTAGTAGTATCAATGATTCCTTGAGATATTTCAGTTTTCTGATATTGCTGATGTGTTTCAGAATGGTGGTTTTGCATTCGAGGCCAGCAGCCGACAGTGGAGGCGCCGGGGAAGGATCAGGATCAGGCTCGGGAGATGAGCGCATGGATGAGCAGACCAGAGAGTTTCTTTCTTCAAAGATTACTCGTATCATTTTAGATCAGACTCCTGTGATCTTCGGTTCGATCAAGGAGGGTATCCTAGAGCTGATGGATGAGAGGTTGGGCACCTTCCGTGCCGAGGTGGCGACCATGATGGGTGTAGCACCTGGTTTCCGGTATGTGAATTTTATTTGGGCATTTCTCTAATTTAGCCTTGGACTCGGCGAGTCATAGGGTCCGACTCGCCGAGTAGGGACGAGACTCAGGACACGTTTTAAGTAGGCGACTCGACGAGTCCACATCCTGGACTCGGCGAGTCACCGCTGCGGGATGAAACCCTAAGTTTCAAGGGTTTGCACCCTATTTAAACTCTCATTCCGCCCCAACTCGTCCCCATTCACCCCCAGAACTCCCCCTACATCGTTTTCCCTTGTTTCCTTGAGAGTTTGAGGTGTTCTTGGTGTGTTCTTGAAGGTTTTGAGGAGTAAGAGGAGTAGATCAAGAAGAGGAGAAGGAGATCAGCCATCTTTGTGTCATTTCAACAGTTCCTTTGAGGTATAACCCGTTTTCCCCTTGATTCTATGCTTAAAACTTCATTTGGGTCCTTCTTGGTCAATTCCCCAAGTTGGTATGTGCATTATATGTTGTAATAAGGCGTTTGGCCTTTGGATCTATGCAAGATTGAGCTCCAGGAGCTCAGATCTGTTAGCTTTTTGGCCCCATGAGGATTGTTAGCCCTAGATCTACCCTTTTGAGACATTTTGAGCCTTATAATCCATTTTGTTGAATATCCACACGTAAAGTTGGAAACTTTACGTGTGATTCGTGCCCTAGAAGTCCAGATCTATGAATGGCATGGACTGGAATTGAGCAAATCGGTATATTTAAGGAGTGCATGGCGACGACTCGGCGAGTTGCATAGGTGACTCGGCGAGTCTGGTCGCGAGTCGCCGATTTGGTCCCTTCTTCATGTGTCGAGTTGAGCCTTGAGTCATAGGGGGTGACTCGGTGAGTTGGGAGCTGAACTCACCCATGTTAGGACTCGGCGAGTCAATGCCCTGACTCGGCGAGTCCAAGGCAATCTTCATAGCTCAAGAACAGACTCGGCGAGTTGTTCATACAACTCGGCGAGTCTTAGCATAAAGTGTTCATCGGATGAAGATGAACTCGACGAGTTGTTCATACAACTCGGCGAGTAGGATGAAGGTGTTGAATGACAGTTGGAAGGTGAACTCGTCGAGTCATAGCCCGACTCGACGAGTAGAACCAGGGGCCCAGGACATTGGTTGCTAGGGACTCGGCGAGTGGTGATCCACTCGGCGAGTCGGGTCAACTGAAAGTTGACCCTAGCATTGGCTTAGAACTAAATCAGGGGTAAAATGGTCATTTTACCTAAAGGACGGTTAGCAGTGTTTGATTGAGTATGTTGTGGGAATTGCAGTCGGAGGAATCCCGGAGCAGCAGCAGTCAGTTAGTTCCCGATCAGTTCAGCAGCTACTTTGAGGTGAGTTACCTTCCAGTAGCGGTGGGTCTAAGGCCACAATGCCGACCCACCAGTAGGAGGTGTATGATAGGTGATTTTCTTTGTGATATCATCTAAGTTTGCTATTACCTGACATGTTATATGCTAGCATGATATGTTGTATGTGATAGTAGTAGAGTTTGGTTGTTAGGACCAAAGGGTAGTCAGACACCCCAGATACGTCTGACAGTATGTGATGATATGTATGCATGCTGGCTTGTTATGTTATATATGATCGTAGTAGTAGGGGGTGAAATAGTCCCCGAGGATCAGTTGTTAGGACCGATGGGTAGTCAGCACCCCAGAATGGCTTGACATGGGTAGTCAGCACCCCAGAATGGCTTGACACGGGTCAGACGGCACCCCAGAATGGCCGTATGGGTAGGTCGGCACCCCAGAATGGCCGTACCGGGTAGTCAGGCACCCCAGAACAGCCTGGCAGTACGTATGTTATGTGTTTGTATGGTATGTGGTACGTTGGGGGAACTCACTAGGCTTTGTGCTTACGTTTACAGTTTTGTTTTCAGGTACCTCTGCATCAAAGGGGAAGGAGCCGGCGCGGTAGCGGCACGTCATACACACACTCTTCGGTTTCCGCATTTATGAGATTACTGGGACTGTACTCTGATATTTTGATGGAATGTATGGTGTGGCTTTTTAGAACATGGTTGCAATGTGTTATGGTGTGAACAATCAATGTTTTTATTTATTAATGTTCTCTAAAGTAATATTTTAAAAAAAAAATGAAATTTTCGGACGTAAAAAAAAAAAAAAAAAAAAAAAACAAAAGTGGGTCGTTTCAAGTTGGTATCAGAGCCCTGGTTTGAGGGATTCGGACACGCCTTCGGGAGTGTTTGGACTCAAATCAAGGGATTAAAAGATTTTTCCAAAAGAAATTGTTCTTTAAAACCCAGAAGAGAGTCACAAGAAAGAGTAAAGTGTGTGACGTGCGCGACCGGCCGAGCTCAAGTAAGTATTCCCCATAGTACCCATACAAGTTATGTTATGTTTATCAGCTTATTGAATATTGCATGCTAGAATAGGCTAAGGATCTAGGAGTGATGCCTTATGTGCCTGTTTATTTGCTACAGCATATTGAATATTGCATGCTAGAATCAAGTAGACAGCAGTAGGATAGCCTGTTTAGGTTATGCCTGATAGAATGAGCTTAGCATCCTATGTTAAGTGTCGTTTCTTATTCTAAGAACAGTTTCGGCTTGAGTCTGTTTTTCCTTATCCGAATGCTGCTTGCTTCGTGCTTGGTGGGATTCTGAGTAATGGGAGTGAGCCACTAGGTAAACACGTCACACCACATGTAATCAGGGTTGAATAATCCCAAAGTGTTGGAACTGACCCTATTGCGCAGCTCTTGTTTGAGTCCAACCGTTGTAGGGACGGATCTTTTACTTGAAGGATTATCTAATCCTCATTACATGTGATGGTGTTTAGGTGGTGGCTAACTGACATTATGAGGAGACCTACAGCAGCTGAGGACCGGTTGTGTTGAACTTGGGTTTCCCCTAGGGCAAGCCCAGGATGAGAATAGCAGAGAGTAGCAGTAGTAAAGGGGAGCTGGTGGAGTCGAGGAATTCCTCGGAGACGGTAGGGATAGATGTGGAAGGTAGTATGGGCCCGTACTACTGAAAGCAGAGGATCCGTACCCGAGCCGAGGAAGGCCAAGACGAGACCAAGGAACCTGTAAGTAGTTGAGATCCCTCAGAAAGTAGCAGTACCACTAATGATTATATTGATGTTTTGCAGAATGGTGGTACTTCGACCGAGACCGACAGAGGGCGGGTCAGGAGAGGGGTCAGGTTCGGGATCTGGCACCGAGCCGATTGAGGAGAGGCTACGTGAGTTCATCACGTCGGAGATCACTAGGGGCATCCTTGAGTCGACCCCCATCATCTTTGGGTCGATCAAGGAAGGGATCGTGGAGTTGATGGAGGATCGCCTACGGGCATTCAGGAGCGACTTGGCCTCCAGCCAGTCAGGATCTCGCACACTGTCCTTCAAGGACTTCAGGGGCAGTGGTGCGCCGGATTTCCATGGGGTAAAGGACCCCATTGTCGCCAGGCGGTGGATTGCGGATATCGAGTCCGCCCAGTTGATCAGCTTCTGCCCCGAGGGGTCGAAGGTGAGGTACGCAGCAGGGTGTTTACGGGACCGGGCCCGAGATTGGTGGGAGTCAGTGGGTGACTCGTTGGGAGCCTCGGCTATCGAGGCAATGACCTGGTCGGACTTTGTGGCTAGGTTCAGGGCAGAGTTTGTGCCAGAGGTCGAGCTTCAGCAGCTGGCTAGGGAGTTCTTAGACATGAGGCAGACGACAGAGACCGTGGCGGAGATCACCGCCAAGTTTCGAGAGAGGGCTTTGTTGGTGCCCCAGTACGCAGGTGACGAGGATATGAGGAGGACTCGTTACCATGATATGCTACGAGCCGACATTCGGGAGCACGTTAGCTTTTCGGCTTGCCCTACCTTGGACTCCATGATTGCCAGGGCTAGAGAGAGAGAGATAGATTTGGAGCACATCCGGAAACGGAAACTTGAGGATGGTCAGGCATCAGGGGCTTCGGGGAAGAAGCCCAAGGGAGCAGATGGGAGACCGAAAGGCCAGTCGGGACCGAGCCGCTGCAGGAGGTGCGGCAGGCCGCACGAGGGGGCGTGCAGGATGGGATCGTCAGGCTGCTACAAGTGCGGCAAGTTTGGGCATATCAGCAGGGATTGCACTGCTCCTACGACCGTTATTCAGACATCGGAGTTGCTGTGTTTCCACTGCAACCAGAGGGGCCACAAGAAGGCCAATTGCCCCATGTTGACAGCTTCAGCGCCAGTAAAGGCGCCAGCTCCAGCGACCCTGCGGATCACGGATGGCCGTCAGGGCAAGGCAGAGGCTCCAGTGGTGAGGAGTCGGGCATTTCAGTTGACTGCCGAGGAGGCGCGCGCCGCACCCGATGTGGTGACGGGTATGATTCCTTCCTTCTATCTTTTATTTTTCGTTGTTATGATATTGATATGTGCTCCGTGTGTATACATGTGTATTAGGATCGTTCCATGTGAACGGAATCCCGGTTCAGGTATTGTTCGACTCGGGTGCATCCCGATCATTCGTTTCTCTTGCTCTTAGCAAGAGATTTCATGAGACTTCAGGCGAGTTAGATTGCCCGTTAGAGGTAGAGATTGCTGACGATCGGTCGGTGCGAGCATCGATGGTGTTTCGAGATTGTGTTCTGCGACTGTTTGAGGAGTGTTACCTGGTAGACTTGGTTCCCATTCCTTTGCGTGGGAACAAGGTGATTATTGGTATGGATTGGTTGAGCCCTAATGGGGCAGTGATAGATTGCGCACAGCAGCTAGTGCGAGTCAGGACCCCAAGCGGGGGAGAGTTAGTGATTCATGGAGAGCGGCCGCAGTGTGGACCCACTGTATGTTCAGCAGCGAGGGCTAGGCGCTACCTTCAGCAGGGATGCGCGGGTTATGTCGCGTACGTGATGGACACCCGGGAGGCGGGTAAGGCGACCGTGAGCGAGGTCCCGGTAGTTCGAGATTTTACTGATGTTTTCCCGGAGGAACTACCTGGGATACCTCCGGAGCGACAGGTGGAGTTCAGGGTTGACCTCATTCCCGGTGCGGCTCCGATAGCCAAAGCACCGTATCGGTTGGCTCCTCCCGAGATGCAGGAGTTGTCTACGCAGCTGCAGGAGCTGCTGGACAAGGGATTTATTCGGCCGAGCAGTTCGCCCTGGGGAGCCCCGATTCTGTTTGTGAAGAAGAAGGATGGGTCGCATCGGATGTGTATAGATTATCGGGAGCTGAACAAGGTAACGGTGAAGAACCGTTACCCGCTTCCGAGGATTGATGATCTCTTTGACCAGCTTCAGGGCGCATCTTGGTTCTCCAAGATTGATTTGCGTTCGGGTTACCATCAGATGAGGGTCAGGGAGGAGGATATGCAGAAGACCGCGTTTCGGACGCGCTATGGCCATTACGAGTTCGTGGTGATGCCGTTTGGGCTCACCAATGCTCCTGCCGCGTTCATGGACCTCATGAACCGTGTATGCAGACCGATGCTGGACCGGTCTGTGATAGTCTTTATCGATGATATCTTGGTTTATTCCAAGACCCGGGAGGAACATGAGGAGCATTTGAGAGAGGTGTTAGAGACCCTGAGGAGGGAGAGCTTGTATGCCAAGTTCTCCAAGTGTGAGTTTTGGTTGCGCGAGGTGCAATTTCTGGGGCACCTCGTCAACCAGAACGGGATTCTGGTCGATCCGGCCAAGGTCGAGGCCGTGATGAGATGGGAGGTTCCGAAGTCCCCATCTGAGATTCGGAGCTTCCTGGGATTGGCAGGCTACTATCGGAGATTTATCCAGGATTTCTCCAAGATAGCCGTGCCCCTGACGCGGCTGACGAAGAAAGCCGTGGTCTTTCGGTGGGGACCCGAGCAGCAGGCTGCATTTGAGATGCTGAGACAGAGATTGTGCGAGGCGCCGATCTTAGCCCTGCCAGAGGGCGTAGAGGATTTCGTGGTTTATTGTGATGCGTCCATTTCTGGGTTGGGCGCGGTGCTGATGCAAAGGGGGCATGTCATTGCTTACGCTTCGAGGCAGCTCAAGCCTCACGAGGCGAACTACCCGACGCACGATTTGGAGTTGGGGGCGGTGGTATTTGCCCTCAAGATTTGGCGACATTACCTCTATGGGGTTCGGTGTACCATCTACACGGACCATAAGAGCTTGAGGTACCTCATGGATCAGCCGAATCTGAACATGAGGCAGCGTCGGTGGTTGGATGTGGTGAAGGATTATGATTGCGAGATCCTTTACCACCCGGGAAAGGCCAATGTGGTGGCCGATGTGCTTAGCCGTAAGACGACGCCGATCAGGGACACCTGTTTGAGGATGACTGTGGTGACTCCCCTGTTGGAGCAGATTCGGGAAGCTCAACAGGAGGCTATCAAGGAGGAGCATCGGAAGAGCGAGCGTGTAGTAGGTCAGGTTTCCTCCTTCGATTACGATAGCCGAGGGTTATTGACACTACACCATAGGGTGTGGGTGCCGTATCACGGGGGCGTGCGCCAGATTTTGATGGAGGAGGCGCACAAGTCCCGATTCTCTATTCATCCCGGGGCGACGAAGATGTATAGGGATCTTCGTCTAGATTATTGGTGGCCCTGCATGAAGCGGGATGTGGCATGGTATGTCGAGCGATGTTTGACCTGCAGGAAGGTCAAGGCCGAACATCAGAGACCGCATGGTAAGATGCAGCCGCTGGATATTCCACTGTGGAAATGGGAAGATATCACGATGGATTTTATCACGAAGCTTCCCAGGACCGCGCGTGGAGTGGATTCGATTTGGGTCATCGTGGATAGATTGACCAAGAGCGCTCACTTTATTCCGATTCCGGAGAGCATATCGGCCGAGAAATTGGACGACATCTATATCAGGGAGATTGTGGCACGGCATGGGGTGCCGGTATCGGTGATCTCGGACAGGGATGTGCGTTTTACTTCCAGGTTTTGGAAGAGATTCCATGACGAGTTGGGCACTCGTCTGCATTTCAGCACCGCCTTTCACCCGCAGACTGATGGACAGAGTGAGCGGACCATCCAGACCTTGGAGGACATGTTGCGGGCGTGTGTTCTGGATTTCGGCGGTAGCTGGGATACCTATCTTCCTTTGGCTGAGTTCTCCTACAACAACAGCTATCACGCGAGTATCGACCGCCCTCCCTTCGAGATGTTGTACGGACGGAGGTGTAGGACCCCGATATGCTGGGGTGAGGTTGGCCAGAGAGTTATGGGGAGCACCGAAGTGGTGCTCAAGACGACTGAGAGGATCCAGCAGGTCCGGAGCAGGCTTCAGACTGCTCAGAGTCGGCAGAAAAGTTATGCTGACAAGCGTCGATCCGATTTAGAGTTCCAGGTCGGGGATATGGTCCTCCTGAAGGTGTCGCCGTGGAAAGGCGTCATCCGATTCAGGAAGCGGGGCAAGTTAGGCCCGCGATTCATCGGACCGTTCAGGGTCTTAGCCCGGGTGGGCAAGGTGGCATATAGGCTGGATCTGCCAGCCGAGCTTAGCCAGATCCACAGCACTTTCCATGTTTCGCAGTTGCGGAAGTGCCTAATGGACGATTCTGCAGTAGTACCTTTGGAGGATATTCAGGTTGATGACAGCCTGAACTACATTGAGCGCCCAGTCGCAATCCTCGACAGGAAGTCGAAGGATTTAAGGAACAAGAGGGTGGAGCTAGTGAAGGTGCAATGGCAGCACCGCAAGGGTTCAGAGTGGACTTGGGAGCCGGTAGACGAGATGATGGAGCACTACCCCGAGCTGTTTCAGGACCAGGCAGCAGACTTCGAGGACGAAGTCTAAAATAAGTGGGGGAGATTTGTAGCACCTGGTTTCCGGTATGTGAATTTTATTTGGGCATTTCTCTAATTTAGCCTTGGACTCGGCGAGTCATAGGGTCCGACTCGCCGAGTAGGGACGAGACTCAGGACACGTTTTAAGTAGGCGACTCGACGAGTCCACATCCTAGACTCGGCGAGTCACCGCTGCGGGATGAAACCCTAAGTTTCAAGGGTTTGCACCCTATTTAAACTCTCATTCCGCCCCAACTCGTCCCCATTCACCCCCAGAACTCCCCCTACATCGTTTTCCCTTGTTTCCTTGAGAGTTTGAGGTGTTCTTGGTGTGTTCTTGAAGGTTTTGAGGAGTAAGAGGAGTAGATCAAGAAGAGGAGAAGGAGATCAGCCATCTTTGTGTCATTTCAACAGTTCCTTTGAGGTATAACCCGTTTTCCCCTTGATTCTATGCTTAAAACTTCATTTGGGTCCTTCTTGGTCAATTCCCCAAGTTGGTATGTGCATTATATGTTGTAATAAGGCGTTTGGCCTTTGGATCTATGCAAGATTGAGCTCCAGGAGCTCAGATCTGTTAGCTTTTTGGCCCCATGAGGATTGTTAGCCCTAGATCTACCCTTTTGAGACATTTTGAGCCTTATAATCCATTTTGTTGAATATCCACACGTAAAGTTGGAAACTTTACGTGTGATTCGTGCCCTAGAAGTCCAGATCTATGAATGGCATGGACTGGAATCGAGCAAATCGGTATATTTAAGGAGTGCACGGCGACGACTCGGCGAGTCGCATAGGTGACTCGGCGAGTCGCATAGGTGACTCGGCGAGTCTGGTCGCGAGTCGCCGATTTGGTCCCTTCTTCATGTGTCGAGTTGAGCCTTGAGTCACAGGGGGTGACTCGGTGAGTTGGGAGCTGAACTCACCCATGTTAGGACTCGGCGAGTCAATGCCCTGACTCGGCGAGTCCAAGGCAATCTTCATAGCTCAAGAACAGACTCGGCGAGTTGTTCATACAACTCGGCGAGTCTTAGCATAAAGTGTTCATCGGATGAAGATGAACTCGACGAGTTGTTCATACAACTCGGCGAGTAGGATGAAGGTGTTGAATGACAGTTGGAAGGTGAACTCGTCGAGTCATAGCCCGACTCGACGAGTAGAACCAGGGGCCCAGGACATTGGTTGCTAGGGACTCGGCGAGTGGTGATCCACTCGGCGAGTCGGGTCAACTGAAAGTTGACCCTAGCATTGGCTTAGAACTAAATCAGGGGTAAAATGGTCATTTTACCTAAAGGACGGTTAGCAGTGTTTGATTGAGTATGTTGTGGGAATTGCAGCCGGAGGACTCCCGGAGCAGCAGCAGTCAGTTAGTTCCCGATCAGTTCAGCAGCTACTTTGAGGTGAGTTACCTTCCAGTAGCGGTGGGTCTAAGGCCACAATGCCGACCCACCAGTAGGAGGTGTATGATAGGTGATTGTCTTTGTGATATCATCTAAGTTTGCTATTACCTGACATGTTATATGCTAGCATGATATGTTGTATGTGATGGTAGTAGAGTTTGGTTGTTAGGACCAAAGGGTAGTCAGACACCCCAGATACGTCTGACAGTATGTGATGATATGTATGCATGCTGGCTTGTTATGTTATATATGATCGTAGTAGTAGGGGGTGAAATAGTCCCCGAGGATCGGTTGTTAGGACCGATGGGTAGTCAGCACCCCAGAATGGCTTGACATGGGTAGTCAGCACCCCAGAATGGCTTGACACGGGTCAGACGGCACCCCAGAATGGCCGTATGGGTAGGTCGGCACCCCAGAATGGCCGTACCGGGTAGTCAGGCACCCCAGAACAGCCTGGCAGTACGTATGTTATGTGTTTGTATGGTATGTGGTACGTTGGGGGAACTCACTAGGCTTTGTGCTTACGTTTACAGTTTTGTTTTCAGGTACCTCTGCATCGAAGGGGAAGGAGTCGGCGCGGTAGCGGCACGTCATACACACACTCTTCGGTTTCCGCATTTATGAGATTACTGGGACTGTACTCTGATATTTTGATGGAATGTATGGTGTGGCTTTTTAGAACATGGTTGCAATGTGTTATGGACAATCAATGTTTTTATTTATTAATGTTCTCTAAAGTAATATTTTTTAAAAAAAATGAAATTTTCGGACGTAAAAAAAAAAAAAAAAAAAAAAAAAAAAAAAAAAACAAAAAAAAAGTGGGTCGTTTCAATGGGGTCGCGCACACTTACATTCAAGGAGTTTAGGGCATGTGGAGCTCCAGACTATCATGGGGCGCGGGACCCCATAGCGAGTACTAGATGGTTGGCGGATGTGGCCAATGCGTTCCGCTCGAGCAGGTGTCCCAAGGGGGACAAGGTTAGATTGGCGTCCTGTCTTCTGAAGGATAGGGCATGGGATTGGTGGGAAGAGGTCGGACATACCATTGGAGATGATGCAGCGTTAGATGCCATGACCTGGGCTGATTTCTCTACCAGGTTCAGGGCGGAGTTTGCATCGGTTATTGAGGTGCAGCAGTTAGCCCGAGAGTTCCAGGACCTCACCCAGACTACAAAGACCGTGGCGGAGATCACCGCCAAGTTCAGGGAGAGGGCTCTTCTTGTTCCTCGATATGCAGCCGATGAGGAGATGAAGAAGGCCCGTTATCATGAGATGTTGCGGAGCAATATCCGCCAGTTTGTGAGCCGGTCCAGTTGTAAAACGCTGGATGACATGATTGCTAGAGCTCGAGAGAGGGAGATTGATCTAGAGATGGAGAAGAAGCGGAAACTGGAGACGGTTTCGGGTTCAGGAGGTTCGGGAAAAAAGCCCAAGGTTTCAGATCACAGATCCAGGTCTCAGCCGAGCCACGGTCGTTGTGGCAGGTGTGGGAAGATGCACGATGGGGTGTGCAAGGCAGGGAGTTCCGGCTGCTTCAAGTGCGGTCGGACTGGGCATTTGAGCAGGGATTGTACGGCTCCTGCTACTGCCGTTGCAGCATCAGATCTGATTTGCTTTCAGTGCAATCAGAGGGGACATAAAAAGTCCCAGTGTCCGAGTTTAGCTGTAGTAGGAAAGGTGGTTGCACTTGCCCCTGCTACCTTGAGGATTACAGATGGCCGGCAGGGCCGAGCCGAGGCGCCAGTGGCGAAGAGTAGGGCGTTTCAGATGATAGCAGAGGAGGCGCGAGCGACTCCTGATGTGGTGACGGGTATGTATCTTCCCCTCATCTTCGTATTATTATTTTTTGATTATTGCTTATGATTATATGTTTTATATAGGGTCGTTCTCTGTGAACGGCATTTCTGCTATGATATTATTCGATTCGGGGGCTACCCGATCATTTGTATCGCTTGCGCTTAGCAAGAGATTTAGTGGAGCTCCAGGGGAGCTGGATTGTCCTCTAGAGGTTGAGATAGCGGATGACAGGACCGTGAGGGTCGCCAGGGTGCATCGAGGGTGTTCTCTTCAGTTGATCGACGAGCAGTTTTTAGTGGACCTGGTTCCTATTCCCCTGCGAGGGAATAAGGTTATAGTGGGCATGGATTGGCTGAGCCCCAATGGGGCGGTGATTGATTGTGAGCAGCAGTTAGTGAGGGTTCGCACTCCCAGTGGGGGAGAGTTAGTGATTCAGGGTGAGAGGCCACAGCACGGACCAACCTTTTGTTCCGCCGCGAGAGCGAGACGTTATTTCCAGCAAGGTTGCACGGGTTATGTAGCTTATGTCTTGGATGCTCGGGAGAAGGCAAGGCGGCAGTTGATGATGTTCCGATAGTGCGAGATTTTCCAGATGTTGTTCCCGAGGATTTGCCGGGAATACCTCCTGAGAGGCAGGTTGAGTTTAGGATCGACCCGATTCTTGGTGCGGCTCCGATAGCCAAGGAACCGTATCGTCTAGCTCCCCCTGAGATGCAGGAGTTGTCTACGCAGCTGCAGGAGCTGCTAGACAAGGGTTTCATTGAGCCGAGCAGTTCGCCTTGGGGAGCGTCGATCCTGTTTTTGAGGAAGAATGATGGGTCGCATCGTATGTGTATAGATTACCGGGAGTTGAATAAGGTAACGGTGAAGAACCGTTACCCACTTCCGAGGATAGATGATTTGTTTGATCAACTTCAGGGACCGTCTTGGTTCTCCAAAATTGATCTACGCTCCGGGTATCATCAGATGCGGGTTAGAGGTGAGGATGTGCAGAAGACTGCCTTCAAGACCAGGTATGGTCATTATGAGTTTGTGGTGATGCCATTTGGGCTCACCAATGCTCCAGCCGCATTCATGGATCTCATGAATCGTGTGTGCAGGCCGATACTGGATCGGTCAGTGATAGTATTCATAGATGATATCTTTGTGTATTCCAAGACGCAGGAGCAGCACGAGGAGCACCTGAGGGAGGTGTTGGATGTTTTGAGGAGGGAGAGACTTTTCGCAAAGTTCTCCAAGTGTGAGTTCTGGTTGCGCGAGGTGCAGGTTTCTTGGTCACCTCGTCAACCAGAAGGGTATTTTGGTGGATCCGGCCAAGATAGAGGTCGTGATGCAGTGGGAGGTCCCGAAGTCTCCATCTGAGATTCGGAGCTTCCTAGGGTTGGCAGGGTATTATCGGAGGTTCATTCAGGATTTATCCAAGATAGCAGTGCCGCTCACCCGACTGACCAAGAAGTCGGTGGTATTTCGTTGGGGGCCTGAGCAGCAGGCAGCGTTCGAGACCCTCAGGCAGAGATTGTGTGAGGCTCCGATCCTTACCTTGCCAGAGGGAGTAGAGGACTTTGTAGTCTACTGTGATGCCTCAATCACAGGTATGGGAGCAGTGTTGATGCAGCGAGTTCATATGATAGCTTACGCCTCGAGGCAGTTGAAGCCTCACGAGGCTAACTATCCTACCCATGATTTAGAGCTGGGGGCGGTTGTGTTTGCCCTCAAGATTTGGAGATATTATCTTTATGGGGTCCGTTGTACTATCTACATGGATCACAAGAGTTTGAGGTACCTTATGGATCAGCCGAGTCTGAACATGGGGCAGAGGAGATGGTTGGATGTGCTGAAGGATTATGATTGTGAGATCCTTTACCACCCAGGGAAGGCCAACGTGGTGGCCGACGCCCTAAGCCGCAAAGTGTCGGCAGCCCCTATCAGGGATTTGTGTTTGAGGATGACAGTGATTACTCCATTGTTGGAGCGGATCAAAGAGGCTCAGGTTGAGGGCCTCCAGGAGGAGAGGCAAAAGTGTGAGAGGATAGTGGGCCGAGTATCTTCTTTTGATTATGACAGTCGGGGATTGCTGATGCTTCATGGGAGAGTGTGGGTACCACACTGGGGTGGGGTACGGTAGGTGATGATGGATGAGGCTCATAAGTCTCGATTTTCTATCCACCCCGGGGCGACGAAGATGTATAGAGATCTTCGACCCGATTATTGGTGGCCCTGCATGAAGCGGGATGTTGCTTGGTATGTTGAGAGATGCCTGACCTGCAGGAAGGTCAAGGCGGAGCACCAGAGGCCTCACAGCAAGATGCAGCCGTTAGACATTCCCGTGTGGAAATGGGAGGACATCACCATGGATTTTGTCACCAAGCTTCCCAGGACCGCACGGGGAGTAGATTCGATTTGGGTAGTAGTGGATCAGCTGACGAAGAGTGCTCATTTTATCCCGATCCAGGAGAGTTTATCGGCAGAAAAGTTAGCTGATATCTATGTGTGTGAGATCGTGGCACGTCATGGAGTGCCGGTTTCAGTGGTGTCAGACCGAGATGTCCGCTTTACATCCAGATTCTGGAAGCGGTTTCACGATGAGATGGGTACTCGTCTTCATTTCAGCACCGCTTTCCACCCTCAGACGGACGGGCAGAGTGAGAGGATGATTCAGACTCTCGAGGACATGCTCCGGGCATGTGTTTTAGACTTCGGTGGCAGTTGGGATACGTATCTTGCGTTAGCGGAATTTTCGTATAACAACAGTTATCATGTGAGCATTGATCGACCTCCCTTTGAGATGCTTTATGGGAGGAAGTGTAGGACCCCGATTTGTTGGGGTGAGGTTGGTCAGCGAGTCGTTGGGAGCACGGAGGTGGTGCTCAAGACGAATGAGTTGATTCAGCAGGTCCGTAGTATATTGCATACTGCGCAGAGTCGGCAGAAGAGCTACGCCGACAGGAGGCGTTCTGACTTGGAGTTCCAGGTGGGCGATATGGTCCTTCTGAAGGTCTCACCCTGGAAGGGTGTCATCAGGTTTCGGAAGAGGGGAAAGCTGGTTCCCAGGTTCATTGGTCCTTTCAGGGTTTTAGCCCGGGTGGTTCGGGTTGCTTATCGGTTGGATCTTCCGGTAGAGCTTAGTCAGATTCACAACACTTTCCATGTGTCTCAATTAAGGAAGTGTTTGGCGGATGAGTCAGCAGTTGTTCCCCTAGAGGATATTCAGGTTGATAGCAGCCTGAATTATATTGAGAGGTCGGTCGCGATTCTGGACCGGAAGACAAAGACCTTGAGGAACAAGGCAATTCAGTTAGTGAAGGTGCAGTGGCAGCACCGGAAGGGGTCTGAGTGGACGTGGGAGGCTGAGGAGGAAATGAGAGAGCACTACCCGGAGTTATTTGCAGATTCAGCCGTAGCAGACTTCGAGGACGAAGTCTGAGACAAGTGCGGGAGAATTGTAACGCCCCATCTCTGGTATGTTGTTCCCGTGGCATTTATTTAGAAGTTTTATAGAGGGACTCGACGAGTCTATGGCCTGACTCATCGAGTAGGGTCGAGATTTCGAGCACGTGTTAGTCGGCGACTCGGCGAGTCCATATTCGGGACTCGGCGAGTCTGCCTGCCAGGATGAAACCCTAAATCCCCGGGTTGCTCGCTATTTAAGCAATGTTATGTGCCCTAAACTCGCCTCCTTCACCCTCAGAGAGAGCTGTGAGAAACCCTAATCCATTCCTTGATTGATTTAAGTTTTTTGTGAGGATTCTTGAAGGCTTGAAGAAGAAGAAGGAGAAAGGAACAAGGAGAAGTGGTGTAGAGAAAAGATCCAAGGTCAAAATCAGAGTTCATTGAGGTATTTCTCGGAATCCCTTTGTTTTATGCTTAAAAACTTCCATTAGATCATTTCTAAGGCTAGTTTGATGCTTTTTCCAACCTTATAGTTGTATGGATGCCTTAATAGGTCGAGATATCCATAGATTTGTTCATTTAGGAGTTGTAGAGCCCGGATCTATTGCCTTTTTGAAGTTGCTTTGCATAAGAACCTTAGATCTAGCCTTTATCATGCTTTTTGAGCCTTATAATCTTCATTGATGCTTTTGGACACGTAAAGATAGAATCTTTACGTGATAATCGGACTAAGGAAGCTCAGATCTATAAAGTGTATGCGGTGGTTTTGATCAGAATCGAGTTTTTAGGATTTGCATGCATGTGACTCGGCGAGTCGTTCTTCGAACTCGGCGAGTCCGGTCACAAGTCCCCGATGTTTACCCTTTGAGTGATTCCGAGTGGAGGCCAGTGAGCGGTAGGGTGGACTCTGTGAGTCGAAGGGTAGACTCAGTTATGGTGGGACTCGACGAGTTGTTCATACAACTCGGCGAGTCCAAGGCAATCTTCATAGAGCGAAGAACAACTCGTCGAGTTGTTCATATGGCTCGGCGAGTCGGATGCAGATTGTCTGAGTTTTTGAATCGAGAGGGTACTCGTCGAGTCGATGCCATGCTCGACGAGTAGTCACGAGTAGGGTTGAGAAGTGAGATTAGGGACTCGACGAGTTGGCGGCCCAACTCGGCGAGTCGGGTCAACTGTAGGTTGACTTGACCAGGAGAGTTGACTTTGACCAGGGGTATAAGAGTCATTTTACCCAATGCAGTGTTTAGTATCTAATTGTGTGTTATGGAATTATAGCCGGGGAGATACCGGAGCAGCAGCAACAGTTAGTTTCCCGAGCCGTGCACACAGTAGCCAGTTCATGAGGTGAGTTTCCTTCCAGTAGGAACGGGTCTAAGGCCACAATGCCGGCCCGTTCAGTTAGCCGTAGTTTCTGGACTTCGGTCCAATGTAGTAGTTAGTGTGTTTGACACCTCCGTGGCTCAGACAAGATTTGTGTGCTTATGCTAGTTGATATGTTATGATATGCTGTGTTCAGTTAGTCAGCTTCGGACTTCGGTTCGATGTAGGGGACAAGGTCCCAGACAGTCAGCTTCAGACTCAGTCCGATGTAGGGGACAAGGTCCCAGTCAGTCAGCTTCGGACTTCGGTTCGATGTAGGGGACAAGGTCCCGGCCAGTCAGCTTCGGACTTCGGTCCGATGTAGGGGACAAGGTCCCAGTCAGTCAGCTTCGGACTTCGGTTCGATGGAGGGGGCAAGGCCCCAGTATATGCTTTATATGTTTATATGGTATGTGGTAGTTTGGGGGAGCTCACTAAGCTTCGTGCTTATAGTTTCAGTCTTGGTTTCAGGTACTTCCGCAAGCAAAAGGAAGAGCTCGGGTTGATGGCATCGCACACACCACAGCTTTAGCTTTATCCTGGGAGTTGATTCAGTTTCTTGATATGTTTGGATACAGTTGTGATACAGTTATTCTCACAGTATTTTATTGTGGTTCTTATTATGTGATACTCAGTTTCGTGGTTTTTGATATAATAAAAGTCGAAATTTTTGGGTAGTATTTTTGGGTTGTTTCACTTACGATCAACCCTTTTCAGATGGGTATAGTTGTGCCATAACCTAAAAACTGAAGAACACACATCCATTTCACAGTGTACAGATATGAAAACTCTTCATCTTCACGAGAGTTTGATGTCAATGTGAACGCAATTTAAATTATGGCAACCATTTTCAGAAGTCCTTGAAAAATAGCAGTCAAATGAACGCCATAAACTCCGATCAACCAAAGCTTTTCGTTTCTCCACCATTTTTCTAAATCAATCCCTAAACATAGAAATGATATGAAATAGACAGAAAAAATTGAATTTTTAGAAATTGATTGTTCTTGAAAACCCATTACCCATAAGCATTCTTAGATTCCAAAATCGATTTTGTAGTTCTAGAAACAAATCCAGAAATTCGATTATTCTAGAAGAGAACACCCTGAAAATTGATTATTCGTTTGTGTATGTGTATGTATGTGTTAAAGAGGAGTTGTATACTCATCTGTGACCCCCACTGCAAATCATCGATGGGTCCAGACATGACTTTGACTCATCGGTCGACCAAAAACCGTTCACCACCACTCATCGATACATTTAACCGAGATTAGGGTTGAGAAGGAGATGCAGGTGTAGATCAATAGAAGAGCCTACATCCAGATCTAAATTCGTTATCGGATTTGGAATATAGGTCTTGACCCAGTTTGGGTTTAAATTCCCTCATCGTCTTTGTTGATCCAATTGGTCGCTACTTCCCCGGTGTACAAACAGATCGGTGGCGTCTGAAGGTTATCGGGCGCCATCTAGCGGCGGATGGTGTAGGTGAATGGTGGTGGCAGTTGTGGTGTTCTTGAGAGAGTGAAAGTGATGTAAGAGGGGTAAAAGAGATGAGAGGTACCACCGGTGATGTGTGTGTGAGAGAGAGAGAGTATATGTGTGTGTGAGTGAGAGAGAGTGACAGAGGGATCATAGGATATTCTATAATTTTTAATTACTAAAAATCATTAACATTAATTAAAAAAAAAAACAATAAAAGGGGCATAATCATCTTTTTAAGTGGCTAGGGACCAAAACCGATAAAAAGATCTAATTTTGGACTAATAGTGCATCGACGTTTAGTTTTGGACCAAAAACACATAAATTTGTCAACCACATAGACCATTTTTGCAATTTTGTCTATATATAATCTCCGAGAGTTGAAATCTTCATATAATTCCCAAAATAACAACATTTTCTAAAATTTGTTTAATCACTACATGATTCACTATTCAGTAAGGTCAGTTGCCACCTTATTTGCCTTCTCAACAATATTCTTGATTGCATCATTTGTCGCAGTTTCTACTTCTTCTTTCTTCTCAACAAGTTTCTCAACAAGATCACTTGCGGTTGTATTTGTATTCTCAACAATTTTCTTAATATCATCATTTGCTGTAGCTGTCAAAGTATCTTTCTTCTCAACAAGTTTCTCAATAACGTCACTTGTGTTTGCACCTATCTCTTCAGCACGTTTCCCAATAGCATCAGTTGCATCGTTTATTGATGTGTCTTTCTAAATAATAAAAAAATGTAAACGAATTAGAAAACGAATCTATGCTCTACCAATATTATGTCAGGTTGTAAGACTCGGCTATGAAACATTATAAACTAATGTTAGATATGATGTACAATTGTACCAATATATGTTTACACACTTCATTTCACAAAGTTTCTAATATTTTGCACAATTATTTGTTAGTTAACGTTAGTTTCTTCATAACGTCAAATGCTTTCTTTATTATATAAAAAGATAACATATATATATATATATATATATATATATATATATATATATATATATATATATATATATATATATATATATATATATATATATATATATATATATATATATATATATATATATATATATATATACCAATTGATTCTTAACAATTTGACAGTTTATGCACCATATTTGGCTTTGCCTGCCTATATTTGATGTACCAGACAAACATAAATATACAGAAATATGAATAGGTGAATATTTGTTAAGTAAAATAGGAAAAAGAATTTACTAAGCAAGAGGTCTGAAAGCGGGATGTTCTGAGGCAAGGGAAATCGGTTGTTGCCTGACCCACATGGACAAACTTCGGTGTCGAGACTTTCCCTACAATCTGTAAAGAAAAAAAAAAAGAGGAAGTTAGAGGTGCCAATTTCTAATTAGTTTTGCTGATTAAATTATTTGAGTTATATTCAAATGAGTTTGATTTAGTCAAATTATATATATATATATATATATATATATATATATATATATATATATATATATATATATATATATATATAAGTTCTTTTGTGAACTCAGACATACTAAACTCTAGAATTTTTTTTTTCCGGATAACATTTTTCAAAACGAAAAACTACCTCGACAAGTAGGTATAAAAATATGCATATTTGAACCAAAAAATGTAATTAAGCCCTTATCAAACCATTCGTATATAAATGTTGCGTTGCATCTAAGCTAATTTTATGCTATAAAAGATTAAACAAACTTTTTCTTTTTGAAAGATGCAATGCACATTTAATCATGCATCAAATGTGTTTATCCCGACACATTTATAGTTTTCAATCTTTTTATGTTTTTTTGACGTTTTTAAGTTGTTATTCTTTTAAACGTTGACATTATATTCTTTAGCTGCGTTGTTTTTGAAAAAAATTTATAAAGCTGGAGAGAGAGAGTATATATATATATATATATATATATATATATATATATATATATATATATATATATATATATATATATATATATATATATATATATATATATATATATATATATATATATAGAGTGAGAGAGAACCAATATTAGTGTGAGAACCTTAGAACTTTTAATCCAACCAACATTTTTGGAAACCAACACCACTATTTGAGTGGAAATTGTCTTTAAGATAGATCTAGTCTAAAAAAAATTGACAAACTTTTCTTTTTGTTGAAACATGCATGTATGAATGTGCATGTACACAGATTTGAACATGCACATTTATTTGTGTTTTTTTTATGTTTTTAAAAATGCATTTCTTTAAGCGCTGCTCTTAATATCTCATGGTTGTGATGTTTTTGAAATTTTTTGAAAAAAAATACAAAATGTGAAATGTTCATGTATTCATATATATTTTAAAGAAAATCATTAATTTTTTTGTTTAGCCTAGTTATGGACTAAACGTGACATTTGAAGACTTATGGTAGACTTGGTTTCAAAAAATGTTGAGCAGATTAAGAACTCTTTATTACGGTTTTTTTTTTTTTTGTAATATTATTAAGAGACATACATCATTAATGCAAATAATGGTTAATAAAACAAGACGTAAATTACAATTTTCGACTGTCAAAATAAAAAGAAAGTCAAAGGCCTGACCTGATTGGTGTTCATGCAAGTCGTCAATCTAACACAAGTCACTGGAACAGCAGCCATTTAGATTTGAGAGGTTAAGGAGTGTGTCTGTGTGTCTGGGTGAATATTGAAGAAGGAAAAGTTTCGATGGTTGTTTTATGGGGGAATTATGAGATTATTTAATAGGGTGGCTGTTGCAGGGGGTTCACTTTGGCCAATGGGTTAATGCACGTCAATTGGAGGGATGAGTGGTGTACATTGATGATAGCATGTGGACAATAGAGACTCATTTGAATCATGTCGACGGATGTTAAACTACATAAATGATCCTTGTGGTTTTTGTTGGTTTGCATATTTGGTCCTTAACTCATTTTTTTCTTAGGTAAATTACAAGAATGGTCCCAATGGTTTAGGGTAATCTACGCACTTGATCCCTGAAATATTTTTTTAACTCGGATGGTTCCTAGCCATCGTATGTGATTTTAAAACTAAAGGCAACAAACTATACGTTGACAAATAAGATGTTTTGTCCATAATGGTGGGCCAATGATGTTGTCTGACAGTGAATGTGGTATATGATCGGTGTTTATGTTCTCACCATTTTATGCAACATTTTATTATATCTAGATACACAAATGTCATTAATTATATTCCACAAATTGCATTCATTATCAGAATTCTCCTTAATACTCAAATGTATATTATTCGGATGCAGATTGATTAGAATGGTGATTGTTGAATCGTCCGACATGCTATCTACATTTTTTGCCTCCATGCATGTTGATTGCTGACTCTTCTTAAACTTTATTCATTATCAACAAATCAAATAAAACACTAATTCTCTCATCTCTTTCGCTTTCTGTTGTTTGTAAACGATCTCAAAAAAGCTTCAAAGCTTTTATAGAAGAGAGTCTCCATATATAAAAGTAAAACCCTTTGTTAGTCCCTTCGTTTTTTTCTAACGACGAATATTCCAACTACCATTGGACACTTTGAACTCTCTTCTTTTGTATATATGTGAATGCAAAAAGACCATAATTCTGGAGATCCGACCAAACCATTGTTAGAGACTTTGATTCCATTATCGATGATTAAGAGTCAAAGTTGTTGGAGATTCAACCATCGTAGATGAATAAATAATTGGCATGGTAGCTGGAGAAATACTAGAACTGGAGCAAGTAACGAATCAATGTCTTTTTAGAAACAACATAGATGAAGCAGGTGGCGAGTTGAGTATGGACGGTTTTTCCATGTCACACAGTGGCACCGACTACGTCAGACTTTCGCGTACGCAGTGCAAAAAATTTTGATTTTTTTTTCTATTATTATACCACTATTATTTTTTCCCGAGTCACACCTAATCTGAAATCCTACGTCCATTCCTAGGCGAAGGTCCATATAATGCGCGGGTTAAAGTAATATTATTAAAATATTGAAAAAATATATGTAGTTTAAAATAGTTATGTCATTGACATTAACATTTACATAATAACTTCACACTAAGTTTTTATATATAATTTCAACTATTTTGAACAATATTACTCATTGACTTCTAACTATTGTTTGTAAAGAAATTAAACCGAATATTATTCTCGATTTAGTGTTCTTTTTTCATAATTATTATAATCGAATAATTTAAATTTTTACTTGTGTGGTTATCTTTTAAGTTCGATGATAAATATAGATATAAAAAAATATATTACTTTTTTAATATTATTGTTAATTAATTTACAAAATCACTTTGAAAAATATAATGTAAATATAAAAATAGTTTTAAGATATTATTTTAGTTAATTTCACATTTCAATTGAGGTTGATATTTAACACGTTTAAACATTTTAAGTATTCAGAAACATAAACTTTAATATTTTTTAAGTTTATTTGAAATTTTGATTTATGTTTTAAATCAAATACCATATTTACTATAACAAATTACATATACAATTTTGATAATTTAAAGTTTAATATAGACATTGTATTTAACATCATATTCAAATTGAAAAGGACAAAGATTAGTATATTAATAATTCAAATAATCTACTATATTAATGATATATTTAATAAGTTACATAAGTTGAAATTTTAAAATTCTTGAATTTATTGATAGTGAATGATTCAATTATATATATATATATATATATATATATATATATATATATATATATATATATATATATATATATATATATATATATTGATTTGTATGTATAACAAATAACAAATAGTATAAAAATACTATAATTTTTAGAAACACAAAAACATATATTTTAAAGTTTGTATTTCATAAACATATTAAACACTCATAATCATACAAAAAGAATACATAGAACTTAAAATACGCTTAATATATTTGATACTTAAAAAACCATAATAAAATTATCACTTGTTTATAAAACAAAACATATTTCTTCAACTCTTCATATTTCTTTAACTTTTCGATCCTTTCATGCATTATGTTAGTGTAAGATCCCAAAAATCGAGGGTAAAAATTTTATTTTTTTTAATATATAGATTCAAAAATCCATTTGCATTTATCCAAACATTAAGGTATTCCAAATTAAAACAATTATTAGAGTAATTCCCAAAATCATAAGTTGCAGAAAAACATAGGTGTGTGCGTTGCGATTAAGTCGGGCGTTCCCTTTCGAACCGGAAGTACCTTTCTCGTATTAGAATACCCTTTTCTTTAAATACATTTCATTTTGAAAATATTTACCAAATCCTCAGTTTGAGTTCAGATTCTCCCGAGAGTATATCTGAATCCCTGAAACCAAGGCACGTCCCAAAAATATGATCCAAAAATTTCATTTTACAATTTTATAGAATAATAATCCAAACATTTTCATACAACCAAGAAAGACCAAAGTGTATTACTACATCACAAATATTAGAGTAAATATCAAAATACGGAATAAAGTGGTGTGTTCTCTGCAATCACTCCAGACTTTTCCCTTTCGATCCTAAAGTACCTAAAACATAAACCAAAAACCGTACACTCAGAGCTTAGTGAGTTTCCTAAATTACCACTTACTATACATAATAATCATATACTAGGCCCTCGCCCCACATCGGGCCTTGCCCGATATCAAGTCTCACTCAGCCTCGGGCCCCGCCTGACATCAAGCCCCACTCGGGTTACAGATCTATCATTCATTAGGCCCCACCTGGTACACATATAAACATATAATTATGCTAACACGTTTGATAATTACTAAGTCAATGGCCTACAATTCAGTTATCGGGCTTCACCCGGCATCGAGCCTCACTTGGTATACATATCAACACATAACACATGCAAGAGTCACACAGACATCTAACATCCTAACATAATAATAATGGGCCAACATTAGTGCCTTCGACCCGCTAAACCAGTGATGAAACTCACCTCAGACCGTTGAATCTCATAGATAATCCTCTGGCTGTTGGTCCGCTAAAATCCCCGCGCTATCAACATTAAATATCATCCAATTAATAATTGGATCCCGACCCATACCCAAAGTCCAAACTAGGATAAAGACCATTTTACCCTTTACCTAACTTGGCCCAAGGTGTAACACCTGTGTTTCCGGGCTAAAAGCATTAATAAAGTTGTAATAGTCTAGGTCAACCTTTGTAACTCATTTTGAAGTAATAAAGAGGAATTATGTGAATATTATGTGAATTATATGCTTATTTGCTTAATTATTATGATTTAATTAATTAATAATAAAAAATAAGCATTTAAAATAAATATTATAATGTAACGACCCGTTCCCGGTATGTTGATTTATTGGTAATTATAGTGAGTTTTCTAGAGGGACTCGGCAAGTTCTAGCCTGACTCGCCGAGTCGGGTCGCGTCTGAGGGCACGTGTGAGCCGGGGACTCGACGAGTCCATGTCCCCGACTCGGCGAGTCCATCTGTCTGGGTGAAACCCTAAAATCCCCGGGTTGCCCACTATTTATACCACCTTATAGCCCCCATTCTCGCCTCCTTCACCCTGTGAACGCAGTGATAGAGCCCCAAACCTCCATTGAAGAGCTTATATGTGTTTTGGTGCCATTTTGTGAAGGTGTGAAGAAGGAGAAGAAGGAAGAAGCAAGGAGAAGGGTTGTGGTGCAAAGATCCAAGGCCAAATCAGAGTTTATTGAGGTATTTTCGGAGTTCCATCTCATATTATGCTTTAAACTTCCATTAGGGCTCTCCTAAGAGCTAGTTGCTGCTTGTTTCAAGCCTTACACTTGCATGAATGTCTTATTAAGTCGATATATCTATGGATCTGAATGTTGGGGTGTTGTAGAGCCCATATCTACTGTCTTTTTGGAGTTATATTGCATGATAACCATAGATCTATCCATTTTATGCATCTTTTAGCCTTATTTCCCTTATTCATGAGGTTGTGCACGTAAAGTTGGAAACTTTACGTGGTAAAACAGCTTATTGGACTTAGATCTATCAATTGTATTCATTGGATTCAAACAAAATCAAGTAAAAATTAGTTGCATGGCGGCGACTCGGCGAGTCGGAAGAACGACTCGATGAGTCGGGTCGCGAGTCCCGAGTCCTTCAGTTTTATCAGTGTCGAGTGGACGAGGTGAGTCAGGAAGTGGACTCAGCGAGTTGAGAGTGGACTCAGTGATGGAGGGACTCGACGAGTTTGTTCATACAACTCGGCGAGTCCAAGGCAATCTTCTTGGGATCAAGAACAACTCGTCGAGTCTGTTCATCCGACTCGGCGAGTCGGATGAAGATTGTCTGAGTTCTTGGATCAAGAGGGTACTCGTCGAGTCGATGCCAGACTCGACGAGTAGCAGTGAGTAAGGGGGAAAATGGGAGTAGGACTCGGTGAGTTGGGTGGCCCAACTCGGCGAGTCAGTCCAAAGGAGAGTTGACTTTGACCAAGGGTAAAAGAGTCATTTTACCCCAAGCGCAGTGTTTAGTATTTGATTGAGTGTGTTTATGGACTTGTAGCCGAGGAGATTCAGGAGCAGCCGCCGTTAGCTTTCCGAGCCACACACTCAACAGCCAGCTTACGAGGTGAGTTTCCTTCCAGTAGGAACGGGTCTAAGGCCACAATGCTGGCCCGTTCAGTTAGCAGTAGTTTCCGGATTTAGGTCCGATGCAGCAGTTAGTATGTTCGATGCCTTCGTGGTTCGAACAGGATTTGTGTGCTATGTTTTATGTGTTAAGTATTATGTGTTCCGGGCCACGGCCCGATGTAGCATGTCGTATATGTGTTATGCTAGTTGATGTGTTATGCTATGCCATGTTCAGTCAGTTCCGGACTTCGGTCCGATGCAGTTAGTTCCGGACTTCGGTCCGATGCAGTTAGTTCCGGACTTCGGTCCGATGCAGGGGACAAGGTCCCAGTCAGTTCCGGACTTTGGTCCGATGCAGTTAGTTCCGGACTTCGGTCCGATGCAGGGGACAAGGTCCCAGTCAGTTCCGGACTTCGGTCCGATGCAGTTTCCGGGCTTCGGCCCGATGCAGTGGGCAAGGCCCAATATATGTTTATATGTTATTGTATGGTATGTGGTAGTTTGGGGGAGCTCACTAAGCTTCGTGCTTACAGTTTCAGTTTTGGTTTCAGGTACTTCCGCAAGCAAAGGGAAGAGCTCGGGGTGACAGCATCGCACACACCACAGCATAGCTTTATCCTAGGGATGTCTCTTGATGTTTTGGATTGATGTAGTATGATACATTTTTCCGCACAATATTTTATTATGTTTTGGGGATACATCGCGTATGTTTTATGTTATGATACTTATATTATGGTTTTGATTATATAAAAAAAAAAAAACGAAAATTTTTGGGTCGTGTTTTTGGGTCGTTTCAAGTTGGTATCAGAGCCCTGGTTTGAGGGATTCGGATACACTTCCGGGTGTATCTGAACTCAAACTAAGGGAAATAAAAGATTTTAATGAAAATGTTTTACAAAAAGAATTTTGAAAGCACTCGGAAAGAAAGAATTGTTTTTTAACAAAGATAGAGGTGTGTGTGCGGTCAGCCGAGCTCAAGTAAGTACTCCCAGATTACCCATACAAGTTATTTGTTCAGTTTCAGTTTCAGTAGAACAGCATGCTAGTATAGGGCTAAGGATCTAGGAGAATGCCTTATGTGCCTGCTTATGTGTTACAGATTTATGAGTATTGTATGCTAGAATTGAGTAGACAGCAGTAGGATAGCCTGTTTAGGTTATGCCTGATAGTAGGAGCTTAGCATCCTATGCTAGTGCAGTTTCTTGTTATAAGAATGGCTTTGCCTGAGTCTATTTCCCGTGTCCGAATGCTGCTTGCTTCGTGCTTAGTGGGGTTCTGAGTAGTGGGAGTTAGCCATTAGGTGAACACGTCACACCACATGTGATCAGGTTTGAATAATCCCAGAGTGCTGGAACTGGCTCTACTACGCAGCTCTTGTTTGAGTCCAACCGTTGTAGGGACGGATCTTTTACTTGAAGGATTATCTGATCCTCATCACATGTGATGGTGTTTAGGTGGTGGCTAACTGGCATTATGAGGAGACCTACAGCAGTTGAGGACCAGTCGCGTCGAGCTTGAAGTTTCCCTAGGGCAAGCCTAGGATGAGAGTAGCAGAGAATGGCAGTAGTAGAAGTGACTTGGTGGAGTCAAGGCAGTTCTTGAGGAAAGTACGGATAGATGTGGAAGGTAGTAGGGGCCCATACTACTGAAAGCAGAGGATCCGTACTCGAATTAAGGAAGGCCAAGACAAGACCAGGAAGCTAGTAGTAGTATCATGATCCCTTGAGATATTTCAGTGTTCTGATGTTGTTATGATATGTTTCAGAATGGTAGTTTTGCGTCCGAAGCTAGCAGCCGGCAGTTCAGATGCCGGAGGGGGATTAGGATCGGGATCAGGCCCGGAGGCCGGGCAGATGGATGAGCAGACTAGGGAGTTCCTTTCTTCTGAGGTTACCCGCATCATACTAGAGCAGACTCCTGTGATCTTCGGTTCGATCAAGGAGGGTATTTTAGAGCTGATGGATGAGCGATTGAGTACTTTCCGTGCTGAGATGGCGGCCGTGATGGGGTCGCGCACACTTACGTTCAGAGAGTTCAGGGCATGCGGGGCTCCAGACTATCATGGGGCGCGGGACCCCATAGCGAGTACCAGGTGGTTGGCGGATGTGGCCAATGCATTCCGCACTAGCAGATGTCCCGAGGGGGACAAGGTCAGATTGGTGTCCTGTCTTCTGAAGGACAGGGCACGAGACTGGTGGGAGGAGGTCGGACATGCCATTGGGGATGATGCGGCACTGGATGCCATGACCTGGGCTGATTTCTCTACCAGGTTCAGAGCGGAGTTTGCACCGGTCATCGAGGTGCAACAGTTAGCTAGGGAGTTCCAGGATCTTACCCAGACTACCGAGACAGTGGCGGAGATCACTGCCAAGTTCAGGGAGAGGGCCCTTCTTGTTCCTCAGTATGCAGCCGATGAGGAGATGAAGAAGGCCCGTTATCACGAGATGTTGCGGAGTGACATTCGTATGTTTGTGAGCCGGTCTAGTTGCAAAACGCTGGACGACATGATTGCTAGAGCCAGAGAGAGGGAGATTGATCTCGAGATGGAGAAGAAGAGGAAACCGGAGGCGGTTTCGGGTTTAGGCAGTGTGGGCAAAAAGCCCAAGGTTTCAGATCACAGGTCCAGGGGTCAGCAGAGCCACGGTCGGTGTGGCAAGTGTGGGAGATTGCACGAGGGGGCGTGCAAGGCAGGGAGTTCCGGCTGCTACAAGTGCGGTCGGACTGGGCATATGAGTAGGGATTGTACGGCCCCTGCTACTACGGTTACAGCATCGGATCTGATTTGCTTTCAGTGCAATCAGAGGGGACACAAAAGGTCCCAGTGTCCCAGTTTAGCTGCAGCAGGGAAGGTGGTTGCACCTGCCCCTGCCACCCTGAGGATTACGGATGGCCGGCAGGGCCGAGCTGATGCGCCGGTGGCGAAGAGCAGGGCATTTCAGATGACAGCAGAGGAGGCGCGAGCGACTCCTGATGTGGTGACGGGGTCGTTCTCGGTGAACGGCATCCCTGCTTTGGTATTGTTCGATTCGGGGGCTACCCGATCATTTGTATCGCTTGCGCTTAGCAAGAGACTTAGCAGAGCTCCCGAGGAGCTGGATTGCCCACTAGAGGTTGAGATAGCAGATGATAGGACCGTGAGGGTCGGCAGAGTACATAGAGGGTGTTCCCTTCAGATATTTGATGAGCAGTTTTCAGTGGACCTGGTTCCTATTCCCCTGCGTGGGAATAAAGTTATTGTGGGCATGGATTGGCTGAGCCCCAATGGGGCGGTGATTGATTGTGAGCTACAGCTAGTGAGGGTTCGCACCCCCAGTGGGGGAGAGATAGTGATTCAGGGCGAGAGGCCCCAGCGAGGACTGATCTTTTGTTCCGCCGCGAGGGCGAGGCGCTATGTTCAGCAGGGTTGCACCGGTTTTGTAGCTTACGTCTTGGATGCCCGGGAGAAGGGCAAGACGGCGATTGATGATGTTCCTGTTGTTCGTGACTACCCGGATGTATTTCCCGAGGATTTGCCGGGGATACCTCCAGAGAGGCAGGTTGAGTTCAGGATCGACCTAGTTCCTGGTGCGGCTCCGATAGCCAAAGCACCGTATTGACTTGCTCCCCCTGAGATGCAGGAGTTGTCTATACAGCTTCAGGAGCTGTTAGACAAGGGTTTCATTCGGCCGAGCAGTTCGCCTTGGGGAGCGTCGATCTTATTTGTAAGGAAGAAGGATGGGTCGCATCGTATGTGCATTGATTATCGGGAGTTGAACAAAGTAACGGTGAAGAACCGTTACCCACTTCCGAGGATAGATGACTTGTTTGATCAGCTTCAGGGAGCGTCTTGGTTCTCCAAGATCGATCTACGCTCCGGTTATCATCAGATGAGGGTTAGAGATGAGGATGTACAGAAGACTGCTTTCAGGACCCGGTATGGTCATTATGAGTTCGTGGTGATGCCATTTGGGCTCACCAATGCCCCAGCCGCATTCATGGATCTCATGAACCGCGTGTGCAGACCGATGCTGGATCGGTCAGTGATAGTGTTTATAGATGACATCTTGGTGTATTCCAAGACACAGGGGCAGCACGAGGAGCACCTGCGGGAGGTGTTGGAGACTTTGAGGAGGGAGAGACTTTTCACAAAGTTCTCCAAGTGTGAGTTCTGGTTGCGCGAGGTGCAGTTTCTTGGTCATCTCGTCAACCAGAAGGGTATTTTGGTAGATCCGGCCAAGATTGAGGCCGTGATGCAGTGGGAGGTCCCGAGGTCTCCATCTGAGATTCGGAGCTTCCTGGGGTTGGCAGGGTATTATCGGAGATTTATTCAGGACTTCTCCAAGATAGCAGTGCCGCTCACCCGACTAACCAAGAAGTCGGTGGTTTTTCGTTGGGGGCATGAGCAGCAGGCGGCGTTCGAGACTCTCAGGCAGAGATTGTGCGAGGCCCCGATCCTTACCTTGCCAGAGAGAGTAGAGGATTTCGCAGTCTATTGTGATGCTTCGATCACAGGTATGGGAGCAGTATTGATGCAGCGAGGCCATGTGGTAGCTTATGCCTCGAGACAGTTGAAGCCTCACGAGGCTAATTATCCTACCCACGATTTGGAGCTGGGGGCGGTTGTGTTTGCCCTCAAGATTTGGAGACATTACCTTTATGGGGTCCGCTGTACTATATACACGGATCACAAGAGTTTGAGATATCTCATGGATCAGCCGAGTTTGAACATGAGGCAGAGGAGATGGTTAGACGTGCTGAAGGACTATGACTGTGAGATCCTTTATCATCCAGGGAAGGCCAATGTGGTGGCCGACGCCCTAAGCCGCAAGGTGTCGACGGCCCCTATCAGAGATCTGTGTATGAGGATGACAGTGATCGTTTAAGAAAGTTGTAGTGGCCGAAACAAGGATTCCGCAGACATAAAGAACGTCGAAATCCGAGTTATAACGAATAAGTTATGACCTGTCGAAGTTTCGCGACAAAACCGGTACGACACCGGGAAGCGTAAAAAGTAAATATTACGATAAAGTGTTTTTAGCCTTAACAATCTAAACTAAAGTCGTAGTATTCGTTAAACCGAGAAGTTCGATAAAAAGAACGCCCAAATCTGACTTCGTATGAGGAAGTTATGATTTTTCTAAGTTTTAGCTTAGCAGTAGACAGCTAAATACTCGAATTTAAGATCGAGCGAAATTTAGCCGACACAACCTAAACGAGAATCGAAGGTCTCGTCAAAATGTAGTACAACGGTAAAAAGACTGACGAAAACGGACGTCGGATGAAGAAGTTATGAATTTTTAACGGATTTTCCTGTCCCGGTCTGTTAAAAATAATAATATTAAAATTAAATTCAAAATTAGCCGATGAAGTCTAAACGAAAGTTGTAGAGCATGATTTTAGCTGCGCGTGCATATAAAGAACGTAAAAAACGGAGCTCGTATGCGAAAGTTATGGATTTTAGAAGTTCGGGGCTCAAAATTCGAAAAATTTCGCATGAATAGTAATCGAACACGTCACCTCGCACGAAGCTGCTGCCTCACCGAGGGCGTGGCCGAATCCGGACCAGACGCATGTCGCAACTCCCTCGGACCAAAGCCTCGGCCAATCAGAAGATGCCTCGTGGCAGCCGCGTGTCCGAACCTCGTAGAGCCACGTCCGAGCCTCGTAGCCCGCCTCCGTGTCTCGCCTCGCTGCTGCCACGCGCCTCGCTCCCTCGCAACCACCTCCTCCCTTTGTCACCAAGCCTCGCAAGCAGCTGCGTGGAAGCTTCTCAGCCATGGAGACCTCAGCCTCGCACCCTATAAATAGGGGGGCTGCGAGATCTCCCGACTACTTTTGAAAACTTGACATTTTTCACCCTTAAACTTATATTTTGACTATTTTGACTTCCCCCGAAGCCCCGGTATCATTTTCAAAGCCCGGAATACGTCCCGAAGTGCCCGAAAACCCAGAAAATTTTATCTTTTCGGTTTTGAAGCTCCAACTCTCGCAGAGCCCGGTTTCTCAATAAAACTCCCGGTTTTATCAGAAACGATCATTTTAAGGAACAAATTGATGTCCGATTATCATCAAATCAAGTGAGTGTATAGTCACTTTCATCTTACACATAGATATGAAGTATTTTCTATAAAATACGTGTTATGTGTAATTATATTGATTGTTTATTTGAGATGATTGTTGAATACAATGTTTTATACAAGTTATAAACTGTATATGTATTTTATCTACAAATATGTTGGGTAGAACTGATGGGTTTTGGTCATAAGACATCCTATGTGCTCATACAAACCCTAATGCTTGGATCTAGGTTTCTCTATTGTACATGCAAGTTATCCAAGACTATAAACCCTAATTCTAGCATTCAAATAATCATATTAACATGAGAATAGGTTTATAATGTTACCTTGATTGTTATGTAGCAATAACAATCACAAATCTCCTTGAATTGACTTTGGAAGGCTTAGAGTCACAAGTGTCACTCCTCTAATGGTTCACAAACACCATAAGCAAGTGGAGAAGGTATAAAGAGAGAGGTGAGAGGTTAGAATTCGTATCTAGGACCTCTTGGGAAGGGATTCACGAAATCATGACCCTAGGGGTGTTTATATAGGTGTAGAGATAGGGTTTCAGTCATTATCCTTATCTAGTTGATTATCCATTAAGCAACCAATAAGATAATCCTTGAATCCTTATCATACTCGAATTCTAAGGCTTTCCAACCTTTAATTCGTCCACCATATAAATAAGATAATCCTTACCTTATTTTGTAACTATCACATAATTACGAATCAGCCCCTCTAGTTTAATTAGTTACATTTGATCACAAAACTAATTCTTAATTAATTATTGACCAATATTAATTAAACAAATATGATTTCTCCTTTAATATATTATTCCTATAACATATTAATAAATCATATTATCCTTTCTCTCTTTATTCATTTCTCCAATCAAGTTGCTTTGGTGAAGGCAACCCAAAAGGACCATGCACCATCGGGTCAAGTACATACCAAAATAGTTATGGACTTAGACACTAATCCAACAGTCTCCCACTTGGATAAGTCTAACAACTATTCTGCGTATGACTTCAGATCCTGATCTGCAATCGTAGCTTTCCAAGGCCGCTGTCAACTCTGATCATATCAGATACGCGTGTCCTTAGATAAGGGATCATATATTCCTCCATTCTAGATATCGTATGAGATATGATTTCTAATCATTCTCTTTGTACTATATCTCGATTTCCGATTTATGACGACAGACTAACTGAACAAATCAAATTAGCCCTAGCCCGGCCGAGCATTTACGTATGTCATCACTAAACCATCGAGGGGCCCAAAGATATCGCTTTTATCCTACTTTGGATAAGAGGAACGGATAAACTTTGATACAATGCTCGCTTGCACTCACTCACCGAATTACACACAACAATATGTTTTATAACACCAAGTTACTAGTGCATTTACATATTATCAATGTGCAACCGATTCGCAAGATACAACTCACACATCTCGATTTCAAGAATATAAGATGTTATCGTCTCACTAATCACTCGTAATACAATTCATGGAGTGATCCAAGTGAGCGTGGGTTTAATCCAATGCTCAAATCATATTCATAAGCACTCATGAACGTTGCAGCAAACATTTGCTTATGTCTAATACTCTTCTAGACAATCCACACACCAATTCACGACAGTCTTCATTCATATCTACTTCCAACATATGAACGACTGTGGCCCGTTTGAATAATTCGATTATTCTTAATAAACTCAATTATTCTGGAAGTCAAAACATGCAAAGTGAAACACAAGAATAATACTAATCCCATATGGCCTCAAACCTTTGAGTATAAACAAAACACGTTTTATTTATCACCATATCGATTACTCATTATTTGTCGTTTCGGGTAATCAACTTTTTACTTGAATTCCAACACTTGTCCCATGCTCCTAGCATGCACACAATGTTTACCTATGGTTCTTAATTTTGTGAAATAAACAAGTTGAACACATTTCCAATCATTCTCATTTTACAACTCCAAATCCATTTTCTTAAGTGTAAGAATATCAAATTCTTGTTACTTATAGAATATACTAGATTCTAACACTTTATGCAACGATCCTTTTGTAATGTCACTGCACCAAAGTCTCAAAGACTATTGCCAATGATATTACAAAGTCCTCTAACGTAGATTGTTACAAGACAATTCCTTACATATGATGTCTCTCACTCAAAGTACATTTCTTTGAACATCCTTTTGCATAAAGGTTTCTAATCTAGTCATAGATTTTCAATATTTACTTCCCAATATGGACACGCTTCCATATTTTCCATATGACAACTAATTTCTTAATTGAATCTTATCTATTCGTAATGATGTCGATATTGTCCATCCAATATGGAAACATTTCCATAATTTCCAATACTATACTTCCAACTACTCACAAGCGACCAATCCTCGTCGAACTTTGGATTGTCCTTTGATAGTTGTTTAATTATTTTAGTCAAAACCAATTCTAGTCCCTTTTCCCTCTAAATGCGCTAGACATTTGGAAAATTTTAGAATGGTCAAACATTAAAGCATTTGCAATCGATCCTATACCCATAGCGTATGGGACACGATGCACAATGTTTTATTTTCTATGTTCTCAAAATTCGAATTGTGAAGAGGAATGCCGTAATCATAATCGAAACTTTAAGAACACACTATGTACCTTTGACTAAATTTATCAACATTTCACAACCTAATCCTTTAGATTTGAAATGAAGCATAATATTCTCTCCCTTAATTATAGCAAAACAACCTTTCAACTCTTACAACTTTGCAAAGTATGACTCTTGTTTTCTATAATTAATATTGCCAACTATGCAATACGTGCCTTAATAATCATACAATCATAAAATTTATGCTCCCACTATCACGATGATTATTATAAAACATAACACTTATGCTCCCACTAGCTTCGACATGTATTCATAAACATCTTAACTTTCAGAAAAACAATACTTATTGAATTTCTTAAGTTCATGTTTCTAATACTTAGTGCTTTGATAATCTTTTATCAAGGCTTCTTGAACTTATACACTTTTGCCTTAGATAGTTCATATGTGTGTCTTAACAATTAAGACTAATTGCCAAACCTCACAATTCAAATTATGGAAAGGGATGCCGTAACCATGATCGAATTCGAGAATGCAATTTTACAATCACTATCTTTTAAAAACTTTCTTAGTGAAAGCATTTTCTCACAATCATTTTTATGAAGGAGGAAATCTTATGACACTTAGATTTAAACGGTGTATGTGTTCCTATCCATGTGAATTTGTTAAAACCCAAAGTTTACGACAAATTCAAACTCATATGGATCGAACTTTCTTAATCTTGATTTCTTGTCTTATGGTAGCACAGCTGCCCACCACGTCTTCCAAGTAGTTAAGCAGCTCACCTTTTCCTATCAATGTACTTTCCATTGATCAAGGTCCTTGCCTTTTATGCATTCAAATGAGAACTCATAGGACTCACATGCATAATTAACTCGATTGGATTGGCAAAGAAACAAAATAATGTCTTCACGATAGGTTGTAAACCTCAACTCGTGTGCTAGTGATAATCAATAAGGTTTATTTGATTTGTTCTTGAAACCTTTCAAGACCATTAAGACTCCCACTGACTTCTTGACATATAAGATTCTCTTGTCAATAAACATTTGTTGACAACCAAATATTCAAGAGTTAGTGTAGCTTTTATCAAAACACTTCATAAAATGGTCTTAGTTGGTCTTTGTCTTATCCAAGACATCACAACTTTCCACAATTGATGAATGTTATAAACCTTCTTAATACTATTCACTCAATGTTATAATCTTGACTTTAAGACTTGTTTTGGAACGAAGTATGATTGACTTCTTGATTTGACCATTTCTTCAATCTTTGATTCCTCTTCTTGGACATACAATTGTACCAAGACTCACTTAGAGGATCAATTAAGATATGGTTCTAAATCATTAAGACCTATCATAAAGCATAAAAGCTACTCTCCCTTCTTCTTAGAATGGAGAAACTCTTATCTTTCTGCCTACTTGATTCTTCTTATTCATTTTGCTATTGATCTAAACCCTTTAATCAACTCAAAATTACACTTAATCTTGTAAGTGTAATCATATTTACTAAGCCTTTAGTAAATCATGACGAATATCTTTGTTACTCTTATGGTGAACTTGATCAACACACAACTTTGTGTACTCGATCTCCTAGTCCTTCACTTGACACTTTGTCAATGAATTATTCCAATTTCCAAATACGAAATTTCTCATTCATCGTGCAACCAAGTTGCATGATTCCAAGTTTTGTCCAATTGAAACTTTGGGCGATGAGAAACTCTCCCTATTTGGTAAATTCTCGACGTTTCCATAAATAACATAACTAAGAATCATATCCATTCGTTGTAGAAATATGTAAACATCAATTTTCATAACGATTTCATTGCAAGGAAATAAACAAACAAATAAGTAAGTCAAAATTTGTTTTACTTATAAAAGCAGCGGAAAATCATTTGTCCTTACAATGCAAAATCTATTGAAAACTATGTAAAAAGAAAATTTCTAACAACTCTATCATAACTATCTAAGCTCAAAATCCAATCTTCAAGTCCATGCAATCGAGATCCATCACTTGTGATTAGATTCATCTTGCCCTCTTATCAAGCTTCCTTTCTTTTCACCGATCCTACACAACATTCAAATGTAATCTTATCACATCATGTATTAAGAATCAATGAATAGGAACTTAATGGAGTTAGATAGTGGATTCTTACCTAAAGCGTAGTTATACTTTTGACTCCCCCATCTCTTAGATCTCTTAGGTAAATAGGGCAACTACGTCTCCAATGCCCCTTCTCTTGGCAATAAAAGCAAATTGACTCCTTTGGAACAACACATGGAACTACTTCAGACATCGCCTTTCTCTTATGATCAAACTTTTCGATCACTGCATGTCTTTCATTGCCATTGTCTATATCCATAGAGGTCTTGAAGGCAGATTCACCAATCAACTTTGCTTTTCTATTGCGCCAAACCATTGTTGATTCAGCAGCAATAAGCATATAGGTGAAATCTATAAGGGTCACGTCGCGGTTCATCATATAGTACTCTCTTACGAACTCACTATACGAGTTAGGAAGTGACTGAAGAACCCAATCAACAGCCATCGCTTCACCGACAACGGATCCCATCATTCTTAATCTATCAATGTGTGACTTCATCCCTAGGACGTGTGCACACACGGACTTTCCCTTTTTACGTTTACTTGCCAAAAGGGCTTGAGTGATATTGAACCTTTCAATTTTACAATCTTGTGGGTTAGGGAGAATAATTGGAGGAGGAGGAGGAAGTGAAGCATGATTTCTTGTTCCTCGATCGAATCGTGGAATATCATCTTCATGTGGAATGCTTGTTCCACGGGATTTGAGAAGACCATAGTTGTCGAACTTTGACATCGGGAGAAAAACGAATTCAAGTTACTTGATTGATTGAGTCCTTGGTAAATCACCCAAATGAAATTCCAAGGCTAGGACCCAACACAATATCCTACAACTCGGGAGATGGATGTCGTAACCCAATTCAAGTTTCATGGAATTGCATCAATTCACTTTTGCCTAAGTAACTAAGATTGGGAATTTGAAAAACATTTAGTTACTTTGTATTTCATTATACTTATAATGGAAGGTTTCGTCCTATCCTACCCGTTCGGCTAACGACCCTCCACTAGTCAAGAGTGTGGTGGGTAAGAGTGGATACCCATTCAATCGCCATTTTATAGGCAATTTCCTTAAACACCCCTTATAGACTAGCTTCGTGAATGAGGCCTACTAACGGTAAGACTGACTTTTACTCATACATATATATAATATTAGACTTTTAATGTTATATATAGTATAGGGTGTATTTTATACTTTTAAAATACTATATGGTTAACTTTAACAATTACACTTTTAATTCAATTAAATGGTTAACCTAAACTTTTATGGATTTATTAAACCTCTTTTAATTATACTCCTTAATTAATTAATAAAACCATAAGGGTGTGATTTGAACTTTTTCAAAACATTACTAGGGTTTTAGAATTTAACATTTCTAATTAAACTTTTAATCAACTTTTAAATTCCAAAACTTGATGGCAAGTTTTGAAACATTTCAAAACATTAGGGTTTTAACTATTTAAATTTCAAAACTTCAAAACTTTGGGTTCAAATTTAAACTATAAAACCTAAAGGGGAAAATATGAAACTTTTCATAACAACAAGGATCAAATAACAAATAATCTAAACTAACATTTAGTTACATAATTATCCATATTTGATTTGTTTAATGATTTGTTGCAAAACAATTTATCAATTTACTCAAAATAATTAATCAATTATCTTATAAGGAAACAATTATCTTGTTAATTGATAATTATCTTTAATTAGATCAAGAATATAGTCATATATATCATAAAATCAGATTTATATTGATCTAACATGATAAGGTAACTATCCAAATGCAAAAACAGCAAGAAATCTCGAGATAAGCATTATCTGACGCTCGAACTCGCCGAGTACCACACTGTACTCGCCGAGTTGAGGTCTACTCGCCGAGTACACTGTGGTACTCGCCGAGTTCCTTAGCCATAAAGCCCAAAAAACGATTTTCTAGTTATACAATGCATCAATACAATTGAAACCAAGCTAGGCTCTGATACCACTGATGGGTTTTGGTCATAAGACATCCTATGTGCTCATACAAACCCTAATGCTTGGATCTAGGTTTCTCTATTGTACATGCAAGTTATCCAAGACTATAAACCCTAATTCTAGCATTCAAATAATCATATTAACATGAGAATAGGTTTATAATGTTACCTTGATTGTTATGTAGCAATAACAATCACAAATCTCCTTGAATTGACTTTGGAAGGCTTAGAGTCACAAGTGTCACTCCTCTAATGGTTCACAAACACCATAAGCAAGTGGAGAAGGTATAAAGAGAGAGGTGAGAGGTTAGAATTCGTATCTAGGACCTCTTGGGAAGGGATTCACGAATTCATGACCCTAGGGGTGTTTATATAGGTGTAGAGATAGGGTTTCAGTCATTATCCTTATCTAGTTGATTATCCATTAAGCAACCAATAAGATAATCCTTGAATCCTTATCATACTCGAATTCTAAGGCTTTCCAACCTTTAATTTGTCCACCATATAAATAAGATAATCCTTACCTTATTTTGTAACTATCACATAATTACAAATCAGCCCCTCTAGTTTAATTAATTACATTTGATCACAAAACTAATTCTTAATTAATTATTGACCAATATTAATTAAACAAATATGATTTCTCCTTTAATATATTATTCCTATAACATATTAATAAATCATATTATCCTTTCTCTCTTTATTCATTTCTCCAATCAAGTTGCTTTGGTGAAGGCAACCCAAAAGGACCATGCACCATCGGGTCAAGTACATACCAAAATAGTTATGGACTTAGACACTAATCCAACAAGAACATGGGTAGACAAAATAGTTGATGTGTGTTAAAATGATGAGAGGCCTCAATGTTGTTGTTGTTCCAGTCATCTAGCGGAGTATGGATGACGACCACGGACTCTTATGGACAGTCCAGTGGAACGCTAGCAGGTTCACAACCTGTAGGTGTTGTGAACGATGTGTTCACCGGTGTACTCCATCCCCCTCATGGTTGCCTTTAGGACATTTATTGTTGAGAAACCCCCTTAGCAGTAGTGTCCATCCCGATGATAAAATCCTTAGACTAGGTCCCTTGTATAGGTGTTTAGGGACGTAAAGTGTGGATAACGGGAATGGGTAATCAGGGTTATTGTTGATTGATGAAATTAATAAATTTATTGTTGATCGATGAAATTAATAAATTTATTATTATTTGTGGGTTGAAAACCCTATATGCTCACCAGGCCCCCAAGCCTGACCCACTCAGCTTACTGTTTTACATGTAGTGGACTCAGAGCATAATTATGATGATGATGAGGGACTTTTGGATTATAGGCCATTAGTTGTAAATAACTGTTGTAAGGCTTATAATGTACTGTTTATACTTATGTACTGTATCGAACATGACATCCCAAGTCTTTTAATGAAATACATTTATAAGGAAATGCTTTTGATAAATCTTTATCATATTATTGTTTTGGTAAATCTTTATCATGACATCCCCAGTCTTTTAATGAAATACATTTCTAAGGAAATGCTTTTTATAAATCTTTATCATATTATTGTTTTGGGACAAATTCCGCAATTCTTTTATTAAAAGGTTACTCTGATTTTGAAATAAAGTATAAACAAAACCGGTCTTTTCTGGCTGTGAAATTGGGGATGTCACACAAAGACAAGGTCCAAGCCAACTATCTAAAAGGCCCAAATTCCAAGATGATCACCAAAACCCAAATATGGCCCAATTTTCCAAATTGGGCCCAAATCCCTTCATGGGCCTTCACCCAAAAGAGTCCAATAAAATAGCATCAGCCCAAAATTATAATTATGATGGCCCAATAAAGACCTAGACTCCTAAGGTCCAACATAGGCCCAATACAAAAAAGCCCAAAAGTTCGAAGCCCATTGTTGAGTACGCAGGGCGTACTCCGCTCGTCCGCTTAACATACATGCTCTGGGGCTTATACGCGAAGCATACCATCTTGTACGCCTAGTGTACTCCCCAGTTGGCCAAATTTCATCATTAAGCTCTTATTCAGTTAAGACTTCAACCCAACTCCCAGATCTAACTTCCTTAAGGTTTCTTATGACATAAACGTGGCTACTTTACGTGCATGCATGGCTTAATGGGGTTCTATTGTAACATACGTGTTCAGTTATCGTGTTATGTAATTTTAAAAGTGAATAATATTAAGTAATATTATATGATCTTAAGTGTTGAGTTCTAACAATATAGCTTTTACGAAAAGTGAAGCAAAACTATGTTTAGAATTACTCGGAAAATATTGGAAGATTTATGAGATTCCAATCAAAAGTCAAATATTGAAAACTAACGAAAATATAAAGTTGAAAATAAGTAAAATTATATTATTGAAAGTTGTAAAGAATCTTGTTAGAAACGTTTAGGAGAAAACCTCATCGAACTCTGATTTATAACGAAGAAGTTATGACTTACTGAAGTTTGGGTTACATGACATCATAACAATTGGATACACAAAATGAGAAAAGGGACACTTCTGGTTTGTTAATATATTATTAGTTCTAATATATTAATCATATTATTTATTTAGTATTGATCAAGAATTAATTTTGTGATCAATAAGAGATTAATTAAATCATGGGGATTGATTTGTAAATCATTCATTCTTATATAGTGGGTTTATGGTCCATGATTCACTAGATTGGGCTAGGACTCATTGGGTGCTCCATGGATGCTCCATAAAGGTTAAATCCCATGGATCATGGGGGAAGTGAAAATCCATGCACATTAGGGTTTACATGGTGTAACCCTACATGTGACACACTATATATAGAACCTCATGGTAAGCAAAATTGGGCACTAAGACAAGAACACGATGGGCTAGTCGATTCTGAGTCAAAGTGTTCTTCTCTCAAGTTATTCTAAGAGTTGTGGTGTTTTGTGAAACATTTGAGGCATCACATTTGAAGTGCTAGGCTCACAAGGTCTTAAGGAATCCAAGCTACAAGAAAGGTGTGTCATTCTACCAGTTTTTATATTACAAGTACCGAATGCCATGCTAGTTAGGATGAGAACCTTGGAAAAATCAAATTTTCATGAATATTAGAGAAAACATAGATCCAAGGTTTCTAGGGTTGCATGTACACCATAGGAGTGTTAGAATGATCAAAACCCATCAAATATATGCAACGTCAACTGGTGGAACGCAGATCTCCTCAGCTCGTGACTGGAATGCTTGGCTCCTCACCATGGGAACATCCACTCTGCCATCGTGACCATTAGTGATACTCAAAGTAAATGGAGCAGGTACACACACTGCTCCACCCCCAAAACATCGGACATTTGTCCTTCTTGTGGCCCACCTGGTTGCAGTAGAAACATAACAGACTCGTCCCCCGGGGACAATCTCTGTTAACCTGACCACGCCTGCCACACTTATAGAAACCCGAACCCCTAAACCAAAAAAATCCATCATGTTGATTCATGCGCGTGCTGCACTAACCTCGACCATGCTGGCTTCTCACTCGCTGCTCAAAAGTCTTGGGTCTCTTTGCACGACCCCAACTCTTTACACCTGCTATCATGTCCTCCAAAGCCGACAAGCTAATAAGCTGAAAAAATCCTTTATACCATTTCGCAACATATCATGATACCTTGTCTTCTTCATCTCCTCGTATGTGACATATTGCGAAACCAAAAGAGCCCTCTCCCTAAACTAGGTAGTGATCCCTACCACGGTCTCAATCGTCTGGAGAAGGTCCTAAAACTCTCTCGCCAACTATTGTACCTCAATAGTTGGTGTAAACTTTACCCTAAACCGGGTCAAAAACTCTTAAGTCATCATCTTAATGGCATCGCCTCCCAAAGTAAAGTCCACCTCCTCCAATCAAGCTTGGGCTCTGTCTTTCAAAAGACAAGAAGCAATCTGACCTTCGACTCTTTGGTGTAGAAGCTTGGCCGAAAAGAGTTTAGCATGTTTACTAACCACCTCCTACTAGCAATGGGATCTTTCTCCCCAAATAACTTGGGAGCTCCACAAGCACAAAACTTACGTAAGGAAAGAGTGCAAATCTCCACAATATCCAAAATCTTCGTGCATAACATGCCCAGGCATTCATCCAAAATCTCTATAATCGATTTCTTGACCGAACCAAATATCATAGGAGTCTGCTCTAAAATGTTGTGGATGATTATTAGGGTGCAAATTCATGCTTGGATGTGGAGTGTTACGCATACCCTCTTGTATGTGTATATAGGTTGAGTTTTTCCTATAAATAGGAAGTGAGTGAATCCCATTATGTAATGAACCATTTGGAGAGCATTAGTTTTAGAGAGAGAAACTAGCAAACCCATTTTGTACTCTTTCTAATTCATATTAATGAGAGTTTAAAAGATTTATTTACTCCATGTGTTCATGATTTGTATGATGATTCACTAGATCTTTCTTATTCCGCACATGTCATCATAATCAACACCACTACAATTGGTATCAGAGCGGGTGTTCTTGATTTGATCAATAATTGATCCATGGTGGCATTCTAGATTTGGTGATCCTTCATTTTGATCTTTGATCTTCGTGTTATAGAGAATTTGGATTCTAGAAATTGAATTCATCATTGATTCTACTCATAATTCGATTTTATTCACTAGAATTCAAGTGATTTTTACTTTCTCTCTCAATAAAACCCATTTCAAATCACTTTCTCTCTTTACAAAAATTCAAGATCTTTTTGATTGATCAAAGATGGTGTTCGTGGAGTATGATTTGTGGGTTGTGATCATTGAAGATTTAAAATACAAAGTCAGTGAAAATCAATTCTATGGATTATTGTTAAGCGCGTTGATTTCATTGAGTAATAAGGTTTCTTATGGAGGTTTGAAGGATGATCATGGAAGCTTGGTATTTCAACCACTTTGTAAGATTGAATGGTTGACTAAAATTGCTTTGTCCATATTAGTCTGTAGTAGAGATCAAAAAGAAAGAGAAGAAATAGATTTGTTTAATAAGAAATACATTTCTCTAATTGAAAACCCAAATGATCTTCGTGCTCTTAAGTTTGTTGAAGTTCAAGACAATGGAGTTCACTGTGATGTTCTTGAAGTTCATGATAAGAAGATTCAAGTTGATTATCATGAAGATGATTTTTTTTGCTCGATTAGAGTTCAAACTGATGATATATTGTGTTCTTTTGATTCGTTTGAAGGAATGATTCATTATTGAAATCCAGTAATCCAATAAATTCACAAGTATCAAACTCCAAAAGATTTGATTCTAACTTTTCAAGTTGAAGTTGTCAAGAATTAAGGTGTTCTTGAAATCAAATCTTCAAGATGCAAAAAGATGAGAAAGAAAAAGAAGAAGAAGATTAAATGAAAGAACAAGCGGGTTATTCACAAAAATCGTCAAATGTTGTTGTGAATTAGAAATCCATAAAGCAAATTTGGGTTCCAAAGCAACAATCTCCAAAGGTTGCATTAAATTTAAAGTCAAAACCCAAAAGTGTTGGTGGTTCTTATGAAGATGTTCTTGGATCGTTGAAGAGCATGAAGAACACGAAGAACAAGTTGTACATCACGCATAGTGGGTGGTACAATGTCCAATGGGTATAGTGATGCCAGCTTTCAAATAGATAGTGATAACCTTCTGATAAATATGGCTAGGTGTTTCTGTTAAATGGAGGAGCAGTCACTAGGAAAAGTTCCAGGAAGGACAAAGTGGCTGATAGTACTTTTGAATTAGAGTACATAGCAGCGAGTGAAGCATCAAAGGAAGTAGCCTGGCTGGAGAATTTCATCGGTGATATTGGAGTAGTTCCGGCCATTCATGAGCCAATGAAGGAGAAGTTTCTTTGACCAAAGAACCAAGAGATCATGGTAAATCAAGACATATCAACAGGAAGTACCATTATATCAGACATAGAGTTGAAAAAGGACATTCATAGTGAAGAGAGTTTCATCAGAAAACAATTATGCAGATCCTCTCACAAAGACTCTGAGTAGGTTCAAACATAGTCAACATGCTAGGACCATTGGTTTGAGAGATTAAATTAGTTTTAGTAGTTAGATGATTAGTTTGAAACTTGTTACAAAATAGATGTAATTGATTTTGGTGATTGAATAATATAGATTATTTATGAGTTAGTTTTAATGCCTTTGTTAATTATTTATTCTTATGCTTCATTTTGCGTGTATTACTTCCTAAATAATTTGATTATTCGAAATTCTACAATTGCTCATACTTTAGGAAGTAAGTAATGAATGAAGACTGTCATGAATTGGATTGTAGATTATCTAAGGAGTTTAGACATAGCAATCGTGTTGCTACAACATTCATGACTACTTAGAAAATGGATATTTGAGTATTGGATAAACTCGCACTCAGAGAACTACTTCATGGATTATATCATGAGTAATTCTGAGACGATAATATCTTATATTCTTAAAATGGATATATATATATATATATATATATATATATATATATATATATATATATATATATATATATATATATATATATATATGAGTCGTAATTTACAAATCTGTTGTACATTGGTATTGAGAAAATGTGTAACATCTATAAAATTTGTAAAAAATTTAAACTTTTTCAAACATCCAAAAACCACCATTTATTACAAATTGTTTTCAAAATAGTTTGTCAAAAGAGTAATCCCAGAAATCATAACATAAAATACGAGGATATGCATGATCAAGCCTTCACCTTCATGCGATCATCTGAAAGTAGCTAAAACAAAATCCATAACTGTAAGCCCAAAGCTTAGTGAGTTCCCCCAGAATACCAATACAATAAGAACACACATATAATAACAGCATATTATGGTCCAATCAACCATCAGTTTAGGATGCCAACATGTTATAGGTCCAGTCAACATTCAGGTTGGAATACCCCCGACCCTCAACCATCGGGTTGGAATGTCAACATGCAATGGGTCCAATCATCCTCGGGATGGAATACCCTCAGCCCACAACCACCTGGTTGGAATTCCCCGGCTTGTTGGCTTACGCACAAAGCAGAGAAGCCTCAGCCACCACTCAAATATATGCACATATAACAGATAATCATATAATAGTCTACAAACAATCAGACAGATCTAACAGGCCACTCAGCATAGCATCATCCTATCTACTAGAATACCAATCTAACAAGTCATAACAGTATAGCAACACGCATAACAAAATATCAATCCATTGGGCCGACATTGGTGCCTTCAATCTGCAAGTATAGTGAGGAAAACTTACCTGTCAAGTAGTGCTGAACCGGTAAAATCCAACTCCAAGAATCATCTATGGACTCAATAGCCTTCAACCACCATATAACCATTCTATCAAAACCTCTGAATACCCAAAATGCTCTCAAAGTCAAAGTTGGTCAACCATGGTCGAAGTCAAAGTCAACAGTCAAGGTCAACAATCCATGTTGACCTAACTCGTCGAGTGCATCTATCGACTCGTCGAGTTCCTTCAGTACTTCAGAAAACAAGAAAAACCCAAACTAACTCGTCAAGTTTCTACAGTATCCAGAAAACGGGAAGTCCCGATTCAACACGCCGAGTTGACTAGGCAACTCGTCGAGTTTCTCCTAGTCTTAAAGAATTCAGCCAATTCCCAAGAGGATATAGTGCAACAAACCATAGATCTGGTCCCTTAGAGCTGAAATACCACGTAAAGTTGCTAACTTTAAGTCCATGCATGACATCAAGAGGCTAAAACACTAAAATCAAGCTTATTAAGGGACTTACAACATAAAGGAGGGCCAAGACTTGATAAAGTCGGTGACTTTAAGTCCATGGAGGCCATGAGATGCCCAGATCTGAAGTCATAGCTTCATAACATGCTCAAATCCCAGAATGGTCCCAAAATGGGTTAATAATGGCCTGAAACTTTCAAATGAAGAGATCTAGCAAATGGATGGTCAAGGTATCGACTTTATACCTTAGAATGACTGCAACAACAATGAAAATCCTAGATCTAAATCCTTCCTGTGAATCAATCCACTTCAAGCTTCAAGTTTTTTCCAAAAGAGCACCAAAAATCACACTCTTATCTCACACACACTCTAAAAGAGAGATGATGCGCAAATTAGGGTCTCTTTGGACTGAGGGGACGATAAGGGAGGCCAACAATGAGTCATAAGTTCTTTAAGTAGTGTGCAAAATCCTAAAAATTAGGGTTTCATAAGCAACTGTCAACTCGTTGAGTTGAGAGCTTCCAACACATCGAGTCTGAGGCCATCAACTCGACGATTTCCAAAGAAGAATTTGTCTTTTAAGCCATAAATCTCATACCTAAGAGTCGGGATGTTACAAATCTCCCCCACTTGAACTAGGCTTTGTCCTTGAAGCCTGTTGCGGTGAACAAATCTGGATAGTGCTCCCGCATCTCAGCCTTCGGCTCCCAGGTCCACTCAGATCCCTTCCGATGTTGCCATTGTACCTTTACCAAAGGTATCTCCTTTTCTGTAGATTCTTTACCTTCCTTTCCAGAACCACCACTGGCCTCAACATAATTTAGACACTCATCAACTTGAATGTCATCCAATGAAAACCACTCCATCCTCATCCAGCACACACTTCCGCAACTGTGAAACATGAAAAGTGCTATGAATCTGACTGAGCTCCTTCGGAAGATCCAATCTGTAAGCAACCTTGCTAACCCTGACAATAACCTAGAATGGTCCAATAACCCAACTTTCCCCTCTTCCTTAAGTGGATCACACCCTTCCAGGGTGAGACCTTTAGTAACACCATGTTATCGACCTGAAACTCCAACTCAGATCAGTGTTAGTCGACGTAAATCTTCTGCCGATTCTGAGCAGTCTGCAAACCGCTACCTGATCTGCTGAATCATCTCAGTAGTCTGCAGAACCACCTTAGTCTTATCTTTGTTAATTGTTGTTTTTGTCTTCTACAGTTGTTCATTGTTCAGCTCAACATATCCCAAAAGATGTGTTTGAGACGTATTTACAGGAGACTACCCCACAAAACACATAATAAAGTTACAGTTTAATGGCACATAATTGTATTAACTTCAGTAGTGAAATCACACAATTTTTAGTACGAAACAACATTCCAGACTAATTTCTTAATCTCCCAAATGAAGTCACAAGCATCTTTTGGGATCTTTTAAATAAGTTCCACATCTCTTCCGTTTATTCTATCATCACTTTGATATGAAGAGAATAGTCTTATACAATCTTGAATTTGGAAATACAAAAGATGAATTTCAACATATGTTTCTTGAAATAGTTCAAAAAAGGTATAATGAGATAATTACTATAGAAAATAGTTAAGTGGCTGAATCCATATGGAAGTAAAAGTATTTTTTTGTAGTTTGTCCCTGTCTCTAACATGCATTATAGTGGCTCTGTTAAGTCCCATACTCCCATTATGTGCATTGGGCCTGTCTACATAATCATTTACGAATTTTTTTAGTAAATAGAAACTTCGGAAACCCTCTCTAACCATACAAGAAATAATCAAACCTTAGTCATCTTATAGCTGAATATTTTTTGAAAAGTTCAAAAATCTTCTTTGCCAATGCATGACAAATGTCTTTTAAGGTATTATCAAGAGTCTCAATTCTTAAGCATTTCTTTGTTTCTAAAATGTGTTCAATCATGCAATTTTGAGCGATTCTGCCAATTGGGAAACATAACACAACTTGATTCAGATAAGCTATTCAAAAGGAAAGGAAATAATATTAGTTACCTGGGGTTTTTAAACAGTTTGTTTTTTGGTTAAATTGGGAGTTTGATCCCCTGAAAATTTTCAGTAAGTGTATCAACTCAAAAATTGTCCTTTTTAGTAGAAAGTAGTTGTTTGTATAAGACACATCAATTTGGAAGGATTGAGATGGAGAGTCTTTGATCCTAAATTAAAGGCCAGGTTTGTCTTTTAAGTATGTTGATTTTACAATCTCATTAAGAAATTATGGAAAATAATAGTAGCTAAAAATATCTAATCCATACAATACATGTCCTAGGGTGATTAACATCAAAAATATCAACGGTTGTTCAAGGAAAAGACAGGTCCTAGTGTGATTTACTCAAATCAATATGTGTATTTCAATTATTAATCGTGTCCAAATGATCTTAATTTGAAATATTTTCGTGGATTTTGACAGTGTTTCCTGGACGTCTCTACTATGTTTCAAAATGTACATTTGTTTAAGAGGTGTGGTGATCTATTTCATGATGTTGATGGGTTTGTGATCAGATTTTTTTCACCTCCTTCATTTCAAGATTGTTCTTTTTATCTTGTGTCCTAGCTTCGTCTATGATATTGATTATAAAGTTGTCTAGGTTAAGAAACCCTTTTTATGTGAGACACTTTGTTAGTTACTGAAGCAAAAATGATTGGTCTCTCGAGGCAAATATGATTGGGGAAGAAAGCTATCAAGGCATTGTACTTCTATAAATATAACCATATTTATCAATTTTTTCTTCATTGTACGTTATATTTTGAAAAGTCTATTAATATATAGTCTTTACACATACATTGCTACAATTTCATATATTTTTTTAGAATACAATGTTGTAAACAGAAAATTCTATAATAAACAAATTAATTAAATTAAGTTGGAATTTTGGAACTTAATCATCAAAATTGGAACCTTGAGGTTCAATTTTGTGTGAATAAACTTTAGAAACACGAAAAAGAATAAGATTTATCATTGCTTCTCTCTAACATTATCTTTTGTGCTTCATGTAATATAAAAATATTAATTTTGACCATGTTTTTTCAATAAGTTTGCAATGTATATCAGTCTTTTTTTATATTTCTCAGACTTCAGAAATTCAATTTGACTTGAAAGGTGGAACATGGAAAGAAGCTTTTATGCAATACCCAAGATGAAAGTTCAAGGAACTCCAAATAAAATGCTAATCCACACGTCAAATCTCCTACAATTGAAGGGTTAAAACAGGAAATAAAAATTGTTTTACTTCAGTCATAGCTGAGAGGCATTTATGTTTTTTTTTTGTTTATCAAGTTGTATTTATTGTTTGTGTAGTGGAGTGTAGTTACATTTTTTATATTATAGTAGATTGTAATCCATTTGAGACCATTGGCTAACCAGCAACACAAACTTAAATCCAAACTCTCGGATCTATGCATAAATAAATAAAAGGTTATGCTCCTTACCAAAATGTCCCAACAATCCTTTTTAAATACTTAAATACTTGACAAATACTTATTTGTAATATATATTATTTACTTAATTAATGGTTAGAGACCTGAGAATATATCTTTTATTGCTCTTAGTAATTAATTGTAATTTTGCAAGATAACAACAATTTTGAAATATGTATATTGTAGTTGGAAGGGTTAGAACTCATAACTTTATGAAAATATATCTTCATATAATTCGCAAGATAACAACATTTATATAAGCATTTTTTTTATAAAAAAAAATTGTGTAATCACTATATGATTCACTTTTCTTCAGTAAAGTCGGTCGCTGCTTTGCTTGCCTTCTCAACAAACCCTTTAATTGCGTCACTTGTATTAGCTTCTACTTCTTCTTTCTTCTCAATCAGTTTCTCAGCAAGGTCTTTTGCGTTTGTATTTGTACTCTCAACAACTTTCTTAATATCTTCATTTGCTGTAGATGTCACAGTATCTTTCTTCTCATCAAGTTTCTCAATAACATCAGTTGTGTTTGCGCCTATCTCTTTAGCACGTTTCTCAATAGCGTCACTTGCGTCGCTAATCGACGTGTCTTTCTAAATAATAAAAATATGTAAACCAATTAGAAAGCAAATATATGATGTATCAATATTACGTCAGTTTGTAAAGCTTTGTGCAACTGACATTAAATATGATGTACCATTGTACAAATATATGTTTGTAAACTTTATTTTATAACAAAGTTTCTAATTTTTTTTACACTTGTTTATTATTTAACTTGAGTTTCTTAATAACCTTAATTGCTTCCTTTATTTTTCAAAAATATAACCAAACATGACAAAAGAAACATATCCCAATTGAGTCTCAACAATTTCATGAACTTTATGCTTTGGCTTTGCCTAGCTACCCAATTATATGATGTAGAAATATTACTTAGTCAAACATAAATACACACAAATATGAATAGGTGAATTTTTAAATAAATAAAATAGAAAAGGAATTTACTAAGCAAGAGGTCTGAAAGCGGGATGTTCTTAGGCAAGGGAAATCGGTTGTGGCCCGACCCACATGGACCAACTTCGGTGTCGAGATTTTCCCTGCCATCTGTAAAAGGAAAAAAAATATATGAGTAAGTTAGAGGTGCCAATTTCTAATTATTCTACTTTTGATTGAATTATTTGAGTTGTATCGACATAAAAAGAGCTCATGTAGTCAAAAGATATATATATATATATATATATATATATATATATATATATATATATATATATATATATATATATATATATATATATACACAGAGACAGAGAGAAAGAGCAAAAAAAAAATAATAAATATATCTTAAATCGTTTTATTAAAAATAATGCTATTTCAAAAATATAGTTTTGGTACTTATATTTAATATGTTAAATCAACGACATTAGTGGTGCATAAATGGGGTATAAGTGGTCTTTCATGGAAATTTGTATAGGTCTTCAAGTAATTCTATTAAAACGTAATCAGAAAGTACATCTAAAAGAAGTGCGATCTATCTGGTTAATTACTATTTGTAATATCTTGAGCCCAACGTAATATATCAATTAACATAATAACCTGTAAATCAGATTAAAATCATGGCAAAAAAATCCTTACAATCTCAAGGATTAGATATTTGGCCCCTAAAATAGCAACATCTATACCGTGTTGTATAACACTCAACTTCTGTGACAAGTTGTACTTTTAAACTAGAATATTGAATTCTTAGTGTTATACAAGCATGATTTTAAGTTGATTTAAGAATTACTATTAAGCTACACTGGTATTTTGGATAAAATGTCACATTTAATCTGTTTACTACATTTTTTGGAATATGAATAAGAAACGTACATTATTAATGCAAATAATGGTAAATAAAACAAGATGTAAATTATAATTCTGGAATGTCATAATAAAAAAAAAGTTAAAGGCCTGACCTGATTGGTGTTCATGGAAGTCGTCAATCTAACACAAGTCATTGGAAAAGCAGCCATTGAGATTTAAGAGGTGAAGGACAGCGGGAGTGTGTCTGTATGTGTGGGTGAAGATTGAAGGAGGAGAAGTTTCGATGGTTGTTTTATGGGGGAATCATGAGATTAATAAATAGGGTGGCTTTTACAAAGGATTCACGTTACGATGTCGTAATGGTCCTTTGGGTTAATGCATGTCGATTGCATGGATGAGTGGTGTACATTGGTGAAAGCATGTTGTCGATCAATGACTCATTTGAATCATGTCGACTGATGTTAAATTACATTAGTGGTCCTTGTGGTTTTCGTTAGTTTTCGTATCCATAACTCTTTTTTTTCCCTTTGGTTCATTAATGGTCCTTGTGGTCTTGGTATCCATAACTCTTTTTTCCTTTGGTTGGTCTCTAAAATTTGGTGGGCATTTCTAATCTACCATTCTGAAAAATACTCTTTTACCCTTATGAATTTCATTTTTATTATTTAATTGTCATTGTCATGATAAATTTATATGGTATATAACTATATACTATATAAAGTAGACTCACTCCAGAGACAACTTAATCAGTTTAGAGGCCCTAAGCGAATCAAAAATTTGAAGCCCGTTGACCTCTACTTTTAAGTGAAAGTAATAGCTTGAAAGTAGATTATCGATCTCAAGCCTAGCTAAATGCATATACATTCATTACATGTAATATGTGTGGAGCAACTTTGAGAAACATAAAGAAATACATACCCAAAACAAGAGAAGGTATTTCTTCAATAACCTTTTTGTTTTTGCTGTCACACTAACAAATCAAAACCTTAACATATACATATCTTATATTATATATAAATTTCAATTTAGATAATTATAATTATCTATTCAAATGAAGTCATTGAACTTTTATTTTGCACACGTGGGGAGACAAATAATATTATGCCCCCCTTTGCCTTAAAGTTCCTTCACACACAAATCTATGGTTTAAACTTTTATTTTTATTTTTTGTCTTAGTTTAAAGAACATTAATATAGTTTTTTATTTACTAAAAAATATATAGAAAAGAAATAGTAAATTGGAAGTGCCTGCTTGACACAATCAAGTACACAATCAAGTTTTGACAATGATAGCCTTGAAATTGAGAATAGAAGATAATGGAAAACTAAAATTCATTCCAGCCTTGATTCTATATTATATAGTCAATGAAATGGATAATTTTATAAATAAAATTAACCCTAAAAACGGCTATTAATCCTAATAGATAATCCGATAATTTATGAAAAACTCAATTACTCAAAATTGGAAAGTGGAAACATCGCATACACCGTTTCAGTTCTTGTCTTCTTGACAGCCTTGAAGTTTTGAGTCTTTTGAAGTTTGAACAATCAACAATGGAAAATCAGAGGACAGAGAAAGAATCAGATTGAGAAGCCTAATGTATTTTTTTTAAGAGAATGGACAATCAATCACAGAACGAAGAAGGAATAGAAGAAAAAGAAGTGAAGAACAATAGGTGTTATTCAGAATTAGTTTTCAAGAATCGATTATCTGAAAATGAGAAGGATGAAGAACTGCCGCTCACTCGTAAGAATTGAGACTTTCAATTTTTGCTGATGAGTTTTGTGGTCTGCATAATTATGAAAGGAGAAGAGAGAATCGAGATTTGCTTAAGTATTTTGTTTTAAGTAGGCCATGCCCTTTGAAATTAGGGGTCCTAAGCCCTAACTTAGTTATGAACAAGGTAAGGCCGACCCTGCTCCACCCTCCCGTTCTTTCAGTGTGATATCTCTTTCTCTTCTCCAATTTTAAAGCTCAATTAGTAACAGGTTTGACCTTGACACCATGAACCGATGAAAAGAGCGGGTCAAATATGACTTGTTTCTTTCATATATATATATTTTTTTTATTTAGAATGAACCGGTGGTGTTTTTCAAAAAACCGATTGAACCAGTGAACCAAAACTACTAAAAACCCTAGTTGATGAGGTAGAAAAAAAAATGATATCATATGGTATCAAATTTATCATATCACAATGAAGCTTTGTTGGAATACTAAGTCAAGTAGGACTTGGAGACCAAGTAAGAATGAGGTTTTAAGCAAGTCGGTTTTAGAATCATAATCTTGTTCTACAAGTTGGTAGAATGTAGATCTATATATACATTGTTTTTAGATCGAGTTATGATCATTGAGAGACATTGTAAACATTGTGAGTTTTGAGTGATTTTCTCATAATAATCAAAGAGTTATATATTTTGGTTAATTGTGTTTACATATTCTAAACTTGAATTGGTATTAGAGCACAGGTATCATCAGGTGAAACTCTTCATTCAACACTAACAAGGAATCATAAGGTTTCTGTCGACAGCTACTTGATTTCAATTGACAAAAGGTGTAAGATCGATACACCTGAATCCAATCCTCATATTTCGGTCAAACAACATCTGGTTAAGGTTTTTTGGTTGGAGTCGATTTGAGATTGCCAATCAAACAAGTATTCTTTGATCATTGCTCGTTTTTTAACATATAAACAAAGAGATCAAGAACAAGCGGTCAAAATGCTATTGTCAACAAAGAGGTCTGAATACGTTCTCGCCTTGATTGACTCATGATACCATCGACTGATAAGGATCACAAAATCATCAACTGATAAGGATCACGACTGATAAGGATCTCAGTAATCTACGCTTTTGTTCATCAAGTTCACAATCAGACGATTTCTTCCGGTCAACTGGAAAGTGTCGATCAAATTGTTATCCAGTGAATTCACGATTGATTTGCAATTGATTTTTAATCGTATTTATACTTAATCGTTTGTTTTTTGTGTTCAAGACATTAACAGTGTTCACAATGTGGACAGTAAAATCGTGAAAGTAACTTCCTAGTTTATCAACCTTCTCTGATTTCGAATTTTTCTTTTGATTTGATCAATCACCATGTCGGGTGAGTCCTCAAACTCGGCAACATCAAAGGAAATCGGAGCAACCTTCGTTCACAGCCCGATGTTGACAACTACAAATTACACAATTTGGGCTATAAGGATGAAGGTAGCGCTAAGGATTAACAAAGCTTGGGAAGTAATTGACCTGGGAACCACCGCAAATGTTGAGAAAAACAACTTAGCCATGGGTTTGCTATACTAATCAATTCCGGAGAGCTTGATCATTCAAATAAGTGATCAAGATACAGCCAAGAAGCTTTACGATTCATTCAAGGCAAGGCACATTGGAGCAGCACGTGTTCAAGAAGCCACTTGCAAACTCTCATGTTAGATTTTGATAGGCTTGAGATGTTGGTGTTGGGTTTTAGTTCAAGATAGTTTCAAAAACTACAAAATATGGCAAACGGAAGACTTAAAATTTTGAACTAACATAAATATTTTATACCCGCCAAGGGATCTTCTTGCAAGTTATAGAAAGATTTAAGCACCAACCAAAGAAAGGATGAAGATGTAACAACCTTTGTAGTTCTTTGGGTCCTCTTGGGAGGCTTGGAAGTTAATGAAGAATGTGGAACCTTTAAGCCACCAACAATGACTCAACTTGATGTAGATGCTAGTCCATAAACTCTTAATCCCTTAAGCTTTAAGTTCATAACCAATATGAACTTAAAGAGGGCATGAAGATGCAAGTACCTTCATGAAAGGAACAAAAGATGAGAGAGTCTCTACCCTCTCTTAGATGTTACAGTTTTTTTGAGAGTATAAATGAGCAACAAGAAGTGAAAGCCTCAAGCCTTTTATTTATAGTAGAAACAATCCCCTACCTTTTGAATAAACTATTCAAAAGACCATACTCTTATTTAAATAAATAAATAGCCATTCTCCCATTTAAATAATCAAAAACCCATACTCTTATTTAAATATTCAAAGAGTCATTCTCTCATTTAAATAATCAAAAAGACATATTCTTCCTTTTTTATTCTTATTTTTATAAAATAATAAAAGGAAGAAGGCAAAATCTTTATATTTTATAAACCAAGTTTATAAAATATAAACTTTAACTTTTTGGTAAAAGACAAAAGAATGTGTCTAGTCCAAATGTTGTGCATGACTTATTAATTCATACCATATGAATTATGTAATGTTACTTGCTAATGAAAATTATTATTTCCTAGAAATAAATAATTTCCAATTTAATTATAAGAGTTTTATTGAATATTTATTAAAATCAATTTCTAATAAATAATCAATTATATCAAGTTGTTGTTAGTGTGACCCATTAGTATCATATGTTAATTAGCAATATCAGTTTAATATGATTATTAAGCATACAAGACCTTTCAATCTCCCACTTGCGCAAGACTCATATTAGACTGATATAGACAGTGGTGAACGTCTAGCAACATTTCATTGTCCCCAACAACATACAACTTTATGCCATTCTATCAACACCCAATTCCCAAAAAACTCAAAGTTACAATTGGTGTATAAGGTAAGTTTATCAGTTATCCTTTTGTTACAAACATCATGTAGAACATGAGATATAGATCGTGATCAATCTCATTAGTTGTTCAACTTTTGGTAAGGCGCCTTAGATGTCTAACTCTCAACACATAATAGGAACAAATCTCATCTTGACTACATAAGCCTCTTGCATAGTTCACACCATACCTGAAAATGGCTTTTATAATTGTCTAGTTAAGGAACAACATTTGACCATATCAAAGCATTATACTCCCTACACTCAAGTCCCACTATGTATCTCAGGTGTTAAGGATACAAGGATAGTACCTTTTAATCAAGTATCATTTATGATAGTGATCCATGAGATGATCTTGATACGGGCCAGTTCAATACTAGTTCTCTGACGAGTACCTATGAAACTTGGTTACAACCACTTTGCCTACTATTATCTAGTGAGAGTCAACCAATCCAATTCACATTAGTTTTACTTCATAATTGCTCCCATAATTATAACCGACTATGAACTTTTAGAATAATAACATTATTTATAGATTAAACATGTTAATATAGAACATAACACTATTGCCAACTATTACTACATAAGGTTATGGTTCTTAAGTTGCTTCAAGTTCCATATACTTCCCACTTACTTGGTCATTAGAAGCTTACTTTCTACTAACTTAGATTTCACAAGAATAAGAGTACTTATTCTTGGTGGGTTTGCATATAATAATCTAAGCCACATTTAGAGTATTATACAAATATGTATTTACTAAATTTTGGATTTAGAAGCTTTAGTCCAACATCGGCTTCAAATCCATAAAACATTAAGTAAGAAGAGGATGGAGCCTTTCCATACTAAATCTTATAAAGTGTTTAATCTACTTATTAGTTGATATTTGTATTCAAGATACAATTAATAGTGATTGAAGTATTATCCCAAAAAGATTAAAGAAGAATATTTATACAGATTAGAAAGTAAATCATACCAAGTAAGATTTAATTCATTCATTATTATCATTAAGGCCCTAGATGGTTCTTACCGGTTTGTATCTCAACTTTTGAAACCTCCATCAAAGATCTCACAATTATGATTTACCACGTAAAATATAGTTAAAACTACTATAGTTGTTAATTAAGTTGATTTGGTATCTTGTGCTTAATCTCATACATTCATTAGAAAGGAAGTCAAACATCAAAGTGTATAGCTCCTTAATTATTTTATCTACACTTTAGTGAAAATATCATTAAGAATCCTTTACATATAAATAAGGTTCATAGATGTCAAATAAACTACATTATTTTCCTTAAAAGATCCCTTTCTTGAAGTTGGAATATGTGAGTTTCATTTATATAATAAAGATAACAATGTCAAAGATGAGTTTAATTTAAAACAAGTTTAATTCAAAAGTGTTTGCGTATAGAACTTAATTTTATTCACGAAATGTTGATATTTACTTCACAATTCTATTAAGAGATCTAGTCTTATAAATAGAAGTTAATCATTTCAGAATATGAATATTATCATTATAAAAACGATTGAGTAAATTATCAAACAATTGAATAAAATAACTGAGACATAAATTTAGACATGCTAAATTAAAACATTCATTGTTCCAAAACAAATATTGTTTTACATTACAAGTAATTTATGTTCTAAGAATAAATAAAAAACTAAACTTTGATAGTGTAGTTCCAACTTGATTGTGCTGAGCTGGTATTCTTTAGTAAATATTTGCAAGTCATTTACAAATATTAGATTAACATTTGAATACCAAGTACCTAAGTGTTATATGAAAAGTATGAGTTCTATAGTAGATACTAGAAGTACTAGTCTCTTCCAAATTTTCTTTCCAAATAAGAGGAGTAAATTTTCTTCCAGTGTCCAATCTCTTCACAAAAGAAACAAGATCCATCTATGTGGGCTTTAGTAGATTTCTTGGGTTTAAAGTTGTTCAGTCCTTAAAACCTGGGCCTCTTGGATCACAGAAGGTGATTCTTTTAGCCTTGCATTATTCCAATGTTTAAACTAGCTTTAAATAAAATATCATTGTATTTATTGGAATATTTCTTGACCTGTTATATCATCATATATATGTTTAAATTATCCGAGACTTCCTAGAAGTCATGAATAACTATTACTAGCTTGATGTTAGAAGCATCTTTAGCATCACAGTGATGCATTTAGTAAGTATCATGTTCAGGTTTATTGCTCAAAGCAAATAGTTTAGGACTAGGACCTTTAAGTGTATACAATCTCATATTTCTCACGATATTGTCTCTAAAGACATGAACCCATTCTATGAAGTTGTATCTATTGAATGCTATTGTTTCATTTAGTCATTAAAGAAAATGACAATTCATGATAATGAGAGTGGATTATTTAACTACAAAATTTTAACAAAATTTATTTAGTATTTTTAATATTTAATGTTTAATAATTAATACCCTTTTAGTTTCCAAAAACATTAATTATCAAAGTCTAGAATCCAATTTTTAAAACAAATAAATGGTTAGGTATACTTTATCCCATCCATTTGAATCCAACACGGTTAATATCGAAAATCAATTATATCTTGCTATATAATTCCTTGATATATGGGATCTCTAATTACAAATTTAATTAGATATGTTTGATCTTATCAAGGCCTTAAAACTCTCTTGCTTAGGTATCCTTTATCACAAAATTTTTGCGATCAAATCGTCCAAATTGAAAAACATGTGTAATCAGCCTATCACTTGGTTATAGAAATCGCGAAGACACCCCGACCATCAAAAGATAACACTAAGCGGTTAGGTATCCTTTATCTTACTACTGCATACAAGAGATGTGTGAGTGTTCTTCAAAAGGATTGCATAGATTTGAGGTTTGTAAAAAAAAAGGTCTTTATGTGTTTTATAATTCTAGTTTAAAAACATACGATATCATGTTTATTACATGCATATAATAAACCATGGTATCAATTTTCAAAAGAGAAACACTTTTAAAGGTTCTATATAAAAAACTAGTTTTTATCTAATTTGACGCAATTCAATTTTAATGACCAGTATTAAGAGTGAGTGCATTTGAACCTTTTATATCTTTAGTAAAACTTCATTTTATTACTTATATATTTGGAGTTTGTATAAGTTACAAAAATCATCATTTTAAAACTTATAATGGCGTATTTCAAAATTTATCGTTATTAACGATTTTATAAAACCGGATTTTATTTTAAAATAATAACTTGATACATTTTATGTCTAATTTTGAAAACTCAAACTCCATGTGATGTTTATTTTGTCCAAAATTATTTTAGTATGTGAAAAACTAATTTATCAACTACACATAATAATTGCATAAAATAAACACAAACATGTATAAAAGGATATGTGCATAAACATAGCCAACTAATGATATTTTTTTGTGAGCCAACACAAAAGATGTTAAGTCCATTTCTAAAGGGACATTTAAAAGGACCAAAAATCTTCTTATAATGTTGTTGAAGAAGCTCCCACTTGAGTAAACACCAATTGCTTGTTGTCGCTAAAATTCAACAACTATCACTAAATGTCCAGTAGCCCTTTGTAGACAGCATTAGTGCACTTTTTAGAAAATGTCACTCAAAATCTTGCACACCTTTTAGACTCGAAAATTGTTCTTTTGTTTTCAAAAAAATGGTTTCAACTTCATTTCTTGTTACATTTTTGTACAAATAAATTATTTCTAAAAACTAATCTATTACTTTACAAAAATAAACAACAAAAACTAATCTATTTAAGTATTTCATACCATACGAATAAATAAATTATTACAAGCATTTTTACAATAAAAAGAACATACACAACAACATAACAATCATAATGGTCCTTGGCTAGTTTATGCACATAATATATATTAACATACACATAAAACAACCTTTGTTTTTCTAAGACAACTTTTAAATGACAAAAAATGCATGATACTTTTGTCACATAAAATAACAAATATAAAGTTGTCATAGAAAATATGTATAAACTTATTTTTATATAAAAACAAGTTATCCATATTCTCCAAAAACTAAGATTTCCAAAAATCAAAAAAATCTAACCAAACTTGTAAAGTGGCTTTGATACCAATTGTTGGGTTTTAGTTCAAAATAGTTTCAAAAACTACAAAATATGGCAAACGGAAGACTTAAAATTTTGAAATAACATAAACATTTTATACCCATCAAGGATCTTCTGGCAAGTTATAGAAAGATTTAAGCACTAACCAAATAAATGATGAAGAAGTAACAACCTTTGTAGTTCTTCAGGTCCTCTTGGGAGGCTTGGAAGTTGATGAAGAATGTGTAACCTTTGAGACACCAACAATAACTCAACTTCATGTGGATGCTCGTCCATAAACTCTTAATCCCTTAAGCTTTAAGTTCATAACCAATATGAACTTAAACAGGGCGTGAAGATGCAAGTAACTTCAAGAAATGAACAAAATATGACAGAGTCTCTACCCTCTCTTAGATGTTACGGTTTTTTTAGAGTATGAATGAGCAACAAGAAGTGAAAGCCTCAAGTCTTGTATTTATAGCAGAAACAATTCCCTGCCTTTTGAATAAACTATTCAAAAGACCATACTCTTATTTAAATAATCAAAGAACCATTCTTTCATTTAAATAATCAAAAACTCATATTCTTATTTAAATATTCAAAGAGTCATTCTCTCATTTAAATAATAAAAAAACACATACTCTTCCTTTTTTACTCTTATTTTTATAAAATAATAAAAGGAAGAAGGCAAAATATTTATAGTTTATAAATCAAGTTTACAAAATATAAACTTTAACTTGTTGGTAAAGACAAAAAAATTTGTCTGGTCCAAAATGTTGTGCATGACTTAATAATTCATACCATATGAATTATATAATGTTACTTGCTAATGAAAATTATTATTTCCTAGAAGTAAATAATTTCCAATTTTATTATAAGAGTTTTATTGAATGTTTTTTAAAATCAATTTCTGATAAATAATCAATTATATCAAGTTGTTGTTAGGGTTGTAAACGAACCAAACGAATACGAACAGAGACTTGTTCGTGTTCATTTGTTTAACTTTAACCGAACAACAAACGAACACAAACAACTAAACGAACTAACTTTTTATGTTCGTGTTCGTTCGTTAATCAATTTATTGTGTTTATGTTCGTTTATGTTTGTTCGTTTAGTTGATAAACGAACATAAATGAACACAAACGAATATAAACGAACACAAAAAAACATAAACGAACACAAAGTCAAACAAACTTAAACGAACATATATGAACGAACACAAACAAACTTAAACGAACATAAATAAACAGCCATGAACTTAAATGAAAACAAACACGTCTTCAATATTTCCATACAATAATAACATTCTACTTTGTTGTTTGCCAAAAACATAACACTACAATAAAGTTTTACTTAGTTGTTTCCCATTTCATACAAAAATAACCAAATAATACTTCAAAAAGACCAAAAAACCATTTCCCTTCTAGCCGATCCTTCAATCCAACATCCATCCTTTCAATTCAACATCCATTCTACTAAAAAAAACATAAAACATATCAAAATTATTAAAGTTATATCAAAAAGTCAAAAAGTAATTAGCGAGTATGAGTCTAAATATTGATCATCATCAAAAAGAGGCGGTCGATTACAAGAAGCATCGGACATCTACCATGCAATAATAATCAAATCTTATCATGGAAGTGTTAAAAAAAATACCAACATAATTATAGAGCTTAAAAAGCTTCAGTGGATGTTTACCTGCTGATGAAACCACCTATGTCTGAGTCGAAGTCGAAAACAGAGTATGAGACGATGGTCTATGATAGATGCTCGCAAGATGTCCAAAAGCGGCGTGAACTGAAGTCTGATGGTCTCGTGACGAAGTTCTATCATTTGAGGTGTAGACGGCTTGAAAACAAATCTGATCGTCTCGTCTGAGGCGGAGATGGCGTGTGAGGAAGCAAACCCTAACGAATTTGACGAAGACAAAAGAGCGTAATGAATATTTTGAATATTTTGACCTGATTCTTTTAATCAAAATTAGTCATGTTACTTTTAAACACTTGTAACCAATGGTCCCTTAACTTAGACACTTTTACAAAAAAAAATCATTATTCTTTTTTAAACCTACCACTAATTCACTAGAGTACTTTATTGCATGTACACAAATCTACTTAATCAATATTTGATTATATATATATATATATATATATATATATATATATATATATATATAATCGAATAATCATGAATAGACAAATGAACATAAACAAACGAACGTAAACAAACATAAATGAACGAACGTAAACAAACATAAATAAACGAAAGTTAACGAACGTAAACGAAAGTTCACGAACGTAAACAAACAAACAAGAGCATTGTTCGTGTTCGTTCGTTTAACTAAATGAACCAGATATCTTGTTCATGTTCGTTCGTTTATTAAATAAACGAACTTCTCGCCGAACAGTTCACGAACTGTTCAACGAACGTTCAGTTCGTTTACAGCCCTATTTGTTGTTAGTATGACCTATTAGTATCATATGTAAATTAGCAATATCACTTTAATACGATTCTTAAGCATACAAGACATTTTAGTTGTAGGTCCAATCGATATATGATTATATTGGAAAGTTTTCCGGAATAGCATCAAAAGCAGCACCACTAGGAAAAACGATTGAAGAATCCAAGCTTGTAAAGAAATTCCTTAAAACCTTACCTCAATCCAATTTCATACATATTGTTGCATCACTTGAACAAGTATTAGATCTCAATGCCATGGGATTTGAATCTGTGGTTGGAAGACTAAAAGCCTATGAATAACGAGTGAATGATGATGATTCCTAAGATAGCAATCAATCGAAATTGTTGGTCACTAAAATGGACCAACAAATCGGAAGAATCAAGATAACAATTAGGGACTATGGAAGGGAACAAATGGCAAAGGAAAGATCATTAAAAACGGAAGGTCTTCTGATGTCAAAGATTATCGTTCTTCTAATGATACGATGAGAAAAGATAAACAAAAGAAAGATCGTTCCAAAATCACTTGTTATATATGTGACAAACCAGGACATTTTTCATTTGAATGTCCCGAACGAATCCAAAAATTACAAGAGGAAACTTTCACCGACAACGAAGATAATGATGAAACAATATTTCTTCATGAAAGTGCGTTCTTAAATGAAGAAAAAGTAGTATTGTCTCGATACAAATCACAAGAAAATGATGTGTGGTACCTTGACGACGGGGCAAGTAAGCATATGACGGGAAATTGTTCGTTCTTTTCTGAGCTCGATGAAGGAATAACTGTGCAGGTAAAATTTGGAGACAACTCTTGTGTGAAGATTAAAGGAAAATGTGCAATTCTATTTCAAGGAAATAAAGGGAAACAATGATTGATGATAGAGATCTATTACATACCAAATCTCAAGACTAACATCATTAGCCTTGGACAAGCAATAGAAGTCGGATGTGAAATTCGTATGAAAGATAATTATCTAACGATGCACGATGAAAACAATTGTTTGCTTATTGTAACACCCGTAGATTTGGGCTAGTCAATTTAGAGACGATAAGCATCAAAACTGACTTTTTGATGGAATATTATTTATAAGGAGTAATCTTAACCAAGTTGTAGTATATGTCACAAGGTTTCTGAGCATATAAAGAACGCCGAAATCCGAGTTATAACGAAGAAGTTATGACCTGTCGAAGTTTCGCAACAGAACCGGCACGACACAACGCGACGTAAATAGTGAATTTATGTTAGACCGGTATTTGGCCTTAGCGATCTAAATGAAAGTCATAGAATATGTTAAAACGAGAGTGTGCATCAAAAGAACGCCCAAATCTACCTGCGTATGAGGAAGTTATGATTTTCCGAAGTGTCGGCTTAGTAGTGTACAACCCGAAGTTTGAATATGAGATCGAGCGATATTTAGCCAAAACTTTTTAAATGAGAATTGAATATCTCATCAATAGTAGTCCAACGATAAAAATACAGACGAAAACAGAGTTCAGATGAAGGAGTTATAAATTTCGAACGGAGTTTTCCTATCCCGGCCTACTAAAAATAATATATTAAAATTAAAGTCAAAATTAGTTGACTAAGTCTAAATCAAAAGCTACCGATATTGTTTTTACCTATGCGTGGATATAAATAACATCGAAAATGGAGTTCGTATGCGAAAGTTATAAATTTCTGAAGTTCGGGGCGCGAAACCCCAAAACTGTCAGAGCTCACAATGTGAGCATTAGTGGCTCACGAGGTGAATAGGTGATGGACGTCTTCCAGGGCAAGTGGTCATGACAAATGCAATGACGTATCGAGCTCACAAGGTGAATATTAGAAACTCATGAGGTGAACCCAGAAAATTCACCCTATAAATAGAAATCGAGGGTCAACCGATTTTGGTTGCTCCTTATCATCTCTCCACTCCCGATACTCTCTCTAAGACCTATTTTAACCCCCCGAAGCCCCGATATCATCCTGAGACACGAAGCAACTCCCGAAGTTCCGAAGATCCCGAGAAGAAAAGAGTTTCCGAGCCAAAGCTCTGCCTGCGAGAGGCCCGGTATGTGAAGAGATCATAGTTTCACTGAAGAATACTACTTCTACAAGCCGTAGTGCTGCCCGGTTATCTTTTGATCAAGTGAGTGTATAGTCCCTTTCATAAACACGATATTTATACAACTATCATTTGAATGTATTAAGTATATGTTTGGGTGAGTGTGTAGTCACTCTCTTCTAACACATAAATATGAAGTATTTGCTATGAAATACATGTTATGTGTTTATATATTGTTATTTATTTGAGATGAATGCGGAATGGATGTTTTATATAGTTGTAAATGAGTCAAACTGTATATGTATTTTATATCTACAAATATGTTGGGTAGGACATTGGTAGATGAGATCCGTGAGTATGGATCAGATCAAGTGGTTAGTTTTAGATCCGTGAGTAGGGATCAGATCAAGAGGCTAGTTTTAGATCCATGAGTATGGATTAGACCAAGATGTTAGTTTTAGATCTGGGAGTATGAATCAGGTAAAGAGATAAATTTTGTTATTAGTCCGGGAGTATGGATTAAGACTAAGTTAATTGTCCCTAGTCTGGGAGTATGGATTGGGCACAATTATTGATCCGGGAGTATGGATCAGATCAGGATTAAGATATAGTTAATTATCCCTATTTCGGGAGTATCGATTGGGTACAATTATTGATCCGAGAGTATAGATCAGATTAGGAGGTTAGTTTTAGATCCGTGAGTATGGATCAGGTAGTTTTAGATCCATGAGTATGGATCAGGGGAAAAGGTTAGTTTTAGATCCGTGAGTATGGATCAGGTGAAAAGGTTAGTTTTAGACCCGTGAGTAGGAATCAGGTGAAGAGGATAGTTTTAGATCCGTGAGTAGGGATCAGGTAAAGAGGAAAATTGTAGATACGAGAGTTTAGATCATGTCGTTGTGAGGATCGATGGGGTGGGATAAGAGTTGCCTTTATATGGTGAAATTATACAAGTTTGAATGTTTTATTTATATAAATATATGATATAACATTGTGGGATGAAAACCCTATATGCTCACCAGGCTCCCAAGCCTGACCCACTTAGTTATCTTTGCATTACAGGTAATGGCACAAGAGTATAAGTTGGTGGACTTGACGAGAGTTTTGGATTATAGATCAGTAGTAATAAATAACTGGTGTAAGGTCTATTTTATACTGTTTATGCTTTTGGTCTGTATCGGAACATGACATTCCGAGATTTTGTTATTTAATGAAAATACATTTATTTAAAGAAATGCTTTGATAAATTCTTATCACATTTTGTTTTGGGAACAAATTCCGCAACTATTTTCTGCAAACGATTACTGTGATTTTAAAACATGTCACAACTGGAAATTTTGTGTCTTGTAATCACTATACTTAAGTAAAATGTTGAACTAAAAACTTAAGAGTATGTGTGATGCCTTCAAAAACATCAATAATATACATCATACAAGTACTTCAAATAGTCAACAAACAATTGGAAACCCTAGAAGTTCTTGTTTAGGTCCATTTTGGACTAGGACTTCCTTATTGGGCCCAAATGGACCAATAAGCTTCCAATTTGACTATCATGGGCTTAGAACCCTTAAATGGGCTCTAATTGGACCCACATTCATTTATTTCAACATTTTGGGCCATATTGGGCCTAGAATGAAATAAATTAAAAGTTTTGCACCATGATTAACCTAAACTAGCCCAACATAGTGTGAAAATCATATTATATTTTTTTTAGGTTAAAACTCATCCAACTTAACTTATACATGGTCTTGAGGGCATTAAAGCCCAAAATTTTCCTTTTCCTTCCAAATTCTCGGCCCAAGGCCCAAATCCAAGATGAAAGGAGGGGTTTGACTTTCATTGCCACCTCTTTATTCTCTCATGGATCTCCATGCACAAACACATGTTTCCATCCACATATCACTTCACCCACTTCTCTTTCCTCTCTTTCTTTTCCTTTGGCTGAGAGTCTCCCCAAATACACACATTCCACAACAAAAATCTCTCTAAATCACTCAAGACTTCTCTCTTCTTCCTCTCCACTCAAAATCTCGAAACTTTGCTAGTATTTCAAGAAGATTTCACAAGATAATCATCATCCTTTGGTAAGTTTTCCCATGTCTAAGTTACAAAACTCCCCTCTCATATAAGATCATTTATTCTAAACAAGTTTCTTTGGTGATCATACTCCTAGAAAACTCCATAAACTCGAGATCTTCATCAAGGGGTGCTAGGGCCAAAAATCACCAAACTTCCTTCCATCTTTTCTTCAAAAACCGAAACCACACCCTAAGGTGAGCTTCATACTCCCTACTTTTCTGTTTTATAAGTTTTATAAGGGGGATACAAGTGAAAGTGTAGATCTATATGTGCTTTGTATGCCTTGTATGATTTCTATGCTTATATGTGTGTTTTTGTGTGATTATGATGTTAGATCTAGCCATAAATTCCTAAAAATCGAGATGTATTTTATGTTGAATGATACTAGCATGAATTATATCACAACATACAAAGTATTCCAAGAAAAATAGCTAAGAGGTTTAATAACATCATCTTTGGGCTAAAAACTCATTTTTTTTGACACAAAATGTAAAAAAAATAAAATAAAATAAAATAAAAAAAGTTAAAGGACCCAAATTAACATATTGCGAATTCTGATGGATGAGAGTAGTCAAAACAGTTTCAATAAAGTGTTTTCTGGAAATATATTCTCTTGGAGGATTAAAAATATAAATTTCAAGCTTAATGGGCTAAAAATGACATTTTTTTGGCCCAATAGGGCCCAAAATGCGAAATTTCCTGTTTTGAAGGGCTAAAACTGTATTTTTCTGTAAAACAGGGGACTACTAGTGTTCTAAATCCTTTTCTAAGGTTGAAAATGCTTTTTATAATCTAAAAGGACCAAAGTTGCAAAAATTTTCCAATTTGGGCCAAAAATGTAAAAATTGCGAAAAAGAGGGGTTACAACCGAGAAAACTGTATTTTCAGGGATTAAAACTGTTTTCAACTATGAATATGCTGGAAAATGTCAATTGCAATAAGTTTTGGTGTTAAAATGCCAAGAAAAATAGTTTAAGGACTAAATTGGAAATTTATTTATTCTAAGGGTCGAAAAAGTAAATTTACAAAATAAAGAGGGACTGTAAACAGAAAAATTTCAATGCTAATTCAATACATCCATCGTGATCAAATATTGGCACTGCGACTACCGACAAATTTCAATACACAACAACACCAAAAATCACTATCAAACGAATTGATTCGGTCTCGAATCAATAACAAACCCGAAACTACTAACACGACGATAACTCGCTTCATACAAGTAATATTTGGGAATTCAATACACACGTGAGAGTGCACAGACGTCGACGCACCATCTTTGGGCCCCAAAGTGTAAAATCTTGTTTGTTGGGCCTAGCTAGCCCAAGGACCTGATCTTTAGGCCCGAAGACTTCAATCTTACGAGTTGTTGGGTCTTACATGATCCAACACAGCGTAAAAGGACTTTCAATGGCTTTTATACTTTTGGTCCCCAAGGGTCCTTTGGTACTGCTAGTAAAGTCAGTTATTCACATGCGAGTCGGGCCAAGGGCCCTTCGCACTCATTTTATCCCCAACCGACTAATGGAGTTATCGAGGTCTTCGTGCTCTCTTTCTCTTCGGATGTGGGACTACAAGAAGTCAGGGCGGTTGGATTACATGAATAGTACGGACGACGCCTACGTGATCGTTAGTATAATTGTAAACTGGTCGTTTGTGTAACGCGTGTTTATAATAATTCACCATGCGCAATAATCCGACGTCGCCTGGAATCAATGACTTCACATGCCGCGATGGTACAACAACTACATGGAATTCAAAGTGTTAGGAAAACATCGAGTTTTCCTAGGGTTTTTTCAATATATACAGTTTCGAAATGTACACAAGTTTAATGAACACTTTTTACAACTATAGAAACAAACAAGCATACTCATGGATCTTCACAAACTTTTTCAGAAACTCTTTTCAGAAAATATCGTATTTTCCGATGATTTTCAAAATAATACAAAACGTTGCTTTTCAAATACCGCTTATGAACTCACCAACATTTCATATGTTGACGTTTTTCAAAATACTTGTATTCTCAGGTAACAAGTAAACCGAAGGAAACGTATTCAGTGATGGCTTGCAGTTTGTTTATCTATGATCGAACAATTTTATTTTTGGGAATGTAATATTAAAACAATTTACTCAGTGTAAACCCTATCAGTTGTACTATATTAATGCATGGTGATGAGTGATGTTATGTTTCATATATATTCAATGTTATGGTATTCAATTAAGTTACGACAGCCCTCGGACGTTTCCGCCGTCTGGTTCGGGGGTGTGACAGGTTGGTATCAGAGCTTTGTTTATAGTGAACTAGCATATCTAGCCACACATTGATATGCAACTATAAACCAAAAAGAGGGAATAACATAACTCTGAACAAAACAAGTAAATAAAACACCCTTGCTTGCATTAGGAATAAGAAACATAACGCCGAACCAAACATGATAATACTAGTATCCCGGTTAATTCCTGACTGTTCTTAGTTGTATCAAGGGGTGGATGTAGCCTGATCAACTACATTCCCTCCAAGTTATAACTAATGAATGTCCCGATGGAATCATGATGTCTAGGGAACCTAAAACTATACCCCTATACCACCAAAAAGAGAACGCCTGTTTAGCTTATGCAATAGCGGTAGAGTCATAGGAAAGTGATAGCTTATTCGTATACCTTCTCCCAGTCTTCATGGAGGGAGAGCATCAGGGCATTCAGTTTCACCAAGCCCTAGTGGCACACGGGATACTCGAAGATGAACCAGAAGGGAATTAAGAGGGAGCCCACGACGTCGAACCTGACGAGTACATGGACACCGACTACGAGTTCGAGGAGACCGACGATGACATGGAGGAGGATCAGGCCCCGGACATGGATCACGTCGCATCTCCGACCTACTCGCGGAAACCCAGGACCAACTCCACCCAAAGTTGACTCAGCCGCGTTCCAAGCAGCTGTATCTGCTGCGGTCACTGCAGCAATGGCGCAAATTCCTCAAGGGAATAATGGAGGAGTCAATGGACAAGGAGCCGGAAGTTCGAACAACGGAATGAATCAAGGACCCACCAAAACATGTACCTACAAGGACTTCACAAACGCCAAACCACGAACTTTTAACGGCACTGGAGGGGTGATCACTCTGAAGCGATGGATCGAGAAGGTGGAGTCGGTATTCGAGATATGTGATTGTCCTGAGCATATGAAAGTGAAGTTCGCGGCCTGCACTTTTTTCGATCAAGCGCTCACCGGGTGGAACGGACATGTAGAAGCCATGACGCTCCCTGTAGCCAACTCTATGTCGTGGGCGGAGATGAAAGAAATGTTAATGGTTGAATACTGCCCGCGAGGCGAGATACAGAAGATGGAGCAGGAGCTGTGGAAACTCACTGTGCAGAACGCGAATATTGATGCCTACATATCGAGGTTTAGTGAACTATCTCTGTTGTGCCCGGGTATGATCACCTCGGAAGGGAAGAAGATTGAGCGATTCATGTGGGGACTAACAGCACCAATTCAAGGGAATGTGATAGCTGCAAACCCCGAAACATTTGACAGTGCAAAAAGATTGGCAAAGAAGCTGTATGACCATAACAACAAGAAGGGCGAGAAGCCAGTGGAGGCTGAGAAAAAGAAGGAAGGTGACGGCAAGAAGGGGAAGAACAATAAGAGGAAGGGGCGTCAGGGCCCCGAGACCTCTAAAAAGCAGCAGACAGTGACGGTTAACGCTGTCGCCACACCGGTCCCAGCCACACTACATACTCCAACCTCAGCTGCACCAAATGCTCCCAGACCTTATTTCGGTAATCTTCCCAAGTGCAATAAGTGCGGTCTCCATCATAATGGAGAATGCAAGGGATTTCAGTGCACCAGTTGCAATCGAAGGGGACACACTGCAAGGTACTGCAGGACTTACCCTCCCCAGAACCAAAATCAGGGAAACAACAACAACAACCATCGCAACAACAACAACATCATCACCGGCGGCAGCAATGCAAGACCTAGCCACACCTGCTATGGGTGTGGAAGGACTGGGCATTTCCGCCGAGACTGCCCTAACAATAACAATTCAGGAAACGGAGGAACAGGAAGGATGCTGACCATGGGTCAGGGAGAGGCGATTCAGGACCCCTCAGTTGTTACCGGTACGTTTCCCCTAAACCATACTTATGCATGCATCTTATTTGATACCGGAGCGGAGAGAAGTTTCGTAAGCGATAAGTTTAAACATTTATTAAAACAACAGCCCCAAAAGCTAAATGAAACCTATACGGTGGAAATGGCCAATAGGAAAACCAAATCCACTGGGGAAATCTACATCGGATGTACCCTAACCCTTAATCAACACGTCTTTCGAATAGACCTAATGCCAGTATCAATTAGGAGTTTCGATGTGATCATCGGCATGGACTGGCTAAGCCCCCACCATGCTGAAATTATGTGCCACGAGAAGGCCGTTCGTCTTCGTCTCCCAAATCACGAAACCCTAGTAATTTACAGAGACAAACTTAGCATGAACCTTCGCCTCATCTCGTGCATCAAGACACAAAAGCACCTACGAAAGAATGATTCGGCATTTCTGGCTCACATAATGGATAAAACCAAGGAAGAGACTAACATTCAAGATATCCCGGTAGCGTGTGAATTTCCAGACGTGTTTCCTGAAGATCTTCCAGGAGTACCCCCAGAGAGACAGGTTGAGTTTCGAATCGACCTCGTTCCAGGAGCAACTCCTCTTGCTAAATCACCCTATCGGTTGGCTCCTGCTGAAATGCAGGAATTGTCTAGCCAACTCAGTGAACTTCTGGACAAGGGATTTATCCGACCTAGTTACTCGCCATGGGGAGCTCCAATGCTCTTTGTCAAAAAGAAGGACGGATCCTTTAGGATGTGCATCGATTACAGAGAGTTAAATAAACTCACAGTCAAGAATCACTACCCACTCCCAAGAATCGATGATCTATTCGACCAGCTCCAAGGAGCTAGTTATTTTTCTAAAATAGATCTACAGTCCGGATACCACCAACGCAAAGTTCGGGAAGAGGATATTCCAAAAACTGCTTTCCGAACCCGCTACGGGCATTATGAATTTGTTGTAATGCCCTTCGGTCTAACAAATGCACCTGCTGCATTTATGGATCTAATGAACCAGATCTGTCGACCATTCCTAGACAACTTTGTCATTGTCTTCATTGATGACATTCTCGTTTATTCCCGAAGCGAAGAAGAGCATGGCCAACATCTCCGACAAATCCTAGAAACGCTGCGATCGGAGAAGCTATACGCAAAACTCTCCAAGTGTGAGTTCTGGCTCCGGAGCGTGAACTTCCTAGGTCACGTAGTTAGCCAAGATGGAATTCATGTGGATCCCTCTAAGGTCAAAGTTGTTGAAGGGTGAGCAATCCCGACAACGCCCACAGAAATTCGTCAATTCCTGGGTCTAGCAGGCTACTATAGGAGATTCATTCAAAACTTCTCTAAGATCGCCAAGCCACTTACCTCGCTTACGCAAAAGGGCGTACCATTCAAATGGATAGACAAACAAGAGATTGCGTTTCGGACCTTAAAGCAAGCTCTCTGTAGCGCCCCTGTACTATCTCTACCGGAAGGAACGGAAGATTTTGTAGTCTACTGCGACGCGTCAAATCAGGGCTTAGGTTGCGTTCTCATGCAACGTGGGAGAGTGATAGCCTACGCATCCCGCCAACTAAAGACGCACGAAGTAAACTATACGACCCATGACCTAGAATTGGGAGCTGTAGTCTTTGCCCTAATGATTTGGAGGCATTACCTTTACGGTACGAAGTGCACCGTCTTCACGGATCACAAGAGTCTCCAACACATCTTGAACTAGAAGGATCTGAACATGAGGCAACGAAGATGGGTTGAATTGCTAAACGATTATGAGTGTGAGATCAAGTACCACCCAGGCAAGGCCAACGTGGTAGCTGACGCATTAAGTCGGAAGGAGTACTCTAATCGTCGTGCGAAAACTCTCTCAATAACCATTCAATCTCACCTGGCCACTCAAATTGCAGTAGTCCAGTCGGAGGCCATGAAGACGGAAAATAGAGCAAGTGAAGCACTGCGAGGAATGGAGAAGAACCTTGAGGCAAAGGAGAATGGAGTATACTATTTCATGAACCGTATTTGGGTCCCTAAACTCGGAGGATTTAGAGAAGTTGTTATGAAGGAAGCCCCAAGACACGATACTCCATTCATCCCGGTTCAGACAAGATGTATTTAGATATTAAACAACACTATTGGTGGCCTAACATGAAGGCGGAAATTGCGACCTATGTTAGTAAGTGCCTTACGTGCGCCAAGGTAAAGGTGCAGTACCAGAAACCCTCAGGATTATTACAGCAACCGGTAATCCCTGAGTGGAAATGGGAGGGTATTTCTATGGATTTCGTGACCAAGCTACCCAAGACGTCGGACGGACTGGACACCATATGGGTAATAGTCGACCGACTGACGAAGTCTGCCCATTTCCTGCCTATAAAGGAATCCTACAAGATGGAAAGATTGACACGTTTGTACATTCGAGAGATCGTGAGACTCCACGGAGTACCAGCGTCTATTATCTCGGATAGGGATAGTAGATTCACTTCGTGTTTTTGGCAATCTCTCCATAAGGCACTAGGAACTCATCTCGACATGAGCACCGCGTATCATCCACAAACGGACGGTCAAAGCGAACGAACCATTCAAACGCTTGAAGACATGCTTCGCGCATGTATGATAGACTTTGGGAAGTCATGGGATACCCATTTTCCTTTAGCCGAATTCTCGTATAACAACAGTTATCATTCAAGCATTAAGGTCGCTCCTTTCGAAGCACTGTACGGGCGTAAGTGTAGATCACCGTTATGTTGGGCTGAAATAGGTGACACCCAGCTAGCAAAAGCATTCACGTCGGATCAGGCGCTAACGGGGCCGGAGATCATTCGTGAAACCACAGAAAAGATCATTCAAATCAGAGCTCGATTGCAAGCCTCACGCGACCGACAAAAGAGCTATGCCGATAAACGGCGAAAGCCCTTAGAATTTCAAGTCGGAGATCGAGTACTGTTAAAAGTCTCACCCTGGAAAGGAGTTATTCGTTTTGGGAAGCGGGGAAAACTGAACCCACGATACATTGGACCTTTCGTAATCGTCGCCCGAATAGGTCCGGTAGCATACAGACTGCAACTACCCGCAGAGCTGAACAGTGTGTACCCCGTGTTCCATGTACCTAATCTAAAGAAGTGTCTATCAGATGAAACACTCGTTATTCCCTTTGACGAGATCGAAATCAACGAGAATCTTCTGTTCGTTGAAGAACCAATTGAAATCATGGACAGGGAGGTGAAGCGTACTAAGCAAAGTCGCATCCCGATCGTGAAAGTACGGTGGAACGCAAAGCGTGGGCCAGAAGTCACGTGGGAACGCGAAGACCAAATGAAGCAAAAGTACCCTCACCTATTCTAGCATTCTCAAATCTAGCTTTCAAACATAATTTCAGGACGAAATTCCCTCTAACGGGGGGATGATGTCACACCTGGAAATTTTGTGTCTTGTAATCACTATACTTAAGTAAAATGTTGAACTAAAAACTTAAGAGTATGTGTGATGCCTTCAAAAACTTCAATAAAATACATCATACAAGTACTTCAAATAGTCAACAAACAATTGGAAACCCTAGAAGTTCTTGTTTAGGTCCATTTTGGACTAGGACTTCCTTATTGGGCCCAAATGGACCAATAAGCTTCCAATTTGACTATCATGGGCTTAGAACCCTTAAATGGGCTCTAACTGGACCCACATTCATTTATTTCAACATTTTGGGCCATATTGGGCCTAGAATGAAATAAATTAAAAGTTTTGCACCATGATTAACCTAAACTAGCCCAACATAGTGTGAAAATCATATTATATTTTTTTAGGTTAAAACTCATCCAACTTAACTTATACATGGGCTTGAGGGCATTAAAGTCCAAATTTTTCCTTTTCCTTCCAAATTCTCGGCCCAAGGCCCAAATCCAAGATGAAAGGAGGGGTTTGACTTTCATTGCCACCTCTTTATTCTCTCATGGATCTCCATGCACAAACACATGTTTCCATGCACATATCACTTCACCCACTTCTCTTTCCTCTCTTTCTTTTCCTTTGGTCGAGAGTCTCCCCAAACACACACATTCCACAACAAAAATCTCTCTAAATCACTCAAGACTTCTCTCTTCTTCCTCTCCATTCAAAATCTCGAAACTTTGCTAGTATTTCAAGATGATTTCACAAGATAATCATCATCCTTTGGTAAGTTTTCCCATGTCTAAGTTACAAAACTCCCCTCTCATATAAGATCATTTATTCTAAACAAGTTTCTTTGGTGATCATACTCCTAGAAAACTCCATAAACTCGAGATCTTCATCAAGGGGTGCTAGGGCCAAAAATCACCAAACTTAATTCCATCTTTTCTTCAAAAACCGAAACCACACCCTAAGGTTAGCTTCATACTCCCTACTTTTCTGTTTTATAAGTTTTATGGGGGGGGGGAGTACAAGTGAAAGTGTAGATCTATATGTGCTTAGTATGCCTTGTATGATTTCTATGCTTATATGTGTGTTTTTGTGTGATTATGATGTTAGATCTAGCCATAAATTCCTAAAAATCGAGATGTATTTTATGTTGAATGATACTAGCATGAATTATATCACAACATACAAAGTATTCCAAGAAAAATAGCTAAGAGGTTTAATAACATCATCTTTGGGCTAAAAACTCATTTTTTTTGACACAAAATGTAAATATATATATATATATATATATATATATATATATATATATATATATATATATATATATATATATATATATAAAGTTAAAGGACCCAAATTGACATATTGCGAATTCTGATGGATGAGAGTAGTCAAAACAGTTTCAATAAAGTGTTTTCTGGAAATATATTCTCTTGGAGGATTAAAAATATAAATTTCAAACTTAATCGGCTAAAAATGACATTTTTTTGGCCCAATAGGGCCTAAAATGCGAAATTTCCTGTTTTGAAGGGCTAAAACTGTATTTTTCGGTAAAACAGGGGACTACTAGTGTTCTAAATCCTTTTCTAAGGTTGAAAATGCTTTTTATAATCTAAAAGGACCAAATATGCAAAAATTTTCCAATTTGGGCTAAAAATGTAAAAATTGAGAAAAAGAGGGGTTACAACCGAGAAAACTGTATTTTCAGGGATTAAAACTGTTTTCAACTATGAATATGCTGGAAAATGTCAATTGCAATAAGTTTTGGTGTTAAAATGCCAAGAAAAATAGTTTAAGGACTAAATCGGAAATTTATTTATTCTAAGGGTCGAAAAAGTAAATTTACAAAATAAAGAGGGACTGTAAACAGAAAAATTTCAATGCTAATTCAATACATCCATCGTGATCAAATATTGGCACTGCGACTACCGACGAATTTCATTACACAACAACACCAAAAATCGTTATCAAACGAATTGATTCTAGTCTCGAATCAATAACAAACCCGAAACTACTAACACGACGATAACTCGATTCATACAAGTAATATTTGGGAATTCAATAAACACGTGAGAGTGCACAGACGTCGACGCACCATCTTTGGGCCCCAAAGTGTAAAATCTTGTTTGTTGGGCCTAGCTAGCCCAATGACCTAATCTTTAGGCCCGAAGACTTCAATCTTACGAGTTGTTGGGTCTTACATGATCCAACACAGCGTAAAAGGACTTTCAATGGCTTTTATACTATTGGTCCCCAAGGGTCCTTTGGTACTGCTAGTAAAGTCGGTTATTCACATGCGAGTCGGGCCAAGGGCCCTTCGCACTCATTTTATCCCCAACCGACTAATGGAGTTATCGAGGTCTTCGTGCTCTCTTTCTCTTCGGATGTGGGACTACAAGAAGTCAGGGCGGTTGGATTACGTGAATAGTACGGACTACGCCTACGTGATCGTTAGTATAATTGTAAACTGGTCGTTTGTGTAACGCGTGTTTATAATAATTCACCATGCGCAATAATCCGACGTCGCTTGGAATCAATGACTTCACATGCCGCGATGGTACAACAACTACATGGAATTCAAAGTGTTAGGAAAACATCGGGTTTTCCTAGGGTTTTTTCAATACATACAGTTTCGAAATGTACACAAGTTTAATGAACACTTTTTACAACTATAGAAACAAACAAGCATACTCATGGATCTTCACAAACTTTTTCAGAAACTCTTTTCAGAAAATATCGAATTTTCTGGTGATTTTCAAAATAATACAAAACGTTGCTTTTCAAATACCGCTTATGAACTCACCAACATTTCATATGTTGACGTTTTTCAAAATACTTGTATTCTCAGGTAACAAGTAAACCGAAGGAAACGTATTCAGTGATGGCTTGCAGTTTGTTTATCTATGATCGAACAATTTTATTTTTGGGAATGTAATATTAAAACAATTTACTCAGTGTAAACCCTATCAGTTGTACTATATTAATGCATGGTGATGAATGATATTATGTTTCATATATATTCAATGTTATGGTATTCAATTAAGTCACGACAGCCCTCGGACGTTTCTGCCGTCTGGTTCGGGGGTGTGACAAAACAAAGCATAAACAAATCGGTTTTTTTTTGCCGTGAAATTGGGGATGTCACACTTATTAAGGTTCAAAGAAGTCTGAATCGCCTCTATAAGATAAAATTAACAATTGGAATCCCTATTTTCCTTCACTTAAAGCTAAGCAAGAATACGTGGAGACGGCATGCAAGACTTGGACATTAATTTCAAGTCAATGAAATTAATGTTAAAGAAATGTCTAGTCAAAGGCTTACCACACTTTAATCATGAGAATCAATTATGTGAATCTTGCTTGGTGGGCAAGCAAACAAGAAATTCATTCCTGACTGTGACGACATACAAAGCAAATTATCCATTAGATCTAGTAAACAGTGATCTATGTAGACCAATTACTCCAACTACCATAAGAGGAAACAGGTACATTTTCACATTAACTGATGAATTCTCACGATACATGTGGACTTATCTAATGAAAGAGAAGAGTGAAGCGTTTGCATACTTCAAGAAATTCAAAGCATTGGTGGAGAATGAAACGGGAAAGATATTGAAATTTTTTAGTAGTGATCGAGGCGGAGAATTCACATCACTCGAATTCACATATGATTTGTTAAAGTTACAAGTTTGAGCATGATTAAAAGATTCAAGATGGAAATGTCAAAGAACTTCGAGATGTCGGATCTTGGAAGATTAACTTACTACCTTGGCATTGAAGTTAAACAAGTAGAAGCGGGCATTACTATAAACCAAGAATCGTATGCTCAACGCATTCTAAAAGAAATCGGTTTACATGATTACAATTTAACCCACATTCCCATGGAACCGGGAAATAAATTGTGAAAGGAAGAAGATGAACCCAAAATCGACCCAATATAGTATCGAAAGGTGGTAGGATGCCTTAGATATCTCTTGCAAACAAGACCCGATATGACATACATGGTTAGAGTCGTTAGCCGATATATGTAAAGCCTAAGAGAATCACATGGTGGTGCAATCAAACATATCCTAAGGTACTTATGAGGAACAACGGGATACAGAATCAAGTGCGAGAGGATGGGACAAACCTGACACATTAGTTATAATGATAGTAGTCACAATGTTGACCCGAATGACTGAAAAAGCACAACCGGTCACATTTTCTACTATGGGTCCTCTCCGATAACATGGTGTTCGCAAAAGCAAGATACCGTTGCCTTATCATCTTGCGAGATAGAGTTCATGGAGGCCACGATGACCGCATGTCAAGCAATATGGCTTCAAGATTTTCTCGGAGAAATCATGAACAAAGCGTAAGAGAAAGTGGTTCTAAGAGTTGATAACAAGTCGGTTATCGAACTAACAAAAAATTTCGTTTTTCATGGAAGGAGTAATCACATTCACACAAGGTTTCACTTCATTCGTAATTGTGTTGAAAACAAACAAGTAGAGGTGGAGTGCATTCTCGGTGAAGAACAAAAGGCGGACATTCTTACTAAACCACTAGCTCGAACCAAGTTCAAGGAAATGCGGAGCTTGATCGAAATCAAAGACGTCTCTAGAAGGACTTAGAGATTCGGGGGTGATTGTTGGAATCCTAAGTCAAGTAGGACTTTGAGACCAATTAAGAATGGGATTTTAAGCAAGTCGGTTTTAGAGTCCTAATCTTGTTCTACAAGTCCGTAGAATGTAGGTCTATATATACATTGTTTTTAGATTGAGTTATGATCATTGAGAGACATTATAAACATTGTGAGTTTTGAGTGATTTTCTCATAATAATCAAAGAGTTATTTTGGTTGATTGTGTTAACATATTCTGAACTTGAAGCTTAGTAGCATAGTTTCCATAAGACCGATCGGAATGGGATAACCGCACATCGCATTAATCCATATAGTGAATATATTACCCTCATGAAGAGTGACTTTATCCATACGTCTTCTAACTTCCGCTACTGAAAAAGAGTCTAGACCTCCTAAGTTGCATTCCATCGATTAACATAATTCGAACAATGGAAGTCATGTAGCAAGTCAAGAAATTGTTGCAAAAGTTCAAATACGTTTCCCGAGACAGTAGACAAATTCCAATACGAATTCCTCTATGCATCATACTATCTCTAATTAATTAAGCAATCTATATCAGTTTCTAAAGTGAATAATCTAGGAAAATGGACCATTGAAGGATTATCAAGAATATACATAAAATATAACATTTCCATCGATCCAAAAACACATATACATAAAACATAACATTCCCATGGATCCAAAAACACGTCTCATTAAATCCAAAAATCTAGCAAATAATTGATCATACTTATGATTTTTTTCTCGATTCCAAACAAAATCTTGAAATGAATGAATTGTTTAATATATCGGGTCACCTAAGAAATCACAATTATAATAATGATAACATTCAAGCCGTTGCGTTTTTCTTCTCAACAAGTTTCTCAATAAGGTCAGCAGCTTCCTGAACCGTAGTTATGTTTTGGGAATTCTCCTCTTCAACACTGATGCCAAATTCTTCTTCTAATGTCATCACTATTTCAACCTACATTTATCCAAACATTCATGGTCCCATTTAGATCACGTTCTTATAATAGTTAACCTAGTAATAAAAACATAAACTTATATACATAGTCTTGGATTGCAATCCGATTATATATTTTGTAATCTATAGTCATAATTTATGTGCATCTTGTTCATGCAAAATACAAATCAAGAACAAATATACAAAATTTTTTCTAAGGGTATTATATCGTTTTATTAGGTATTACAAAGCATCAACATTAAAGCCATTAGCTATAACAATAGTCGTAAGTTATGAAAATGGTACTTGTGGTGTGAGAAATTTACATTTCAGTCCAATGTAAAAATTGATTTTCTTGCACGGATTGTTCTTATTGTTTTATTTTCTTGCAAATCAAAAAACTAGCAGCCAAATTGATCATATTTAAAAAAAAAAAAAAAAAAAAAAAAAAAAAAAAAAAAAAACTAATAGCTTAGGTCAGATTTAATGACCAAGAAATGATAGTTGCAAGAAAATAAAACCACGAAGATTGTCCTGGAAATCAAAACTTGGACAAAATCCAAGTTTCACCAAACCGTATCTAATAATAATTGGAACAATAAACTCATTAAACACGTTGTTTTGAAGAGTTTGGTCATAAAGTTGGTTAATTAGTAGAAATAATAAATTTAAGCAATGACGAAAACATACCGTATCAAGGGAATCGGCACCAAGGGCTGAGAATTTAGAGTCAGGTTCAACCACAGAGTCTGCTGACAAAGCCAATTGCGTCTTAACAATTTCACAAACTTTGGTCACTGTCTCTGGCTTTGCCTATATTATCAATATTAATTATTTAATACTCCAATATAAACGTAAATACCTGCATATATATATATATATATATATATATATATATATATATATATATATATATATATATATATATATATATATATATATATATATATATATATATATATATATATATATATATATATGATTTTTGATAAACAAAATAGGAAAGAGAATTACTTACTGCACAAGAGATTTGAAAACGGGATGCTCTCAGTCTTAAGCAAGGGACACCACTTGTGACCCGACCCAATGAGACTAACTTGTGTATCGAAGGTTTGCCTATTATCTATGAGAAGCAACAAATTAAATTAATGTCAGTAAGTTACAATTAAGTGTTCATTTCAGCTTATTTATGTATCTATAACAAATGAGTGATTTGATCAACCATATTTACTTAAGATGGGTAGTTAGTAATATTATTAAAAATGATCAAAATGTAACATGTTGATAAAAAAGTTATTGAACTACATCCTTAATCATTAAATTAATATATATATATATATATATATATATATATATATATATATATATATATATATATATATATATTGCACTAATATAGTTTTATAATCATATTTAACAAAATAGTTATATATGAAGACTATAAAAGAAAAACAAGGGACAAAAAATCAACTCAATCCAATGCAATGCATGCGTCTTAAATTTTAAATCCTTGTATCCATTGCTGAAATCACAAAATTTACATAATAAACTTGAGAACATTAATAGAAGGCGCAACTCAGAATTAAGATTAGGATTTATATATAGGCGGCTAAATAAACAACATTAGTGGTGCATAATAATGGGTTATATATAATCGTTTCTTTTATTGAGTTCTATTATATACGTGTTCAAATAATTCTTTTTAAATCAATTTAGCACACACCTTGACATTTTTACCCAATATTGTGTAGCCCAATATATTTATTCCTCAAGAACATACCAATCTAATTACCATTTTGTAATGCTTCAAGCCAAAAATAAGTAAGCATAATTATTATCACAATAACTTCTAACCATATTATAAATTGAATTGAAGATATTACACATTAATGTACTACTTTTTACAGGCTTTCGGAATATTGAATCACCTACATCAATACTATAATGGTGAATAAACTAAAAAATGGAACTTTGCTATTTTAGAAAGTAGAAATGGGAAGAAGAAGTCAAAGAGTTGACCTGATTGGTGTGCATGGAAGAAGTCGTGAACTTAACACAAGTGATCGGAGCAGCAGCCATTGCGAGGTGAATGGGAGTTTTCGTTGGTTTTTTTGTGTAGGGATTATGAGATTATGAGATTAGGGTGTGCATTAGAAAGGATTGGTCGACTTTACGACGTCGTAATGGACAGACAAGTGGGTTAATGGATATCGTTTTGAGGTACGAGTGGCGTAAATTAACCCACACGGGGTGCACCCTATCCAATCCAGATACAGAATCTACTTTACCAGCTGGCTGACGTGGCGGATCACTTTGGTGAGTCATGGATGATGACTCACGAGTCACGTGCTCGTTCTGAAAACAAAAAATATTTAAAAATAAAATATGTGGCTTCGCCCGGGTTCGAACCGGAGACCTTCAGTGTGTTAGACTGACGTGATAACCAACTACACCACGAAACCATGTTGAACTGTTTATATATAATAATGCCATAACCTTTATTTTTATTTTAAATACATTGTAATCAAAATGAAAAGTTTTATTTTTTATTATTTATTAAATTATAAAATAATAATATACAGAGTTTAAATTATATAACATTTTATTGTTTTATTGAATAAGTTTACATGTTAAACTTTCTATCACCCGTAGGGTTGGTTTTAATAAAAAAAAATTAGGGTTGAATTATATAAAGTCCATGAAGGATTATACTGAAAAATCAAGAAACTATGGTAATTTTCATACAATTTGTCATACAAAAGTTTATAAAACCTTAGCAAAAAGGAGAAAGACATTAAAGACCTCGTCTCTCAGAGATGGTGTTTATATATTGTGTAGAGTTTCGGACTTAAAGTGGGACATACGTGTCGATTGAAAAATAGATTTAGGAGTGTGTGAATTAATAGTAAAAAAGTCTTTTATATATATTAAAAACTTACAACTAGTAAACTACAAAATGTTACGATCCAATAACGATTAAGAATCACAAGAAACAAAAATAGACAAATATAAAAATAACATACAACCAAATTTTGATTATTTTAGTATAGGTATAAACATAAAACAGAAACAAGAATGTATTAGTTAAACAAATCATGAGTTGCTATAACTCTTTCCATAACAGTAGTTTAGGAAGACATAATTGTGTGTAGAAGCAATGTATTTTGAGACAATCTTCATTTCAAATATTGTATAGTCAACATAAATGATCAAGAGTAATTGTTAAAAAAATGGTTTTCGTTAACCAATATCTGGTTATAAATTATAACATAAAGTCTTAAATATTGATGATAAGCATTAATTTTTTTACATAGCATAATAATCATATCATCCAAAATTATGACTTGTCTTGTATTTTTGTATGTCGATGCTTACATCATATTCGTTGGTTCTTGTATTTTTGTATGTCGATCATATTATCCACAACTACTATTGCTTTCCAAACATGAGAACTAGAGCATTTAGTTATAAAATACAAATACAATTTTATTGAATTAAAAATATCAAGCATTATACTATATATTAAAACAAAAATCTTTATGAATATACAAAATACAAATACAATTTTATTGAATTAAAAATATTAATCATTATATTAGACTATATATTAAAACAAAAGTGTAATTTCATGTTTTCATATTTTGGCCACATATGTATTATATTTCATACTTTAGCCACAAAAATTTATTTATTTTGTGATATATTTAGTCCCTAGACTATAGTTTTGTGTTTCACACTTTGGCCATAAAAGTTTCTTTTGTTTATAAAATTGACCCTTACACTTTTGTATGTTGGCACTTTCCACCCCTACTTTGTAGAATGTCACTTTCGACACCTTTATTTTATAAAATATCACTTTTATGTAGATCTGACAAATGTGTAATGTCGTGTTGGGTTCGTGTCGTGTCAAGACATTAAACGGGTTGAGATGACCTAACCCTAACCCGGTCCCGTTTAATTATCATGTCGTGTCATGTCAACCTTTTATTTTCGTATCGATTTTGTGTCGAGTTTCAAGTTAAGGTTTAAACCTTATAAATATGTTGTGTCATGCTGAGTTGAAACATTTTAAAGGTTTAAAAGTAAGAGCATGGAGGAAAAATAAAAAAAAAAAAAGTGAAATGTTGGAGTTGGAAGGTGGAATGAAAAAAATCCATACTAAGTTTAGAAAACAAAAATGAAAGAATTAGATTTAGGGAGCAAATGAGATAGATAATGAGGATGAATAAAATTAAGTCACTTTTAAAGTTTGGATTTTATTTTTAATTCTGAATTTGGATCACTACAAGTGTATAATATTTAAATTATTTATAAAAATATGAAATTTATAAAAAAAAAAGTTATATTTAATTAAACGGGTTATATTTGAGTTGAAAGTATGAACCCTAACCCTACCTCTTTAATTATCATGTCACGTCGTGTCAACCCGTTTACATAAACATGTCTAAATCTCTTATCCAAACCCGCAAATATCGTATCGGGTTTGTGTCGTATCAAGTTTTGTCATGTCTACTTTTATCCCCTCAAATTTGAGCATTGACATTTTTAACTCCTTGAACTTTCATATATTTGCATGTTTAAAGGTTTTGTCCCTAGACTTTTTGTCTGTCGGCAAGTTTGCTCTCCCCACAAATAAATAAATAACATGTAATAAAATTAACATAATACTATTAGATAACAAGTGCATCATAACATATAATCTTTTAATTTGGATCGACATATTAAACAAAACCTTGTATGCGTCTCCTATAGAGCAGGAATGGATAATTTCTAGTTTTTATTATTTTTCAAAAATATTAATAAAATAAATTATAATTAATGACATTGCTAAATTATAAATCTATTTTTATTAAGATACATGATAATATCACGATGAATAATAATTTCGAAAAGTAATAAAAAGCGAAAAAGAGTTTTAAATAAAAGAAATATGAAAAAGGAAAAAAACTTCTAAAGTAATAAACTAAAATGAAAAAAAAAAAAAAAAACTAAAATAACGAGTAGAATATGCTTGAGTAATTAAATATGATTTGATTATAACTAGGAAAAGGTTCGTACCTTGCACGCGTCATTCTTTTTAGAAAAAAATGGTAAAATAATATGATAGACGAAAATTTTAAAAAAAATTAAGAAAATTGATTGAATTTAGCAATTTTTTAGAAAAAATGTGACAAAAATTTGAATATTAAAAAGTTCGGATTGATAATAAAATTAAAAAAAAAAAGTATCAAATAGAATAATCTTGAAAAATGAGAGACAAAACTCTAAATAGACTTTTGAGAAAATCTAAAAAACATGTGAGAAAAGTCACAAGTGAATCCTTTTAGAAAAAAAAATTGATAGAAAAATACTGTAAACGAAAATGATAAAGAATAAAGAAAAAAGATTGTAAAGAAGTAAAAATGAAAGTTTAGCTGCAAAAATAAAAATAAGTAAAAATAAAGTGGCAAAACTATAAGGGAAAACTACAATAAAGTTCCTACATATTGGCCTCATAATCGATTTAGTCCCTATATATTTTTTTTATTCAATTAAGTCCCAAATACCGGTAATCGTATTCAATTTAATCCTTTGACCCGGTCAACAGGTCATCCAACTTTCAAAAATTACATTTTTGGCCCAGATTTCAAAATTTATTACAAATTTGATCCAAAATTTACACTTTTGGCCCGGATTTTAATTTTTTTTTTACAAATTTAGTCCAAACTTTACCTTTTTTGCCCAAATTTTAGAATTTTATTATGAATTCATCCTAATTTTAGTTTTTTTGCAACTTTTTTTTTTCAAAAAATTGTTTCTAACATGTTTTTTCTTTATAAAATCATATTTATACCAAAAAAAATGTATTTTCACATAAAAATCTTATATTTTCTATATAAAACTTTTTTTAAAAAGTTTTTTGTATATGAAATATCTAGTTATAAAAATATGTATTTATTTAGTATATAAATATATATAAATTTGTTTTTATAAAAAAATGTACACACACCTATCACCTTTATATATATATATATATATATATATATATATATATATATATATATATATATACATATATATATATATATATATATATATATATATATATATGCACACAAATAGGTGTGTATCTATATTTTTTTTATTAAATCGTGTTTGTATATGAAATATTTAGTTATAAAAAAACTTTCTTCAAAAAGTTTTTTGTATATGAAATATTTAATTATAAAAATAAGTATTTATTAAGTATATAAATATATAGAAATCCGTTTTTATGAAAAAAAATGTATACAAACACCTATTTTATCTATTTTTTTATAAAATCGTTTTTGTTTATATTTTTTTTATAAAAACATGTTTGAATATTTTTTTTATATAATACGTGTTTGTATACATTTTATAAAATGTATACAAACACGATTTTATAAAATATATACAAACATGTATTATATAAAAACTTATTTAAACACGTTTTTATAAAATGTATACGAACACGTATTATATAAAAAATTATTCAAACACGTTTTTATAAAAAAAAATATAAACAAACACGATTTTATAAAAAAAAATACAGATACACACCTATTTGTGTGCATATATATATATATATATATATATATATATATATATATATATATATATATATATATATATATATATATATAAAGGTGATAGGTGTGTATACATTTTTTTATAAAAACAAATTTATATATATTTATATACTAAATAAATACATATTTTTATAACTAGATATTTCATATACAAAAAACTTTTTAAAAAAAGTTTTATATAGAAAATATAAGATTTTTATGTGAAAATACATTTTTTTGGTATAAATATGATTTTATAAAGAAAAAACATATTAGAAACAATTTTTTGAAAAAAAAAAGTTGCAAAAAAACTAAAATTAGGATGAATTCATAATAAAATTCTAAAATTTGAGCAAAAAAGGTAAAGTTTGGACCAAATTTGTAAAAAAAAATTAAAATCCGGGCCAAAAGTGTAAATTTTGGACCAAATTTGTAATAAATTTTGAAATCTGGGCCAAAAATGTAATTTTTGAAAGTTGGATGACCTGTTGACCGGGTCAAAGGATTAAATTGAATACGATTACCGGTATTTGGGACTTAATTGAATAAAAAAAATATATAGGAACTAAATCGATTATGAGGCCAATATGTAGGGACTTTATTGTAGTTTTCCCAAACTATAAAAATAAAATTTTTTGAAACTTCCAATGTCCTTTAATATATATAATAATAATAATAATAATAATAATAAAGGTTCGAAATATAATAACGCTTTACTTAAATACATATATGACTGACCTTTGGCTCCTCCGACCCATTACATTATCCATTGAGCTGTTTTAGCATAAAAAAACAAAAAACAAAATACAATTTATAAATGAATTAATTTATTTATATGGATTTATTGTTGTAACCTTGTAGGCTCATAGCAAGAATCAACGTTGATTCGAATTCGAAATGTGACAGCCCAAAAGTATAAACCCTGGCAAGAAACCAACAAACCGTGAAAAACCCTTGGAATGCGCACTAACATTCTCAGGCTTCCAGTTTCATTCACAGAGGTGTAGCATAGCTATCTGCAAGGAGCAACACAACGCACAATCGCGATTGTGCTAATGGATGATTCGCTGCAATCTGTGATCCCGATGTTCCTCTACTCGTCTTCGTCTTCTTCGAAGAATCTCATCGAATTTGAGCATTTGATTGCCAAACGACGGAATTCGTCTTCGTCTTTGTCGCCTCCGAGTGAGTTAGGTATGGAGATGTTTTCGCCTGCTTATTACGCAGCGTGTAGCATAGGCGGCATTTTTAGCTGTGGACTTACTCACATGGCGGTCACTCCGCTCGATCTTATCAAATGCAATATGCAGGTCGGTTTCTATCTCAATCTCTTGTCCATATGAATGTTTGTTGTATGAGTAGAAACTATTAGTTGAATCTATGAATGTGATGGTTTCAAAAATCTTATTCGAAGGTGCCTTTTACATTGCTCAAGACGATCATAATCTGATTTAGAGTAGTAGACACGTATGTGCGTCGTTGATACGCATCAATTTAGCTAATCACTTGCGAGGTTTATGATTTGTCATTAGGTTTCGTTTTTCATTTCGCCATGCCTTATACGAAATTCTGATCTGCAAGTGGAATGTATATTTAATACTGTAATTAATACATTCCAGCTTTATATATTGAGTTTGATAGGCGCATTACAGCAAATATTATAAACAAAGTTTTAGAGTATTTAAATATAGCTCTTGATAACCTCGATAAGCCATTCTTTAATGGCGACATCAGAAAGCTATAGGCACTTACAGGATACTAAAACAAGAAGATGAAATAGTAACAGGACATCAGAATCTCAATTAGGTCGTTATCAATTCAGTTTTGTATCCTGAAATTGCATACATATAACATATATCCAAATGTTCAGATTAACCCTGCAAAATTCAAGAGCATATCTTCTGGTTTTGGAACATTACTGAAGGAGCAAGGAATCAAAGGATTTTTCACAGGCTGGGTGCCAACATTGCTAGGTTACAGTGTGCAAGGTGCTTGCAAATTTGGGTTTTATGAGTTCTTCAAGAGAGCCTACTCAGACATTTCTGGTCCAGAAAATGCAGCCAAGTATAAAACTTTGATCTACCTCGCTGGTTCTGCTTCTGCAGAACTTATTGCCGATATTGCCCTTTGCCCTTTTGAAGCAGTTAAGGTTCGTGTCCAAACAAATCCAGGATTTGCCAAGGGTTTCTCAGATGGCTTCCCAAAGTTCATCAATGCTGAAGGCACTGCAGGGTAGGAGCATCATAAACATAAACTGTAACCAATTTTAGACCAATTGTTTCTCTATTTAATTTTTTGCAAATTCTTCAACAGGTTGTACAAGGGGTTGGTACCTCTTTGGGGGCGACAAATTCCATGTAAGTTGATAGAATATTATAGATTCAAGGAGAATTGACTGACAATTGACAGTGGCAAAAATGTAAATATGTTCAGATACAATGATGAAGTTTGCATCATTTGAGACAATTGTAGAGATGATATACAAGCATGCAATTCCCATACCCAAAGATCAATGTAGCAAAAGCTTGCAGCTTGGAGTGAGCTTTGTTGGTGGTTATGTTGCTGGTGTATTCTGTGCCATTATTTCTCACCCTGCTGATAATTTGGTTTCTTTCCTTAATAACTCACAAGGAGCTACTGTTGGCAATGTGAGTCATCATATATATATATATCCTCATATAATATTATTAAAAAAAAAAAAAAAAAACATTTATTTTTAGACACGTGGTTTATTAAACTTTGGTGCAGGCTGTAAAGGAGATAGGGTTGTTTGGTCTTTTCACACGTGGTCTTCCTCTTCGTATTCTAATGATTGGAACTCTTACTGGAGCACAATGGGGCATCTATGATGCTTTCAAAGTTCTTGTTGGCCTGTAAATTTCTTCTAACCTTGGACTATATTAGTAAAATTTTCTTCTTTATTTCCAATAAGAATATTAGAATATACAATATACATTGTATTTAAAAAGATTTTTTTTTTCTTTGTAGGCCTACTACAGGTGGTGCTCCTCCTATACGAAAGAAAACCACCAGACAAACTGACAAAATTGAGTGATTCAATATTTTCAACGAATTTTGATGGATAAATAGCATTAGTAGTCATTTAGGGATTTTTTTCCCTTACTATTCAAGGTTTTTGGTTAAACCTTTTTGTACAGAGTGTATTCTCATTCTCCCTTCATCTTGGCCATCATCTAATGAGGTGTCCAACTAATCGGGTAAACAATTTTCTCTGAGGTGTTCTGATTGCCTGATTTGTCAAAGTTAATATGGTTTTCTTCTTGACACAATGAATGAATTCGATATAGAATCAAATATACTAACATCATATGATATAAAAAATGTTTCTAACCTAGTCTTTACATATAAACAAATCTTAGATTCAAGTAAATCTCACTCAAAACTCATTGAACTCGATTTTCATGATTATCGTTCTGATCTTCAAAATGTAAATCCATAAATCACAAAACTAAACATCTACAATGAGTAATTGAACTTTATTATATGATTTGCAACAATGATCCTCCAGTTCGACATAAATTGTAGGGTTGCCCAAATACCAATCAATAACATGAAAACTAACAATTACCTTGAATTATCCCTAACCGTCGATCTTATTTGCGCCGCTTTTTAGACCATTTTTAAGTTGAATGAGATGGAATGTCAAGTTCGCATTCAATGAATGCCCATTGAACTATTGAATGGGAAAAGAAAATGTCACATTCTGAATTGTTTTATATTAATGGTAGTCCACAGAACAATTTAGAGTTCCGGATTACATGAAATGTATGAAAAATAAAACATTCCCCTAAAAATTTGGGAAACGCTTTTTTTTTCCTCGTGTATTTCCATTCACTTTCACTTTTCTTCTTAAAAATACTTGGGAACACACTCTAAGCGTGTGGAGAGAATGGGGAAATAACATGATGCTGAGTTGACAAAAAAAATACGGTTATTATACCCATTGGTCTTAGTTTTGCTCATCATAAGCCTTTGAATGTAAATTTCTTTTTTCTTCTTCAGAATGTTTATTTCCTTTCCATTTATTTCCAACCCAAAGAACACAAAAATACAACTCATAATCAACCTCAACTCCAACAATCAACCTTTCTCAAATTAGTATTTCTAAGAATCTCATTAGTCATTACCCCAAAAACAACTATAATACTTGAAAATACAATGAATCAATCCCCATCAAAAAACCCAAACCAGAATTTACATAGACCCCATGGCAAGGTTTTCTTATGCAAAATAAATAAACATAATATAACAAATCAACTTTTTCTAAATACTATTTTCTACCATTTTCTTTTAATCCACAGATTCTTTAACTTCAATGAGTTGATATATAACATCACACACTACACCAATGAACCTTAACCACAACCAATGTCTAAAGGGTACACAGTATCAAACACAACCCTAGCAAACACATGCCTCACTTCCTGTAAACTCCCCATACCTAACAACTCATAATCAATCTTCCCACCTTGCTTCCCCACAAATCCCACCTCCTTACCTTTATTAACACACTCAAATATCTTCACTCCCTTTAAATACAAATGCAAAGACACAAACACCTGCACAAATAAATAAAATAAATAGCAAACCAACTTTCAATATCCAAAAAAAAACCCTAATCAACTTACCAAATCAGAATAAGGTGCTTTGGGGTAACTACTCATTGCTTGTGAGACATAATACGAATCAGTCATGTTAGACAGTGCCCTATTAATAAACACCCCAAGATCCAAAACCTGTTTTTTCAGTGTCTTTAAGTCAAGATCTTGAGGCTCTGATAATTCATGGTAGATTCCTTTAGCATGTGGTTTGGAAATCCTTTTAGCTATGCTAACAGCTTCTTCCATATCTCCTCCATTGTTGATAGCAAGACTAAATACAGCAACAACCAAAGGGTCCCTTGGTTTATCTAATAACGCCATGTGGAACGCTAAAATTGCCACCCTGTAAACATATTGATTAGGTAGTGTTTGGTATTTGCATGAAGTAATTGAAAAAAGGAAAACACCGGAATGGAATATGCTCATTCGGTCATTCCATTCCCTTTGTGATTCCATTCCATTCCATCGTACCATAAACTACTATGACATGGTCGATCTGGTGCAAGGAGCTTATCCATGTTTGAAAACAATGACTGCAGTTTACGAAATAATAGTTAAATAAATATAAAGGTTAAAAATTTTATTTTATGAATAGGTTTTATTAAGCTTGATAAATACCAAGAGCATGTTAGTCTTCTTGTCACGTCTCTTAAAACCATCACGAACAAAATATGCAGCCTGAAAATACAATAGCATGTCAAAAACTCAAAATACATATAAATTAGTTAAAAATTAGTGACAAAAATGTTACCTGAATTGGTAAGAGTAATTCTAAGAGACCAAATCTCCATAATAACCTTAATGAAGGTTCAGCAGAACCATATGCTAACATGTAATTCACTTCCATAAGATGCCTCCCCTTTAACAAATAAACCCAAACATATCATAATATTTTAATTAATATCCATATCACACAGAACAACACAAAACAGAACAGGACAAAACAGAAAAGATCAGAATGTGAGAACATGACAGTCTTGTACTATGTTTGACCTGTATAGGACTGAGACAGACGTCAATAGGACAAAAAGTACAGGTTTTTGTCCTACACAGAAGAAGTAGGATAAAAGACGTAAATACCCTCCTCATTCTAATACCTTATCGAGCGGAAGAACAGAGTGTGCAAGGTGTTTTATTGCACGGGCGGTATCTCTTGAAAAACCAAACCCTAAACGAGCAGCGATTCTAATGGCACGTAGTATACGAGCTTCAACAAAGGGGAATATTTATTATTTAAGATTTAAGATTGAATAAAGCTTATTGGTTGAATTAAAATAAACTAAAATTAAAAAACTAACCACAATCTTCCACCAATGAGAAGCTGGCAGGATGAATAGTCCGCACCTAAAACCAAAATTACATTAATACCATAAAAAAAGTCTAAAGAGACTTAGTTTACAGAAAGTATACTTTAGCTTTTCTAATATCATCAATTCCTCCAACATAGTCATAAATTGTATTCACATATGGATCAAACATCAATCTGCAAAATGGGAACAAGAAAATGAATTATTATTATCGGGATTTAAGAAAAAATAGTTTTGGAAAAAAGAAAGAACAAAAAGATTCATGGAAGTGAACCAATGGAAACCAAAGAAGAAACCCGTTTATTGTTAAATCCCGTTGCATACAATTCCTCCAACGAGTATAATCTTTCTCCTCAAATCCTTCATGTCGTTCAAAAGCTATATCAGATTCCATTGACTGATTTCTATTTCTTGCTGAAGTGCTAAAACTAGAAACCTGTAAAACATAAGTCGAAATTCAAATAGTATTACTTGTAGTTTTGAAATTCGAGAATCCAATGAATAATACGAAGTTACAAACCTCTACAATATCATCACCAACATGCACATGACAAATAGGAAATCGTCTCCCAACAATCTCACACGAAGAAAAAGTTTTCATCACCTCTTTCAATTCTGCTGTAGTTAATACATCAAAGTCTTTTGGTGTGCGTTTTAGTATTAGATCACGTACGCAACCACCAACAAGGTAAACATCAAATCCTACACATAAACAATCATTTTGATTCTCAAAACTGATTTTTTTTTTTTTTTTTTAATTTGTTCTAAGTTGTGAAATGATTTACCTTTTCTTTTGAGACCATTTAGGACTATCCTTGTAGGCTTTGAAATCATTGAATTTGATATTCCAAGTTCCTTCGAGCTCAACCTTTTCCACTCCGATGCCATTTTTCTACCTTCAATTCGAAAGTACATGAATCACAGAATCAGATTAGGATCGTATCGATTTACATCAGACGAGAATTGAATATGCCTTTTTTAACGGAATCGGTGGAGAAACCATCTGGCTCGTCAATTGTTTCGATGGCTGCAATAGAACTCAGTCGAACCTTCACACACAAATGTAATGTTTATACAAAACTCAATAAAAGGAAAGAAAAAAAAAAAAAAAAAAAAAAAAAAAAAAAAACAGAGTAAATGGAGATATGGAGATTACAGTGGAAACGCGACGAAGGAGAGATGAATTGAGGCGAAAATGGGGATGACACGAAGATCCAAAAGCTAGACTAATTGCCATTTGGATATGGTATAAGGAGAATAATAAGTTATTAACCTGTCATATTTAGAAACTGGTAGTAGGGTTTTAGAGATGAAGAAGAAAGGGTTTAAAAGTTCAACAATACTGGTCACAGTTACAGAGCCAATGAAGGCGGTGAACGAAAGAGATACTTTTAGATATTTTTGAAAGATATTGAAGGGGGTTTCTTTGTTTGGGTTATGTTGGGGGCATATAGCCCTTTTTGATGATGAACTTGGGCTGCTAGATTTGGAATGGGTTTCTAAGACAGATTTATATGGGCAATGTCCCAAGACGTTATTGTTATCTGGCATCCAAAAAAACACCACCATTACTGCTTGAACACCGCCGCCGCGGTGTATTATTACGTGTTATGGTAGTTGTTTGGTTTGAATTGTGGAAAAAACTGTCACATTTTAGACTGTTAGTAAACAATCACAAAGTAAATAATAATAATAATAATAATAATAATAATAATAATAATAATAAGAGTAATTTACTGAAATCGTCTCTATGGTTTGATTAAAATTGTACGTTTGGTCCCTAACTTTTATTTTGCATTCGAATCGTCCATATGGTTTGATTTCGTTGCGTTTTTCGTACCTATAGTTTAGTTAAAATTACACGCTTGGTCCCTAACTTTATGTATGCGAGGGACGAAAAACGCAACAAAATCAAACCATAAGAACGATCCGAGTGCAAAATAAAAGTTAGGGACCAAACGTATATTTTTGACCAAACCATAGGGACGATTTTAGTAATTTACTATAATAATAATAATAATAATAATAATAATAATAATTTTTACAGTTTAACTCTACTATATATATATATATATATATATATATATATATATATATATATATATATATATATATATATATATACTAGCAGTGTACCCGCGCAAAGTGGCAGGGCGTGTAAATTCTTTCGGTGATATGTTTCCTCTACAAAAATGTTATTTTACAAAAGAAAGTACATGTCGAAGACAAAATAATCAAACTATGGTGTTATTTGGGAGACGAAGTCATTTTTTGTTCCTGGACGGTGGGCTTTATAGCAGAGGAGGGAACAAAGAGGTATATGCGATTGGAGGGATATTTGAATCAACATGCTAAATTTAAGGATATCTAAAAGGGTTCAAAATTTGAATGAATCCGGGATTTGAGGGAACCATATCAAATTGTTGAGAAATATAAGGAGATTTGATGATAAATATTTGAATTCAAAATGTGGTTAAAATTTAATATTATTTTATTAATAGTTACTTGTACTATCAGCTTCATCATTTGGACGTCTTAAAAAAATAATATTATTATAATCAATCTATTTTTAGAAATAGTTAGATTTCTTTTATAAGATAGTAAAGATATATATATATATATATATATATATATATATATATATATATATATATATATATATATATATATATATATATATATAGTTACAAAACTAGCATTTTTTCTTGAATCTTATACAATTGAAACCCTTATTTTTAACTTTCTCAAACCACATTCATTTGAAACTTCCTTTTTTAACTAATGCAACTCAAAAGTTTTCTTAATTATGATTTAACACTCAAAAGTTTTATAACTTATATTATGTTTAATTAGCATTTAGTGAAAAGTTTACTATAAAATGTCAATCTTTTGTGTCTTTTGTGTTATATAAAATCTTAGATATAAAAAGGATTTGAAGATATTGTGATTCAAAAGTTTTCATATAGTTGAAACATTCACGATCTAAATATGATGATTTGAAGAAATGAGTTATGTCGTATCGATAGTAATTGTAATATGATTTATTCTTTCAACCAAAACAAATGAAGCTTTTCTATTCTTTCTTTATAATCAGTTTCTCATTTAATCTTATATATGATTTGTGTGTATTACTTAATCTTGAACGTGACTCTCCAAACATCAATGTTTTGATTGTAATATCTTTCTGCTTCTTTTTTCAAGAAAAATATTTTGATTTCAGGTTAGTGAAGAATTATCATCAAGTTTCTATGGTTGAATGATGTTAAATGGAGAAAAAAGATTCATAAAATGGATATTAGTTTTTTTGTTTGAACAAAGTTGATGAATGTTATTTTTTTTCTTTTGATTTAAAAGTATGTTTATGTAACATCTTTATTTATATATTCAACCACGCAATGCACTTATTTATTTGATTGTAGTTTTTTTATTTTGATTATGTTTATTTTCTATTTTTTTTGTTGGGTTATCCTACATAATATATTTAAAAGACAATATTTAAAAGATAACATAATTTTGAACATTTGATATGTAATTATGATAGACTTATCATGATATGTTCTTCATATGAAACTAATTTATCCATATTACTATGACAAGAATTGCATGACATATATATATATATATATATATATTATATATGATTTGTTTAACATGTATATGCACCTATGTAGGTTATAAATTTATAATTATATATATTTATGTTTAATAATTGAAGGGATTAAAATGATGCATCAAAACCAATTATTTAGAAGAATATAATAATAATAATAATAATAATAATAATAATAATAATAATAATAATAATAATAATAATAATAAATATAAATATACATTTCCAAGTACCGCATTCATTTGAAACTCACACTACAACTCAAATGTTTTCTAATTATTGTATATTTCTTAGTTACAACTCAAGAATTTTTTACTTATGATTATTAATTAATAATCACTAATAACTTTTTATTTTCCTTTATTTATGAGGTTGTAAAGTTTTTCTCATTAAAAAGATTAATGTATTTGAAGAGATAAATATGAAGAGTTAATATAAATACTATAATAGATGTTTTAGTGTTTTTATGTTATTAAAAGTTATAGTGTTTATTTTTAATATTTTTTATTATTCGTTGTATATATATATATATATATATATATATATATATATATATATATATATATATATATCTTTTTTAATATAAATGTTATAATGGATGTTTTTCTATTCTTATGTTACTAAAAGTTGCAGTTTATATTTTTGTTCATACGTTTTGTTACCTGTTATATTATCATTTATTTGATATATAATTTACACAATTTTAAACGGTTTATAAAATTACCAAATAATTGTATATATCACAATGACTTAAAAATTAAATTATAATGTTTAATAAAGCTAATATGTTAACTATATGTCTGTTTTACTACTAACATTTTGTTTCAAAGTAGAAATTTTAAATAATAATTTGGTAAAATTTATTATTTTAACTATATAATTCTATTCTCTCGCAATGCGCGGTGATTCGCCTAGTATGTTTGTGTGTGTGTGTGTCTATATATATATATATATATATATATATATATATATATATATATATATATATATATATATATATATATATATATATATATATATATATATATATATATACATATATATATATATATATATATATATATATATATATATATAATTTTTACCTACACATTTTTCTCAATTTCAATTTTTACATATAACTCAACCAAATTCACATTCAACCGAGTATAGATCAAAACACAAGCACTCCTCCAAACAAAAACTGTAATAACCCAAAAGAGTGATAAAAAATTTCATTTTTAAAATCAATAATTTCGATCATCAAATTGTTCCAAAACATTCACAAAGTACAATATCAAAACCATCGAAGTAATAGTATCCAAAAAATGCGAAAATCATAATGGGATGATGTTGTGCCATCACATCAAGCTCTTCCCCTTTGTACTTAAAGTACCTGAAAACGAAAACATAAACTGTAAGCACAAGGCTTAGTGAGTTTCCCTAAAATACCACATACTAAACATACAATTGGGTCTATCTCTGGGATATATTCCAACCCAATAAGCAAATATGGGCCCCGCCTTAAGGTCTCGCACTGGGGTATATTTCAACCTGATCATACAATAGTGGGCCTCAACATGGGTTTGTTTCAACCCGATCATACAATAGTGGGCCACACCCTGTGGTTTATTTAAACATGACCATGCCATAATGGGCCTCGTCCTAGGGTATATTTCAACTCGAACATACCACAATGGGTCCCGCCCTAGGGTATATTTCAACCCAATCACACAAACATATATGTCACACAACAACTAGCATTCTGTTGAATCATGGGGCGACATTGGTGCCTTCGACCCATGGATACAGTGAGGAGACTCACCTTACGAACAAACGAAAAAGCTGCAACACACACTACTCCGAATACCAAATCTAACGGTCACCTTTACATATAACAATGACTAATACTTAGACTACAACTCAAAATACTCAAAATAGCCCTAGGTCAAACTTAGCCATATCCTGGTCAAAGTCAAAAGTCAATCGAGTCAACCCAGCTAAGTACACTGGGCGTACTCAACTCGTACGCACGACGTACTACACATTGACCAAAAATCGGGGAGCAAACCTTGTACATATAGTGTACCCTTTGGTATACCTGGCGTACGTATATACCACTCTTCCTTTCTAATAAGAGCTTAATCTCTTAAGCTCTTTCGTTCAAAATCTAGATCTAGTCCTCAAATGATGTCCTTAATCGTAAAGTTTTCAACTTTATGATCTTGCATGGCTATTAAGTGCTCAATACAAAAAACTCTAACTTCTTAACTCATTAAGATATCCTAGTCCATACATGGGGGAAAATAGGGACCAAGATTATATTTTTATGATTCTAAACATTCCAAAACATCTGAAAGGATAACTCAAATGAATTAGAGTAATGCATACTTAAATACATTAAGGTTATGGGACCAAAAAATGAACACAATCCATGGCTAGACAAGATCTAAGTAAAACTTCATCAAGATCAGAGCTTTTTATCTCCAATTGGTGCAAAATGGTGATATGCTCTTGTATTCAAAGTGCTTCACTCTTCTAAGATGGTCTCATCTTCCTTCTTTGTCCTTCAAGATCACTAAAATACACACTCAATGCTCAAATATGCTCAAAAATGGATTAGGGTTTACAAGAGTCGATATTAAGGGTGAAGGATGATGAAAGAAAGGTTTTTTGAGATATAATGGTGTTTAAATAGTGCACAAACCCTAAATATTAGGGTTTTGTTCTAGGCCACGTACGCCAGCGTACAATACATATGCCCAAGCGTACGTGATGAAAACGCACTTCATCTAAAAAAAATACTAAAAGGGACTAAATTGCAAAAGAATTACATACCAAAGGCATAAAATGGAATACATGGAAAAAAAATGTTACAACTCTCCCTCGCTTGAGCTAGACTTCGTCATTGAATTCTATTGCCACGAATAAATCAGAGTAGTGCTCTCACATCTCTACCTCGAGCTCCCAAGTCCATTCGGAACCTTTCTGATGTTGCCACTGGACCTTGACCAAAGACACCACTTTATTACGCAAGTCCTTCGTCTTCTTATCCAAGATCACCACTGGTCTCTCAAAATAATTCAGGCGATCATCAACTTGAATATCATCCAAAGGGACAACTGCATAATCATTGGCCACAAACTTCTGAAGCTAAGAAGCATGGAAAGTGTTGTGGATTTGACTGAGCTCGTCAGGAAAATCCAGTCTGTCTGTAAAGCTCTTCTATCGGTTGTGCGCGACCCGCAACCTGTCGCGCACCTACTGAATCAACATAGTAGTCTTGAGTACCACCTAAGTACTCCCCATGATCTGATGCCCGACCTCGCCCTAGCAAAACGGGGTCCTACACCTCCTCCCATACAACATCTCAAAAGGTGGTCGATCAAACCTTCTTTTGGAGCTTCTTTGGAGATGTATTGTAGGAAATCATCCCACAATATCTTCCCATAATTCAATGCATTTTCGGTGTAGATACTCCATATGATCCCCAAGAGCTTGATTCCCATATTATCGGTCCCTCCAGTCCTTCCTGAGAGGCGCCTAATCATGAAATGGCACACGAATTGCCAGACAGATGGTAACTGGTTCTTATTGAATTCACCAACACCTTTGAGCTTCTTTTAGTACCTCATCTGATTAAGGGTAGAGAACACATCGTTTGTGCTTGGGGAGTAAAACTTCGTTGATGGAAGAACCCTGAGATTAGAATCTTACTTTCTATTAACTTAGAAGCTTGCTTTCTATTAACTTAGCTTTCACAAGAATAAGAGAACCTATTCTTGGTGGTTTTGCATATTACAATCTAAGCCACATTTATGAATATGTATTTAGTAGATTTTGGGTTTAGAAGCTTTAGTCCAACATCGGTTTCAAATCCATAAAACATTAAGTAAGATGAGGATGGAGCCTTTCCATACTTAATCTTATAAAATGTATAATCTACTTATTAATTGGTATTTGTATTCAAGATACAATTACTCGTGATTGAAGTATTATCCCAAAAAGATTAAAGGATGATATTTCAACCGACTAGAAAGTAAATCATACCAAGTAAGATTTAATTCATCTTTTATTATCATTAAGGCCTTAGATGGTTCTTACCGGTTTGTATATCAACTTTTGAAATCTTCAACAAAGATTTTACAATTATGTTTTACCACGTAAAATCTAATTAAAACTACTATAGTTTTTAATAAAGTTGATTTGGTATCTTGTGCATAATCTCATACATTCATTAGAAATGAAGTCATACACCAAAGTATATATTTCATTAATTATTTTCTCAACACTTTAGTGAAAATATCATTAAGAATCCTTTACATATAAATAAGGTTCACATATGTCAAATAAACTACATTATTTTCCTTCAAAGATCCATTTCTTGAAGTTGAAATATGTGAATTCCATTTATATGATAAAGATAACAATATCAACGATGAGTTTAATTTAAAACAAGTTTAAATCAAAAGTGTTTGCATATAAAACTTAATTTTATCTATAAAAATGTTGATATTTACTTCACAATTCTATTAAGAGATCTAGTCTCATAAATAGAAGTTAATCATTTCAAAATATGAATATTATCGTTATGAAAAATGATTAAGTAAATTATCAAACATTTGAATAAAATAACCGAGACATCAGTTTAGACATGTTAAATTAAAACATACATTGTTCCAAAAAAAATATTGTTTTACATTACAAGTCATTTATATTCTAAGCATAAATAATAAATTAAACTCCTAGAGTGTAGTTCCAACTTGCTTGTGCTCAACCTTGTTACTCTTTAATAAATATTTGCAAGCCATTTACAAATATTAGATTAACATTTAAGTACCAAGTACCTAAGTGTTATATAAAAAGTATGAGTTTTATCTAGTAGATACAAGAAGTACTAATATCTTCCAAACTTTCTTTTCAAAGAAGAGGAGTAAATCCTCTTCCAATGTCTAGTTTCTACACAAAAGAAACAAGATCCATCTATGTGGGATTTAGTAGACTTCTTGGGCTTAAAGGTGTTCAATCCATAAAACATAGGCCTCCTGGATCACACAAGGTGATTCTTTTAGCCTTGCTTCATTCCAATGTTTAAACTAGATTTAAATAAAATATCACTGTATTTATTGGAATATTGCTTGACCTGTTATATCATCAGATATATATATATATATATATATGTGTGTGTGTGTGTGTGTGTGTTAAATTATCCAAGACTTCCTAGAAGTCATGAATAACTATTCCTAGCTTTATGTTAGAAACATCTTAAGCATCACAGTGATGCCTTTACTAGGTATCATGTTCAGATTTAATTGTTCAAAGCAACTAGTTTAGGACTAGGACCTTTAAGTGTATACAATTTCATATCTCTTACATGATTGTCTCTTAAGATATGAACCCATTCATTGAAGTTTTATCTATTGAATGTTACTGTTTCATTTAGTCATTAAAGAAAAAGACAATTCATGATAATGAGAAAGGATTATTTAAATACAATATTGATTTAGTATTTTCAATATTTAATCTTCAATCATTAATACCCTTTTAGTTTCAAAAAACATTAATTACCAAAAGTCTAGGATCTAAGTTGCAAAATAGATAAATGGTTAGGTATCATTCATCCCATCCACTTGAATTCAACTCGGTAGATATTGATTATCAGTTATACCTCACTATATATTTCCTAGATTTATGGGATCGCTAATAACAAATTTAATTAGACATGTTTGATCCCATCTATGCCTCAGAACTCTCTTGCTTAGGTATCATTTATCACAAAAGATTTCCGATCAGATCGTGCAATTTGAAAAACTTGTATAATCGGTCTATAACTTGGTTATAGAAATTGCGAATACCCCCGACCATCAAAAGATAAAACTAAGCGGTTAGGTATCATTTATCACACTAGTGCATACAAGAGACGTGCGGGTGTTATTCAAAATGATTTCATAGATTTGATGTTTGTAAAAAGGGTCTTTATATATTTTATAATTCTAGTTTAAAAAACATATGATACCATGGTTATTACATGCATATAATAAACCATGATATAAATTTTCAAAAGAAAATCACTTTTAAAGGTTCTATAAAAAGCTAGTTTTATATATAATTTGACGCAATTAAATTTTAATAACCAGTATTAAGTTTGAATGCATTTGAAACTTTTATATCTATAATAAAACTTCATTTTATTACTTATATATTTGGAGTTTGTATAAGTTATAAAAATCACCATTTTAAAACTTATAATGGAGTATTTCAAAATTTGTCTTTACTAACAATTTTATAAAACCAGGTTTTATTTTAAAATAATAACTTGTTACATCTTATGTCTAATTTTGAATAACCCCCAAACTCCATGTGATGTTTATTTTGTACAAAATTATTTTAGCTTGTGAAAAACTAATTTATCAAACACACATAATAATTACATAAAATAAACAACACAAACACATATAAAAAGATACGTGCATAAACATAACAAACTAATGAGAATTTTATGAGCCAACACAAAATTGCCAAGTCTATTCCTAAAGGGACATGTAAGGGGATCAAAAAATTTCTTGTAATGTTGTTGAAGAAGCTCCCACTTGAGTAAACATCCATTGCTTGCAAAAGATTGGAAAAACTTCTTGAATGTTCAAATTCAGCAACTATCGCTAAAAGCCAACAACCCTTTGTGAACAACATTAGTGACACTTTTCAGAAAATGTCATTGAAAATCTTGCACACCTTTTAGACTTGAAAATTGCTCGTTTTCTTCAAAAAATGGTGCCAACTTGATTTTTTGTTACATTTTTATACAAATAAATTAATTCTAAAAACTAATCTATTACTATACAAAAATAACCAAGAAAAGCTAATCTATTTAATTATTACATACCATATGAATAAATAAATTATTACAACCATTTTATAACAAAAATAACCAACACAACAACATAACAACACATTGGTCCTTGACTAGTTTATGCACATCATATACATCAATATACACGTCAAACAACCTTTGTTTTTCTAAAACAACTTTAAATGACAAAATATGCATGAAACTTTTGTCACATAAAATAACAAAAAAGTTGTCATAGAAAATATGTATGAACTTATTTTTTAATACAAAAACAAGTTATCCATATTCTCCAAAAACTAATATTTCCAAAAATAAAAAATCTAACCAAACTTGCAAGGTGGTTCTGATACCAATTGTTGGGTATTAGTTCAAAAATAGTTTCATAAAGTTGACAAATATGGCAACGGAAGACTTTAATTTTTGAAATAACATAAACATTTTATACCCACCAAGGATCTTCTTGTAAGTTGTAGAAAGATTAAAATACCAACCAAAGAAGAGATGAAGAAATAACAACATTTGTAGTTCTTTGGGTCCTCTTGGGAGGCTTGAAAGTTGATGAAGAATGTGAAACCTTTGAGACACCAACAATGACTCAACTTGATCTAGATGCTAGTCCAAAACTCTTAAACCCTTAAGCTTTAAGTTCATAACCAATATGAACTTAAGGAGGGCATGAAGATGCAAGTGTTCTTCAAGTTTTCTATCCAAAACTAGAGAGAAAAAGAGAAGAGAAGGAGGATTCAAATTTTGCATCAAGAAAGGAATGAATCACCTAGCCAAATGCAATCCCCTTATTTATATGTATAAAGTGAAAGTATTAATCATTAGGTCTTAAAACTTTGAGCACATATGTCCCCATATCATAAATATGTCTCTCATGCTTCATTACTTTTGAACAAACTAATGGAAAGCCCATACTTTTCTTCTTTTTATTCAAATTTCAAAAATTGTATAAAAAAGGAAAAAGTTAGTTTAAATTTTATAAACTCAAGATTTATAAAATATAAAATTTATCTTTTGAGTAAAAGACAAAATGTTTTCAACTAGTCCAAAAAAGTTGTAGACGACTTATTAATTCATACCATATGAATTATGTAATTGATGTGTGTAGAATGCACTTGTTTTATCCCTACTTTTTATTAATAAATTTAGCACACAAAGGCAGTGAACCTGTCTTTTAGTGGTATAGATTAGTAAGTAAGGTATCGAACTCAGGGACGGAAAATTAAACTAATAACTAATTTTAACTAAAACAATTAATAAAAGTAAAGGGGTTTCTTCTAGTTTTGAAAGACTAGAAACTTAAGCACACTAAATTAACTAAATAACTAAATCAAACAACTAATTCACCAAATTTGATAAAGATGTATCTATTTAGGTTCAACCAATTCACTCCTATGGTTATTTGTATTTATGATAGATGAATTGTTATTGGTTACCAATTATAATGGTTAGGTTCATGTTCATTACTCCTAACCCTTAGACAATTAACTAATTTAAGCGGTGATCAAGTGTTTAAACTAATTAATTCCCTAGATTAATGATTTGGATTAAATAAGATTTATAGTGGTCAATTAAGTTACTAATTCAATTAACCTCTTGTTTGATGGTTTCTCAAACAAGCTCACACATTAATCTTCCTATTGTCTTATTAATCTTAGTTTCATAATCATTACTTCTAAGCATATGGTTTAGTGTTCACATAGACATATGAGGTTAACAACTAAGAGATGTTCATGCAGCCTAATTGTCTTCCAATTAACAGAAAATAGTAGTGATTAATGCATAAGGTTCTTTAACAAACTTAATTTAATAGATCACCAATAAACAATAAAAAAAAACTAATAATTAAACCATAGGAGTTCCTTGGTATTCCCCAAACAGAAACAAGAACGAATTTAGTTCATAGTTGCAGTAGAAACAAACACAAAAACAAGTTTTACTAGATCAAACATATTCAATTCCTAAATCTAAGTGGTAGGATTAACCTAGTTGCTTGAATTCTTCAAAAGATTGAAGCTTAGGGTTCCTCAGCGTCTTCTAGGGCTCTTAGTCGCAGCTTAACCTTCAAAAATCGCCAGGAATGTTGCCCCATTGGATAAAGATTCGGTTTTTATAGATATCTCAAAACAGGGTGTACCCGGTGAGTAGCAGGACCAACTCGCCGAGTAGGTGCATAGTTATCCGTCTTGAATCAGGAATCGTAGCTATCTTCTGGAACATCCTCGTGTACTCGCCGAGTAGAGTCGTCTACTCGCTGAGTAGGTGGTCTTTTGTCTCTTATTTTCATTCTTTGGTCTTCAATTGCTTTCCCTTGCTCCCTTTTACTTCCAAGCATGTCTTCTGGACTGAAAACAAAATTCAAACCATTTTAAGTACCTTTTGTCCACATTGTTCACATAATTAATTAAAAATGATTAAGAATATGTGCTAAATAATTAACTAATTATGCACATATCAAAATACCCCACACTTGATTTTTACTTGCCCCCAAGCAAAACTAAAATTTAAGCATATTAGAATCACATATAATAACTCCAATCTAACCCAACCATTATGCCAAGACCGCAACGCATGCATTTGTGTCTAAAATTTTCCTAAGGACCCCCCATACTTCAAATACTCACAATCCGCATAAACATTCGCCCACTCACCCCGAACTATGCTCATTTTATGCAACCCTCCGAATCCATCCTCAGAAAACCTCTTTACCCTCAAGGTATTTTTAATTGAGCAACCCAAGCATACATAATCTAGAATTACAACTTTTCGATACCACTATGGAGCTCTTTGAATTCTTCACTTCCTTGATAATTTTATCTTTGATCTCTTTGAATTCACCACCTTGTTTGATTTGATTTCTTGGTATCTTCAACTTTTTGAATTTCTTGGAATTTTGATCTTTTGATCTTCACTTTATTTGCTCCAAAATTCTTACAACTTTTCTAGTAATTCTCTCTTTTTTTTTACATGTATTCCTCACTTTTTTCACTCAAATCCCTACATGCTTAAGCAAGGGCGCTCAATCTCAACCTTTATTGGCTAATGATAACAATTTTCCTGGATACATTTCAGGTTTAGGCTGCTAAACGTATTGCATCCCTCAGGCTGAGCAAGGTCGTGTTTTTGTCTCATGATTTCACTGAAATAAGGAAGCCACAAATGCACTAGAACGTGTATAGGCTCAACTAAACATTTGGGTTTTCATTCAATTATCAACATAATTCTAACATGGAATCCTAATTTTCTTTTACCAAAATTTTCTAAATTAAATCCCTAAGTCATATTTTTGGTATGCAACAATTTTTAAAATTAGCCTAAATTAAGATTCTAAATTTTCTAAAATGTGACTAACCCCCTACCACACACTTATTTTATGCAATGCCCTCATTGCATACTATGCAAAAATAAAAATGCAAATATAGAGAGAATTGGAACAAACTCCCCTGGGGTAGCAGTTGATAGGTTGACACTCTCTTCTTCAGCTCCTTCTTCAATTGACTTTAGCCATGGGAACAGCTCATCCATGGCACGGGTGTCATGCGTCTCATGTGGTTGACAGCTCGAAAATTCCACGGAACAAGGTCGTTAGAAAGTCTCCAGTAGCAATCCCTCACAAAGAGTGTATGAATGTTGCAGTGAAAGTGCTCAAAGCAATTCTGGAAATCCAAAAGTAGCAGGCTACTCGGCGAGTAGTATCGTGGACTCGGCGAGTAGGCCTTGATGCAAAATAAGATCGTGTAACATTGCATGTACTCGCCGAGTAGAGTTTGTGCACTCGGCGAGTAGTGAGTGTTTTTCCAAAATTGGTCTAGTTGCTACTTCTCTCGACTTTGGTGTTGAAATTAGAAATGTAAACTGACCCTCACTCTAATTCCTTCAGCAACAATACTCCCTATGACCCTCGACTCTCACAGACTCAATCCTAAGGACAAAACTCCATAATTGCTTGAAAATCTCTCATTCCTTTCTCGACCCTCACTAGTTAGTATGCTTCCCTATCTTCAATCCCTGAAAAAATAAACAACTAACAGTGATAATAATAATCCACCCATCATAAAAATCCAAAGTGTTTAACAATTGTCTAGAACAAAACATCATAAGCATAAAACATAAAAACAAAACAAATTCTTCAATCTTCATCATCCATTCCAGCTCCTCCTGCTCCACTTCCTCCCTCTCTGTCTCTTCTTCTCATCCTCTCATCCCAATTCATGATATAGGGATAGCCGGGTCCAGGTCTTGTGGCAATTTGCATTTGTTGAAAGAGGTATTAGAAAGATTGATTAGTGTAGTTCACCCCTTGCCTAATATCATCCAAGTAGTTTCGGTACTCTACTTGGTTCCAACCATCATTGTCCTCCACCGGAATAACCGGTGGATCTTCCCGCACCCGTTCGCTCCTTTGTTGGACCCGCCTTCCCGGCTCCTCGGGGACCGCCGGCTCATCTTCATGTGAAATAGTGAAGGAATTGCCAAACTTCTCAACTATCCGTGCCCTCCTATAAAGTGCAGTGTTGAATGGTGGAGGGTGGATAACCGTTAGTGCTTGAGCTTGTGGCAAATCCAAGATCCCAAATGACTTGGCCAGTCGGGTAATAAACATGCCTCCATTTATCTTTGAATTGATCTTCTCTTTGACCGCCCCCTCAGCAAGGAATTTGGCAATGCAGTAAGGAAAGTTGCAAAAAACGTCTGGAGTGATGATGCTCCACAAGTAGAAGATGTCAAGGGTGGGGACTTTGTCCCCATCCTTCCGCATGTTTATTGTACTAGCCACAAACCGGTGAATGAGTCGGTGGAGCGGAGAACGAATGTGACCTTCTTGCGCGGTGGAAGGAATGTAGACTCGATTGGCAATTGTGTTCCACCATGTAGACGCCACCACCTCCTCGGGAAGTTCTTTGTGACAATTCTCCAAGAAAGCTTCAAAATAGTCCGTCATCACCATGTCTTGATCATAAACACCCAACCTCCATGAGAACTCCACCATGCTGCATTGTCGCAACTCCCCGCCCAAAGAGAAAGAGATTGTGTTAGGATTATAGAACTCGCTACCACCTCGAAAGGAGATGGTAGCAAAAAATTCCCAGCACAACTCAGCATAAACCGGCTCTTGGATCTTAAATAACTGCAACCACCCATCACAAGTTATGTTGGCATATCCCAAATTGCAATCCTTTACCAAGTACGGGGTGAGTTCTTCTTCCAACCCAACATTTCCCATCCACCCCCAATCCACTGCATTTGGAAGGTGAATTTCCTTCTGCCTGAGTGCCTCCAGTCTGTTTAGGGCTCTTGTTTTTGACGATTTGGAAGTAATTTGTTGAAAAGATAGCCATAGCATATCACCATGGCTTCCCCCTCGCGAAGATTGACCCCTTCTTGCCATGATACCTGCATACAAACATCAAGAACACACAAACAAACAACAACCAGTAATTAAAAACAAAAAAAATTGGGTCTGACTATTACCTACTCGCCGAGTACACGACTCTACTCGGCGAATAGTATGAACACCATGATAGATCGAGTGCCAGATCTGTGTAGACTGTCCAACAGTCCAAATTTTTCATAGGGTTTTGTTGTAATTACTTATCTAACCGTAGATCTTGAAGAAAATACTCCTAACATTATCTAATTTGTGACTAAATCAAAACCCTAGAGTTTGAGGAAAACCCCCTAAATCCGAAATCACTTAAAATCTGGACAAATCTATGATAAAAATCAAACCTTTCATGAATTTAAAGGGTAAAGATGTTACCTTTTTGCTTGAATAGGGAGAATTGAGTAGAAAATTGAAGAAATCTTGAAAGCAATTTGAAAATGGTTGAGAGGCTGCTGCACGGAGAGTAATGGGATGGAATGGTGAAAACCCCTTTTTTTTACAGATTTATGTTTCACTCTTTTTAAACTGGCTACTCGCCGAGTAGAATGGGTCTACTCGCCGAGTAGAAGTGCTTTTAAACATCATCTGAACTTAACCAGGCATCTACTCGCCGAGTACACGACTCTACTCGGCGAGTAAATGTCACAGATTGAAAATTTTTGTGTATTTAGAAAAATTAGTGTATTAATTCATGTTTTTAAACCATCCACCCCACACTCTAAGCATGGCTTGTCCTCAAGCAGTTATGGGCATAAAAGTAGATGAAGAAAAATGAAAAAAATATGAAAATAAAGAAAAGGAAAGAAAATGCAAACTTGAGACTCGGGTTGCCTCCCGAGAAGCGCTTCTTTTTATGGAGTCATTAGCTGGACTCCTCCCCTTCTACGTAGTTGCAACCCCTTCCAGCAGCAACTCTTCCATTCCTTCATTCCGGGGGACTCCTTCTTCATATTTTTTTACTCTATGACCATTGACTTTGAAGGGCGTGCCGTCTCTTGATAACAACTCTATAGCACCATGTGGAAACACTGTCTTCACCAGAAAAGGACCATCCCACCTTGATTTGAGTTTGCGCGAGAAAAGCTTTAATCGTGAATTGAAAAGCAACACTTTTTGGCCTTCATGGATTTCTTTATCTTTAATTCTTTTATCATGCCATTTCTTGGTCTTCTCTTTATAAAGCCATGAACTAGAGTATGCATCATTCCTTAGCTCTTCAAGGGCATTCATTTGCATCAACCGGTTGCTCTTTAGTTCTTCCATGTCGAAGTTACACCTCTTTAAAGCCCAAAACGCCTTATGCTCTAGCTCGACCGGTAAATGGAATTGCTTTACATAAACTAACCTATATGGTGTAGTACCAATAGGTGTTTTGAAAGCTGTACGAAAAGCCCATAACGCATCATCTAGCTTATCCGACCATTCCCTGCGGTTGCTTCCCACCGATTTCTCTAAAATTCGCTTCAAGGCTCCATTTGTCACTTCGGTTTGTCCACTAGTTTGTGGATGGTATGATGTGGAGAACTTATGGTAACCCCGTATTTCTTTAGCACCTTTTCCAATTGATCATTGGCAAAATGTGTGCCTCGGTCACTTATTAGGGCCTTCGGAATGCCAAAACGTGAAAATAGCTTCTTCAAGAATTGCACCACTACTCGTCCGTTATTTGTTGGTAACGCTTGTGCCAAAACGTTATGTACTTGTTTCCTTTGGACATGGGAAATGGTCCCATGAAGTCAATTCCCCACACATCAAACACCTCGCACACTTGGATACTATGTTGGGGCATTTCATTTTGAGATGAAATGTTTCCCACTCTTTGACAAGCATCACATTCTTTGACAAATTGGGCTGCATCTTTAAAGATTGTAGGCCAATAAAACCCAATGTCAAAGATCTTCTTTGCGGTGTAGTGTGCTCCATGATGTCCTCCCGTGGGCCCGCTATGGCAATGCTCTAGTATTCTCCGGCTTTCCTTCCCGAACACACATCTTCGTATGATACCATCCGCACAGCTTCGGAAGAGGTATGGGTCGTCCCAAAAGTAATATTTTATTTCAGCAAAGAATTTCTTCTTTTGTTGACTGCTATAGTCCTTCGGGATGTATTTTGTAGCTAAATAATTAGCTATGTCTGCGAACCATGTCTCTTCTCCCACTGACACCATAATGTATTCGTCCGGAAAGTCATCTCCATCTTTGTCTTCTTGTAATTGCGGGTTCTCTAGCCTTGACAAGTGATCAGCTGCTACGTTCTCCATTCCCTTCTTGTCTCGTATCTCTATGTCGAATTCTTAAAGAAGTAGCACCCATCGTATCAGTCTTGGCTTAACATCCTGTTTGGTAAACAAATACTTGATAGCCGAGTGGTCAGTAAAAACACTAGTTTTAGATAAACCCAAGTAAGGGCGAAATTTGTCAAAAGCATATACCACAGCTAATAACTCTTTTTCAGTGGTGGTGTAGTTTTCTTGGGCTGGGTTTAAAGTCTTGCTAGCATAATATATGGGTTGAAAGTGCTTATTAACCCTTTAACCAAGGACAACTCCTAATGCATAGTCACTAGCATCACACATAACTCAAAGGGTAAGTTCCAATTTGGTGCAATAATGATCGGGGCATTAGTTAATTTTTCCTTTAAAAATTCAAATGCCTCTAAACACTCTTTAGTAAAATTAAATGGTGCATCTTTTAGTAATAATTGTGTTAGAGGCCTAGTTATTTTGGAAAAATCGTTTATGAAACGCCGATAAAAACCTGCGTGTCCTAGAAAACTCCTAATGCCCTTCACATTAGTTGGTGGGGGTAATTTGGCAATGGTGTCAATCTTTGCCCGATCCACTTCAATTCCCTTTTTGGAAACTTTGTGGCCCAAAACTATACCCTCCTTGAGCATGAAGTGACATTTTTCCCAATTGAGGTCCAAGTCGGTTTTCTCACACCTAGCAAGCATTGAGTCAAGATTTGTGAGACAGTCATGGAAAGAAGATCCGAAACGGAAAAGTCATCCATAAAAACTTCCATGATTTTTTCCACCATATCGTGGAATATATCTGTCATACACCTTTGAAAAGTCGTAGGTGCATTGCATAGCCCAAAAGGCATGCGTCTATATGCAAAAGTCCCACTTGGGCAAATGAATGTGGTCTTTTCTTGGTCCATTGGGTCTATGGGTATTTGAAAATAACCCGAAAATCCATCTAGAAAGCAATAATAGCTATGACCCGATAGTCTTTCTAACATTTGATCAATAAAAGGTAAGGGAAAATGGTCTTTACGAGTGGCATCGTTTAGCTTTCGATAATCGATGCACACTCTCCAACCGGTTACCGTTCGTGTCGGGATTAGCTCGTTCTTTTCGTTGGTTATGACCGTCATCCCTCCTTTCTTGGGTACCACTTGGATCGGACTCACCTATGGGCTATCGGAAATGGAGTAAATGATTTTTGCATCTAAGAGTTTGACCACTTCCTTCTTGACTACTTCTTGCATGTTCGGGTTCAACCTTCTTTGGTGTTGTACCACCGACTTTGCTCCTTCTTCTAGATTGATCTTGTAAGAGCAATAGGATGGGCTTATTCCCTTGATGTCGGTGATGCTCCATGCTATGGCCCGTTTCCGCTTCTTCAACGCTTGCACGAGCTCCTCCTTTTCAGACTTGGACAGATCAGAGGCTATGATTACTGGCTTTTTATTGCCTTCTTCCAGAAAAGCATACTCCAAATGGTCTGGTAACGTTTTGAGCTCTATTCGTTGGTTCTGAGTGACGGACTCGCCGAGTGCAGGTAAGGTACTCGGCGAGTTGGTGGCTGAATTCACGAATTTTGACTTTTCTTCAGATGTACTCGGCAAGTAGATCGGTCCTACTCGGCGAGTAGGACTTTCAGATTGCTTCAATAGCTCTTCATACTCTGCTTCTTCCAACAGTCTTTCAATTTCCATTAAATCTTTTTCTGGATCAAATGCTTCATCTAAAGCTGTAAACTTGTTGGAATCTTTAGGTGTATCTTCCTCCAATAGTTCTTCAAGCATATCTATTGAGAATGTCGTGTCGTCACTGCTCCTAGAATACTGCATAGCTTGGTCCACCCCGAATGTCACTGAATCGTCTCCGACCCGCAAGGTGAGCTTTGAGTCTCTCATGTCTACTATAGCACTGGCCGTGTTGAGGAAGGGCCTTCCAAGGATGATTGGTACTAGTGGATCCGCCTCCATGTCTAGAATGATGAAATCAGCAGGAAAGACAAATTTATCCACTTTCACTAGTAAGTCTTCGCATATGCCTCTTGGGAAGGTGACTGTCTTGTTCACCAAATGTATTGCCATGCGAATTGGCCTTGGCTCCGGGAGGTCCAGCTTCTTAAAGAATGAGTATGGAATAAGGTTCACACTTGCTCCATAATCAGCTAAGGCATGAATAGCAGCCAAGTTGCCAAATTGGCAAGGTAAAGTCAAGCTCCCCGGATCACCCTTCTTCTTTGGTAGCTTATTTAGCATTGCAGCGGAGCAGTTTTCATTGAGCACTACCTTTTTCACTTCTTCCATCTTTCTTCTATTGGTGAGAAGTTCCTTAAGGAACTTTGCATACTTGGGCATTTGCATGACAGCTTCAATGAAAGGTATGTTGATTTGAAGAGTCTTGATGTGGTCTAGAAACTTCTGATACTCCTCTTCCTGCTTCTTTTTCTTAGCTCGGGCTGGGTATGGCATTGGAGGCTGGTAAGGTTTTTCAGGAGCTTGCTCACCGGTTTTTGATGGTGTACTCGCCGAGTCCATCGGTCCTACTCGGCGAGTAGGACTGTCAGATTGTAAATTTTGGTTTTCTGCTGGCTTTTCTGCCTCATCCTTCTGTGAATCCTTGGGTGCTTCAGTTCGAATAGGTGCCAGGGGAGTGATTATCTTCCCACTTCTTGTTGTGACAATGTTTATGTGCGCACCTCGTGGGTTATTTTCGGTTTTGCTAGGAATCTCGCCCGGTGACCTTTGGTTAAGTTGTTGAGCAAGTTGCCCAAGCTGTGTTTCTATATTGTGGATAGATGCTTGCTGGTTCCTGAGCATGGTTCTTGTTTCTTGAATTGCAGCATCATGATCACTATGCCTTTTTTCTGACACAACTACAAATTTAGTGAGCATATCTTCCAAGCTCGGCTTCCTTTCTTGCACCAACTCCTCCTTTTGGTAGAACCATCTCCCTTTTTGTCTATACTTCTCATCCTTGGCTTTCTTGTACTCATCATAAGGGAGCCACTCTTTCTTTTGTTTGCGCCAATCTTCATCATATCGGTCTCCACTCGAGTAACACGCTTACGCCTTCTTGTTGGCATTCTCATCTAAATCGCAGTCTCTAGTGAGGTGAGGCCCATTGCAGTTTTCACAACCCACCCGAATAGCATGGATTGTTTGATCCATTTTATCCATTCTCCTATCCATGGTTTTTAGCATAGCCATGACCGTGGATAAGTCTTCAGTAGCAGCATAAGCGGCTCCCCTAGTGACATCATGTCTAGGGTTATGGTATTCTCTAGAGTGTTTAGAGAATTCTTCAATCAATTCTTTAATCACCGGGGGCGGATTCTTTGTAAGTGGGCCTTGCGAGTCTAGTAACTGCCTAGTTGTGACATTGACTCCATCATAGAAGATGGAGACTTCTTGCTGGCTGTCTAGATCATGGTGTGGGCAATTTCTTAGCAAGCTCTTGTACCTCTCCCATGCTTCATATAGCGACTCTCCAGCTTGTTGTTCAAAGTTTGCAATGGCCTTCTTCAACTTGGCTATCTTAGAAGGTGGGCAAAAGTGATCAATGAATTCTTCCTTCATCTTGCCCCAAGTAGTGACTGATCCGGGGGGAAGTGACTTGAGCCAGTCTTTGGCAGCACCCTTGAATGTTACCGGAAGCATACGAAGTAGTTGAGTCTTGCGGGTTACATTTGGAATATTGAAGTAATCAGCTACATCATTGACTTCATCCAAATGCTTGTAGGCATCTTCACGATCTTTCCCATAAAAAGGTATTTCTTTGAGTGAAGCTAGGATATGACCCTTTAGCTCGAAGGTAGCAGTCACGGGAATTGCGGGTTGCACAAGTCCCGGGTGTAACAGCCCGAAATCTCAAATATGGTTAAAATTATATTTAGGGGGTGTTTTAAGGGGGGACTCGGCGAGTTGGAGCCAGACTTGCCGAGTAGGATCGCAGACCTGGTCGCGGGTTCACGACTGGAATCGACGAGTCAGATAGGGACTCGGCGAGTCTGCGCTGTTTAGCGAAAACCCTAGCCATTTAGGTTTGGGACGTATAAAGGGGACTTATTGGCCGTCATTGTTCGTTTTAGCCTTCTGGGAGAAACCCTAAACCGATTGTGTGCATCTGGAGCAAAGCTAAGGGCCATTGGTGATTTTGAAGGAGTTGTTGTGAAAAGAAGAGAAGGGCTTGGCTAAAGGAACAGCAAGGGGGTCACATTCTGAGGATTGGGGACACAGAGAGCACATTATCCAGGTAAGAATTCGTGTATACTCTGCTATGGTGATGTATTTAGAGGATTAGGGTTTATGGAACCCTTTTATGGATAGATTGAATGTTACCCTTGTTCCCCAAACGATTGTAACCCTGTGTTGGGACCCTTGGAGGTCCAGAATATCCCATGTCTGGGCATTTCGGGAGTTGGTGAAGGTTTTGGATTGAAATCCTTATGCCTTAGGTCAACATGTAAATTATAAGTCTTGGGGTGTAGCATGAGCACCTAAATGAAGACCTTATGTAATGGACCAGTCGAGGAAGGCCAGACCTATGAATGGTCGGAGCAGTTATGACCTTAGGAAGCAGTTTGAGCGGCTGCATGGCATGGACTCGCCGAGTCAGATGAGCAGACTCGGCGAGTAGCTTGAAGAATAACTGAGACTCGTCGAGTTGTTCCTCAGACTCGGCGAGTGGAGTCGGGGTGGCCCCGCGACTCTTCCAGGAGTAACTCGTCGGGCCAAGGAGGATACTCGACGAGTAGAAGGGAAACCTTAGAGGATTGGAGAACGACTAGACTCGCCGAGTCGCCAGAGTACTCGCCGAGTCCGGTCGAGTTGACCGTGGACCGTTGACCAGAGTTGACCTATGTGTGATTTCTTAGGGTCAGTTGTCTTGAAAGATAAAAGTGTTAATAAGGGATGTACGATATTATCCAGGGAGTCTGTAGCTCGGCGGATCGAGTACGAGTGATTTCAGGAGTTGCTAGCTTTCAGTATCCACGAGGTGAGTTTTCTCACTATACTGTACCCGAAAGGGTTTGACTGTGTGACCGGAAGGTCGGATATGATATGTAATATACGTGTTATATGTGGTAAGACAATTGCTATACGTGTTATGTATGTTTATATGGGCCGGAAGGCAATATGTTATGGGCCGGAAGGCAATATGTCATGTGACCGGAAGGTCGGGTATGTTATGTAATATATGTGCTATATGTGATAAATTAATTATTATGCGTGCTGTGTATGTTTATATGGGCCGGAAGGCAATGTGTCATGGGCCGGAAGGCAATGTGTTATGGGCCGGAAGGCAATACGTTATGGGCCGGAAGGCGATTATCTCATGGGCCGGAAGGCGTTGTGTAGTGGACCGGAAGGTCAGGGCCTGGAAAGGCGTATATGCGTAATTTGTATATTGGGGAACTCACTAAGCTTCGTGCTTACAAGGTTTTGTGTTATGTTGTTTTCAGGTTCTTTCAGTAACACAGGACGGCACCGGCTCGATTGTACACACCAGAGAAAGAGTTATATTTTGGAGGATCCTGGTTTTCTATTCAAGTGAAAATGAACTATGTTTTGTAATTCAATTATGAATGAGATTTTAAACAGGTGTTTTAATATTAAAATGGTTATTTTAAATGAAAATTTTGCCTTGAAAATTTCGGTGTTACAAATTGGTATCAGAGCCTTGGTTTGAGGGATTCGGATGCGCCTTCGGGTAAATCTGGACTCAAACTGAGGAAGTAAGAAAAAGTTTTCAAATAAATAGTTTTCTAAAAGTGAATAAGAGTTCAAAGAGAAAGCAAGAAAGAGCAGTGTGTACAATCAGCCAGAGCCCGAATGGTGATTTCCCAAAATACCCTTATTTTGTGTTATGAGATATGTATGATGCACTTTATGAGATAGTATTGCATGCTAGAGACAGGCTAGGTATTTCATATGTTAGGACTAGAGTGGCCTGATTTGTGATGCCTTAGCCTAGGACTCGTTGTTATATGTGTTATGTTTTGAGTATGTGATGAGTGAGAGTATCCAGTTAGAACCCATGAGGGGTAGAGTTACAGAGTTCGGTGGTACTTTCGAGGATGAGCTGAGAAGTTGGAGTTATCACAGGGAGGGAGTCCTATGTATTTTTCGATGCTCGAATGCTGCTTGCTTTGTGCTTTGTGGAACTCTCGATGATGGGAGTCAGCTACCAAGTGAATATGACGATATTCAGGAGGTAGATGGCTGGCATCATTAGGAGCTCTTCAGCAGCTGATAGCAAAGAAGTGGGAGGACGACGGAAGAGCATAGAGAATAACCCTATCCAGATGAGTGCGCTGGTAGGGTAGAGGATTTCGCTGGGGAGCGAGCACGTGCGATGGGATTGGTGAAAGAGCAGGTCGAGCAGCTACTTAGGAGCTCTGGGATGGTCCGTATGGAAGGTATGGGTAGATGTGGCAGGTAGTATGGGCCCGTACTACTGAAAGCAGAGGACCCATACTTGATACAGGGAGCATTCTGAAGGTCCTAAGGAACAGATTGAGGAGTGATGTTATGGTTCGAGTACCATACATCGGAACAGATTGAGGAGTGATGTTATGGTTCGAGTACCATACATCGGAACAGATTGAGGAGTGATGTTATGGTTCGAGTACCATACATCGGAGCAGATTGAGAAGTGATGCTATGGTTCGAGTACCATACATCGGAGCAGATTTAGGAGTGATGCTATGGTTCGGGTACCATACACCGGAGCAGATTGAGAAGGGATGTCATGGGATGAGTACCATGGTTCGTAGTGAATGATGCTTGTGATTATCTTATTATCCGGTCATGATCGATGAGGTAGAGATCGGACGCTATGGGTTTAGGCCTGTAGACCATGATTGAGTATGGAGAGGCGTCCCTCGAGAGGAAAGGCGAGTGCCTATCAGAGTATTCTGGTAAGGAGTTAAAGGGAGAGGAAAAAATTTTCGGTCTGAGTTGAGCAATCAGTCGATAGAGGAGAGGTCATCTTCTAGGTGGGTGGTGCTATTTATGTTCGTGTGCAAGACACGAGAGGCCTGATGTTTCAGTTTTGGGTTTGGGGGTACACCCTACAGGTCGTATCGGTGATGATTTTCCCCAGAGTATCAGGTGGCATGTGTGCCGCGAGGCAGTGACTTATCGGGAGCAGACAGTCAGTTGGGACTGAGGTAGTCGAGGACCACACCACACCTAATTGAGAATAGTAGGTTGTGTTATAGTGGTAGTAGTGGGGAGTTCAGTTGAGTTTTGCAGTGCAGGGAGTTTTCGTCTATGTTGGGAGTGGGTCCCTGTCCTTGGGACAATTCCGGTGTTAGAACATTGGTTGATGAGTTGAGGGAGAGGAACGATGATTTTGCGGTGCAGTCTATGAGCCAGGGATGTTATTGAGCAGTTGTGATGCTTGGTGTTAGATTGGTATGGGATTTGGAACGATTAGATCCAGTCGTGATGAGAAGTTCTTGGAGAGTTCATCAGAGGTTCAGAGTATAGGGGGTTGATTGATTTCCTTAAGGGAGAATTATCGGGCGTTGCGTAGCACTTTCCTGGGGCAGGTGCGATTTCGCTGGTGGAAAAATAGTCGTGGGTTGGTTGTGTGCTAATTGGTAATGGTTCGAATCCTAAGTGGGGGAGAACCGGGTGCAGTATGTAAGGAAGCAAAGATTTGTCAGGAGTGGTTATAAGTGAAGTATAGAGATATGCTGTAAGAAATCATGAGACCAGAGGTGTCGGTGATCGAGGAAGAGGGTCAAAGGGAGTTAATGCGGGAAGTACTTGAGGAGGAGAACGAATGTATCCATGACAGGTGTTTGGAGTTGTTGCAAGTAGATAGAGAAGGATTGGGTCAGTATGCGTATCCTTGTTTGGATTTTGAGTGTCGGGAAAAAGGGTTTCGGAGATTATCAGCATATCTCGTAACGTCAGCGTTTTCTCGTATTCCAATCGAGAAATTAGATGCACCGAAGTTGTAAGGTGGGAAAAATATAGATATAATTATGGGGTTCAGAAGAAATGTATTATTGTGTCTATATGATGCTTGGGGCAGGAGATCAGTGGTTGTGGCAGGATCTTGTGATGTGCTGTTGGGGTATTCTGAGATATTCGGGTATGATATCTTTATTTCGGAGTTATTCGTGAATCCTGAATTGAATCGACGTGAGGCATATCAAGTATCTGCAGATCTAGTGGGAGCCTTCGAGTATGGGCATCCAGGGAGATTATTCGAGAGAGTGGATTTTCGCAAGATGGGCGTTTGTTATGTTGATTGCCTCCATAGACTGTAATGGATATTCGAGTCGCAGTACTCTCTAGACAGAGGGTGTTGTGATACTGCGGGGAGCCGAAGTACTCACTATTCAGAAGGTGTTGTGATACTGCGTGGAGTCGTAGTACTCACTAGATGGCAAGAGAATTTCGATGTTGGAATATTTTCGAGCAGTGTATGAGGTGGAAGAGTTTGAGTTTGGGTAGCCTGGTATTGAGTCTTTGGAGCTTGGATGTTGAGTCGGGGGGCGAGACGGGGGTCTCCGTCTCTGTCGGGAGATGCGGGGAGATACGCAAGGAATATGCGCAACAGAAACCAGAGATTTGAGTCGAGACGATCCTCGGTTGGATTATATTTTCTCGCATGAGGAAAAGAAGATTTTGTGACTTGTGTGTCACTGGGTCGGGATAGTGGTCACGGGGAGGAAGTTAGTGGGATATTTGGATCATGATATGAGTGACCGTTGGGGGCTCAGCCGTGGAGCCAAAAGCTGACCTGGTACTCAGTCTCGAAGAGGGATAGGAGAAACGAGCTAGAGTTTATCATGATGATGTCTGAGGACACTTTAGAGAGAGGAAAACGATCCAGGCGCTCGAAGACATGCTTCGGGCATGTGCATTAGATTTCGGAGGAAGCCGCGGTACGTATTTATCCTTAGTTGAGTTGTCCCATATCAACAGCCATCATTAGTGCATTGGTATGCCGCCCTTTGAGCTGTTGCATAGTCGGACCCTCATTTGCTGAGGAGAGGTAACGCATGGACCTGAGAGTCCTTGCGAGCAGATCCAGAGCATGTGCGATACATGGAGTAGTGGCAAGGTCGTCAAGCGGATTTCCCTAGGTAAGGGAAGAGGAAGGTATGTTGGGACTAGTGCAGCATGTGTATGCGATTACAAGAAGGGAACTCGTGAGAGTTGCTCTGAGAGTGCGAATGGGTCTCTCAGTCGTTCCGAAATGGATAAAGTGGGCTTTGGATCGGGGATCCGGCGATTCATGGTTTCCTAACCCTTATGGGTTGAGTGATCGTTGAGATTTGGAGCAGAATTGCATCGTGGGTAATTCTCGGTTACAGGGAGTGGTGGGCAGTACAGAGATCGTGCTTCAGTCGACAGAGCAGATTCAGCAGGTTAAACAGAGGTTATTGATCGCCTAGAGCTGACAGAAAAGTTATGCAGACAGACGCCGGTACGAGCCTGAGTTTCAGGTCGGCGACTTCGTACCCCTGAAGGTCTCTCCTTGGAAAGGGGTGATTCGATTCAGGAAGAGGGGCAAGTTGGGGCCCCGGTATATTGGACCTTTTCGTGAGATTGTGAGGGGAGGACGGGTGGCCTACCGTTTGGAGTTGCCAACAGAATTGAGATAGATCCACGACACTTTTCATGTGTAACAATTGAAGAAGTGTATAGCCGATGAGTCAGCAGTGGTTCCACTGGAGAACATTTAGGTGGATGCGAGCCTGAGTTATGCTGAGAGACCAGTGGCCATCAGGGATCGGAAGATCAAGGTTCTGAGGAACAAGGAGGTACCTTTGGTGTTGGTTCAGTGGCAACCCCGGAAGGGATCGGAAATGACTTGGGAGCCGGAACGTGAGATGCGGGAGCAGCATCCGGAACTATTTTCAGAGTAAGACTTCGAGGGTGAAGTCTGATTCTAGTGGGGGAGAATTGTAACAGCCCGGAATCTCAAGTATGGTTAAAATTATATTGAGGGGGTGTTTTAAGGGGGGACTCGGCGAGTTGGAGCCAGACTCGCCGAGTAGGATCGCAGACCTGGTCGCGGGTTCGCGACTGGACTCGACGAGTCAGATAGGGACTCGGCGAGTCTGCGCTGTTTAGCGAAAACCCTAGCCGTTTAGGTTTGGGACGTATAAAGGGGACTTATTGGCCGTCATTGTTCGTTTTAGCCTTCTGGGAGAAACCCTAAACCGATTGTGTGCATCTGGAGCAAAGCTAAGGGCCATTGGTGATTTTGAAGGAGTTGTTGTGCAAAGAAGAGAAGGGCTTGGCTAAAGGAACAGCAAGGGGGTCACATTCTGAGGATTGGGGACACAGAGAGCACATTATCCAGGTAAGAATTCGTGTATACTCTGCTATGGTGATGTATTTAGAGGATTAGGGTTTATGGAACCCTTTTATGGATAGATTGAATGTTACCCTTGTTCCCCAAACGATTGTAACCCTGTGTTGGGACCCTTGGAGGTCCAGAATATCCCATGTCTGGGCATTTCGGGAGTTGGTGAAGGTTTTGGATTGAAATCCTTATGCCTTAGGTCAACATGTAAATTATAAGTCTTGGGGTGTAGCATGAACACCTAAATGAAGACCTTATGTAATGGACCAGTCGAGGAAGGCCAGACCTATGAATGGTCGGAGCAGTTATGACCTTAGGAAGCAGTTTGAGCGGCTGCATGGCATGGACTCGCCGAGTCAGATGAGCAGACTCGGCGAGTAGCTTGAAGAATAACTGAGACTCGTCGAGTTGTTCCTCAGACTCGGCGAGTGGAGTCGGGGTGGCCCCACGACTCTTCCAGGAGTAACTCGTCGGGCCAAGGAGGATACTCGACGAGTAGAAGGGAAACCTTAGAGGATTGGAGGACGACTAGACTCGCCGAGTCGCCAGAGTACTCGCCGAGTCCGGTCGAGTTGACCGTGGACCGTTGACCAGAGTTGACCTATGTGTGATTTCTTAGGGTCAGTTGTCTTGAAAGATAAAAGTGTTAATAAGGGATGTACGATATTATCCAGGGAGTCTGTAGCTCGGCGGATCGAGTACGAGTGATTTCAGGATTTGCTAGCTTTCAGTATCCACGAGGTGAGTTTTCTCACTATACTGTACCCGAAAGGGTTTGACTGTGTGACCGGAAGGTCGGATATGATATGTAATATATGTGTTATATGTGGTAAGACAATTGCTATACGTGCTATGTATGTTTATATGGGCCTGAAGGCAATATGTTATGGGCCGGAAGGCAATATGTCATGTGACCGGAAGGTCGGGTATGTTATGTAATATATGTGCTATATGTGGTAAATTAATTATTATGCGTGCTGTGTATGTCTATGTGGGCCGGAAGGCAATGTGTCATGGGCCGGAAGGCAATGTGGTATGGGCCGGAAGGCAATACGTTATGGGCCGGAAGGCGATTATCTCATGGGCCGGAAGGCGTTGTGTAGTGGACCGGAAGGTCAGGGCCTGGAAAGGCGTATATGCGTAAGTTGTATATTGGGGAACTCACTAAGCTTCGTGCTTACAAGGTTTTGTGTTATGTTGTTTTCAGGTTCTTTCAGTAACACAGGATGGCACCGGCTCGATTGTACACACCAGAGAAAGAGTTATATTTTGGAGGATCCTGGTTTTCTATTCAAGTGAAAATGAACTATGTTTTGTAATTCAATTATGAATGAGATTTTAAACAGGTGTATTAATATTAAAATGGTTATTTTAAATGAAAATTTTGCCTTGAAAATTTCGGTGTTACAAATGGGTGAAAGTGGGTTAGATCTGATCCCACATCGGCTGAGAAGGAGAACTAAGCATTCCTTATAAGGGGTGTGGATACCTTCCCTATCACAACGCGTTTTAAAGCCGTGAGGGCAGCAGATCCCATAAGAACTCTGCAGTTAAGCGTGCTCGGGCGGGAGTAGTACCGGGATGGGTGACCCCCTGGGAAGTCCTCGTGCCGAGTGGCCCAAAGCGGACAATATTGTGATACGTGCCAGAGGGGGGGTGTTACAAATGGTATCAGAGCTAGGGCATGGGTCGATGTGTTCGACAGGGACGTCGAACCCTATAATGGGGGGTGAAAGTGGGTTAGATCTGATCCCACATCGGCTGAGAAGGAGAACTAAGCATTCCTTATAAGGGGTGTGGATACCTTCCCTATCACAACGCGTTTTAAAGCCGTGAGGGCAGCAGATCCCATAAGAACTCTGCAGTTAAGCGTGCTCGGGCGGGAGTATTACTGGGATGGGTGACCCCCTGGGAAGTCCTCGTGCCGAGTGGCCCAAAGCGGACAATATTGTGATACGTGCCAGAGGGGGGTGTTACACCGGGCCATTGTCGTCGCGCATCCTCTTCTTCCATTCTCCCATGGGAATTTTATCAATGTTAGCCATTGTGAAAGCTAACTCTTCCTCGGACTCGGTTTCGTGCTCGTATGTAGGCTCCTCTTCTTCCTCGGTCTCGTACCCGATATCTTCTTGAATTGGATCTTCGATTATCAAAGAGGCACTGGATGCTCCTGATTTACTGCTCTTCTTTTTCCCAAAAACGGTCTTCAAGTTGGACAAAGGCGACTTCTTTGGTGTACTTGAACTCTCCACGTCCTTTCCTTTGTTCCTTTTCAATGCGGATTCGGGATCTTCAAACGGGGGTACCAGTGGTGTGTTTGATCCTCTGGTCATGAAAGTCCTGAAATAAATAGGATAAAAGCGTAAAAAGAACAAAAAAATGTACTAAAAAAAAATAAAAATTAACTGCTAAATAAACTGGTACTCGCCGGGTAGGTGCGACTGCACTCGGCGAGTATCAGTGAGATTTTGAAAAAATTCTAAACTTAATATTAAAACTAAAACAGATGCTAAAACCTAATTACTAATTACTAAATTGCAATAAATGAACTCTATGCAAGTGAACTCACACAAAGGATCGAAAAAATTAGGAATTAGATTAATTATTTAGAACCGTTTCCCGACAACGGCGCCAAAAACTTGATGTGTGTAAAATGCACTTGTTTTATCCCTACTTTTTATTAATAAATTTAGCACACAAAGGCAGTGAACCTATCTTTTAGTGGTATAGATTAGTAAGTAAGGTATCGAACTCAGGGAACGTAAAATTAAACTAATAACTAATTTTAACTAAAACAATTAATAAAAGTAAAGGGGTTTCTTCTAGTTTTGCAAGACTAGAAACTTAAGCACACTAAATTAACTAAATAACTAAAGCAAACAACTAATTCACCAAATTTGATAAAGATGTTTCTATTTAGGTTCAATTAATTCACTCCTATGGTTATTTGTATTTATGATAGATTAATTGTTATTGGTTGCCAATTATAATGGTTAGGTTCATGTTCATTACTCCTAACCCTTAGACAATTAACTAATTTAAGCGGTGATCAAGTGTTTAAACTAATTAATTCCCTAGATTAATGATTTGGATTAAATAAGATTTGTAGTGGTCAATTAAGTTACTAATTCAATTAACCTCTTGTTTGATGGTTTCTCAAACAAGCTCACACATTAATCTTCCTATTGTCTTATTAATCTTAGTTTCATAATCATTACTTCTAAGCATATGGTTTAGTGTTCACATAGACATATGAGGTTAACAACTAAGAGATGTTCATGCAGCCTAATTGTCTTCCATTTAACAGAAAATAGTAGTGATTAATGCATAAGGTTCTTTAACAAACTTAATTTAATAGATCACCAATAAACAATTAAACAAAAACTAATAATTAAACCATAGGAGTTCCTTGGTATTCCCCAAACAGAAACAAGAACGAATTTAGTTCATAGTTGCATTAGAAACAAACACAAAAACAAGTTTTACTAGATTAAACATATTCAATTCCTAAATCTAAGTGGTAGGATTAACCTAGTTGCTTGAATTCTTCAAAAGATTGAAACTTAGGGTTCCTCAGCATCTTCTAGGGCTCTTAGTCGCAGCTTAACCTTTAAAAATCGCCAGGAATGTTGCCCCATTGGATAAAGATTCGGTTTTTATAGATATCTCAAAACAGGGTGTACTCGCTGAGTAGCAGGACCAACTCGCCGAGTAGGTGCATAGTTATCCATCTTGAATCAGGAATCGTAGCTATCTTCTAGAACATCCTCGTGTACTCGCCGAGTAGAGTTGTCTACTCACTGAGTAGGTGGTCTTTTGTCTCTTATTTTCATTCTTTGGTCTTCAATTGCTTTCCCTTGCTCCCTTTTACTTCCAAGCATGTCTTCTGGACTGAAAACAAAATTCAAACCATTTTAAGTACCTTTTGTCCACATTGTTCACATAATTAATTAAAAGTGATTAAGAATATGTGCTAAATAATTAACTAATTATGCACATATCAGTAATGTTACTTGCTAACGAAAATTATTATTTCCATGAAATAAATAATTTCCAATTTAATTATAAGGGCTTTATTGAATATTTATTAAAATCAATTTCTAATGAATAATCAATTGTATCAAGTTGTTGTTAGTGTCACCCATTAGTATCATATGTTATTTACCAATATCACTTTAATATGACTCTTTAGCATAATGGACCTTTCAGCGGACTTCGAGGAAAAAGTATGATTCAAATGGGGGAGAATTGTAATGCCTAGTTTTTGGTATGAATTTATTTTCCAATTATTTATATGTTCTTGTAGGACTCGGCGAGTTGGAAGCCTCAAATCGACGTGTCAAATTGTTTTTGGCCACGAATTTTAATGATTCAACTCAGCGAGTCGAGGTGCCTAAACTCAGGGAGTTGGCAGCTAGGAAGGAAATCCTAATTTTTTGGGTGTTGCACCCTATTTAAAAGCCTTAAGTCCCTTTTCTAGCCTCCTTACCAGCCTCTTCTATCTAGAAACCCTAAATTTGAGCTTTTCCATCCATTGTTGAGTGTGTGTGTGTGTGCTTGGGATGAGCCTTGAGCGTGCATTTTTGTTGCTTGTTGAAGGAGCTAAGGAATTAAGAGTTGCTTGGCTTGAAGAAGGAGTCTTGGATCCAGAATCACTAGCTCATTTGCTATGCTTTTGAGGTATCAAGTTCTCATCTTGCTTAATCATCGCTTAGATCTCTTCTTTGGTTAGATTGTATGCTTTTAGCCCTAGTTGGGTGGTTTTTGGGGGATTAGGACATCCCAAATGTTTATTCTTTCAAATCTAAGATCTTCATGAGCTCTTTTGGCATAAAGGTGCCAACTTTATGGTCTTAAGGGCTTCATGCATTCATTAAGTCCTTCTTTTGGCCTCTTTTGAGCATTTGAGCCTCTCTTAGTCATGCTTGAGCATAAAGCTAGAAACTTTACGTGGCCATTCAGCTTTAAGAGCCAAATCTGCAGTTTGGGGTTATGCATTTGGTGATTTAGTGCTTAATGATTAAGACCTCACCCTTTAAGCCTAAGGTTTGGGTTTTGAACCCATTTTGGTGGTTCCTAGGGGTGAAGTTGGAAACTTTACCCTTCTATACATCATTTTAGAGATGGAAATGGCTTAATGATTAAGCCCTCACCCTTTAAACCCTTTGATTCGAGGGAGAAAACTTAATGCATTAAGCTATTGGATTTATGGCTAACTTGGCGAGTTCATCGGTGAACTCGGCGAGTTGATAAGATTTTTACCGATCGTTGTAGTCAATGGAGAAATATGACGAGTTGAAGGATAACTTAGCGTGTTGGTCAACTCGGACCGTTGACTTTGACTTTGACCTTAATCTTTGACCATATTTGACTTATAAGGGGGGTTTTTGGGCATTTTGAGTTGTATTTAAGGAATCATTTCTGTTTAGGGGTTTAGTAGAGTCGATATTCGGAGCCAGGATCTATTCAACTATCATCCTGCATTTGAGGTGAGTTTTCTTACCGGGTTTAGTGGGTCGAAGGCACCAATACCTGCCCATGTTATGTTATGGTTTTAGTATGCTAGCTGTCTCCGTGACTCTTGCATGTGCTTGTGTTTATATGTTTCTAGGTTAAGGACCGATGTCGGGCGGGGCCTAATGAATACTTATATGCTATGTATTTATGTGATTATTGCATGTGTATGTGTTTATTTGATATATGTTATTGTATATTGGGTGGGGCTCATTTTACAGAGCTCAACTGGATGTCGGGCTGGGCTCACTGTCGGGCGGGGTCTGATGTTGGGCGAGGCCCGATGACAGGGCGGGCCCACTATATGTTTATTGTATGGTTGCTATGTGGTATTTTGGGGGAACTCACTAAGATTTATGCTTACCATTTTTAGTTTATGTTTCAGGTACTTCTGGTTGTAAAGGGAAGATCTCGAGATGATTGCATCACACATACTGTTGGGATTCCGCTTACGATGTTTTACTTTAATTTTATGGAAATTGTGTTGGATTAATGTCTTAGTCCATAACTATAATTGGTAAGACTTGATCCGACCCGACATGGTCCATTTGGGTTGCATGGAATCAGGAAAAGTAGATAGACAAGATGAGGAAAAAGGATACTAGTGATTTATATTAATATATTATAAGTTCTAATATACTAATATATAATCATATTATTTAATTAGTATTGATCAAGAATTAATTTATCATTAATTAAGTGATCAAAAGGAACTAATTAAGTGTAGACTCTTAGATATATATGTGTGATGGACCAAGTTCATTTAGGTTGGGCTAAGCTTTCATGGATAGTCCATGGAGTGTTTAACCCATGGATCATATGAAATGAAGGGTCATGGATTTAACCCTAATCTCCACATTATATAAAGATGTCCTTGGTTGGTGAAATGGGGACTAGTGTGTGTACACAAAAGGGCAAGGCCGATTTCACTAGAGAGAACCAAAGTATCCTTATTCTCAAGGTTATTCCAAATGTTCATGATGTTGTGTGAACCATTTGAGGTGTCACACTTGGGGCACTAGGCACTCAAGCTTCATGAAGACAAGTTACATCAAAAGGTATGTATTCTATCTATTTTATTACCCAAGTATCAAAGATTGTATGTTAGATAAGGTAATACCTTGGAAAGTTCATATTTGCATGTACAATAGAGAAAACATAGATCCAAGGTATTTAGGGTTGCATGTACACCATAGTAGTGTTAGAATGCTCAAAACCCAACAAATTGATACATTGGTTTTTATTTAAATGTTTGGATGATATTGGAAAGTACTATTTTATTTATTATTAAAAAGAATTTTTGGGACCATATTTTTGGATGTTACAGAACAATCCCTAAGGCGAGTACGCTACACGTACGAGTTGAGTACCCCCCGTGTACTTAACATAGTGGGCCTTGGATCTTTTGGTATTCAGTTTTGGCCATAGTTTGGGCTTGGATGTTTAGGGACTTGTTGAGCCATCAAAATTTAAGTATTTTGGGCTAAGAATATTTTTGAACCTTGGATTAAGGCCTATGGAAGGGTTTGGGCCTAATTTGGAAAATTAGGCCATGATTGGGCCTTATATGATTAACTGGTTTGTGGGCCTTTTTGGATAGTAGATTTGGGAATTAATTTTAGAACAAACTAGTTGAGGGGTAAAATGGTCTTTTTACCCTAATTATGCGACGATAGTTATGGATCGAAATTCAAGTATTAATTGGATGTTATTTTATATTGATAGCTCGGGGATTTGTCAGACCAGCACCCAGGGATTCATCAGTGTAATTCAACAGTGTGAGGTGAGTTTCCTCGCTGTGTTTAGCGGGTCGAAGGCACCATATCCAACCCATGAGCTGTTATGTTAGAATACTAATTGTATGTGTGACACTTGTATGTATATGTGCTTATATTCTTACTGGATGGGGCCCGATAGTTAATATGTATGCTATTACCTGTTATGCTTATATGAATTGTACATGGGAGAGCCTGTTATGTGAGTTAGGGAGAGGCTCGTTATACTCGTTAGGCGGGACCTGTTATGAGAGTTAGGTCGGGGCTCGTTATGTGAGTTAGGGCGGGGCCCGTTGTACTCATTGAGCTGGCCCCATTATGCAAATTAGGGTGGAGTCTGTTATACTTATTGGGCGGGCCCCATTATGCGAGTTAGGGTGGGGCCCATTATGTGATATATATGCATGGTATGTGGTATCTTAGGGAACTCACTAAACTTTGTACTTACAGTTTTCGGTTTATGTTTCATGTACTTCTATTTCTCAAGGGAAGAGCTTGGGATGATTACACAGCATACACCACATGTTTCCGCTTTTGTGATTTACTCTGATAACGATGATGTATTGGTAAAACTTTGAATACCTTGGTTTTGTGAAAATGATATGATTTACTATTTTAGTAATTTAAAAATAAAAATTTTGGGTCTTACTTTTGGGAGGTTACATCTAGCATAAATGTTCAAGAAATATCTTTTTTTAAAAATTTAAAATTGAAAAATATTTGAAAACACATCTAGCATAAATGTCCAAGAAATATCTTTTTTTAAAAAATTTAAAATTGAAAAATATTTGAAAACACATCACACCATATGGCAAAATTAGGTAGTTTCCTTATTGACATGTTTTGATTAATAGTGAAAAAATCATTCAACCTCTATACCAAAATCAAGTTTGGCAAAATATAGGAAAGTGGCAAAACATTGATTTTTCAAACTGTGTTTGAGCCGATCTTAACTAATTCCTATATGCTTTGATATTTTTTCTCGAAAACACGCTTGAATTCAATTCGATTTTGACTTTACCGTCTAATGTTAATCCAGTTTTGAAAGATCTGGATCTAGGAAGAAAAATCTGATTCGTATACCATTATCTGAAGGTAGTGTAGATAATGGTATGAGGCTATGAATATAAGATAAAATGAAATTGCGAATGAATGTTCATTATGTAATCGAATAAGTAAGATAATAGATTAAATTATTATCTTACTAGGTGAATTCTCACATCTTGCATAGAAATATATTTATATAGTTAAAATAATAAAAATAAAAATATTCAAATGGTTATTAACTATGAAATAACAATTTTTAAATACTAAATAGAAAAGTTGATATAAAACACCGTCATTATATGAAATCATATGATAAAAGAGACATCATTAAAGTTGTTGAAAAATTATGATATTTATAATGGTGGATGTTCAAGTAGATAAAAAGTCCTATGTTATTTTATGAGAGTCAATAAATAAGAAAGTTTTAATTATTATTGTAAAAAAATATTACTTCATTTCTAATAGAGGTTTAATACTTATATAAACAAATAAAATAATATGAATTGTATTTTTTGAACAAGCAAATCTAATTTACTCATAAAATAACACATAATTTTATATATGTCCACGACAAGACTTGAACCATTGACTTTAATTAGAAAGGATAACACCTGATATTTACGATGATTAATTTAATATCTTAATAAATAAACATTAATAAAATATGATACTAGTAGTGAAAATGTTCTTTTTAAGCTTACTGCTAATGAGTTATCTTAAATCGTGACATAAATAAATATTTGTTAATATCACATCATAATAAATAAACAATACTTATAAAAATATATATATATTTAGAAATAACACTATTAAGACTTGATAAAGGAATTTAATAAATAAGAGAGATTTTATAAAAAAAATTATTGATAATTAGTTAATAATTAAAATAAAAATAATAAATAACAATATAAGAACAATAATTAAGAAAAAGTTATTTTAATCTAAAATAAAGTATATTTATGTTAAAGACTAAAAGAGGTAAGTTTTGAAACTTAAAATGTTAAGTTTTTTACTACCCAATGTTTAATCATTATGGCAAATTTGAGGGTTAAACTATCAAATTCAGATCGAAGCCCATACTAACATAAGGTAATAGGGGTTGGACTCATCCTATTGTTGTCGTAGAGTCACAAAGGAGTTCTTGTTTATGGAGCAGATAACTGAGCGAGTTAATCAAATCACCGATAAATTCCTTAAGAATTCAATTTTTTGCCTAGAGTACGTGGCTACCGAGGGCATGAAGATGTCCTAATACGTGAACTTGCTTAGGATCAATATCAGACAAAGACATCATACTAGCCTGTATAGAAGTTTGAAGCCATTTTGGGCCCAAGCGGGCCCAAAAATGGAGTCCCACCATGTGGTAAGTGTGGGAAGAGTCACTTTGGAGATTGTTAGGCAAATTCAGGAGTATGTTATACTTGTAGGAAGTCGGGTCACATAAACAATGATTGTAAGGATCCGATGAAATTGTGTTTTGGTTGTAACAAGTTCGGGCACATCAAATCTGAATGCCCTAATTAGACTGGAAGGCCTAAAGCCTAAGAGGCATAGGGAAGAACTTTTTAGCTCATTAATAAGGACATTGAGACATTGCTAGACATCACATGTATATATATTTTTTGTTGCTAACTTAGTACATACAATAGTTTTAATAATATATCAATTCTAAGTATGTAAAGTTTTTAGTAAATACCTTATTATGATTAGGACATTGCGTAATTTAGAATTTTGTCTAGACCATATTTCTAAGAAATATTTATAGTTTTAAGAAATATTTTACGGGATCGATCATAAACGAAATAATTTCTTGGCAACAAGAGGTTTTGTAATTGGGTTGATGATTGAGAAGAAGATCTCTTTGCATGTTCTTATTTGATTGTTGTTTAAAGATTTGAAGTATGATTGGAAGACCTGATGTAAATTTATCAATGCTCACAAAAGCAAAAGTTAAGCAATGTGATAAACTGTACCCAGTTTCACGAGTGTTGCGACATGATGGATGAGGAGTTTTAGAGTATGTAGGAGTTAATCATGATTATTCAAGGATTGAGTTTCGAGGACGGAATTATAATAAACGAGAGAGTATTGTAACGTTCCGTTTTCGTGTAATCATTAGAAAAGAGATTTTACTTATGAAAATTTTTCTGAAAATAAGACTATCCAGACTTGATACAGAAATTTAATAAATATGAGACATTTTACAAAAAAAAAAAAATATTAAGAATTAGCTAATAATAATAATAATAATAATAATAATAATATAGAAATGATTATTTTGACCTAAAGCATATAGTTAGGTTACAGAATAAAAAAGTTAAGAGCCAAAAGGGGTTATCATGATAAAATTAAAAGTAAAATGATATGTTGGTGTTGTTTTCCCCCTTGAGGTTGACGGTTAAATCTCGTCATGGATATAAATGGATTTAAGGAGTAGATTAGATTTGCCGTTTCATATATATATATATATATATATATATATATATATATATATATATATATATATATATATATATATATATATATATATATATATATATATATATATATATATATATATATATTACAAAATAGCATATTTAATTTCTCGTTATTTGTTTTTTAATTATTATAGTTCATTTATATAGTTCATGACCATTTTTTATTTATGAGAAAACCATTCAAGCTCTTGATTGTTTTTATTCACACTTTTCTTACAACATTCGATAGCTAGTTTTGAAAATTAGACATACGGTTAGGTTTTGATTTTTTCATGCAATAGTGGTCGCCACTTCTCCCAAAGAAGTAGAAGTGTAATGGTAGGGTGGGTCGCATAATTTTAAGCATCGAAAATAAATTTTATTGAGTCTTAACTCATACAATAATAGATGTTTTTCTTTAAAAAAATGCAACGAAACATCATTTTGAGTTACTTTTTATGTCTTTTGTACTAATATGAATTTTGTTTATTGTACAGTATAAAATATTAGGGATATGATTTTATTTTCTTTCATTGAAAACCAATTGATCATCCTGAGTTCTGTAATTCTTCATTGGTGATATGATGTATCGTATGGCAATATACCTATAATAAAACAAGATTGTGGACCTCAAAAAGGAAACATTGGGACCCAAGGAAAAACGTTAGTAAAAGTACAATTTAGGGTAAACTATGGAAATGGTCCATAGTATTTTGAATTAATATTGGTCCCGATATAAAATGACTATTTGCTTTAACTTTTATTTTTATTTTTTCTATTTAAATTACTATTTAAAGTTTTATGATATGGATGTACCAACCATCATTATATTTTCAGTAAACACCGAAGAAAATCAACAAACATGTATGTATAAGAGAGCATCAAGGATCAAAGCAACAAATCCAATCCACATGCAACATATCATAATAATAAACATGCAAGATAGGGCTCCAATGTATCATAGCGATTGGAAAATACAAAATTTCTGTCCTACTTCTAACTTTTTATTGACCTTGCTGCCTAATCCATATTCTGTTGGGGAAAAACGAAATAGGGTTATTGGAAATAGAGATGTCAACGGGAGCAAACGGGGCGGGGAGTGCATCTCCCGCCCCCGTCCCTGCCCCCGGAATGTTCAATGTTTCTACCCCCACCCCCGCCCCCGAATCCCCTTTGTTACCTTCGCCCCCGCCCCCGATTGATTTTGGGATACTTTTTTTTGGGCTAAAAGAATTTGTTATTTAGGCTAAAATAAGCTATTTTTTAGGTAATAACTAATTATTTATAGCAAAATTTTATATGTTAAAAATAAAAAAGTTATGGCATTTAAAAAAATTATACTAACAATTTAAAAACATGTTTTTTTGATGAATTTTGAAAGCTCAAAATCATTTTATAGTTTATTATATTTATATAATTAATGTATGTAAATATATGTGTAATTTATTAACGGAGTCCCCATGGGGATTTCGGGACGGGATTGCCTACCCCCGTCACCGCCCCCGAAATTAAAATGGGGGTTAACCTTGCCCCCGCCCCCAAATTTTTTTTAAAAAATCCCCCAAAGGGGACGGGGCCCCCATGAGACTTTTTGACATCCCTAATTGGAAATCTGGATCACAAACATGAATCATATTAACACTTTCCTTGTTTGATATTTCGATCCTATATGCCTTGGGTATCACGAAATCTAAACTGGGATAATTTATGATGTAACAATTCTGATTTTAGACACAAAATCAAAATCAATTTCGAGAAGAAGATGAAGAAGAAGCATTTCCAGTTTTCTGTGTTTCAAAGGAGTCGTTATTTTCCCGGATTTATCCACTCAACGGATAAACAATAACAGTTTGTATCTTTCAGAAAGACAGATTAGTCCTTAAATATGCATTTTTCAAGAATGACAGATTAGTCATTGTACTGTTCTAAAGGGACCCCAACTTGACACATTAGATTAGGGTTCAGTACTAACAATGTTTAGTAAATACAAGTGTGCACTCCTACACCTCCTAACTTGTATTATAACTAAAACATTATTTTTGAAACACTTGTTAAATCCATTACACTAAAATATATTTGGTGACAAACATATTCTTTTTCATCAAGAAAAAACATCAATTCCAACGATACTAATTTTTCTGTTGTCTCCAATCCACACTCTTTTAAATTGGTATCCTACTAATTATCAACATATGAAAGATGTATACGGTGAGGTAGGCGGTAGAGACTAATGAGATGTGTCGAAATCAAAATAAAATAAAGTAAAATCATAGAAACGATCCTCCGTACAAAAAATACACTTAAAAAATCAAATAACCACATATAATCATGCATAATTTACTCTAAAATTTAAGGATTTAATTGGGAGCAGCCAACCAACCAACCAATATATTAATTACAAAAATATTAAATAAAACAAAAAAGTACTTTTGACAATCGTTGGCAGTGTAATATTGTGGTGGCAGTGTAATATTGTGGTGGCTGTCTTTACACCTTAAGCAAGCTGTACTAGGTTAGTCATTCATGGGATATCATTATACATCACCATTTTCTGGTTTTTACATGCCCGTTTTTTTCGTGCTACTGTACGACCGCTATTTAATTTTATAAGGTTCATATAATTTAGGTTTTGTTTATATTTAGTTATTTTTTATATATTATTATTAAAATTGTTTGAACTTTTCATAATAGATACTCATAATATATGTATGTGGGTTTTTTTCGTATTTAGTCTATTAATTTTTTTTTTGTTTATATGTTGGTAACATAGTTTTGGACTGTTCACATTACATCTTTATGAATTTGTTTAGACTATTCACATTACGTCCTTATGACATGATAGTTTCGATCTTCTTCTATGTTACAATTGAACCGTATTTCTACTAGCCCGTGGAAGAGGTGTTTTAGTTTGAGCTCGGTCCTATGAATCTTTCATTTTCTTTAAACTGTCGTAACTCCTTTGTTCGATGTCAGAATGCTATGTTTTTTTTTCAAGCACTAGTTTACTGAGTGTACTTCATTTTAGACTATATAAACACATTATTTGGTTACGTATTGATTGAGTTAAAAGCCCCGTGACATATTGTATTAAAGTTGAATTTATGTTGTTTCAACATTGAGTTTAGTATTTGTACTTCATTTTTAGACTATATAAACACCTTATTTCTTTATATATTTAGTTAACTTTTTATGGTTGATTTGGTAGTATTCTAATCATTTTAGCTCAAAGTATTAACTAATTGTATCAACATATCATGTACCGATTCCAACCAGGTATTCGATCGAAAATTAAGATTGACACCGGTATAAGTAAAGTCTAACCGGTCAGGTCATTAGATCTCAATTTCTCATTATTGGTTTAAATTGGTTCTTGTTCCAAACCAGGTTCGAATTGGTTGCTATTTATTAGTTGTACATTTTAACCTAAGTCAAATTAATTAGGTTCCATCAAATCAATTTTTTATGGTACCTATTTTATTACATCTTATATATATATATATATATATATATATATATATATATATATATATATATATATATATATATATATATATATATTGTTGTTGCTGCTGTTATTGTTGTTATTCTTAACATATGGTGGTAGAGAAGAACTACGACATTGAGTCGATATCAAGAGAATCATGACGGTAGTCATTCGACAACATTGAAGAATATCCTCAAATATCTAAAGAGAACTAAGGATATGTTCTTAGCATATGGTGGTAAATAAGAACTGTGCGTTACAGGTTATAGAAATGCGAGTTTCCAGATTGATAGGGCTAACTCATGTTTGCAGTCAGGTTGGGTATTCTTGATAAATGGAGGAACGATTATATGAAAAGGTTCTAAGTAGAAGACGGTGTCAAACTCAACTTGTGAATCAGAGTATATTGCAACTAGTGAAGCAAAAAGGGAAGCTACATGGTTAAAGAACTTTATCGGTAATCTTAGAGTTGTACCAAGCATCAATTGTTGGAATAGTGTCTAAGGCTGCAACTATATTAGGCAAGTATTTGACCCGATTGTGCATGGTCCTTTTGGGTTGCCTTCACCATAGCAACTTGATAGGATGATTTATTAAGAGAGAGTAAATATTATTAGTATATTATGAGAATAATATAAAGAATAATATATAGTTATTTGATTAATATAAGTCATAGATTAATTAGTATTAATTTGGTGACTTAAGGAGATTAATTAAATAAGAGGGTATAAACTGTCAATTGTTTGATAGTTACACTTTAGACTGTAAATCCTTATTGGATAGAGGATGGACGAATTCTAGGGCTTGGGATAGCCTCAAATTCGTCCAAGGGTTATCCAAAGTAAGGATTAGGATCACTTAAAGTCTAAGTTATCCAATTAGGGTTTAAGCTGTAACCCTTAAGGAGTCTACAAGTATAAATAGACCCTATGGGATAGAGAATTCGGTACCCCATCAAAAGTAAAGATACTCTAGCCGAATTCCTCCCCTCTCTTCTCTCTCAAATCATCCTCCTTGCTATTTGGTGTTTGTAAGCCATTAGAGGAGTGACATTTGTGACTCTAAAAGCTCCAAGACAACAAGATCAACAAGGAATTCA